>NC_134284.1:22160277-22797063 GCF_949628215.1 Phalacrocorax aristotelis | reverse complement strand
TGTCTGCGTGGCTCTGATTAGATTAGTGCATCAAATAGCAATTAAAGTTGTCTGCACTTAAAGGGGGAAGAAATCAGACTGGATAGGGCTGAAAGAGACCCAAGGTAGACGGCTCTGCTTCTTCCAGGCAGATATGATGAACAGGAAGCAGCAAGGCAACCACTGTTGTCAGAAAGGCCCACAGCTTGAATCTTCAACCCTAGGCAAGAAGCAGAGAGCCTGTCCAGAGCAGCAATCCCATTTCCTCAGCTATAAGCACAACAGTCTGTTATGCCCTGGCCTGCTCTAATGCCTGCCAGTGCCTCAGGTCTGCTCTGGCTCTCCTTTTTCAATGTTCCTCAGGGCAATGTAAATGTCAATAAGACTAATAATTTGCTTAATGAGGCTAAATAATTAGTCTAATGAAGCTAAACTACCTGTTGGAATAACCCAAAAATTTCCTTGGAAGGCAAAAGGAAGAAGCATAATGACGTGAAGTAAGCAAAGAAACTAAGAAAAGAAAATTCATTTTACCGTAGGAACTCAACATACTACACCAGGTGATATGCAGATGGGTAAGAAGACAACCACCTCTTGAAAGAGCTTAAAACAAAGGCAACATGCAAAAACTGTGAAGAACACAACAAAAACACAAACACAATTCATTTGTTTCTTACTCCTGTGGTTCCTCATTACCTCAGTCACAGTACCCTTAGTTAATCAAGGAATGTCAAGTTCAAGCGTAAATTCTGTGGGTTAGCTTAACAGTTATTATGTTGCAGCATGCAATTTCACTTACGAATTACTCATTCCTTGCTGGGGCCTCTTGCAATTTTGCTTCTATCACTACTTTTAAAGGATAATTCAGCAGTGTGCTAAACAGCCAAAAATATTATTTTCTTTCTTGCAGAAAAAGGGTACATTTTTAGACAACATAAACTTGATTTTCAGAGATACTAGATACCTGCAGCTCCTACTAGCTTCAAGTGATATTCCAGGCACTACCACCTCAGAAAAGTCAGGCTTTCCATATAAACAACTGGAATTTACCCCCAAAGCAGAAGAGTTTCCTTGCAGAGAAAAGTATTCTTATCAGATTTAGAGAAAATCTTGTGCTGCGCTTATACCAGAAAGGGATAATGAGTTTAAAATTGTTTTCAGGAGGGTTTTGACTTGAGGAAGGGAAACAAACGAGCAGTGAGATAACTTACGGCCACACATGGAACCAGGTAATGTATGAAGATAACAGAGGCAAAAAATGTTGCCAGTCTCTAAAGTGGTAAATCAAGTGACACCTGGTCTGAATAAGAGATGAGTTTTAAGTTCCACCTCCTTCCGGCTTTGACAACACTGATTAAAAAAAACCACAAAGCCTATAAATTACTGATGATCAGCTCTGTCAGTGACAGAAGGAACTAGTTGTTAGACCATGTCCAGATATTTTCAACACCATATTGTCTTCTAAATATGGTGCTGTTTACTGTATACCTTCCGCTACGGCTATTGCCAAGCATTATTAGAAGTGAGACAGGGATTGCACATTTGCTAGTGCAGATCCACCCTCACCACTCCAAAGGAAACAGCTCCATAATGACAGATTAGTGAGAATGTAAGAATAAAAGCATTTTTATTTTTTATAGATATATCTGTTTTCAAAAAGGAATTGAGTTTATTAGTAAAACATTTTTTGTTCAGGATTAGCAGCAGATAAACAAAATTAGCTAGAGGGTTACTTACTTTCAAGTAGATCCAGCGTTCCACTCCTCTCCTGGCAGAGAGGGAAATGAAAGTACCTTCAGGTTTTCAAGGCACAGATCGTGTATTTCTTGTGGTATGAAGTAATTTCTTTTAACATTCAGCTGTGCAATTCACCAATTCCCAGAACTGCATGTTATAGTTTGCATTCTGAACAAAGCTAAGTACCTTCCCTTCCAGGGCTCTTTTGTCTTCTAAATGCATCCTCCTTGGTTGTATTTCATGTTATTGTGTTCTCACTGCTTCTGTATAAATGAACATATTAATCCTTAATTTTCTAGGTTTCTTGCTCCATTTGCCAAGGAAGCATTTTTCTTCTCTCAGAAGCTGCAGATGCAGATTACCACTGTGCCAGCTTCTTCCTGTCTGGAGTGGTCTGGCAAAAGGCATTAGTTCAGGTAAGTTCATAAAAATGTATATTTTCTTTTCACTTCTACTGTACTTCACAGCTGTCTCATTGTGTTCTCATCATTTTCTTTCGAGTATAGTTATGAGAACCCCATCACAGCAGCTAAGGTCTGCAGGGTTGGAAAGCTGACCTTCGAAGGCAAGAGATAGAAATACGGGAGGCAATCTTTCTGCCATCAAATGACAGTTCCTCCACAACTCTTCTACACTTTGCGGTATCCTCAATTTTGGCTTGTTGCAGCATTCACAATGGTGAAAAGAAGGCTGTCAGGATTCACTTGTCAGCAGCTTAGGCCGTTGTGGAACTTGAGGTCCATTTGAAAATACTTTACTTATTTCTATGCAGTAGACCTAAATGCAAGGGAATTAAAACCCATGTTTAAAGTCTGGCATGCAAGCCTACATGGGCAGGATATGATCCAGTCTGAAAGAAGACAGGTTTTGGTTGGGATAAGATGAAATACAGATCACTAGATAGAAGTACAAGTGAAATTCTGCTGGTGACTTCATGTTTAAAAACATGGCATGTCAGCGTAGAGAAAACTGGTCCGTAGCATCCAAAGAGAGCTGTTGCGTTTTTCTGAGCTGTCTTGCTTACTCTGCATCCAGGCAAAACTCAGTTCACAGAAACAGTATATTCCCTTTTCTGTATATCCCTTCAGGAGAGAAGGGAAAAAAAAAAACCAAACCCAAAACTTGCCACAGTGGTATCATCCATAGAGATAAAGAAGGCCTAAAATGAAGCAAAGAATTCATGGAATCACCTTTCTAAATCTTCAGCTGCTCAATCTTGAAAATATCAGGGAAGAAAACTGAAATGCATGTGAGTTAGCATGTAGTTGCACAAAGCTCTCCCTGAGATCCCAGCTAGGGCTCTAGGAATTTCCAAAGAAGTTGATCCCACCACACCTGCTTTCTCCCTACCTGTGAAAAAGAATATAATGAAAATCAGTCCTCAGGCAGGTAAAACAGATTCCTTCTCCCTTTGAGCACTGCATCATTGCAAAAAGCCCAACACGCCCAAAACCAGCATGGAACTGGCACTTGTTGCCACAGAGCTTTTCCAATCGGTTTGATGTTGCAGTGCAGCTACAAACAGCAGGATGTGACTCATGTTCAATAAGCACCAGCTCTACGTCTTGTTTAACAATGGAACTGGTGCACTATGGAAACTCTATTTAGATCTCCCACTATATAAACTGGTAAAAGCATATATATCCTGCTTATTCAGACATAATCTGGGGTTTGCCTCACACCTCCTACAAAGAAGCTACTGATACTTATCTATCACCCATACAGGGCACTGCAAACCATCCTTGGAACAACTCATCAGCATCTGGTAGACTCTCTATTAAAACTAGAGTATTAATATCTGACGCCTTCACAACATTAAAGATTTTTTTTTAAAGCAGAAAAGTCTGAGAAAGCCATTACTTGTCACAGAATGATCCAAAGGCTGTTAATCTACTGTCTACACCTCAAGAAAGAAAAGAGGAGAAAAATCTAATTTAAACAAGTAGTACTAGGGATAAAATTTCAGCCTGATGCTACGTTAAATTACTCAGGAGGCTGAAGTATCCAGCCATGGTCTTCAGTAAAAAAGAAAATTATAGGGTCTATCAATTAGAGAAGCGGTGCTCTGAGCCTATGTGCTGGCATGCTTACAGTTTTTTTAATGTCTGGCAGGATGTTTTACCAACTAAACTCAGCAAGATGACAATTCCACCAGAAGGTGCTTCAGATGGTTTTGCTAATAATTTTGATCAGCTGAAATGGAGAAAAACATCACTTCATTTATTTGGCTTTTCCAGAACCTGTCAAATCTGAGCAGAACCATTAATTGCCCCCTTCTGCATCTCCACCATCTTCTTCCAGAAAAGACACACTTCAATTTTTTTTCTTTTTTTCTGAAAGTATTCTGTGCCTTTGTTCCCCAAACAAACTTTGGTCATTCTTTGTGCACTTCCTTTGCTAGAAGGAAGTGCCATTTCTTGCAAATATTCATTGGAGGCTGGTACTGCTACTGCTGCAAACATGTAAGTGCTAACCACCATATATTGGCTTTTGTTTTAATAGCCTTTTAACCAACTTTGTTAATGGACTGAATGCAATTTAGATATGGAACTTGGCTAAAATGTAGCTTCAATTGGCTATTAAAATTTAAGAGCCAACTAAGATAGCTAATTACAAAAAAGCTCCAGTGATAATGCTAAGCAGAATTAGTAATAGCAAATGACAGTCTGTCTAGTCTTATTCCCAAAGGGAAAGAAACTCTTAACTGAGAAGTCAACCAGACAACGTGCAGAAAACCTAATTGCATTACTGGTATTATGGCATCCCAAATCTGGCAGCTCACTGGGACAAAACAGTGAGTAAAGTCTGTCAAACTACTCAGGAAACAACTGACCCCCTTCTTAAGGCTAGCTGCAACAGATATCAGGAATTCTATTATTGTTTTATATGAACTTATTGGGAAATATTCCCATAAAAAATATCAAATCAGTACCATCTAAAAAATACCTTATACCCACCCTGAATTCGATTCTCTCTCCAGATATTTTTGATTAGGGGAAAAAATATAAACAATCTGTCTGCAAAATGTTCAAGCACTAAAAGAAGCATTCTGTGCTTCATTATCAATATCCTCATTACACCATCAGCTGAAGTGCCGACTAGTTCTCCTCTGAAGATTTATCATGTATGGTGGCCACTTTGAAACATAGGTAGCGGAGTCTTTAACATTCCCTACTCAAGTGTCTCCCTGCTGTGCCTGTAAATGTCAGTCCAGTTTTTTCACGGCTGTGCGCACAGATTAGAAACAGCAGGAGAGCTTGGGAGTATGACTACAATACCAGTAAGGACACTTGTCTTCATGGCACCGCTCAAGTGATTCTTGGAATGCAGGACCCTGCTGTTTTCTAATATTTACACACAACTGGAGTCATCAAGAGCAGTAAATGCAGTCTAAAGGCAGCTTGCTTCTTTTGTGTTAGGGGCTTTACTTTCAAATGGGGATGTCAACAAAACCCTACTACGCCCTCGCCTCTTATAAAGCGGTGTATTTCCCTATCACCGTGTTGCAAAACAGCAAAAGCACATGTGTACGAGCACACACCGCGTGCAGTACATCCGGTAGAACTGCAGGTGTTATCACAGCCATCCACGCAGCTCATCCTGACCGTCCCATGCTTTAAACATCGTTGCAGTTTACAGTAAGCCAGAGACATTCTGGCCTGTGAAGACTAGTTTTGCACAGTCTCTTGTGAGCAGAGGGAAGCCCTGAAACAACATTCACCCAGAACAGAGAGCACCCTTTTTCGTCACAGAACACTTGCCAGCACAAACGTTTTCCAGGACATTTTTGGAGTGGGAAAAGGTAGGGGTGACTTATGAAATGCGCACCTCAAAACATTCTTTTCAAATATATGGAAAAGTCTCCTTGAAAACTTGGAAAGTAAAGAAAGGAAGTTTACTAGTAAATAAGTTACTAAAAGAATTAAGATGTTAGACAAGTCAGGTACAGAAGAATGACATTCAGTATGCAAGACAAGCAAGAGAACACAATACACTTTCCTGACAATAGTTCTTCAGAATAGTGTAACGTACTTTTTGAGCAAAATGATTAAATGAAGTCATTAAGATTAGTTTGATTTGAGGAGTTTTTAATATGAGATAGGCTTTAGCAGTCCTATTTTTACATCTGAAACAAAGAGAATGCTGTGCTTGAAGTCGTCAGCCACACTTTGCTAGTTCCCAGGAAGATGAGTCTGTATAGCAGTCAGAACAGAAATGAGAAAGCACAAGATCTTTTAAGTATGTTATTCCAGTTTTATTTCAAAACGACAGGTTCCCTTGTTTTCAAAACATAACCTCATCATTTATTCAACATTTTATGCTACAATGTATTTATTTCAGTGAACTCAGACATTACACAATCAAGCAAGCAAAGCACTGGACATCCACACAAATACACTACCCATTGGCTCATACGGATTCCTGTTGGGTTTCCAAACTTCATAAAGCAGTCTCCCTGATAAGAACGATGTTCATGCCTTCATTAGATGTATTTTTGCAGGATCTAAATGAAAAGTCGTGGTATTTCACACCAAAATTAAACACTGCATTTTTTGACATACAGCTCTGAAGACTCAAAGCCAAGCAAGGAAGTAGCTTTACAAAAGGTTACATGTTTCTCAACTATTAAAAAAAGGTAAACCATTATGTTGTTACGAGAAGCACATGCGAGTCAAGCTTTCACTGGAACTAGATACTTTACCAAGCTATCCATAATTACAACTTTTCTAGCATTTTCACTAATATAAAAAGAAAACCTGAGCAAGGGGTTGAGAATGGGCATTGGTTTCTGGCTGGTTCTTTTCTTTGCCCTGGGCCCTATATCTAAAATTCTGGTCTCTTTCTTTCCAGGGAAATTCTGAATAATTGGAAAAGTGACAGAAACACAAATACTACGCAAAAAAAAACCAACTAAAACTCACTACCTCCAAAGAATTGTTTAAACACATTTTATAACTAACTAGAATGGAAGGATGTGATTTTTGTCTTATGTCCTCTTTTTTAAATTCAAACACTTGAGAAATCTTTAAAAGACATCTCTACCATTTTTTTCAGACTTCATCTCTGTGTACATCTAGGTGACTTCCAATAGGACTTTACTCAAAATCTGAAGAAATGAGATGCAACAACATTGTTCCTTATAAAGTACGCATAACGATACTAAAAAGGCTTTATTTCGACATTATAAAGCAGAAAAAAAGCATTTTATTTTAGTTTGCCTTTAAGAAATTAATTTGTGTATATAAGAATAAAAATGCATCCTCACTTCAAAGCTGGCAAAATTTTGCAGTAGTATTAAGGTACACATAAATTATGCAAATATCTTAATAAAACATTTCTTCTTCAAAACTAGGTACAAAGAGCAGCCCATGTTTTTACAGGGTTCATCATTTAAAAAAGAAAGAAAAATATTCCAGTGCTACAGTAACTGAAAAAACGTATTGATGAGCCAAAGAGCAACTTAATTTGTTGCTCCATCTAGTATTTACATTTGGGCTCTCTTTCTGGTTGCTGTGCCTTTCCTGGGTTTTGGTGAGGTCATCTTCCGGGTTCTGGTAGCTACTGCATCTGCAATTCAAACCAAAAAAAGATAAGACTTTCTATAAAATAAAATAAAATAAATAAAATAAAATAAAATAATAAAAGAAAATAAAATAAAAATAGTCACAAGACAACACTTGGGCCCTCTTTAAGAAGACAGATCAACTCAAATCATTCATTTAGTTTTGGCGGGGGGATGGGGGACACGACGTGGACTCAGAAGAATTTACCACAATTTCTGGGCACGGATTTTCTCCTGAATGACACATTGTACCATGCAACTTCTCAAACAGTAGCATTACATACAGTGGAGCCAATTTAACAGCTCGTGTCCACCAAAGCACAAAGCCTCAGATCCTCTCCAAATCCTAAACCCCTCCCCCTCCTCCCCATGCACCAACTTTCAGTTCTGTTATCCCTCCCAGTATGAAGCCATTTTTGGTGCCCTCCCAGTATGAAGCCTCGCACTAAGCTGTTGCAGATCCACAACCTGACAAAGAACTTCTTTTTGCTCTACTATTCTCATAGTTTAGTGAGCGGCAGCATCTTGGAGCATTCTGAATGGAGCTTACACAAGGGGAGATGGAAGGCATGCAGGTAGAAGGAAAGCGGAAGATTTTTGTTTAGCAGTGTCAAGCCATTAAATGGGCTCAGCTGTCAGTGCAACTTTACCTACAGGTTTCAAGCTATTATTTGACAATATTTTGTTAACAAAGGTAAAAAACAGTGCCATCTAAATAAGATTCCTAACAAACCTGGCAGGCACGTTGTTCAGAGACCACATTTAAATGCAATAATAAAAAAACTCCCTGCACTTTGATTCTTTCATGCCCACTAGCAGAAAAAAGGGGGAAAAAACCCACAAACCACCAAACACTACAGCTAATTTCTGTGAACCACATTCAACTGCAGTCACTTTGAGAAAAAAATATTACTTATAATAAATATTGCTACCATTTTCACAAATGCAGTAGCAATGAAATGTTTTTCATCTCCTCATCACAGTATTTTTTTTATCCTGATTTCCTCCTTGAAGTCAGTATGCCTAACTAGGTAAGTTCTTGCTTGCAAAACTATCTATAACTCTATAGTTCCTGTCAACTTCTTAATCTGCATTACTGACAAAGAAAAAGAAGTAAAACTGAGTTTCACGGAAGTCCTTAAGAAGCTGCTTGCATAAAACAACAGCCTTTGAGCGGTATGAGTCATTGATTGCTCAAGCTCAGTGAGTAAATTTGGGGGAAAGCAAGGAGGCAGAGAACAATGCAAAACAAACCGAAATAATCTTGAGTCTAACCAAATCCAAAACCATACCAAGAAACGCAATGAACTATCGCAGTTTTGCTTTCACGGTTGTTTAATTTTACATAACTTCATTTGCTCTTAAAACGTTGATTTCAAATTAAAAATACCAAAATTAACATTGAGGAATTTTTCCATTCTTGAAAGTGAAACGGAGAATGAAAAAATATTCTTTTTCCTTTTGTCCAAAAGCATTTGCTACATTCAACATAAAACTACAAAAATATTTTTGTCAGCCAATACATCTTTGATTAATAAATCACTTTAAAACAAACCAAAACCAACAGACAGCTCTGGTGATAGTCTCTTGTTGCACAGAGCAGTTTTATCAGTGAATGACCTGTTCTGGCAAAAAACACACACACACACTCCCCAACTACTATGTAAAAACCAAATCTATTCCGGTACCTTACAAGCATCGGTAGCTAAACGCAATACAAGCAGGTATCATAAATTAAAATAGTGACTTAACTATGTAAATCATTCCTTCTCCCAGCTAAATTCTGGTTTATCTTCAAGAATTAGTTTATACTTTTCAACATCACAAAATATTTCAGCTACTATAATTGCAAATTCTAGCACCAGACATGCCTGCTGACTTTTCAAGTTGAGTAGTCTTAGTGGTAGGTAGGCCACTTTATCCTATCAACTGCATGAACTGTACTGGTTCCATCCCTCCTGAGATTTTTCCCTCTGGATTCATGGTATTGCAACAGAAAGCAGAGAACAACCAAAGTTTTCTCTTCAAGAAAAAACAATAACCTGATCTTTTTCCCTTTCATCAATGATCAATGGCTTTGACTGAAGTAACTGTGACTTTTCTTCTCATCCCTTCATAGACTGCATAAGCAAATGCTGCAAAGACAGGTCAAAATCATCTGTTGTCAGAAAGACTGTCAATATGAAAATTATGACAGGTGTTTGTCTATAGAGAAAAAAGACGAGTGATCAGATTTTCACGTTTGTATTTCAGAAGTGTAGTTTTTCATGATAGTCACAGACAATACAAGCAATTTAAGCTTACTAATTCCTGCTTCAGTAAGAGCTTATCCATTTCTAATTGCCCATGATGGAACACCAAAAAGGAGAAGAGAGCTACCCTGCCTCTGATTTTTTCCTTTATCTTTATTGCATTAATGTGTTCTTTTCAAGACTTTTCTAAACAAACCAAGATCACGGAGAATCTCTAAGTGAATCATAACAAAAAGGAAAAAAAATCCTTGTCGTGTTTCTTTTATTCATTATTTCAAACTTAAGCAGCAGAAATATTCTCTTAAACTAAGTCAATTGTGTAAAACTCAGAATGACTGCTCCCAACCCATGCTTAGCTTCAAAGTTTGCAGCTATTTCAGAACAGAAGGAAGGTCTTCTTTACCAAAAAGCTTGTCTGCATTTTCAAAATTAGTTAGCCTGATAACTTATATTGCCCCCTCCCCACAACCTTTTCTTGTAGGAGAAATGGCAATTCTGTTTCAGAAAACAGGAGAAGTCCTACGTGGGCAGCACCAAATGAGGACACAAACAAAGCTATTACAAGCAAAGGAGAGGGTCTTTGTAAATCAGATTAAACTGAATTAGGTTGAAACAGCAATTTAAATGAGGAAGAATTATATAGGCAAAAATAAACCAGATGGTGTCACTGCACAGCTTGTTTTGAGACTGGAACAAAGTTCAGCAGAGGCATAAAGAGTCCCAGAGGCTCTAGAGGAATTGTTAGACAAGTTGACTGTGATACCTGATCCTCTCCATGTAAACAGTATTATAAAGCAATTTTTCAAAAGAAACCCAGCAGTACTGTGTATAGTTTTGGACTTCAAGAAAGTTCTGAGGAAAAAAAAAAAAAAACAAAACATTCATGAATGGTGATAATAATTTCTAGCTCTCTAACAAAAAAAACCAAACAACAACAAAAAAATGTAACTAGTTTCTCTGATGAAGGAAAAAAATGGGAGAGAGGTGTGATGGTGCAGCCTTTTGTACTCATTAAATGCTTGCTGCATTACATGAGAGCAATTTTCATGTCCACAGCGGATAGGACAACTAATAAGCTTAAGGGAAATTTATATTAGGTACTAAAAATATGGAAATAAAATACTCCACCTTATCAAACCCTTTTTAGTAGTAAGGAGAGTTAAGTATTACAAGCAGTGTTGACCAGGGATGTTTTAGGATCTTCATCATAGAGGTTTTAAGAGAAAATATTGGTATGGACCAAGATTAACACAGATGTCAATAGATAAGCCTGTCCTTAGGCTGGTGTATAGTGCAGATCACCTCTTGATGTCCCTTCTCATCCTGTTTTCCAATTCTACATACACTGTTTTAGAAATGCATGAGTCTTACAAGTAAGAGAAATAAAACTGTACTTGTGACAAAAAAAAAATGAAAATTTCTATAAAATGACAGAGGCTCCTTTGGTAAAAATAAGCAGACACCAGAGTCCCAAGTTTCCCACTTAATTGCCTGCTTTGATGGAAATGAGGACAATGAGAGATTCTGAGTATGAAAACACAGCTATTGAGCAGATGAAATCAGGTATGATTTAGGTGTTAATAGTGACTTCTAGGTTACATCATAGGCTGGAATATCCAAAAACAGAACGACATACAGTTTTGAGACTCTAGGCAAACATCAGTAAGTGAAAAACATCTAGCAGCAGGCATGCTGGATGTTAGCAACTGCATCACTTGCATATGGGGAATTTACACTTGGCAAAGACTGAGTACATGCCAGTCTCAGTATAATGGCTGAAGAGTTCCAGCAATTTTAGTCTGCAAGCTCTTGAACTAGACTTGTAGTAATCATAATTAAACAACACAGCTAACATCTTTCACCCTCAAAAGCAGCAGATGCAGTCAAGTACATTGATCAGACACAGCAAGGTTTCCTTTCTTAAAAAACAAACCAAAACCTAATGTGTGTGCATGTGTGCATAATCTCACATACACACTTTGCCATATGTTTGCCTCTCTAACAAACGTGAATAAATCTGGAGAGTTGGACCATGTGGTGGAGAGTTCTCGAGCAGTTTCTGGAAGAGACATCCTCAGACTAGTGTCCACATAGATGGAGCTTGATCATCATTTCTGTATTGACACCCAATGTGCCACAGCAGGAACTGACATTGCTTTAATGCTGGCAACTTAATGCTACGTATACTGAACTGCCACAGTTAAGCTTGGAAGAGAAGTTGACTCCCCAGCCAACTAGATATGATCTTGCATGTGTTACTACATAAGATCTCAGTGAAATAAATCAATTCAAGAACGTTTTGTTACGATTTAAGCAATTAACTGTGGACTTGTAATTTCCAAAGGAGACAAATTTAGGACTGTCAGTTCTTCAAAATTCTTCCACTGGCCACAGTATCACTTTTGTCTTGTATGTGCTTCAGTCATATTTCAGCTGTCTTTCCTCATATCATATAACCAACTCATTTTGCTGGATGGCTCTCTAGGAGACCTTTTTCCTTCATCTGCCCCTAAAAAGGTTCTACAGTCATCAAACTGAAAAGGGAAAACAAGAGAATGGAACCCATAATTGCTCTTAAATTAAAAAAAAAAAATTAAAAACCAGCATTGGAAGCTGAAAGACTACACTCAGCATCCAGCTGCAAACATCAAATGGGAACTGAAACCAGGCTGTGCAGCATTTCGTGACAGTTAAGCATCACACTAGTCTACTGCTCTCAAATCAGTTTGGGCAGTTTGAATATGGTGCCAAGGAAGAGCTACTTTTCTTTCGAGAGGATGAAATAAGGCAGAGTATGTAGTCCTCTGACAAGCCTTTTCCCAACTCTGCCAACGAACTCTGGACAGCAGATAAAAACTTGTAACACTTCTCAAGCAAGAATTTTTCAGCACTTTGAAGGCTGTTGAAGCAACTCCAAGGGTGACAATGAGTATTTTTGGTTAGTTGGCTTCTTCTCTTTTCTCCACAGTTCTTTCCTCTACAAAAATTAAGAAAAAAACCCAGAGAAACCAGAAGAATGGAAATATGGAGTTGAATCCCAGGAAACATATGAAGGCTGTAGAGTTATGGGATGGGGTTTGGCTTTAGATACTTCTGTTCTTCCAAGTCCTCTGTTTCCTACAACAAATGAAGCCAATACATTTCCATATGACAATATGGAAAAACATCAGGATGCAAGAACGTATTATTCGATGACTTTATGCCCATGTATTTCCTAAAGATAACACCAAATGTATGACTGTGCTTTTAAAAATTCCAACACAAAATTGTTCCAGATAAACTGATTTAGTTCTATTTGTAAAAAATTGCTTTACCAAAGACATTCCAATAGAAACCAGTAGTCACATGCAGCATGTGTTTAAAAATAGCCCTCCTCTCCACCACACAGCAATTTGCAGGAATTTTAACTCAGATACATTACTTGACACCTTGAAAAACCTTAGTTCCATGTAAAAATCTCAGTCAAAGCACTACATGGGTTTTCTTATTTCCTGTAGAAATATTTCACTTGAAAATTTTATATCTGAGTTTGAATTGGAACACTTCTTCAGCCTACTGCAATACATCTTCAGGTAACAAAAACAACAATAAAGCAAACATTTTTATTCTTAATTATTTAGTTCTCCGTGTAAGGTCATTATACAAAATATTACCCCATGGAAAAAATTTCCTCTGAAGGTTTTTTGTTTTGTTTTGTTTTAATTTAATACTTTTTATTAGCAGCAAACAAGAAAGTTCCGTGAAGTGTAACAAGGAACTTAAAACACATTTAAAATGTGAATGTTTAAGGACTACAGTGGTCTGAAAAGACTATACAGAAATAAGCTTAAAATCTAAAGGAAGACTAAGTAGAAAACTGTGTTTCAAGCAGACACAGGAGTAAACAGTACTTTTTAACTTGGACATTAATTTTGTCTCTTTGTTATTATAAGTGGCACATATTCAAGGTGCTTCTCAGTGAATTTGTCACTTGCAAATTGTCAAAGAAAACTATTATTTGGGAAGAACCACAGAAATATATTTGTTTTATACCTGATTTATTTTAGTCTTCCTACTCATAATATTTCAGGATTTTTATACTTAAAAATCACCTCCTACGACACCTCTCATAATTTAAATAGCTTTTTGAATATCCTCAATTTTGGTGCAGGCCATTAAAAAAAAAAATCACTTCATGTCATGTTTAAAGATATTTAATGCAAAATACAGAAGCAAGTTTGTCAATATTTCTGACAACAGAGAGCAGCATTTCTCTGCTCTAAAACCTGAATCTTCCTGTTAATTTCTAGATACAACATAGCAGCACATGCTTTTAACTTCTAAAACCAGATCACATAACTCTCATACAAGAACATTTAAATGGCAACATTCCCAAGAATGGTGCAAGAAAGGATAGACCTGGTGACTAGTCACAGAGCCAGATTTGCTGTTTTAAGACTAATACCCACTTACTCCTGGAGTCTGTTACAGATACTAGTCAATATCAAATCCTTCACGAGAGAACAGATGAGTAACAGGCAATTAGAACTACTGTACAGTACAGGTTTTGTTGAAAATGTTTCTATGAGGGTGATTTTAAGAGGTAAAAATCTACCTGCAACATGGGCATTGGTGCAGAGTAGAAAGATAAGTAACATGTGGTGCCACAAACCAGCTCAAAAAAACAAAAAGTATGATTTGCTTTCTCCTAAAACTTGATGACAAGGCCAATAATTCTCTAAATATAAAAATGAGCCTAAGTGTAGATTTAATCCAACATCAAGTAATAAATCCTGCTTGAATGAAGAAAAAAAATATTTCTAAGACAATAACCCAGATACTGATTTATGCAAAGCCATGTAATGTAAATAAACATAAAGCTAACTCCCAATTAATTGAGAGATACTATTAAACCTCCATTGTGGACTGCCTTCTAACCAATCCATCAGTACGACTCTTTTCATACTGGAGCTATTCACATAGTTCTTCATTTATACTGCAAGAGCAACCAAAGACCCCAGTTAAGGCCTTACCATGCTAGATCCTATCCAGCAATACAGACATGCACAATCCCTGCCCCTAGCAGTACTGACTATTAAAAAATACAGTACTTTCATTATGACGTCTGCTTCAGTATTTCTCCCTATACTGTCCCAATCAATAAACCTCAAAATTGTTTTAAAAAAAAGAAAATAAAAAAGGATGGTGTAAAAATATTCTGTTCTAAACGATTTCTGTATTTCTATAACCCAATCTTCATCAACCCCAGGATTAAAGAAAGCTGCCAGTGGTAGAGGTTTTATGTCTATTGGTAGCTTTGAACCTAGGATTATTTACAAGTTCTAATTAAATTTCTATTTTTCCAGCTTTTATGCCATTTTCCAAGTTCCCTATACTAGCTGCCTATTCCATACAAACTGATTAAAAATAAGCCTATTAGTCCTATTAATATTATGCAGTACACCCCTGCAGAAGCGTCGGTGGATACATACAGTGCATGTCAAAATTTGGTATTCTCCTTTAACAGTATCATCACTTATAAGCTTGTATATTTTATGATCGTACACGAAGACAGTGAATAATGAAAATGGAGCTGTAACAGAGTGTGAAAAAAACTTTTTGTTTAAGTAGAAAACATCTCTTCTGATGACATTTTTCCTGGTGGAGAGACAATGACTAATGTAATATACAACATCATCCATATTACCTTAAAAAGGATAGGTCTTAATTCCAGCTTTCAGGAAAGCATATGGGTTCCAGTTATCACAGGAAAGAAAGATGAAACTGATAACATGCTAATTTAAATAAAAAACAGTTTAAGAATTCCACAAAATTTTGTGCATCTTATTTCGGCAGTACAACACGGCTTGTTTCTTGAGGGCTTTCTGAAATTCTGTTTCTAAAAAGAAGGGTAACACTCTTGTTTGACAACTCCAGAAACACTGATGGCAGACATGATTGAAAGGGATGGCTTTTACTGAACTCATCTGCAGTGGCCACTCTTACACTGAAAACAACCAGAGACAGCAGACAGATGAAGCAAGAATATCAAGATGCCTGTGCTTTCTCTGTGCCATTCTTTCTTCCTCCTCCACCAAGCCTGGGAGCTCCCCAGCCACAGCAGCAGATTTCATTACTGGCAGATTCCCTGTAGCCACTGAGCACCCTGGTGTACTCAAAACTGCACACCTGATCAGGATCTTTTTGAGCCGACTAATCTTTTGGACTGGATTAGACCAACTGCAGATTCAGATGTGCTTAATGATGACTTGCTGAACTGCAAGAGGCTGCAGGGCCCTTCTTGCAACTGTTTTAAGTCCAAATACTCATGAGATGTTGTTTGAACACCTGAAGAGTAACCCCTGTCCAGGCATATTTATCCCCTTTTAGGAACCAATAAAATAGTATTTCAATAACTTTTAAAAAGTTGCTGTATGACCAAACTTCAACTTCTACAATTAGGAGGTATCAATAAATTATCTATTTTACAGGACAGTAAACTTCAGGATTATTTTTTTAGTTACAGGACTAATCACATAACAGAGAAACAAGTCCATGGTAACATAAAACTAGTCAGATTTGGAAACACAGTTTTAAGTATTCCTAAAATAATCAGCTATTTTCAGTTTATCGAAAGCACGAAAATCATAAGATTATGAAACAGTTGCCCTTTCCTTTGACACAGATTTATGAATCATATAAGTGGTAAAGTTTTTGATTCCAGATTTGGAGAACAAAATGAGTAAGTACATGTCTAGCTTTTCACCTGAAACCATTTGATATACTTCCTCTACCCAGTATTCATTAAATTGGGTAGTTGTGCTGGTTTTGGCTGAGAAAGAGTTAATAAAAAGGTGAAGTTAGAACCATTTCACCTGTAACTCTATTGAATTGGCAAGAGGAGGTTTAAAATTAAGCTTATGTCCATCACTCATTTTAACCGCTGGATGCTTGAAATACCCAAATACCTCTATTTAGTCTAAAATGCTGGAACTATGAATAAACATCAGCATCTTATAAAATAATGTCATTATACTTTCTTTCAAGGAAATACAATTAACAATTTTTCAGCCACTTACAGACTAGAAAATTCATTATAAATTGAAGTCAACAATCCAAAAAGCATTCAAGTAGGAGAAATAATCACTGATTTTAGTGATCAGAATTCTATAATGTGAGCAGTGTGAAAATGAACAAAGGAGTGTCATGTTCTAGAATAACATTAGATCAATTACCTGTACTTTGTACCATCCTGTTTGAGTAAGTATACTAGGGTAAATCCATAACATTTCAAAGACAGCAATATTATTGGTAAGATACATTTTCCCATTCTGCCATACTCCTCCATCAAACCTTTTTTAAAACAAGCAGATTTATTCTGGGGTAGACTACAGTGCTACTGTTTTATTATGTTTAGACTACTTGACCACAGACAACATCTGGTCTTTTACTTAAAAGTATGAATCAAAAATTCTTTAGGAAAAATATCATTTTAATTACTTAAATTCAGTTCACATCTGCATGATGGAGTTAGGAGGTCAGATCCAGAAAACAGTTTGGCAGGACACTTACCATAAGCTTACCCTACACAGATCTACACAGATCTACCGTGACTTTTTCCAGACAACACTGAAACTATGCCAAATTATCTGAAGTGTAGCTTCAGCATTTTCTACCCTTATAGCTGATCCTTTCCTTGACTTTAAACACAGTCACTTTTGGAAGCTGCTGCTGCTAGCCCCTGGCTTTAACAGACTGTGATGAAGTCCTGAGGAGTCAGCATATTCTGACAGTGAACTGGACAAGGCACAAGGACAAAAATGAGACTGGAGAAGAGAATGAACGACGGCGAAAGAACAGGGTGGAAGCACCGATTTTTATCACCTAGCATTTCTACCAGCTTTAGGCAGCATAAAATTGGAGAGTATGTATTTCTTACACAGAAAGTTTAAATACTTCTATTTTATTATCATTAATCTAAAAAGAAATTATGAAAGATAAAAAACACTTGAACTGCTAAAGGTAAACTGTTGTATTGGGTATATGTGGCCATGTGGCAGGGCTTTGGTAAGCTGGGGTCGGCTACAGGGGTGGCCTCCATGGGAAAAGGCCAGGTGCTGTCCTGAGGCTGACACAGTCCACCCAAGCTGGCTCCAAAACAAACCCACCATAGGCCAAAGTTGAGCCCAACTTGTTTGTGGCACCTCTGTGAAAACACTGAGGAGAGGGCAACAAACACTGGATGAGTGGGGGTAGGGGCGCCACCAGGGGGAGAGCGAAAAACAGCAGAGGGGACACCAAGGTCAGAGGAGGAGGTGATGCTCCATAGCACAGCAGCAGATATCCCCTGTAGCTCACAGAGGACCTAGGGTGGAGCAGATATCCCCTGCAATTCGTGGGAGAGCCCACACTGGACCAGATGGATATTTCCTGAAGGAACCAGAGCACATTTTTTTCCCCTGAAGGACTGCAGCCCAAGAAAGAGAGCCCACGCCTGAGCAGGGGAAAAATGTGAGGACGAAGGAGCAGCAGAGAGAAAATGCTATGTACCGACCATAACACATTTCCACTCCATACTCCCTGCACTGCTCAGGGAGTGGGATAGAGGAATCTAGAGTGAAGAAGTCGAGCTTGGGAGAAGGTGAAGAAAATATGTTGCTCTAATGTTTGCCTTTGTCACTACCCAAATTTATTTTAATTGGCAATAAATTACATTCATTTTCCCCGAGTCTGTTTTGCGTGCACCACTAAGTGGTAAGCAATCTCCCTGTCTTGTATCAACCCATGAGTTTTTTTATCCTATTTTCTCCTTCTGTCCCACTGAGGAGGGGAGTGAGTGGCTAGGTGGGAGTTTGGCCCTTAGCCAGGGTTAACCTACCACACACCAGTGCATGTGACTGTGAGAACAACTTTTCAACTTACTAGAAGAACGATGTTGCTTTTTTTCTGGACTTCCTGTATCTTCCACTTCTGCTTCAGTGCTCTCACTGGTTGCAGCTGCTGCCTTTCTTTTTTTCTGGGGCTAAAAACAAAACAAAAAAAAAAAAAAGAGGGGGTGCAACTGACCTCAAGAGCAGAAAAGACCACACAAAGTAGAAAATATCTTATCCTCACATGGTACTCCCAAATTTTAAGCACTATTTCTTAATATATTATAAAACATCTCCAGTTGTAAAGAAATTTTATTCATATATTAATGCAAGAATACTAGTACTAGGCAATAGACAATTTAAAAAGTTCAATTCCCCTATGTGCAGATCACATTAGGAGTTAAAATTTTAATGTATGAAAACACAAGTTTTTATGATCAAAATCCACTTTTTTATTTACATTGAGTGACTGTTCAAAAGGTGCAATCTGAAAAATCTTACAGAACACAGAAAAACATTTTACCCAAAGTTGATGTTAAAAGAAATTACACCTCATTAAATTCAAGTTTGTCTGGATCCTTCCTTCTTAAGGCTTTCTTTGCACAGCTTAGAAGTAGCTAACACCCACTGACAGTACACTATTATATTTTTCCAATAGCAACCATGGGTTCTGTTCCAAAGAGAGGTACTTAGGAAATCTGAACTCTATTCAAGGTACATTATCTTAAAACCTCTAAATGGATAGAGCTGTTATTATCTGTATATTGCAATTAATCTTACAATTGCAAAGTATTCTTACGGTGGTTATGGAAAGACTATTTTTTTTAAAGCCACATGATTTTTGCAAAGGATGAGTTGACCCATATCTGTGTCAGACATAGATGATAACTTTGTTGAATACTGGAAGAGTTTATCTTTCCCTTTTTCATTTTTTTCAATTGTGTGAGACTAGAGCTTTACTAATACAGCTTTAAAGGTGGCTACAACTTCACATAGCTCATGAGAGAAGGGGAGAGTGCATTACATCTTTCCTTTCCAAAGTGTTGCTTCATGATTACCATCTAAACCCTGCTGGGCTGAACAGATTGGTTCGATAATTACATACAATAACTGCAGTGGGCAGGTAACCCTCAGCTGGCACAGGGCAGCTCCCCTGTGAGAACTTCCATATGCAAACTGCACTGATGGAGTGCATTAGGTACATCTTTCCTGCCGGTGCACAGGCCTGATTACCGCCAGCCAAGACTCCAAGGTTAGCATGTCAGCAGATTTGTGATGCATTAGGCAGGAATAAACACAGACACTTTTGTTCATTCTGACCAAAATTAAGGAGGACTATTTCAGCGCTGTACTGCTTTTATATGAGAGATAATGCATTCCTCCCAATTGTACTAGAAAACATTTTAAACGCTCATCAGAAACACAGATATCCAATACATGCTACACAAAAGCGAAATACATTTATCTTGTTTCCAAGCTTATTTAATAAAAAATGGTTTCTTAATCTTGATGCAGGTGAATTACATAGCAGTAGAAATCAAGCAGCATTCATCTGACAAAAGTAACACCTGCGCATCTGAAGCTGAACATTAGAGGGAACCACAAATCACTAAGATCCATATTTTTCCACTTTAGTTTACTGCCAATATCTCCCAGCAACTTTTCAGCACTGAACAAAAGTAAGATGTGGTCCTTGCCCTAAATAATTTAGTCAAGAGCTTCAGATACTTTCCTTCAACACATGGTACTGTTAGCTTCTTGTTTTGCTAGAACTACTACAAAATATCACACACACAAACCAATATGCATTTACTAACTCACTAAAAAAACCCCAACAAAAAAAAACCCAACCTTCCGCAGAACTGTGGACTGTCTTTCATTTACTTATACATCTGGGGAAGCTTGAGTCATGATATAGAAAATAAAATGTTAACCTTTAATATAGCAGTCATCTGTGAGTTTTAGCCAAATACCAATACTGGAGAATGACCGAGATTCCAAAACAACCATGCCTATATGCAACATATAAACGCACATCATGGCTCAATTAGCGATATGGGCTGAAAGCACAGGAGAATCCTACATTCTAAGAATTTATTTACACAGAAGCTAGAAATATTGTCTCCTAGCTATGAAATACCATAACTTCAGGACACCAAATAACAGTTTTATGGAAATACTATAGTAGATTGCCCCAAAGGAACTGAAGAGTAGGTGTCATAAGACCTATTGTGATTAAAAGACCAGTACAGCCAAAATGCCATAAATACTCTATATTAGAGGTCACCATCTTCTCATGGGTGGGTGTCAGACTGCATTTTTCTTTTCCAAATTAGATATTAAGCACACCAAAAGAAATTCAGCATGTGCTAGAAGATACTGGCTTTCAGAGACAAGATGCTACTGATCAGTGATAAGTTAGCATTATGGAAAGCAGTTTCTAACAGAGTTTGGAATTTGGAGCTTATCTTTAAAACACTCAGTCATCGAGCTGAGCTTCCTGTCACAGCTGAAAATACATATCATTTTAACTAGCATTCTGTGTTCTTCTTTTCTTCCTCTGTTTATCTAAGTGTCCAGCTATTCTCAACTAGCACAGATCATCTTCCAGTTCTCCTAGCCTCTCATTAATGTCTGATACCCCTTGGAAGAAAAGCCTAGTAGCATGAGTTCCCAAACATACTCTGGGAAGGAAGACATCCTGCTGAAGGCCCTCTTTCCATTCATTCTTGAAGAAAAGTGCAAAATATGACCTTGGAAGGAGGACTAGCACAATCTATTCTTCTACCCTACACCACAGCTGTTACAAGGCTTAGAAAATCCAACATGGAAGAGTCATCTGTGCTGGTATTTGGTCAAAAGCATGCAGGCTCTGTCAACCTGATTTCAAGCAAACAATCTTATTCTGTCTGGACACTAGCAGTAGCTGGCATGAAGTCCACTGCAATATGAAGTGGACAGCTGAAAACCTTCAAACAGGCCAGTAACACTCATTGTTTTATATAAGTGCTTGAATATATTTGTGACAACTGAGCAAGCTGACCATTCATCATTCATCTGGTTCCTCAAAGTAAAAAAAAAAAAAAAAACACCAAAAAAAACAAAAACCAAGCACCCAGCCGCACCCTCCCCAAACCCCACCAAAACCCAATATAAAAGCTAACTCCTAATTGATGCTAGTAGCTAAGAACCTATCAAAAAGTATTATCCCACCCTTTGTGAATGGTCTTGACTGCTATAGGAAATTTGATATTGGATTTGATATTGGACTGATATCGGACTGATTTTTGTAGTTTTATTCCATTGGAAATGTGCACCAGCCATCTCTGCTGGACAAGGACACTAAAGGTCACAGATGCTGGCTCTGCAGCAGGCCAACTTATTCAGCAAAGAAACCAGCCAACCATTAAAAACGATTTTTTTCCCCCCAAAACACAGGTCTCAAACCATGTCGATCCACAGGGGGAACAGAAGAATTTATGCTAATGAACTCTCCTTTTGGACAGATCTTTACATTCAGTTCAGCAGAAAACATTAGTAAGATGACCATGGCTGTATAATTTTAGCCAAAGTATTATTTACTGGGCAAAGTAAGTGACAAAAGCTGGACGTATATCTCCAAAAGACTTAAAAATCCTACAGCTTTTTTTCTTTTTTGCTTTTGCCCATCTTTAACATACTGCTGATCATGCCAGTAAGCAGGCAGAATTCTTGTACTATTATCCTGTATTATAATTTTCAGTTCCCTGGTTCACACTAAAGAAATCAATAAACTGCCCACCTGTTTATTTGCATTTTTTAATAACAAGTAATAAATGCATTTTTAAGTATTGGATAATAATAACAGGCTTGATCTGACAGGACAAGGGGAGACAGTTTTAAACAAAAATAGGGTAGATTTAGACTGGATATAAGGAAGAAGTCTTTTACGATGTTGGTTGTAAAACACTGGAACAAGTTGCCCAGAGAGGTGGTAGATGTCCCATCTCTAGAAACTTTCATGTTCAGGTTGGACAGGGCTCTGAACAACCTGATCGAGTTGAAGATGTCCCTGCTCACTGCAGGGTGTTGGCCTAGATGACCTCTAAAGGTCCCTTCCAACCCAAACCATTCGATCATCTATTGTTCTGTTATTTGACCATTTTTTATAGTTACTACAAACCATTTTGACATATGATTTCCCTAAGGTTTAAAAAGTTCTTACACTGTATTCAAATGGGAGTCCAAATCTAGAGTTTAAGCCTTCTTAAACAAGGAATAAAATACCCCTAGCCTACCACTATAATTATGACTCATAAGTAACATACTAGAACACACTGAATTCAAAATGTGAATTCCAGAATCAAATACTTGGCATAAAGATGTACACTTAAAACTAAGCTTTGAACTAATCACAAAAAGAAAACTAATATGAAACAAAAACGGCTTATTTTACCTTACACGTATTTTGACCCATCTGGAGTTTTACCAATTTAAGGAAAATAAGTAGATAAACTGAATGATCATCTGTTCAAATGTCATTTCAACTATACATACACATTCTGTTATCCAAGATATTATCATAGAATCTTTAAGGTTGGAAAAGACCCTTAAAATCATCAAGTCCAACCGCTAACCTATCACTGCCAAGTCCACCACTAAACCATATCCTCAAGCACCACATCTACCCTTCTTCTAAATACCTCCAGGGATGGAGACTTAACCACCTCCCTGGGCAGCCTGTTCCAACGCCTGACAACCCTTTTGGTGAAGAAGTTTTTCCTAATGTCTAACCTAAACTTCCCCTGGTACAGCTTGAGGCCATTTCCTCTCATCCTATCACTTGTTACTAGAGAGAAGAGACCAACACCCACCTCGCTGCAACCTCCTTTCAGGCAGTTGTAGAGCGCGATAAGGTCTCCCCTCAGACTCCTCTTCTCCAGGCTAAACAACCCCAGCTCCCTCAACCTCTCCTCATAAGACCTGCTCTCCAGAACCTTCAACAGCTTCGTTGCCCTTCTCTGGACATGCTCCAGCACCTCGATGTCCTTCCTGTACTGAGGGGCCCAAAACTGAACACAGTACTCGAGGTGGGGCCTCACCAGTGCCGAGTACAGGGGCACGATCACCTCCCTGCTCCTGCTGGCCACACTACTCCTGATACAAGCCAGGATGCCATTGGCCTTCTTGGCCACCTGAGCACACTGCCGGCTCATGTTCAGCTGGCTGTCAACCAACACCCTCAGGTCCTTTTCCTCCAGGCAGCTCTCCAGCCACTCCTCCCCAAGCCTGTAGCGTTGCATGGGATCGTTGCAACCCAAGTGCAGGACCTGGCACTTGGCATTGTTGAATCTCATACTGTTGGCTCCGGCCCAGCGATCCAGCCTGTCCAGGTCCCTCTGTAGGGCCTTCCTGCCCTCCAGCAGATCGACACTTCCACCCAGCTTGGTGTCATCTGCAAACTTACTGAGGGTGCACTCCATCCCCTCATCCAGATCATCAATGAAGATATTAAACAAGACTGGCCCCAATGCTGAGCCCTGGCTTGTGACCGGGTGCCAACTGGATTTAGCTCCATTCACCATAACTCTTTGGGCCTGGCCATCCAGCCAGTTTTTAACCCAGCGCAGAGTGCACTTGTCCAAGCCGTGAGCAGCCAGCTTCTCCAGGAGAATGCTGTGGGACACAGTGTCAAAGGCCTTACTAAAGTCCAAGTAGACAACATCTACAGCCTTCCCCTTCATCCACTAAGCGAGTCACATTATCATAGAAGGTGACGAGGTTAGTGAGGCAGGACCTCCCTTTCATAAACCCATGCTGGTTGACCCTGATCCCCTGGTTGTCCCGCACATGCCACGTAATGGCATTCAAGATGATCTGCTCCATGACCTTTCCCGGCACCGAGATCAGGCTGACAGGCCTGTAGTTCCCCGGATCCTCCTTCTGACCCTTCTTGTAGAGGGGCATCACATTCGCCAGTTTCCAGTCATCTGGGACCTCCGCGGTTGACCAGGACTGCTGATAAATGATGGAGAATGGCTTGGCGAGCTCCTCTGCCAGCTCCCTCAGTATCCTTGGGTGGATCCCATCTGGCCCCATGGACTTGTGAACATCCAGTTGAAGGAGCAGGTCGGTGACTGCCACCTCTTCAACAACTGGGACTTCATTCTGCATACTAGCTCCATCTCTCAGCACAAGGGCCTGACAACACTGCAGATGACCAGTTTGACTATTAAAGACTGAGGCAAAGAAAGCATTAAGCACCTCAGCCTTCTCTTCATCTTTCCTGGCAAGGTTACCTTCCACATCCAACAAAGGAGGGAGATTCTCCCTGGCCCTCCTTTTGTCACTGTTGTATTCATAAAAATATTTTTTATCTTTAACGGTGGCAGCCAGTTTAAGTTCCAGCTGGGCCTTCGCCTTCCTAATCTTTTCCCTGCATAACCTCACAACATCCCTGTAGTCCTCCTGAGTCACCTGCCCCTTCTTCCAAAGGCAGTAAGCACTCCTTTTTTTCCTTGAGTTCCAGCCAGAGCTCCCTATTCAGCCAAGCCAGTCTTCTCCCCCACCTGCTCGACTTACTGCACATGGGGACTGCCTGCTCCTGTGCCTTTGAGACTTCCTTCTTTAGTAACATCCAGCCTTCCTGGACTCCTCTGCCCTTCAGAACTGCCTCCCAAGGGACTCTGTTAACCAGACTCCTTAACAATCCGAAGTCTGCCCTTCTGAAGTCCAGGGTAGTGGTTTGGCTGACCCTCTTCCTTACTTCTCCAAGAATCAAAAACTCTTATGTCATGGTTGCTGAGCCCAAGACAGCCTCCGACCACCACATCACCCACCAGGCCTTTTCTGTTCATAAACAGCAGGTCCAGCGGGGCACCTCCCCTGGTTGGCTCACTCACCAGCTGCATCAGGAAGTTCTCCCACACACTCCAGGAACCTCTGAGACTGCTTTCTCTCTGCTGTGTTGTATTTCCAGCAGATATCTGGTAAGTTGAAGTCTCCCACTAGAGCTAGGGCTAGAGATCGTGAGACTTCAGCCAATTGCTTGTAGAGTACTTACTTCATCTGTCTCCTCATCCTGTTTGGGTGGTCTATAACAGACTCCCACCAGGATATCTCCCTTATTGGCCTTCCCCCTGACCCTTACCCATAAGCACTCAACCTTATTACCGTCATTGAGTTCTAGACAGTAAAAACACTCTCTAACATACGAGGCTACCCCTTCACCTCTCCTTCCTTGCCTGTCCCTTCTAAAGAGCTTGTAGCCATCCACTGCAGTGCTTCAGTTGTGTGAGTCATCCCACCATGTTTCCGTGATGGCAACCACATCATAGTTTCCCTGGCACGCAATGGCGTCCAGCTCCTCCTGTTTATGGCCCATGCTGCATGCATTGGTATAAATGCACTTCAGTTGAACTATTGATCTCTTTTCCAACACAGGCATGCCACCCCTAGGCTCATTCCTAGCAAGCCTGGTTTTATCCCCTTCCCCCTTCGCATCTAGTTTAAAGCCCTCTCAACGAGGCCTGCTAACTCCTAAGCTAGAATCTTTTTTCCCCCTTTGCGACAGGTGAACCCCATCTATCTCCAACAGACCTGGGGCCATGTAAACTGCCCCATGATCAAAAAAACCAAAACCCCACCGCTGGCGCCAGCCTCTGAGCCACGTGTTAATGAGATGGGATTTCCTGTTCCTTTCCGTATGTTTTCCTCCATCCCATCGGTAGCCGGGAGACACTACCTGCGCTCCTGATCCTTCAAGCAATCGCCCCAGTTCTCTAAAGTCCCTTTTGATTGCCTTTGCGCCCCTCTCAGCTACCTCATCACTGCCAACCTGAACAACCACTAGCGGATAATAATTGGATCCTTTTACTAGCCTAGGGAGCTTCCTGGTAATGTCTTACCCTTGCCCCAGGGAGGCAGCAGACTTCCTTATGGGATGGGTCCGGTCGGCATACCGGACCCTCTGTTCCCCTCAGAAGGGAGTCCCCTACAACAATTACCCTTCTTTTTTTCTTACCAGCGGCCATTGTAACGCATGGGGCTGACTGGTTCCCTCTAGTCAACCCCTTGGGTGGATCACTGTCTGTATCTTTGTCCTCCTGGCCCTCGGGTTCCAGAGCCCCATACCTATTGTGTAAGGGCACCTGGGGGGGGGCGAAGTTGGCTGGGAGAGGATTTGCCCACTGCACCAAGCAGGGATCTGAATCCATCCTCCGTCTCTTGGGTCCCCTCCCTCTGCCTGGTGGCACAAGGGCAGGGGGGCCACTCCTTCTCTTGATGCTTCCATCTGGTGTGCTTGTCTCAGGGATGGTAGACTGGTGGAGCCACTCCCTATCCCCCTCTCACATTCCCTGATACTCCTCAGTCTCACAACTTCTTCTTTCAGCTCTGCCACCATGCTGAGCAGATCCTCCACCTGCTCGCACCTCACACGGGTCCTGTCTCGGGAGCCCTCCATGACTGGAGCAAGGCTCTGGCACTCCCTGCAGCCAGACACCTGGGTGGCTGCGTGTTTTAGTGGGAGTTCTGTCTGCATCGCCACATGCCTCCTGGTGATATCTCTTGTCCGAACAGAGACCATGGCTAAGTCTTTTCCAGGAGAGTGCAGACCACGAGGAGAGCTCGCCAGCTGCCTGCTCGCCCTGCCTGCGCGAACGCGCCATGCCCTGTTTGCCGCACTCCTGGTCGCTCGTGCTCCCTAGGGACCTGTTTAAATCTCCCGCTGTTGCCCCAGCAACGCCCAAGCCCCGTCTGCCTTGCTCTCAAGAGCAGCCAGTTGTTTTTGGCACAAGGGCCCCACGGGCTCTCTACCAGGTTCCCTGGCACAGGAAACCCCTGTTTCTACCCCAATCTAACGCCCAGTCACAGGACTTACCGTTGCTGCCGCCGCATGCCTCACCGACTGACTTTATGAAAGAATACCTATAAACACCATTCTGTATTAAGTTTAATAACAATTAGTGAAGTTAGAGAAATAATGCAAAAGAGGAGGACTTAAACATTTCACTATTTGCTTATTTCCTACTGGATGCAGTTATGACACCTACTTCCAATACCACTTTAATTCTTATTTGGCTCAAAAAAACCCCACACATTAAGAGATGACAAATTTTTAGAGTAAAAACCTTTTGCATGGGATTTGTTTGCAAGTCTCCATTCTCTGACAAGCCAAAGTCAAGTACTCCATCATCTTTTTGCCCAATGGCCTTAAGACCTTGCAGAAGTATTTCTCGGAAATGCTGATAAACAGGTTTCTCTTCATAGCTCAGTAGCTTCACCTTTTCCATATATTTGGCGATTTCATCTAAAGAAATGGTACCTCCAGTTAATTTCTATTTGAAAACATTTTAATCATTCATTTTTACCACAGAAGAGTCAGAAATTATGCATGCACTACTTATGCCATTTTTTGAAATGGTTATTTATAAACTCATAATTATGACTTTACTACAACACATTTTAGAAAAAAATTATACCGAGGTTCATTAACCAGTGATGACAGCATCACTGTTTTTTACACACTCGTTGCAATGAAGAAAACAGTCAGTCGTAAAAAATGTAATAGGCCAATCTTCACCAATGAATGCTTGTTTACATGATATTTCTTATGTCTATATTTAAAAATACTGACAGGAACCTCAATGTTATCCCAGACTTCTTCAGTTCAAGACTGAAACATATTAAAAAAAACAGATGAAACATCTGACCACTGAAAAACCAAACAAGTCACACTTTACATAGAAAATACTCTTCTGATCACCAGCAGTAGCTGGAAATAACTAAATATTTAAGTTTAAGATCCTCAGAAAGTGTGTTTCTAATAGTCAGGGTTTTTTTTAAAAAATAAATCTACTCAGCAAATCACCAATGCCAAATAGAAACAATCTAGGACTTTCAGTTCTCATTACTTTATTATTTTGGATCTCTAAAATTCAGCTGTGGAAAACCAATTTACACATTTCATGTTTGCAAATACTTAATACTGTCATTAGTTAGAAGCACAGTGTCTGCAGTTCATACAACTGCAGCCAAGAGTCTAGAACTTCTCCAAATCAACAATCTAATTCATCCCACTTTGTTGCTGCTGATAAAAGTAAGAATAGGTACAAAACTTAAGTAAACAAGGAGGACTTAAAGAAGCAACAAATTAGAGTACAATGCCTGAGACACACCTCTCTGGAAAAAAGCTGCTGACAGTCTGACAACTCCTCACCTTTTGCAGCAACTGAACTGATCTGTTTTTATTTGTATACAGAGTAGCACAGCCTACCCTATGTAAACACGAATTTCAGAGCTTCTATCCATTGTGTAAAGTTGTCTACAATTTGATGATGGCACCCAAACAGATTGATAGCTTTGTTTTGGGGTTGGGGGTTTTGTGTTTTTTTGTTTGTTTTGTTTTTTAAAGAAAAAGGACATTAAAACAAATTATTAGCCAATGCTTACCACATGGTACAAACCAAAGTATTTTAATTTAAAATAGCTCTTACCTGGTTTATTTTTCCCAGGAAAGCATTTGTCCATCAAAACTGAAATATTATCTCTACATCTGAAAAACAGAATTATTCAAAACTATTGTTTCTTTCAAACTTTGAATCTTGTCCTGTTTTGATAGACTTCCTAAATACCTAGCTTGGGCCACTGTCAGAGACAGGAAAAACTACTAGATAAACCTTTGGTATGACTTAGTGAAGCAATTTTCAGTAGTGCAGTACATTTGAGAACCTGATGAATGCCAGACAGGCTACCTGAGATATTGTAAGTTTTCGTTCAACAGTTTTCAATTCCTATAAAAGCAAGCAAGTAGAAGACTGAAGGAAAAGAACTAGTCCATTTTAAATCCTCACATACCAATGTTCTCACCTCTTCCTGCTAAAGGACTCCTTCTCTAGCTGATATTATTCAGAGCAGATCACCTGCCAAAATAATAACTGGGAGGAAGCAGGGGTAGCTTTGCTAACATCAATGGAGGCCAAAGCATTAAAAGTAGAGATAAGGAAGCCAGGTAACAATTACTTCTTAATGAGACAGAAACTGCTGTGCTGGGACAGCTTTCTTCATATTAAATACCTGACAACAGAGGGTTCAACAAGGGTGGGGGAAGACAAAGGTATGTAACAGTGAGTGAGGGACAAAAAAAAAAAAATGTTTTTAATCCCACATTAGCAGCCCTCTAGCTGGAATGATGCTCAAAGACATTTAAGATCCACCTTTCACTCTCATCTCTGCCACTGACTTCAGAGCATGGTGTTATAATGCGTACTCGTACTCCATGCTTCAGCTCTCTTTCTGTGAAGCAGGACTAATGGTTTCCTGCATTCTGATTAGAATACTGCTCTGGTTAAGCCAAAAAGCACTCTTAAGGACAATACTGTGGTGGGTAAACCAGCATCTCACATACGCAAAAAGACAGAGTAGAATAGTACAAGTAAAATTTAATTACAAACCAAGGATACATGAGACACAATGAAGGGAAACAGGGGGACATACAAAACAATAGGCTACTCACCAAAAAGGAACATCGAAAATACAAAGCTTTTCTACATAAAGACATTTTACTCCTATTTTCAGTTTCAAAGGAGAAAGAAAACAAGTAGTTTCTCACCTCATTTTTGAGTCTTTGACAAAATTTGGATCTTTCAAATTATCCTCCCATGGTAGATGGCCACTAAGCCAATGAATCATACAGTAACCCAAAATCTCCAGGTCACCACGTCTGGATGGCGCTAAATATATATGCACGCATATGAAAAGAACTGTAAGAGCAGCTAATAAAGCACGCATAGTTTAACAACAGCTAAAATTTGCAAATATGTTAAGACAATAGAAAGCCAATGCAAACAATGTAACACTACAGTATCTGTTACTTATTTCTTTATTTTGGTGTGAAAGCAAGGAAGAAAAAAATATTGTTCCTACATCTGGAAGGATAACTTAATTTTCAAGTCCTTTATCAATCTTTCTTCTACTCAAGGATATGACATGCCCAGTTTGGGAAGCTTTTTAAGTACTGCAATTGTGGAAAAAATAGAGCAAATTAGTGAAGTGACTCACTTTCTGTTTGAAAGAGTTTTTAGTTCCCTTCTTCTGTAAAAAGGTAACAGTGCTAAAACCCCAGCTCCTGAAAAAAAAAAATTCCATAATGCTGGCCTTAAACGGCCACAGTGTGGCCTGAAAACTGAACAGAGGACAATAATAGATCAGATCCCTAAAAGCCTTGCCAAAAAACCCCAGAAACCACGCACATGTACATTGGTCACAGACTACAAGAGAAGTACAAAGGGGCAAGTCAAGTCATCTTTGTTCGTGTTCAGTTTTAAGCATAGGTGCAACAGCTCATCCTGAAGTAAATAATAAATTTCAACAACTGAATTTTTGCAGGACACACTTTTATGCTAATAAAAAAAAAGAATGAAGAAAATAAAATTGATATTCACTATAAATGCTGAATGTTTCATCAGACATAGACCTGTCCTTTTCATGTTCAACCTTTTCTCACTTCTCGACTTTTGATATTTGGTGACTACAGGCATAATTATGAAATAATATTTCATAATTAAATGAAGTTTCATTTTAAAAAATCTTATAAATATTAAGCCATAATCAAGATAAAGAATACTGTGCATCTTTGCCAAATATGATGGAACTATGCTCACACTGATAACAAACTATCTCCTGAAAACAGGGCCTGTTTTTCTATCAAGATCTCATAAGCACTATTCCATTTCTACTTAGTTAATAAAAAGCAATACACTAAACATTTTAACATTCTTTATAAATTAAGGTAATCTATTTAAGAAAGTTACATTAAAATACAGTAAATTAATATCAAAGTAAAAGTTAGCAAATGGAAAAAAGAAAAATGCCTGCATAGTCCATAGAGAAAAATAATTTAAAAAAAAAATGTTATAGATTCAGAAACCTGGTCGTTAACACAACTCAATGTGGCAAATTAAGTCTTTTGTGTTTATAAAAAGGATGCAAAAATGCCTATTGCTGAGGAAGAAGTTTTACATCCTTACCCACACCCTTGTGTGCATCAATGCTGGTATACTCAATAGTTCCATCGTGACACCTTTTAGGATCTTCTTTATATACTTTGTGAACTCCGTCAGGACAGTATCGGTAAGCAAGTCCATAATCCACCAAGTACACCTAGTAATTTCCACAAAGAATTCTAAGATTAAAGAACTATAAATACAAAAATTATACAAATAATAAATGTAACTCCCAACCATTCTCAGAAATTCCTAAAAATTATTAAAAATGGTACGGTTTTTTACTTTAAATTATCCTTTCCTTATTGCTTTATTGAGATTACTACATACGATTTGAAAACGTGACAGACAGGTTTTCCATATAGCGGCCTGATCTCGAAGTCATTTCTTGTTGATGCAGAGAAGTACAGTAAAAGAGTCTGTTATTACCAGTAAAAAAAAAAAAGTCTTATTTATAACTCCATGAACATTACACCTACTGTGCTACTCTCTTTAAAGTCAGCTGTCCCATTTGAACACTACTACATAGTATTACCTCTCAGTAACTCCACAGCTTCTTTAATGGAACTGAGATTATTTTACTTATTTCATGAGCTAAAACATTTGGATAAGACGACATACATAATTCTGAAACTCTAGTATGCATTGTTTGAGTAGTAAAGAGAGTTAAAAATGCAGAAAAATGAAAGAGTTCCATAAATGAAGTGGAACAATCAACACTCTAAAGACCGATTTTTCCAAGTAACAGAACACTTATTTGATGGATTTTTTGAACAAAGGAATGAGGTAACAATGCAGACAGGCAAACATAATTTACTGGTATGCTATATAATTTGAAGCTCCCACCTGCAAATACCTGTTTGTGAGTCAATTTTTTAATCTTGAGAATTTCTCTAGAATATTAGTTAGGGCAAATAGTCAATTTGATAACTGTCCAGCAAAATGCATAAAACACCCATAGAATATTGTCATGGTTTTAGCTGGGATAGAGTTAATTTTCTTCACTCTAGCTGGTATAGTGCTGTGCTTTGAAATTAGCATGGGAAAAAAACCTGTTGAGATAACACACAGATGTTTGGGCTGTTGCTGGGCAGTGCCTGTACTAGTCCAGGACATTTCTAGCTTCCTATGCTCTGCCGGGTGCACAAGAAGCCAGGAGGGGAGGGGGCGCAGCTAAGAGAGCGGATTCAAACTGACCAAAGGGATATTCCATATAATGTGACGTCATGCCCAGTATGTTACCTGGGACGGGCTGGCCGGGGGAGGAGGAAGCAATCGCGGCTCGGGGAGGGGCAGCGTCAGTCAGTGGGTGGTGAGCGGTTGTATCATTTCTGTGGTTTTTTTTCCTGTTTTCCCTTTCCCTTCCTTTTCCCTTTTATTATATTAACGTTATTGTCATTATTATCATAATCATTTATCATTATAATTTTATTGTAATCATTAAACTGTGCTTATCTCAACCCACAAGTTCTTTTGCTCGTCCGATTCTCTTCCCCATCCCACAGGGGTGGGGGGGGAGTGAGCGAGCGGCTGCGTGGTGTTCAGTTGCCAGCTGAGGCTGAACCACAACAAATATTAACTAGATATAAATGTCAAGCAGAAATAATGTTACCATATACATTCTTAAAAATGAGCTTCTGGTAGATTTCACAGGTTCAAAGCTCTTCGATGTGTTGTCAAATAGAAGGTTTAAACCATTAGGAATAAAATGCATCAGAAATACCTGATGAGGGTTCTTGTAACTCACAAGAAGGTTTGAGGCCTTGATGTCTCCATGCACATATTCATGCTCATGGACGTATTCCAGAATATCAAGCTAACAAAAAAAAAAAGTCATATAAATGCAGTACCCAGCTCCACCCAGCAGAGGACCAGTAGTCAGCACAAAAGTGTGATTTAGCTGAGACTTACACAGGGAAGCCAGATAGTAAAAATATATTTTTTAAACTTACTATTCTCAGGCCTAACTGGAGTACAGTTTTATGGGAAAATCGCTTTGCATTCTCTTCACACATCTTCTGAAGATCCCTGCCAAATCGATCCATTATCATAAATCGGTAACTAAATTCAAGGAAAAAAACCCAACAGTGAAGTTATTGAATTGTACTTAGCAAAGTATTTTACCTACATTTTAATTGTACAAATTACTGATTGAAAAAAACTGCAGGTACACAGGAAACAAGTATATGGGAAATACTTGACTTCTTTTAATATTGTACATCAATTCTTTAACTTCTTTACATCAGCTAGTCAAAACTTTGTTCATCAAAAGAACTGTTCTTTATTCCTGGATAGTTATGCAATACAATAACAAGTACCCACAGAGGAAAATCTCTGTATTATAATTCACTATAGGTAAAACCAAGCATCAATCACTTATAGAGACACATTTTTTACTTTACAAATGACTAGGTGATTTAACATGGTTACTTAAAAAAGTTAGTTTCTTGAAACGTATTACAACCTTTTATTAAAAAGAAAAATCTCCCAGTTGCCAAAGGTGCTTTGATATTCATTGCTATAGCCAAGCTGGTTCTATTACAGTAAGAGCTCTTAGAAGCTATATTTAAGAATCTCATGCATTAAATACTGAATGCAAAGAAAAGTTGATTTGGGAAAAAGTTATATCTACTTTTGCCTCTCAAAATTAATGTTGTTTTTACATTACATTTGTTTTGAAGTTTACGAACTACTGAAACAATGACAATTCTGACATATTAAACATACACACCAACTGCTCTAGGTAGTGGCTCACACAAAGACACCTGACCTACTATAAGCTGCCAGAGAGCTACTAAAACTTCTTGCAGCACAGCTGTACAGAGAAAGCCCACTAGGAAACAAGGACTGCTACATAAACAGGCATAGCATTCAAGACCAAGTAACTAAAACCCTTCATGACACGCAACAATACTAAAAACTACTGCTAGACTTAAGACAAATTTAACATCAGACTAGAAATTATTCTAGCTCACAAAGTAAGTCAAAAAACCCCAAACTTATCCCTATGGAAAATAAAATAGATCAAGAGAAAGCACTAAGTCCTTTAGATGTGTGAGTGAAAATTCCCTTTAAGTGCACACGACACCAGAAGAAAAACTTTAAAAGTAGTCATATTATTCAAGGACTTATACATTAGAAGTCGACTTTATTTTAATTCAGATATGAAAAGCTTCTAAACCACATAGGTATAGCATCACTGTATTACAGCAATGTTCTAAACAAATGAAAACTAAATCACTAAGAATGTAATAGACACAAATACAAGTATCACACAGAATACAGATAACGTGTTTCTGTTCCTTAAACGTAGGCTGTTATGAACACGAACCTTTACAGCAGAAATGAACAACATGAAGATAGCTGGAAAACACATCTGATAGAGTAAATTAGGCTAAAAGGGATACTGGTTGTGGATAAAATAAATCCCAGTGTATGTCAACAAAAGATATATTCACCTGTTTCCATTTTTTTCATGCAAGCCAGAACCCCAGTATCTTGGTACACCTAAATATTTCAATTTATGGGACTTAGTCCACTTCTGAACTGTAAATACAAATAAAGATACGTTCATGAATTCGCATCAGTAGAGACTTACATAAAGAGTATTCACATCACTTACAGTTTCTGCATACATGTGAGCTGCTTATTTCATGGAAATTTGAATGCAAAGTATACTGCAAAGTTAATGACACATCTGTTGTAGGGACAGAGATGCAACTAAAGTTTTGATTTTGACAATACCATCAACACAACTATAGAGAATATCTTACCAAAAAATCCTATTTTTACTGTATGTCTGAATCAGATTTCAATCATTCAAAAAAATTTTTTAATTACCTAAAAAGATTCTTTTAAAGTTTGACCTTACTCCTGTAGGCTCTACTTTCCTAAATGCTTGTAGTTCATTAAAAACATTTTAATAGACTGCTTACTTTCATCTGGCTTAGCAGCTCGCATGTAGAACTTTAATTCAGTAAAAAGAGGTCCATTCTGGCTGGGTTCCTTTAAGACAATTTAAGATTAGTTAAAAACTGCTGTGTTAGTACCTAATAATTATTCAAAGCTCACAAAATGTAACAGTCACCCTATAAAAGCATATTGTCCCTCAAATGCTCTACCCAGTGCTGATAAATTCAATAGAATATGTTCTTTTTATAAAAGAAGGTTGGCTCTAAAATGTTATTTTAATTACAGATGGCTTAACATCAAGGGTATCAAAGAATCCTTTCCCATAAGAAAAAAATGAAAGAATAACAAATTAACTGAACTGTATAGAATTACCATGAATAATTGGCAGCAAAAGTTTAGCAGAGAACATTAAACAACATTCATTATCTCAGATTTTCCAGATTAAGGCTGGATTGCATCAGTTGCAATAGTCATTAGTGAGCCTAAAATAACACCTGAAATGTTTTGATGGGAAAATCTTAAAAAAGTTTGAATTCTTACTGAACATAAGGTATTTTGTTCCCTTCCTACATTAGTTGATCAAGGTAAAAAAATTACAGAGGATTTCACAATTTCTCTTAAACTACATTCTAAGAACTATGCCTATTTTGACTTCAGAGTCTACCTTCTATTTAAGCTAACATAAGGTATCTCAGTTCCATTTTCTAGAGACAAATCTCTGGTAACCACATATTACAAGTAAAGTGCAAGAGAGAAATTAGTTTGAAAACACCAAAGCTTTGAAATACTGCAAGAATTGCAAATGGCCAAGTAACTGTACTCTACATTTCCCGAACTTAGGGGAGGGGAAAAAAAAAGTGATCTCATGTCTTGCAGTTTTTCAGTGATTGATTTTGAGGTAAGTTTAAGCAAATTTATTTCAGCCTAGTTACTCTCATATGTCCAAACCCATTCTAGCTCAGTGAAAATACCCATTTTGGAATATTCTACACTTAAAAATCTAACCAGAAACAATTGCATGATTACTGGCAAAGAAACCCAGAAAGAATAAAATCACATATTAGCCAAAATTCCAAGATATGTAACATCAATCTTAAATGGTTCTAATTGTAACTCTTAAATGCAGATGTAGAAATCCAGAAAACTGCTAAAGTCCGGACTGTACGACTCAGCTAATAGAGGTTTCCTGCTGTCCGACATTAACGAAGCAACGTAAAGAGACCAAACACACTGATGAACGTGGGCTTTCATGTGCATGTGATGCACTGGCTCAGAGTAGAATGACCAGTCAGAATGGGAGCAGGTATCAGCTGAGGCACCACTCCTAGGCCTGGACACTCGATTACAAAGCTACTGCCTATCTCCTCCTCACTTCCTCCAGCAGCATTGCCCTGGTAAACAATGGAGCCAAGACAACAGTTTTCTGGCCCCTTATTGTGGGGCCAACGTTCAGACTTAAGCCATGAATTGGAAGAAAAACAAACCCAACTAGACTGACTGATCAATGCACATAAACTTTGGTACATGCATATTTACTCTGTTTATTTATCCTCTATGGACAACAAATTAGTGATACAGAGATTATCTATAAAGAGAAAGGTTAAACAGCTGAATTCTTATACTGCAGTTATCTTGAACAAACGATATTTGACCTATTCACTTGTTTCTGTGTAGCAAAATCCATTAATACTCTAACTTAATTAGAATATAAACAATTCATATTCATTTGATTCAATTTACATAGGTTTGAAGAAAGTTATTTTCTTACTAAAGTACAGCTAAAAACTGTAGGTGTTCAAGATTCTTAAAATATTTATCTTTAAATAAATTATTCCACAAAAATATGTCTCAGTGCTTAAAAAAAGATATATCTCTCTATAGTCAGAGCAAATGCTGAAAATCTGGTATCTTTCCATACTTGGGGGATGGATAAATGATTTAAGCATAAAACAGATCTTCATGTTGGTTATAAAGCTGTTTCCCCATAATACCATTAATTCTACATACAGATAAACAAACTCATAAGCTATGTTAAAAAGGCTCATGTAATGATGTCCAATATTTGCCACACTAGTCATCTTGCAATACACTAAAACCAGAAAGACTTCAAACACAAATTTCTACAACTTTATGCCCAGGGTCATTATAAACACGATTTGCAAAACTGAAATTAAGTCTAATTAGAAAAGATATCATAATGAAAGAGATTATGGAGTACATGTTGAAACCCAGCAAATTTCTTCAAGTAATATTTTAACAATTCTAATCTTTTACTGTCAGCAATTTAATGAAGTGTTATTAAACTCTGCATCCACTCCTGAACAATGACATCTGAAAGGTCCACATGTTAAAAAGCATTTCTTTTTTTAATAAAAACTGTGATTCATTTTGTACCGCTCAGACATCAATACTATGAGGATATGTCAAAGACTAAGCCAATTTCCATCCCGCTTTAATAGCTTAATTTGGAGAACATTACTATAGAAGCACATATTTTGTTAAACACTTATAATTGTTCAAAGCTGTTAACCACTTTGCTTCAGCTGATAGTTCAACTAGGAATCACTCAGGCATTAGAAACCAGGCCCTCATCCGTAGCTGAGTTATACTAGACTGTAGAGGCATAATATGTTATGGGTCATTTGCGAGGGCAGCACAAAGACTGGGGCTACTCTTTATTGCCATAAAGACAAAATTATAAAAGACAAATTAAAAGTAAGTAGTCATTGGAGAGATTAGCAATGGGGGTATTTACAAATTGCTGCAACAAAGCGAATCTAGCACAAAAGCAACCCAAATGTTACAAGTCTTCTAATATTTAGAGCCCAAAGTGGAGGAGAAGAGATGCAGATGGACAGGTTTCAACCTCGGAAGGGCAAGGAGAGCAATTACGCACAGTATAAAATAATGCATATCTGACAATTCTCCAAGCAAGTCAAACTGGATTCTCCCATGGAAGTTAAATGGCACTCTGCTTCCTGATCAGTCCAAACTCAGCAGGAGCCAGTAATTAGGAGCCAATGCCTCCCATAGGTGAGCCACTGCTGGTAACATGAAAATCCATCATCTGCCTCTAAAACAGCCCACAGCTCCATCATAATGGACACCCGCTGCCCTTGATGGCACAGGTTGGGCATGTAAAAGCAGGTTGCCACCACACAACAGCTGCAGGCTGGAGCTCAGGTCTATATGGAATTCCTGCCCACAAAAACCGAAGGTGGTGGCAGCAGCACACTGACGTTGAAAGTGTGGTAGTTTGGCATTTGCATTGTAAGCAGTGCTTTTTTTAGCAAGTGAAAACGTTTTGGAAAAAGGGTCATCACCAAGAGTATCTTGAGGTGTCTGAACAGTATTAAAACCAGTACTGTAGAATTTCTCTGTAGTCAACAGATATAAATATCAAGATTAAAGGCACATACTAACTAAAATGTATTCTATTCTAAATTAACCTGATCTTTTAGTTTCAGTAACAAATGTTATAAGTATTAACATATTTACATAAGGGGCCAGCTATTGCAGTAAAGCATTTCAGTATCCCCATATAGTTAAATAAATAAAAGATTAAAACCCTGCAGTTCTGAACTGTGCTGAAGAACTGATTTTTAACATTGTGAAGCTCTTGTACAGTTTTCTGGTATTTGCTTTTGTCACAGGACCAAGAGTACCACCAAGGTAATGACTGGTCTGGATCGACTGTGGTTATTCCCATATTCCCAGGTTTTTCACTAAGACTTTACCAGGGAATCATATATAATAGTAGAATCTACACAAAATAATCTAGCAAAATTTAAAGAAAAATAGTTTATACCTTAGGAAGAGAATATTATAGCCAAATCAAGTTAAACAATTCTTTTTTAAGACTGAAAACATAAGAAAATTTCAACTAATAGAAAGAATTTGCTTTTGTTAAAAATTATGTGCCAATGCCATCTTAATTCAATAGAAATCAGAATATATATGTGTTTTATGATAAAATATTTAAAGGACTTTATATCTGTGGCGACCTCAGGAATCAAAGTTTTGCTGTTTCTTCTCCCAAGCCATCTGTCAGCTTACCAACATCCAGTGGTGAGCAACAGTTCACAGACTCACCACTGATTCACAGAAATTCTCCAAAAGCTAGCCAGATGTAATTAATTTTGTGATATTTGGGCTGTTTACAGGAAGCAGCAAATGAAACAGAATCTGATCAATTTCATGAACCTTTTTCAACTCCACTGATGTTCCATTATCTACCCTCATACATAGGTGTCCCAATTCTCAGCAGCATTCCTCTGTATCAGCACACTTTTGTTTTAAACAGCACTATGGAATTGTATTTTTTTCAGTCAGAAGATGTTTTAAATTACACATGCTACTCTACAACAAACATTTTCAAGTTGTGAAGTAAAGATTCAAATGCTCTCTTACCACTTTTGCAACATAAGGTGCGTCACTGCCAACTGGTTTTGAAGAATTAACATCAGCTGTTAAAAAAGAAGCATTTATTAGTAGTAGGAGAGGAAACAGTCATAAAACATACTTATCTGCTATGCAGCATAGACAAACAAATGACAAAGCAATTAAGTACTGACGTGAACATGTATCGGTACCTTAGACTTCGGTAAGAGACCTTCTCTATTTGGCAAGGATACTCTGTCTACATGGATGTAGGTCTTGCATTCTCCCTTCTGTTTGAGAACAGGCAGCTTACTATAAGGAATTCTTTTTTATTATTTAGTAATTTTTTCCTAGTCAATATAATTTGTTCCCTTTCTAGGACTGCGATGAATGTACAAAGCTGTGAACATAAGGATGAAAAACGTATTTTGCCACGTCATGTATTCAGAGTGACTTTCTGTAGCTACTAAGCTTTTGGTATTTGTGACAGGAGATACAGGTATGAAGGACATCAAGTTAGGCAAGCACAAATTACAGGAACAGTCAGGGGCACAGCTTTGTGCAAATGATGGGGAACCAAAGGGCAAGCTTTGGCTTGAACAACATAGGAATTCTTAACACAAAGAACTACACAATTTGAGTGAGCTGGAACTCCAGTCTCAGTAAATTTAGTAGCTCATTGAGCAAGGCTGAGTAACTAGTAGAGAGCTTCTTTGGCAAGAAGCCACCTGCTCGTCCTGTTTTTCTTCTTAATCCACTTATGCTGCAGTCTGTTCATTTTGAAAGCAGGATGGATTCTTTTTTTTCCTCCAACTCTGTATGAATTCAGTGCAATTTTTTCACCATGAGGAGGAAGATCATAAACGCGTAGCAAAAGAAAACCTTATTATCATGATCACATAAGCTTTCATCCCTTCAAAATTGTTTGGAAAATTACTAGGAGCAATCAAGGTTTTTTTTTTTAATTCCCTGAGGTATCCTCAATACCTCTCTTATCTGTTCATTTGTTCAAATAACAGAGAGAGCAAGTGTGGAACACTACCCACGAAAAGAAGTCTTCCTTGAATTCAATAAACAGCATTGCAAAACAAGAAAACATCAAAAGCAGCACCAAAGTTACAACCAGCCAAAATACTGGCTGGTCAGCTGCCTCCATAGAGTATGCTTAGACAGTTTCAGTTCCAAATTTGTGATATAAAGACACTTATGTAAAAAACCCTTCTTTCAGCCAGACCGAAAAATCAAAATTAAATAAACACTAAACTATCCTTCACTGCTAAAAAGCAATAAAGATTTTGGTTTTTAAAAAATGAATGAACTACCACCAGAATCTCATACAACTAGAGTGCTTACAATGACCGTTTGTCCACTCCTGTCATTTTTTGCCCCACACCATGACCAAGCTAAGGTTCTAGTGAAAAAAAAAAAATCACTTGAAGACACTCTTCATTTATAACTTAGGGTCAATTTTTCATTGCTTTGAGTAAACATCTCACTCTCCACTTTAAAGCATCAAAGATAACTACACTTACCAAGGTATAGGCGTCCAAAGCCTCCTTGCCCTATAGGGACACCTAATTTCCATTCTTTTCTTGATGTATCTGCTAGAACCTCCCCCAGAGTAAATGCCTCAGCAAGTTTCCTTTTTGCAGGGGCTCTTTTTCCAGTAGTCCTCTTATTATACGGCATTTTCCTTGGAGGGAGAGGAGGGAAGGGAAGGAAAGAGGAAAAAAAAGAATATCATAGGTTACATGCTGACCAGGCTTATTTTACATAGAAATCTGGTGGAAGCATGAAAAAGTATGAATTGTTTAAGTTTTAATTCGTTACTACAAAGATACTTTAAAGGAAATATAGTAAGTAGTTACACTGGCATGAATTCTAAGTGAAAACCAAGTAATTTTTCCAGGCATGACAAAAAAACTTGACAGCAAAAATCTTCACCAGATAAACCTATTAGAAGACCTTGCCGATATAAAACATGCTAGAAAAATCTCCAAATCTATCATACTCAACCAATCACAATGAATCATAGGTCTAAACTTAGAAACAAGTAAACTAATGAAATAAACCTCATCAGTTTTCTTGGAGTGAAACTTACTGAAGAAGTGTCATATAGTCCAAGTCCTCAGTAATACTGAGGAATTCCTCTTAGCTGTAAAAAAAAACACCCAAAAAATCAAGCCATTCAAGCAGTTAATTATTTTTTCTCCTATATAACTGTAAGCAACAAAAATGGAAGTCTGCTTATTGTTCACTGGGCAGCATTTAGTAGATCATCAACAAACTAGTATATAACTACCTATTTTGAGATCATAAATGGAAAAGTATTACCGTTGCCTTCTCCCAACCTCAGGCACAGTATTTCTGGAAATACTGCTTAATGGCCCACTGGAACCAAGCAAGTGCATCTTTCTGAAGAACAGGCCTCGTTTTGAGCAAATAAATGTTTTGAGTTTTTAGCAGAGACAGATTTTGATTCAGTAGAAGAACTTACTGAATATGCAGCCATGATATGGCAAAGAGTGCACTAGATCTCTTTACATTTAAGACCTCCATGATTTGTTTTACAAAGAACTGATCCTTCCCTCTACCTTATGAGGATAAAGGCATACAGAGCCACAGTCATTTTCTAAAGGATATCTTTCTGACTGGTGGGATTTTATTATTTTGCTTGGGGAAGCAGAAAGGAATATTAATACCCAATTCAGGAAGTTTCTGAATAGCAAAATATCTTTTTCCCATTCATCTAGATACTCAATACAATAACCCTAAGCCAAATGCAGTTAGTTAACATCAGTTTTCCTCTTTTAGTTCTGATGCTCCTCTAGGACTTTTTCTGACTTCCCAAATAGAAAACCACATAACTATGACAGCTGTTCCAAAAGCACTCCCCCCTCTACAAGCCTCTTTTCTGACTGAGTAGTATCTTCAGGAAATTTTCTTCCCCAAACGTCTGTCACCCAGCTAACATCTGAAGAAAGCAGCCCATACCCATTTCTCCACTTACTAAATGCAAGAATAACTGTCAAGTTTCATGTCAGCTAACACCCAAGTCTGCAGCTGCGAACAACCAAACCCCTAGGGCGCAGAATGTGACAGAACATAGCCCAACAATGGATGGAGCAGGGCAACGATGTCTGGGCATGTCATGCCCAAGGAGCGGGGCGGAATGAATACAAGGGTCAGCCCAACATAAGAGTATAAAAACTAAACGGATAGCAAAAGAATTTTGAAGAGAGCAATGGGCTTGAGCTGGTTTCAACTCAGGTATTCATTCCCGGTGGCTGGGGCCATCAGCATCGTGACGGTGAGCATATTATATACACTGGTAATGAGAATCACATCGGCATTGCAACTAAACTGTGTATTGCAATTGCTGTAATTTGCCACGTGTTACCGACACTTGTATTGTTTTCAGTATGTTTTATATCACTCTCCTAAATCAGAAATCCCATATAGCATCAACTACCTCCGAATAAGTAAATTTGATATTAAATATTATGCCCTCCATATGTGGCAGATCTAAAAGAATGTGGTCAGAGAGTATAAGCACCAAGCAGTCTGCAGACACCAGTCATTCAATATAGGAATAAATGCAGAAGAGAAGGTGTATGACTCATGCCAAAGAAAAGTTCTGCTTTCTCAGGGTCCTTATTAAACTGAGAAGTATCTCTGTGTCATAGAACCGCACCTGAACAGCTACTGTGGTTAAATGAGTAACTTCAACAAAACAGTATTATGAAATACTCACATCACAAGAAGATGGTTTGAAAAAAGGAATGAACTACCACCAGAATCTCATAGAACCACAGTGCTTACAATGACCATTTGTCCACTCCTGTCATCTTTCTCCAACACCATGAACCGAGCTAAGGTTCTAATAATAAAAAAAAAAACAACACACCACTGGTATTTATCAATACTTATATTGTGCAAGCTTCGTCATTATTACAAAAATAGGATTTTTAACTCTGCATTACTTTCCCATATTTCCACTTATTTCTCTATCACAACATTCTTCCCTATAATTAAGATACATGATGTCACACTTAAAATTTAATGCTAACTTTACCCAGACCTTTATCCATACCCTGCTCTCAAGAAACTCCTCTCTTTTCAATTCTTTTTTTTCCTTAATCTTCAAGGTGATACATACTGTACTGTCTTAGAGGAAGGTTCTTCCTCCAGATTTTCTACAGGAAAAGAATTAGACTTCCAAGCACCAAATGCAATTGCAGCTCACTCAGCTAAGCCCATACCAATGAGAACATAATGGTGTCAGAGCGCCAGAAGGAACAGAGGGTGGTGGGAATGGCTATGTGTTGATATCACTTACAAGATCAGGCCAAAAAGATCACAGCAGACCTTTAAGCAGCTCCTCAGGACACCCAGATCAGGAAAAGGATTAAAACAAAGGACAGACTGAAACCACTAGAAGTGATAATGGAAAATAAGCCAGAAGTCTGAAGCCCCAGGACTGACTCACATAAGGAGAAAAACGAAGTGCAAATATCAGCAGTGGCCTAATGACTCAATGTGGGACAAGACCACACTCACTGTCATGTATATGTTTTTGTATCCTTTACAAAATGAGCATACTGTCCTCAAGCTAAGAACAATATAAGAGACATGAAGAGGGCATGAAGGACTGCATCCCTTGACCTCCGCATTGCTACGAATAATTCCAGCGAGACTTGGACAGATGCACTTAGATGCCTGAATGCTGGACAGACTGCTGTCCAGTAAAATAAAAATTTGTAGCCTCTTTTTCAATAAAGCTAGCAAGCCAGTGAAATAAAACTATTGATATGCTTTACATCTTGACATTCACAGCGAGTCTCTTAATAGTAGCCTCGCTTAAAGGGGAATTAAGTTTTCTTAAAATAGCTCTTCAGGAGTATTGAACAAGCTGGTGTTTCCCTTTTTCTTTTTTTGTTTGTTTTTGTTTTGTTTAATATGGTCAGTAAATGTATGCCTGAAGGTATTTAGCTGAAAAAAAAATTAGTGACAACTTCCCTTTACCCATAAAAGCAAAAATTCAAAATGGACATAAGTTTGAACATCCCCAGCTGGGAACCTGCCCTTAACAAATACACTAGATACACATACATGGTTTCTTGGCTGTCTATATTCATATCCATCTGTTAAGATGGCACCGTGCCTACTTACAAGTTGGTCAAACTATCAGTAGGCCATAGGTGCCAAACACTGATCGCTTTCAATGGGCGGCATGCACAATACCGAGCACTCGCTCTTTTGCAAAAAAGCTGTTATCCATGGAAATATTTAAGCAATGGCTGCACATGCTTTCACATTTATTTGGATAAACCCATTCAATGACCTTCTATTGACTGAAACCAGAAACACCTGGAGACTGCAAAAAATTTCTACATGAGAACATAGAACTGGGAAAAAACAAAAACAGACAAAAATAACAAAAACAGATAATAACATTTTAGTGTAAGTTCCACCATTCTATGTGCTTGTCCACTCACAATACAGCAAACATGAGGGGTTTGTCGGGAAACTTATGAACTAGCAAACATGATGTAGAGCTGCCTACTGTACATTGCACAACTGGAATAAAGTCATCTACTTCTCCCTAAAACCACCTTTAAAAATTCACGCACACACAAAAAAATCACCTTTAACCTTCCTGCATCTCTATTACCTCCCCCCATCAGTATATGGAAATATTTTCTATCCCACAGGTACTGTGAAGCTTAATTCATTAGTGTCTGCCACCACGCTGAAGTCCTTGGAAACAGAGTCCCATAGATGTCAAGTACTATACTAACATTCAAGTATCAAACAGACCTGACCCTACTTAGCTAAGTTATCTGACAAGAGCCATTTTCAAGGTGCATGACTGTAAACAGCAGCATTTTATGTGGCTACAATATGCTCAAAACAAAGACTTTGCTACTAACAAGTATGAATAACAGAAGTCTATTTGTCTAAACTCTCTCCAAAAGCCTCTTAGTACTACAGAGGCTATTTCTCCTGCTTCTCCCTAATAAAACATCTTGGAAGAAACTGAGTGCACTATACTTGGGATATGCAGACAATTTTGCATCAGTAGTGCTATTAGTGATGTTGTCTTTACAAATGTTGTCTGCAATGGTTGCTACTCTAGCGATACTTGAACTCGTAGAATAAATATGAATAGCCACTTCTCAATTTTTGTTGGCATCCATTCTCAATAAAACTCTGAAATGAATACAAATTAAATTTATTTTGAAGTAAGTATTTCTGCTGACTGGCAAGGCAGACTGGTTTCTTCCTGATCGTCATCTTTTATTCTCTGGAAATTGTCATTTTTACGGATGTTTATCCCAATACGACCTATTTTCATTCTCAACACAGAGAAGGCATGCTGGTGACCTGTGCTCCTCTTTGCAAACAGATAGCACCAGCAAGACCTGAAGTCTATACATCATTAATACTGTTCATCAGTCATAGCAAGACATCTAGGTCTGCCTGCAAAAAAGGAAATAAAGAGAAGCAAAAAAAACCCAAAATTAAGTTTTTGCTCAAGGAGTGGGAGAGAAAGAACATTAAACTTTAAGACTTCTGAATACTGTAGAACTGCTTCATAGGAGGGACCACAAAAAAGAGTACCTGAAGTTATCAGTGGCTTATAATTCCAAGTGAGGTAGATAGTAAACAAAGACTTTCCTGAATAAGTTGGACATTCTAATACTGATCTATCATTGTGTTACATTTTTGAGTACCGCTATAATCTCATTTCCTGGCAATTTAGACATCTGACAAATAATGGTACTTACGGAGGAAGAGGTGCTAGGGTTCTTTCCCCAAGAAATAAGAAAAAGTCTTTTTAGACAAAATGAATAAATGTATATTGGTGGACCACAACTAACAAGAACCATTTCATCACAATAGCGCCATACTAGGAAAACTGAACACTTTTTTTTTCCCTCATAGAGGGGTAGAGAGTCATAGAGGTGACTTTTTAGAATTTGTTCAGAGATAGGAAACATTTACAAGAGGAATGACTGTGTTCCTAACTAATTTTAAATTGCCTTCTCAAGAATACATTTTCTTCTTTTGAAGAGTATTTAAGGTTCTCCCAAAAACCCTAAGCATCACTCAGTTATTGCAATAATGACCACAGTAAGCTCTATACAGTGCCAAATCATCTGTCACTCCAAATCACCTCACCACCAAACCAACAGCAAGTACCCATGCATATGAGACACTCAAAGGCTTTTTGATAGTTTGGCACAGTGTATAAAAACGAACAGCTCTGAAATTCATTAGGAATCCTACCTTATTTGGGGATTATGCCCAAGAATTAAGTGGACAGGTTATTCCTACAGAGGAAGGCACAAGTCTTTTGACACAGTAATACCTAAAGGAAGCTTCACAACAACTTTTTTTTTTTTTGCTAAGTAAAAAACGGGTCCATAGCTTCCCTATGAATTAAAAGGCTTAAGCACAAATAGAAAACCAAAGAAAACAACAGGGTGCACCTTGCCTGCAATTGCAAAAGAAGGTAAATGGCGAGAAATAGGAAACAAAAATAACCCACAACCATTGATAACTGGGCTGAGCTGGGTCCTGTCTCTTACACAACAGGCCTCTCCCAATCCTAAAATTGCAAATTTTTATTTGGAGTTGTAGGTTTGCATTTAAAAGAAAAATATTATGTTTACTTCAAAGCAAAACTCAGGAATGCCTCCCAACCAAAGTGATATAGTGATATTTTGCTTGTTAGCCACACCAGGATGCTTCTGAAGGTGACAAACCTCTAAGTGGCACTGAGTATAGCTCTTACTCCGCCTCCCCCACCGCACCTTAGTGCCAGAAAGAAAAAAAAAAAAAAAAAAAAAAAGCGCGAAGTAAAGCAACTTAGGTTGCTATCACCAAAGGCAGCCCACGAAGGCGGGAGAAGCGGTGAAACAGAGGGAGCTCTTACCCACCGGTTCTCTGTCTCCCTGCGGCCCAGGAAGATGCCACGGGCCGGGACGAGGGGCAGCAGGGAAGGTGCCTTCCCTACCCCCGGCAGCAGGCGAAAGGCAGGAACGGGGCCCGCTCCCACCAACCGCCTCATCGAGGGAAGCCGGAAAACCCGGCCACGTTCCACCAAAAAGGCCGGAGATGCCCGACAAGCCGAAGGGGAAGCGAAACAACACCCAAAACTCACCTCCCTAAAAAAAAACGCACTACACCCCAAAAGCAGACACCAGTTTCAAATACCTCCTCCGCGCCCAGGCCCCGCCGCCGCTCCTTCCGCCCTGTCCGAAATTCCCGCACTGCGAGGAGCCCTGAGGCAGCCCGCCCGCCGCGGCGCTCACCTCCCACCATCGCCAGCGCTCATTGGGCCGCCGCGCCACGGTCCCCCGCCCTCGCCCCGCCTCTTCCGCGGTGCCTGATGGGAAGTGTAGTCCGTAGCCTCGCCGGGCCAGCGGCGGTCACGGACTACACTTCCCATCAGACACAGCGGCCGCGATGGGCCAAGAGCTGAAGTATTTTACGGTGTAGCAGCACGAAATTTCGGCGCTTTAAGACAAAATAAGTTTGGAAAGGCCTCCGTCAGGCTGATGCAGTGTGGTTCTCTGGCCCAGAAAGAGGGCAAGACAGAGGCTACTGGGTGTCTGGGGAACAAGGTTATGCATCAGTTCTCCATCTTGCATGACTGATGCCCAGGCCAAAACCAACTCCTCCAGCCACCTCAGCGCCACAGCGTGCGTTTGCACATTACTTCATTACATACCACTACATACCTCATGATTTTACCTACTTTCCTCCTTAGCTGTCAGAACTTTTCTCATTTTACCTACTATGGTCTCGCACAGTTGTGCAATGGAGCTTCTTCCTACTCCAAAGAAGCTTTTTATCTATGCTTTGGCAAAGCCTGTGTTTAGTCCTGACTGATTTTTTTTTTTTAACATGTCTGTGGTACTCAAATTGTTTTGAGTGCAGAACATTTTGCATAATTAAAAATAATTGCAAAGTTTTATGAAAAAGAGCCCATGCCTTTGAAGGGTCAGCATGGATTCTGACTTTTTCCTCTTCTGATTCTCTTTCCTCCCCATTCCAATCTCCTTTTCTTCAGGTCCAAGTCAAATCATACAACATCAGTTCACATAGCAAATCTGATCCATTTGGCATCCGGTATCACTACATCTCCTTTTGTTGTTGGGTACAAATGCATGCACACTCACACTTGCTTCTTGCAAGCTATGAAGTGGGAGACAGGCATGGAAGATTAAAGATATGCCGAAACAGAGGATTTAGAAGATGAGGCAGGAAAATAAAAGGGCTGTTACTATTTCTGGTCTGTTACTTTGCTGAGGGTTTCAAACCTTTAAAAAAAGCATTATGTTTTCACAGCCAATATCTTCACCATGCTGCAATTTTAGAAGTACTGAATAGCTTAAAACAAACTAAGAACAATCATTCCATAGTGTGTTCATCATTATAGTACTTATACAGAATATTTCGTTGAAAACTTGGGCTACATTAGGAATAATGGAAATACATATACACTAGGAATCCTGCAGATGTTAAAAAATCTGAGCTGTTCTGAATGTTATACGGTGTTGCGGCTCTTAGGAAAGACCAAAGGTTTGTTTGAAAGAAGCGGAGGACGCTACCACACATGATAGCATTTCACTTTCTCTTTAATATTATTCTCTTTAATATACTATTCTCTTTAATATTGGATTCCTGGCATCGTGAAAACATTTTAAGATGCTGATATAGAAAATAAAATTAAAAATTTAATAGATATTCCATTCATTCCTTTAGTGAAAAGCTAATCTTTAGGATGTCAGTCTGAAAACAATCTTAACAATGAGGCCATAGAGATCTAAAGCAAATTCTGCTATCCCATCTAAAAGTTTGGCCAAAAAATATTCTCTTTCCTGCAGGAAGGGAGAAACCAGGACATCATTGTGCCTCTAATTTTTTTTTCCATTGATCCAGAATAATCAATTCAGTTTTAAGCAAAAGGCATAGTTTCAATATACCAGTCCTACTTCTTATTAATAAAAATATAAGATTCTGCCAATAAGCTATCAGGGCAGAGACTTTAATATATTATGTTTCCATACACTAAAGGGCTGGATTTTTGTTTAGCCAGTCTGGATGTGTTTGCTTTAATACTGCTACAACTGGAGATTCTTCAAGTTTTAACCAAATCTGAAGTGGCCACAGCTTTTCTCAGTTGCTCCCTATATACTGTCAGTGGTTTGACTAGATCTCAGAAACACAAGTATTGACCGAACAATCAAAAGCGTAGGATGGGTATCTCATTATCATCCTTCACTGTAATGTGTAGTAAGAGCATTCCTGGAAAGTGCTGACTAAAACTTTCAAATATGCTTTAAGAATTGTTTTAGGTTTTATAATTGTGTTTAATTCTTCTCCAGAGAGAGAACTTTATAACTTTTCCTTAAAAGATCACTAATATTAGATGAAATGGTCAATCCAGTCTATGTGTGCACTACAGATAGAACTGTTAAGAAGAGTTCAGATGGTACTGTTAAATAGTAATAAATATGCATTATAAACTGTACAGAGGCAAATAGGCAGTTACCTCCTTTTAATTTAGCAATGGGATAAAAAGTGTCACATTTTGAGTATGGCTTGACAAGAACATCCGAAGAGATAGTGATCAAACTGCAGTATAAATTCTTCTAAACCAGCATATCATAAAATAACCTAGATTGATTAACCTTGAAAGTTTCCAGAAGACTGGTGAATCTCCAGAATAAATGGAGAATAACCATTTCACAAATGGCTAATCTTTCAGGAGAGCTACATGTACTCATCAATTCCAGAAGACATGCAAGTTACATCCTCATTACCAGGAGAATATTAAGAATGTTCCTCAAAAGACTTAAAATAGCACAAAGAACATTTGAATCCTCCTACCTCACCCAAAAAAAAAGAAAAAAGAAAGAAATAAAGTGAAATGTTCTGAACTATTTAGCCTCACAATTTCATTCTACAGTAAGAAAACTGAGGCATAGATTGATTAAAATATTTCCTTAAGGTCTCCAGAGATTATTAGGCAAGGTCAGAAATGTAGACCAAATCTAAGTGGGTTCAGTTCTTTCTCACAAGGCTGGGTAGAGTGCAACAGAGGAATGCATTAATACGAAGGTTCCAGTAAAAATACCAAATAAGAGAATGCCAGATCTGCAAATAGTGAGATAGTATGTTATACTTCAGTTAGGCTCATGTCTAAAGACGAAAGGTCTGCAAGATATCAGAAGGGAATACTGGAGCAAAAGCTGCACAAGTGCATTTCCACATACAGATGCAAGTAAGCAAGCAACAATCTAGAAAATTAAAAGTAATACAACATTTCCCTTAAATTTTGTTCTTGAAAATTATTGCCATAAAACCTCACGAGATTGTTGTTTATTTCTTTAGAGAAAGATTAAATGACCTTTGATTTTAAAAAGTTATTAAAGGCCTCGGTGATAATTTTACATTATGTTCTTCACATTTCCACTCTTCCAAAAATTATAGAATTAAATGGCTCAGACTTCTAGCATGTGGTCCCTTTCTGCAAACCTTTTATTATTCTTTGCAAAATGAGAGAAGTCCATATACATTTCACAAACACCTTGCCATACTACACAAAATGCTTTAAAAAAGCAAACCTTTTTTTTAAAAAAAAAGTTAAAATGAACAAACATTCCAAAATGAATGGGGAGACTGTGTCACTACAGATGCTTGATAAAAGAGTACATATGCACTGCACTCAGCTGTCCTAACTGGGGTTTGAGGAACACAAACAGGAGTAGAGACTAGAGTTTAGTATTCCTAAAAATCACCACAGTATTTGCTTCAAATTACAGTCCCCTTGAAGTGCTAGACCAAAAAATTTTGCCAAAAACCTGGTGGTCAGAGGCCATAAATAGTTTGAGAAGAAGCAGTTGTACAATCACATTCCAAGAAGCAGTTCTTGACTGAGTAGTGTTGTGTTACCGCCCGCCCACATTGTACCTACTGTGGTGTGCAAAGATTTATGCTTCCCATCATATCTATGTGTTATCCTGCAGTGTGAGTACACTGACACTAGGGGAAAAATGTGATTACTGCAAGCTTGCTTTCTTTCTTTCTTATTTACCTCTCATTCACATTTCACACTGTTTTCCTAAGTGGAAAGATGTGTATAAATTAAATGAAGGGTGTGGGTTTTTTCCTCTAATGTACTTCTATTAAACTTTAAAAGGGTAATCTCTATTCTCTAAGAATAGCAGTGTGGTGCTCCAGAGTTGTCTTTGTTCATCCATTAATATACGTTCTAAGAGTATTTAAGATGATCTGTCTTGTAACCTCAGAGCTTGTGTGTATTTTAGGAGACCAATACAACATCCTATTGTGTCTGAGGGCTGTTAAAAGGTAGCTAGGAACAAAATATGTTTTGCCATGTGTTTAAGATCTTTCCAGGTGTCTTTAGAAGTTAGACTAATTTTTGTATTTGATTAGATAGATATTTTAATTTTTGTTTATTAATTCCTTCAGAATGCAGTGAATAAGAAGCCAGAGAGAATCAACTATTATTTTGAATATTCAATCTATTTGATGAAACAACTTTTTTGCTCAATCAAGTTATTACACATCTGTCTAGAAAATTACACATGAGATAAAGCTGTCACCTAAGTTCTCCTCACCAAAGAAAGGTGCAATCTTGTTTCATAATAGGATCAAGTTCTTATAGGACTTAGTAAAAAATCACTTCAGCAAATAAATACTTACATCTACTTACAAATGAAGAATCAGGCACAGAGATGCTGAGTGAATGTTTAGCTTGACGTGACGAAGGAAATTTGTAATAACTGTTCAAGTGAGACCTATATTTCTTGACTCTTTTTTCTATATTATGAATTACAAAACCATTATTAATTGTACTGTTCAAAACGTTAAATTCAAAATTAAGATGCTGAGGCATCTTAATGTATTCATTCCCCAAGTTAAGTAGTTATATAGTTAGATGAAGGAACGGAATATGGGGAAGAAGACATCCAAACTCTACAGAGAACCCAATAATTCAATGAAAAGGGGATGGAGTATTAGACAATGTAATGAAAATGCTGTGGAAGCAAAGCTACAGAGTCAGATCCATTGGAACATTGGAAGTTTCACTTTTTCTGGAAGTTTTGTGATCCTAACAGACATGTGATTTGAAGCTGTTAAAGGGAATAATTTTAAATAACTTGAAGCTTCTAAGACTAGAATTTGTTTGAAGTGCATTAAATTAATCCAATTTAAAGGACTTTCATGAGTTTCTAAAGGGTTTGTATGTTTTCTTTGGTCAAGGTCCAAACTCATATGCATGGGCAGTTTTTGCTACTTAAAAATAAACAACTGGACTGTCTTGGATGTGAAGTGTCTTCACCCATCTCAGTTAGAAGCTATATTTATAGGTATGCATACATTTTATCTGGGGAGCACTGTATATCCTACACTGTAGATACAGTCACATGCACACAAACAACAGTACATGGAGCCTAACTATAACGATACAAAGAACTTCTGTTTATCATCAAAGATTTCATATATCCCATTACATGTGAAAGAATTATTATCTGTCCTGTTGCAGTGCAATGCTTTTTCCTATAATGGAATTTTACTCTGCAATTTTATTTTGGTATTAAAAGGTTCCACTTTATAATGTCTATGGTTCAATCAGTGATCTAAAAGGCACTTAAATGCTTTGAACAAGATACATAAAACGCTTTTATTGCAAAAGCTTTGCTGTATCTACCAATTTTACCATTGATCTCTTTCCATGTAAGGCATTTCTGGAAGCTGCCCATGCTGTATAAAATCACATGGTGGCTTTTGATCTCCAGCTGGTGATTAAAGCACATTATGGAGGTTTGAAATTTTCTTGTGGTCATTAGCATACCTCCAAACACTTCTCTGCTAAACAGTAGTGGTGTTCTCACCTCGCGCTATTTAAATAAAAAGCCAGGAATCTATAACCTTATTTCCTATCCTTTGTAGCTCAGAGGATAGAGATCTCTTGAATGAGGTGACCTTACCCTTAGCAATAGACTTACTGATCAAATAGTCGTTTCTTAAGGTGCTTAGGCTCTACCAAAATGCAAGGAAGAATGAGGTTGTATGTTTTTAAACCCCCTTTTGTTACAGAGATCCATGCTTTGCAAAAACTTGTATAGTTACTCCCTATCTACAATTCCATATTTCCCGCTGCTAAAACATGTCACTATCACTTCCAGTATCACCAGGCTGTTGTAGGTTTTCCACAGAGGATTTTTAAACAATACAACATTAACTCTGTTGCTTGTAAATAACAAAAAATGCATCTTTCCTCCCACTTTTTGAAACTGTATTTATGTGGTAGGAAAAATAAAGAATCACCATGTATTCGTTACTTTCTCTAGCAATCTCTTTGGGGTTTCCTTTTGCAGAAAATAAATGAGTATGTCAGCTTTATATATTTATGTTCCACTTTATTATATTATGCTGCATTTTATTTATGTATTTTTACCATCTATATCTTGCTAGCAAGCAAAGTTTACTGAGTGTTACCCAGATACAGAGGAAAACATAACATTTGTTGAAAGAGATTACAGTCACTAAATATCAAATAAATTCCAGAGCTTTCTGTTAGTTGTTCTACCCTGTCCCCTCACTCCCAAAAATAGAATGAATATAGGTAACCTGGTTTCTGACAAGCCAGCAGTTACACGCCTTTAAAAGGGAATAAATCTGGGTCAGAGGAAGAGTACTGGCCTGGAATGGATGTTCCAGTTGTAAGGGAGACATCTGAGAGGGTGGTAAAACTTGTGGAAGAGATGGGCAAGGAGAATATCAAGGTTAGCAGATATCAGCAGACCAGTGAAGGAGCACAGTTTTGAATCTATGATTCAAAAGCACCTTGAATTATTTGAGTCTAGGAAATAACAGATTCCCATGTCTGCTTTTATCCAGCAGTTTGGCTAATGCTTGGAGGGAGAACAGAACTACAGAAAGTGTACTAAAAATTTATCATATAGGTAACATTTTTCTTTTCTTTCCAAGCAACACCCTAAAATACCTAAGATCTTTTATGAGATTGGACACAGAAGTTTTTATCCAAGGAGCTTATTGTTCAGAGAAAAAAAACACCCTAATGAAAAGCAGAACACATTGAATCCTTTTTCATATCAAAAGTTAATCCATGTTCATATAAATAGGTATTTGGTGGATTAATTGTCTTGTACAAACTTTCTTTGAGGAAGTAGAAGGGCAGAAGTCATTGACTATTTCCTCGGGAGAAGATACCATACAATGAAAATTAAAAGTAAACCACTGCATTTCATTATAATCCACAATTTTCTTTCTTCTAGCTGTCTGGAGAAGAAAATATCCTTACTGCTGCTCTTCTGTACTCGAACATAGCATGGAATCCTTCCCGTCATGCTGGTTTACTGCAGTTTTGGTGTTCATGACCAAGCCAATCTACATAAAATTTACACATGACATGTAACAAAAATACATGATTTGCATAAGAACTGGTTTTCTCCAGTCCCAAATGGCACTAAGAAACTCTAAAAAAATGCTACCACTAGGTGTCTCATTAGTTTCAATATACTCCAACCTAGGAGCAAGAAATGCTCAATAAAATTTAACAAAAATGCAGTTAATTATCACTGACATTCCATCCTTCGTTACATCAGCACACCCTAAATTTAATCACATGCATTATTGTAATCAAGCTGTCAATCAGATTTTGAAATATTTCATTTTTTGACATAATTATAGCAGAATCCCTATAGCCTGTCTAGAACATGTATATGGCAAGATTGATATTGTGTTACAAAATGTGATCTGACAAAATAAAATTGATGCTTCTATGCAAAAATTAAAGAAACACCAAACTGCTAATGCGTTTACCCTGCAACTATGTTGTATCAGGTAGAATGTCAAGAGTTAAAATAATTGCCTGCCCAATCACTGAGCAATAGACTCATTCTTGTTGTGCTTTGAATGCTTAAATGTTGTCCCTGTCTTTTTATTTTTGTTTAAAAATCTATAGCTTTCATTTGGTTAATTGGAACCAACTGTATGGAGGACTTTTTTGCTTTTAGGCTTACAGCAAAAGATTTAGAGAAACAATCAGCAGAGAAACAGGATGCCAAGGAGAGAGTTGGGCTCATGTTGAAACTCCTCTGGGAAAATCCCATCTATGGAAAGGCACAAAACTAGCAGGCTCTTTGATTAGCGTTTGCAAACAGCTCATGATGAGACATCTGTAGTACGTATTGGTATCTTTTTCAAAAATTTCATGTTTCTGCTTTTTGGTGTATGGTGGGGACCATATTTTTTATGTCAACACTTCAAAACATTCAAGATGCATGTAGAGGTGGAAGGATCTTTAGATGAAACCCATCTGTCAGCAATTACAGGGGTTCCCCTGAATACATATAATACAAACGTCAGCCTGGCTCAGGTGAGCGTTAGTCAGATACAGCCTCTCTCATTTTTGAGACCCTAGTTTGTCTTTTAACCAAGAAGGTAATTTTTACCATCTGATGACTATTTCATGGCCTCTGTGAATGAGTTTGCAGACCCCAGCCTGTTTTTATGTAGACAGATGTCCCCCTTCACAGAAACAACTGTCACAATTGGCAATAGTTGTCATATGTGCTGGCAGCAGCACAGGCTCAGGATGAATGGACGGGAGGCAGGAGAGTGTCCTCCTCACTATGAGGAGGCAGGTGAAGAGAGGGGACATTTCCAATGCAACCGACAGTGCTGCATTTTCAGTGTGCAATATCATTAATTCAGGCATCTTTTATGTGACCAGTGCTCTCCGCTGTAAAAGCCACTTGTTTGGTTATTTCTAGACAGGCATTACACTAGAAAAACTTGATCTAAATGTGTTTGGATAACTTAAGGCAATCTCTTGTCCAATAGGAAATTAACTTATTCCTTTCCAATAATGGGTAAGGAATACTGCAAATACATTTTTCACTGGAGAGATATGCAAGGCTTTTAATAAGTTACAGAAACACACATGTAGCTTCATACACAATCCCAGAACTTTTCCACCCTTGACCTGAGAAGACGCACTGTAACTGTGCTCCTTCTCTCCATCTTCATTCTGTCCTCAGGGTCTCATTTGCTTATTTTCCATATCGCTGGTACTGGCCCTGTTATTCAGAGAACTACTGTTTTACTTGAGTATTATCTCAGCTCCTAAGACCCCTGTTTATAAGATCTGTTTTTGCTAGTTGAGTTGCCGCATTTTCATGCGGACATCTGTTGAAAGCATTGAATTAATTAATGTAGTAGTAGCAACTAAGAAAACACGATTAATCAGCTTTGTCCTCCGCCACAATGAACTTATGAGGGCATGTATAGAATCTGATGAGCGCTCTATTTTATGATTTGTTCTTGGGGAATACGTTAAATTTCTTGCTTTTCCTTTCATGCCACCACCTCCTACTCTCCCTTCACAGACTTGAACCCAGCTCCATCCACACATGCGAAAGACGACCTTGCATGGCAGAGGTGATGATTTCTGCATTCCCTGCAGACTGTCTGCTTTTCGACAGGAGGTGCCAAGCTTTGTCCCTCCCCAGTTGCCTATAGCTCATATTCAAGGGAAACATGCTAGGAGGAAAGTGTTTATTGTCTATTGTTGAAACAGCTAATTTTTTTCAGTAAAGACATGGCTTTGAAGATATTTAAATGGTATTAAACCTACCTCAGTGATATAAATAAAGAAGCGAATTCAGCAGTTTTTATGACACCATATTCTGACAATATTCTAAACTGTCCACTAAACATTTTTCATTCTCCATGGAATATCAGCATACTGACTGCAATATTTCTATCTGTGTTCTTTTACTTGCTAATAATCAAATTGCAGCCATCAACCTTTTCATTTAGAACTACTTGCTCCAAAAAGTAAGCACAGCCATTTGAAACAATTTTGTAGCTATCTCAGATGGAATGTAAGTTTTAAATTGTTGAATTGTAAGACTGCCACCTCGTAAACATATTATAATGTATATTGGTCTATTTTGGTGAACAGCTGAATAATAATGTACTTTAAAAACAGTTTGAAATGCATCTTCTAAGATATAAAGCAGGGAGGATGACTAATATGAGAATATGGCATTTCACAGCAAACCTAATGAAAGCTTGTGAAAACCACAGTATCTCATCACCACACTGGCTATGTTGGCTGCAATACAGTCAATAGTATATTGACTGCTAGAAAGGCTATAAGTACAAAGCATTCCATCTCTCCTGATGAAAGTAACTGAGCTGGGCCAAAATTGATGGGTAAAAGAGTAAATCTTCCAGTTTCATGAATTTTGCGTAGCTTATTCTTGAAAATTTCTTAGAATTGTGTCCCGTCTCCTTGACCAATGTAAACTTTGCTTTTCCTCGTTTTCAGAGCCTTTTGAGAATGATCATTAAAGTAATAGCATATTTTGAATGCATAATTTATCTGCAGAGCCCCAAAATAGAGCCTGCTTTGCCTGCATTTCTAGTCCAGATAATTCGAGAGGGTACAACTACTTTTAAAAGGATTAGATTGCCTGATCAGGTGTTCTACACTTTTTATTAAGTTATTTCTTTAAAGCAGAAAATGTTTCCTACTTGTTTGCTGTTTACTTGGATTTACGTAGTTTGTGCATGAGACAGCCTTCTAAGCAGAGGGACTGGTCTGCCTGGCTCAGGCATGAAATCGTCAATCCTGTTTGCTCAACCCTGCATGCAGAGAGAGCTGAACTAGCTCAAAGTGCACAGGCCATCTCTCTCGCCTGCTCGTATAGACTGTTATTCAAGCATTCATTCTGGCACGAAAAGCTCCTTCCCTGTAGTCAGCGATCACTACGTGCCTATTCAATGTAGATGCTACATTACCTCTAATTCTTAATCAAGGCACCGTGACATGGTACTCAGCACAGAGGACGAGCACACACACCCCAAAAAACAAACACACCTGTTCCAGAAAGAAAAAAGAAAAAACCTATATATGAAAATATATCGTATATAACCAGCTAAAGATACACTTTTCTCCACTTCAGTAGTGATGTCTTTGTGCTGTAGTGTGGATTAAGCTCAAAATGCAACCGTTAGTGACCACTTTATGTGTCATATGAAAGAGGGAAAGGCTGCGTTTGGGAATGCTCAGAATGAGGTGCAAGAAAATTTTCTCTTACAAAAAGAATCGAAAGAGGAATTCAGATGCATGGAAGTTTGTCATTTCTGTATGTAATTGGTCAAATAAGATACATAACATTTTCCTGCAAATGTTGTCACATCTCTAGATTGCCAGAGCTTCTGTTGGAAATATTAAATCTATTATATCATCCTAGAATGATAAAAATGCATGGAAGGAAGAAGCGGGTATGTATAGATGTGTACCTTCCCAGGAATATCCTAAACAACGTTTGTACCTGGTCTTGCAAACAAGCCAGAAGTTGTGAATAATTAATTCACCTAACAGGCAGGCTATACTTGGGTAGAAATATTTGAATTTTTGTTATCAAGATCTTAATTTATTAGGTATAATAATCTTTAGTTACCTCAAAAAAATGGAAAGCGTAAAAGACAGCAAGGACATATGGAGAATTTTCTTAGTAAAATGACATATTTAACTCATAGCCTCAAGGTTGTTGGTTTATTTCCCCCCTGCCAGTGGAAGACCAAGGATGCAGGGATGCAGGTTATTATAAAGCATCTGAAAAGTTCCTTGCAAAACACCATTTTTAGATGAAGCATTTTTTAAATTAACTACATAGCATAATAAAAATCAACTTGTCTGCCCTAATGTGGTCATTTTTACCAAAGCGATGTGAGCCTGGAGTGAATATGAATCATTAAAGGTGTGATCTAATAATGTTTGATTCATTGTGAATTTCTATCTCACATCAATAATAAGCTGCTAAAACCATCACGATACTAATAAACACAACAGTCAGAACATTAAAATAGTCTTGCTTCCTACTGTATAACTACAGAGGAAATAACACACACAAAAAAAAACCATCATGAAAAATATACAGACAGAAGCACTCACAAAACCCATAGAAGACGTTCCAAGAAAGAACCAGAAGGGACATTTGCTTAGGAATAAAGGAAGCCTGGGGATTTAACAGATGAGTGACAGAGATGACAGCAGGTAGGAGTGGGCAGCTGAGGGGTTTGGTCTGGTAGCAAGGAGAAAAGAATTGCACCTGCTGTTTCTGGGAATAAAAGTTGTTGGGAAGCAGGTAAAGCAGAGAGAGGGCAGAGAGTCCAGACAGAACAGGGCAAGGAGAACGGAGCTGGTGTTACCAGAGAGAAGACCTGGGCAGCTGGAAAGCTTTTCCAAGTCAGCACTGATTAGAAAAGGACAAGCAGGGGGAGGAGGAGGAAAAGGAAGACATATCTGTCACAAAGGTCTTCCTCTACTCTAGTAAGTAAGCATTTTCCAGCTGAGGGAGGAGGGAAACTGGAGCAGACAAGGCAGCAGGTAGAAGATACTTGCCAAGTTCAAGTTCCCAGCCAAGTTTAAGTTCCCAGCCAAGTTTGTTTAGCATGGCCACACATGCTACACTTGGCACCTGCCAAGTTGACCATTTGCAATGGTTCAGAATTTTACTTGTTCTCTTTTCACTGCATGAAATGATCCCAGGACACTTGCACCCAGTATATACTTTAGAAGGTTATATGATGATGTGCATCTTGAAAAAAGAGAGTTGTACAAGTGAAAATAGGTATGTACTGAAGAGCAGCTTTTTGCCTGCTACCATGCAGTTCTGCCAATGCACTTCAGGCTTGACTTGCCATACCCTGTATAAAATTTCAGTGCTGCCTCTCTTCAGAGCAGTGACTCAGTCACGCTGAACTGTGCCACCTCTGTGGCAGAATACAGTTTATTGTATCTGTTTTATAACCTCTATGACTCAGAATTCAACACAGTAATCAACACAAAACAGAGCAACTTCAAAACCGTATTTATATTGCAGATGATTTGATATATCACCATTCAATGAGCAGGTAGAAATTTCAGGCTGGTACACATAAGTACATCTTAAATAAAGGGCTGCATTATTAACAAGCTGCATCATGTTTTTCAGGGTCCACAGGGGAGGGCAGGAGGGGGTGAAGCTTGGTTGCTTTTTACTGTCATCATTACTGTCGCAAACACATAGGACTGGACAGCTTAGGGACCTTGAGCATGGATAGTTTTCCTTTGTAATCCTAGGTTAAATTTGAACTATTGACCTATATCAAGGCTGGTAAGAAGTCAATGGTTGCCAACTTATGTAAGCGTCTGCAAATACTTTGGTTGTCTCAATACAGTTCTTACAGAAAAAGGAGTACAGACAACAGCCCTATCAGTTTTTGCATCATCATTGCAGACTGAATAGCAGCACAGGATTAGAGTTTATCTAAGCAGGGAACTAATCTGAAGCATCTACCTGCTTTCAAGTTTAATTTCACGCAGAGACACAAGCTCTAGCGTACCCCTACCTTAGTCCTGATCTGTTTAAGCCAATGGTAAGGACTAGCCACAACAACATGTAACTGTTTCTTAACAAGTCAATGAGCAGGCAAATTTTGAGTTGGCAATGACCAAGTTAGTGTTTCCCTATTTTTCTTCACTTCCCTGTATCAAGAAGCAACCTCTGCTGCCCAAACCCATTTCTGCTCTCCACAGAGAAGAATTTATGTATGTCCTTTACAGGCGTCTTTGAAAGTGGTGTTACAGAATTGTAGCCAGAGAAGACTTCTCAGTTCTCAGTAACATGACCATCCTGGCTGCTCTGATCTTCATACCTATAGCAGAATATGTTCAGATCCTCCTATGGGAATAGTTTCCTCACAAACGGAAGTTAACTTATACTGCTAACAGAGATTTCTTTTAGGACACATTGAGCCATCCAGTGGCACAGCCTGAAACAAACTACTACATGTACTTGTCAATGCATTTCTCCAGTCCCTTTCCTTGTATGAGATATATATTAGTGACTACAAAAAAAGCAATAAGACATCTGTTTAGTGATTATTGCAAACAGAACTGACGGTGAGGAACATTTCTAATCATTTAAGGTCAGAAGAAGTGGTCTCTCAACATTGATTTAAAAGAGAAGAGGGGTGGGGAAAAAAGAAAGAAAACAATGGAAAATTCCAGAAAGTCAGCATTTCAAATTCAGTGTTTAGCCTTCACATCTGCCCTTAACTCACCTCTTAGCACACACATGTTTTTCTGCATGCAGTGGTTGACATCAGCTCTCAGTCTTTGACCCCCTGCAAATTCTTGTCATAATAGTTAGCGTTAAGCTAATTTACCCCCAATCACCTTACTTTTGTCAGTGCTAGAGACTTGTGACTGCAAAACAATACTTTAGTATTTGAAATAGGAAGAGATAAGTATCTACACACAGAAGTAGAAATCCAACCATTGAGGGCTTAAATGAGCCAATAATTAAGTATAGTGTTAGTGGGTTTTTTGTTTTAAAAGATTGTGAGCCAATTAAATGCTGAATAATAGTGCTATAGCAGTAGTGGGTAGAGCTTGGCTTAGCATGGGCAAAGAAGAAAGATCATTAACAAATAAAGTAGGGAGCACCTCAGGGGACACGCCTACAGACAGGCTGTCACCCACTGGTTTTAATATTTCATTTCAGAATTTAGTTAGCTATCATTTTCTGAATGCCTAAATAAAATCAGCCCCTTTGCATACCATCAACATCCATCAGCTTTCACTGATAAATTTGAGGCTGTAACAACATTATTCTTCCTAAATTTTGAGGGGAAAGAATAAGGACAGAAGAATACCCAGAAATTACATTCCTGGTTCCAGCAACCCAACAAAGCACCTAACAAAAGTAAACAATGTTAATACAAATATTTAACTCATCACTGATGCACTGGAAGCAAAAACAAGGCTTTATTAAAAAGTATGTATCAAGCAACAATATTTTGCACTAACCTGGCAAAGAACAGGACTGAAAGTCTCTGGTATCCCTGGTTAATAAGGAAACGCTTCACTGATCACAAAAGCAGTGAAAGTCTTCTATCATTCTAGTAAAATTTCTCTAAAAGAAGATAAAGCTGTGGTACAGAACTCACCCTAAACAACAAGTGTTGCTTTTGGCTTTGGACAAAGCTTTGACTTAACCCAAAACACACCAGGTTTATTTGTTCTGAAGAGACATTATTCAAAGGAGGTAGAACCGTGTCTTCCCAAGGAGACTTTTTTGTTGTTGCTGTTCAAAAAAAATTAAAGGTATGCTTAATTTTAGAGTAATGAAAAAGAGCCATTCTTTGGTAAAACATGGTGATCAGTGATTTCGGGGAAAACTTTTACCTTAAAAAGCTAATTTTTAATAACATTAGGGTCAACTTCATCTGACCAAATTTTGTAGCTTATCTAGGAAACCACTATAAGCACTATATACAATACTATAAACCCCAAACATATAAGTCAGTAAGAACCATTGTAGACTTTACGGGACTCCCTGCTGATGCAGTGTTGTCAGACAGATCATTGCAGATTCCGGGTACAAATAGCTAATTTAAGGTGTCAAAAAGAATGAAAAGTGCAAAAGAAAAGTGGATAGTTGTGTTCTGGGGGCAAAGTAAATTCTAATCCATGTTTCCCTTTCTAAAGTAATCAAAGCAAATCAATTCGATGTCCAGATGATGGAGCAGGTGTACTCCGTGTCACAATGTACAGTCCTGATGTCTGTGCTTTTCTTACTAAGGCAACCAGGGTTTGGAGGAGACCAGTTGCAGAGAGCACGTCAGGGTTTCAAGTTTTTATCTACAAAAATAAACATAGCTACAGCTTTTTGAAGTAATTCTTAGCTACTTGGAAATATGACTTATGTGCAAATATATGAGCTACCTTCGTTACTGGTATCTGTGTATTTTTCACCAGTGGTTTATTGGACCAGCAGTTTCTATACTTCACATAAAATTCAATACAGTTATAGTAGACTTAGCTGTGTTCTGCTTCAGGTGGGCAGGATGAGACTGTAAACCATCTGTCCCTTCATCTATCTTAGACACATATTCCCCTATTTCAATAATACTCAGAAATCACATCACTAGGCGACTGATAAAATAATCTCCATTTTATACATGGGGAATGAAATGAAGCCTGGGGCCCTCCTTCAGGTTCAGGCTCAAGTCTGTAGTGTCCATTCCTTTTGTGATAGTGCCCCACTCACTGGGCAATTTTCCTTCATCCTCTACAGTATCTCTCCCTGCCTGAGGCTCCCTACTTACCCTTTTGTGGGGGGTGTACACAGAATGAGACAGTTTACAAAAAAAGAGTGGTGTAGTTTGCTGTCTTCACGTAAATTCAGTTTATTCAGGCAATTCAGCATGTAAGGTATTCAGAAATAGCATAATGTAAATGGACTGAGCCAGCCTCTGAGTTTCATAACTGCATTTCACATTTTAGCATAATCCAGCCATTACCCATAGCATTGCAGTGAACTACACTGAAACAGCATGCAGTATGCTGGGGTAGTGTTAACTGTGGACTGCGTCAATCTAAAGTGAAACATCATGGGGTCTCACATTCCCTCCAGCACAGGAAAGGACAATTTTGCAAAAGCTTATTGAGTATTTGCTCATGTCAAAGAGCAGATACTAGTACCAGCAGTGGGAGTGGTGGCTGCGTCGAGGAGATTCATGGGTGGGCAACTGCTCCCTGGGGCTGCAGCATCTGAGATCGGGGCTGAAGCACCCTCCTTCTGCCACAACCGATGGAGCTGTACTGGGGCTGCTTGCACAAATAACCCTGGAGGCTATGACTGTGCCTCTGCAGGAGAGGGCTTCTAAGGGCTCAGATAAAAGAGTTGCTTCCAAATTAAGTTTCTGGCTGTATTGTGAACCTGGGAAGAGTTTCTAACAGGAGTTTCCAGTAGGTAGGAGGAGCTGCACATTTCCCAGTGGGCAGTGGGCAGTGATAGCTCACTCACGCTCTGTGACAGCAATTGCTGTTGTAACGTTAAATTGATTTCTGAATTGTGAGACACCCTGTGGGTGCAAAGCCTACTGCTGGTAGCACCAGTGACCAGTTTCAAGGCCTCTGTTTTACTTAAAACTGTGCACCCTCCTAATGCATATTAAAACCTGTCTCCTGGCCCCAGACAATTACAACATTTCCTTGGTGTTTTCTTTCACTGTTGCCCAGACCCCTCACTATAGATGCAGAAGTTGGGGCAAGTTCACACAGTGCAAAAGACGTTTATTTTGGCACAAGAACAACAAAGCTTTGTTGTTCTCAGAGCAGCACAAAAGCATCATGTTAGCAGAGATGCCAGCCAAGTGATGCCTAGGCCGACAGTGCTCCAGAGCTGCTGGCAGCGGCGGCAGGGTCCCAGTCCCCGGAGAAGGCAGCGTGGCGCCCCGCGAGGCACAAACCACTCGCATCCACACGCAACAGAAAATGCACTTAAAAAGCAGTAGGAAGAGGGGTGGTGCACACCTCGGCTCTCCCTGCACACTTGCTGAGCGGCTGCCCCCCGTGTGGCAGGGCTACAGGGGCAGCCGGAGAGCCGGCACCGAGCGGCACGCTGCCCGTGCGGGGCCTACGGGAGCCAGGCAGGCTGAAATCCACGGCCGCATTGCTGCAAACACTTCATCCTCCTGCCGAGAGCACGCTGCTTTTGCTGTGAGGCTTGGGACTGAAGCAAAATTAAATTAAAGCTCTCTTCCTAGCGAACAGAAACGTGAGGCAAACTTTGCACTGGAAATTGGCTATCAGGCAAAGCCCTTGCTTGCGGATGTTTTACGCACGGGCACACATAGGCAAAGTCACACTCACCTGGGGGTCACGCAGCAGTAACATCGACACTCCATCTGCTAACCAAGAAAGCCAACACAGTGTTAAAAAGCATGCAGGATGCTCAGACCAGATTGGACTTTAGTCAGGAAATTATCTTTTCAAATTTTGGTTGAACGATAAGAAGCTTTTAAAACTAAAGAAATGAATGATGTATGCAAAGCTGTACTTGAAATGATTCTGGTGTTGCAAATTACCATGCTCTTACTGTGGAGCTGATGAAAATAAATGAAGCTCTGCGTTGCTGGGCTTTTTCCTCCCCCTTCTAATAAATGAAATGAAAAAGCCCCATTATTGTGCCACCTGCTTCAAATTCCTAATTGTGGTAACTGAATTCTGAAATTGTTTGTTAGCTGTGTAATATCACAGGCATTAAAAATACTGAGAGGCTATTAAGTTCTTTAAAACACAGCACCGGATAAAAAGGTGCAGCTATCTTCTGATTTTATTTCCGTGAAATAACTTTTCCAGTGGAGAAATGTGTTAAAATCCTACAAGTACATCCTGAAAAAATCCCTGTTAATTTAACAGTTAGAGAAGCTGCAAAGTAAAGACCCAGGGGAGTTCCATTGGCATATTTAAATATTTTTAAGAGAGAGCGGCATGCCATTCTGTTCATATTTTTCTAGCACAGAAAAATTTCAGAAGTCAACAGAAATCACATGAAATTCAAATGTAATATTTCTGATGAATAGGTTGGTGTGTGCACATATGTATCTCTGAAGTGCCTATAACCATGGGTTCTTGCTGTATGCCTGAGCTATTGCTGCATGTGTGTATAATGCATCTCGTTTAATTCTTAAATTTCAGTTTCTCATTTTAATAATGTTCCAACTTAGATACCTACATAGTTTTGTTTTACACATTAAAAACAACAACTAAATTATTTTCAAGACAAGATAAAAACAGTTGTTCTTGAAATATTTTGTCATTACAAATAATTTTTCTGGATATCCAAATCACATTGTTTTGTTCATTGTAATATGAAAGAACTGGAATCAGTTAAACAGACATTGTACAAAAAGTTGTCCCACACCTGTCCTAGACAGTCTTTTATTTCACAAATATATATATGGATACATACATACATACATGTATGTATAAATTATTAGACAAGATGCCACCATTTCCCTTAGATTAACTTCTGATGTGGAAAATCCCAGTACAGAAATGAGCAAAGGGTTAAAATAACAATCTCAGAATTCAAGTCAGCTGTAACAATATTCAGCACATTGAACTGCTGAAACCTACGTGGAATTAGACATCCCTTTGCCCGGCTTGTTACTACCTTGCATAAAGAGCATTTCAGAGGACAGGGGAGAGGAGGAAAAGGGGGCATTTCTCATCATGCTGATTACTAGGCAGTTCCCTCAAAAGCTCACCCACTTGCTGCCTTCCCCACTTCCCAGCTCTGGAGGCAGAAGTTACCAAGCAGCCTCAGAACAAATCCCAGGAACAACAGTTCTTTCTCAGCTTTACACCGGCACACAAAGGTGTCCTGTTGGCAGCAAAATCTGGCTTCATCAAACAAGAGGATATTCCAAACAGAAGTGCAAACACTGTAATTTGAATATTTTAAAAATAAACAACAGAACAAGAAGATGGGAACAACCAAGGGGCTTTGTTGATAAAACAGAGAGTTTAGCAAAAAAGTTAACTCTAAATTGATTGAAACAGAAAGAGAATAATTGCAAATGGAATTTAGCAGATGCTATTTAAATAACTTTTTTAAAAGGTTGCAAACAAGGAGCAGGTATAGATCTCGTAGGGCTTAGGAGGAAACGAAAAGTTACACATTCCCAGTTAATTTATTTTATTATTTTACTTCCTTTGTTGTATAAAGACTGACAAACTCAAAGTTGTGTTTTGATTGATATTTAAAATGATACGATGATTAATTTGCACATACACATTTTAGCTCTTGACTTGCTTGCGAACTAGTTATTACGATTGCTGATCTGATTGTGTGCTGGTTGTACTTCACAAAGAGCCTGAACCAAGGTCCTGGCAAACAATGCCTGGCTTTGAAGCCCATGCTGCTACGCTGCGTGCTTGGCCACCTAGGCCATATGCTGTTAGTTCTGCCCCTCGGTTGGATAATGTCCTCGACCACAAAGAACTTCCAAACTGGCCGCACAAAGATCTATGCACTTCGACTTGCTGGAGCTGAAGATTTCCATGTACATACCTCTAGAGATGTTGCAATATATTCATTTTGAGCAACATTTTCTAACAAAATTTTGGTGAGAAGGCATTTGTGGAAAATGTTTGGAAGAGGGCAAAAATGTGAGTGATCATAACGTTGTGGTTCTTACGCAAACAAATGTTTGTGAGTATTTCTGTAAAACTAACCCCATCTTGTTTGTAACACACTGCATAATATTAGAAAGAGAATATTTAAAAATACAGGCTCACATCTGCAGAAAGAGCAGCGCTAATTATAAGGAAACACAGAAAATGGACATAAAATGCAGTAATATATGCAGAGGGTTTTTTTAACTCCTCGAAAAGTAAAAGGAATGAAAAACTGGTAAAAGGGGAATAAACCAAGCATTAAATATAAACATGCGTGACTATCTATCTAGAGTGTCTTATTTAGATTTTTCAGCTATTTATTTTCTGTTAATTTCCTGTGTTCCTGTTTTTCTATTGAAGCATCAAACACCAAAGCACAAACCTTCAAACTGGCTCTGCAAGTTTAATAAATACATACACGCGCACTTTCTATATGCTTACGTAGCTAGCTGGATGCTAAGGGCATGTGTTCCTATATGCCGACATACCTACATTTTGTACAGAGTGACTAACAAAAATCAGCAGTCTTTTTAATTCGTCTCGTGTAAAAGGCAACTTTTCCTAACATGATTCCTTCTCGGTATTTTGTAATGAACTTCACCAGAAAGCTGTAGGTAGCAAGTCTCATCTGTATATCTAAGGCTCAATATGATTTTTTGTATTAAAAATACAGGGAAAAAGCAGGGGAAATATTTTGAAAGTCAATTAAAATTTTGTGTACGTTTTCATTTTTTAATGATAAATTAAGTTACTAATTTTGTCCGTGCTCTTTGTAGACACTGCAGGTTTAATTGCTAATTGTTAACTGCGAATGAATACATTTGCATATTAATTAGCTCCCAATTTACATTTTTAATTTGCTTCCTTCAAAAGGTGCAAGATAAAAGGTCGTGTTATTTTAAATAATTTATGCTTTATTGCATGAAATACGCTAATATGAAATGTGCCTACTAATTTTAACCCCTTTTCTAAGAAGCAAAGTGAGGAACATTAAAAAGAAAGACAAATCTGGGGGTGTTTTGAAAAACAACATTATGCCATCTTGTTCTTCAGCATTAGAACTTGCTTTTTTTCCTGAAGCCTGATCTGGTTGAAAATTAATGCATTCTTTCCTTCACCATCAGTTTAAAAAGTGATAGTATATTTGAAGAACAAAACAGCTGCCGAAGGGAGATTGATTGTTGTTGCTTCCTGCAGAGGATTAACAAAAAAGGTTCTCTCTCTCTACCACCCCCCCCCATCCCACACCCCAATATATTTTTTTACAAGGAACTGAAAACCGTATACAGTAAAAGGATATTTTACCAAAAGCATCTTGCTTACAAGGAAAAAACCCACATTTTTAAATGTCCATGCGTTCTTACATATCAGGCTTTTGATTTTAATAGTCAACAAGGATAATCAAGCAGGAGAAGGGTGCCCCACCTTCCATGATCATAACAAGATAAGCTTAAGGAAGAAAAGTCTGTCTGTTTGTTTGTTTGATGTGACCTCAAGGATCTTAGAGGGGAGTTTCAACATGCTGTTCTATAATGTATCAATACCAATATGTCTAGGCAAAGATGTTATTACAAGTGATCCTACTGTTCCGTAAGAAAGTGTCAAACATAAGCCTAAAAACACAGAGGCACAGATCTGATCACGCATTACTACTGGTTACATAAATATCTTCTTTTATTTTGATTTCCTTTTGTTTGCTACAGCAAATTCACTCTGAAGAGGGTTGTGCTTAGTAAGGCTTTTGTTGCCATAATTGTTCCACAAGTACAAAAGAATACTCTTACTTGTATAATGTCACATAAATTATATATATACTTAGCATGACAAATAACTTTTCTTGTTAGGAAAAAACAGAGCTATATATAGAGCCTGAACACTGTAAGGTCTTCAACACAATGTCCAGTCCTGAAAAGAAGTTGTGTGTTGTCCTTTCTCCTGTATCGTTATTAAAAAAGACTGATACTGTGACCAATATATACATGAGACACAGTTGTGTCCTACGCAGCATTAGGAAACACAAGAAGTTTTAGGAACAAAATTCACAGCATAATGGAAAATACCTGTTTCTCCCAACCTCCTAACCTGAATCCTTTTTCCTTTCTAGATTAAAAAGTCTTCCAACCATATTCAGTAAAGTAGCTTTGATTAGATTTCCAGTAGCATATCAACTGCATTAGAGAATTTTAAACAGAACTTGTAGTTTTGGTAGCTTGACAAGGATAAAAAAAATCTCCTTAGTTCTACCACACGCAAAACACTAGTAGAAATAACAGCAATGAAGTATTCCCTCTAGATGTGTCAGCTGCATAATCAGATCTTCAACTGTATTAGTACAATTCTTGAATTTGTGGATCTCTGTTTCCTTACATCTACACTAACGTAAGAAAAGCACTGCCAATTTGTCCATTTAGAGCAATCAAGATAACTATAAAGCAGTCTCAATATTTTTCATTTCAAATGACACTGACATTACATTAAAACAACCAAGACCATCAAAAAGCATCAGCTTCCAGCAATCATAATCTACTAAAGAAGGTAAGATTCTAATAACAAATTAGAGATGGCTAGAAAGAAATTGCCTTTGATGAGGAGGGGAGAAAAGGAAGACAAGAAAGGAAAGAAAAAAAAAGAAGACAAGGGAGCTGGTTAACACATATCAGTTACTTGGCTACAGCTGATACTGACTTTTCATAATGTACACGAAGCATGCAGTGAAGTTAGGAGCACTGTGATTTAAGAAAACCCCAGAGAACATCATCCTTTTATATGTCTTGTTCTCATCATATCAACATGATTGATGCTTCTGTGCATTGTACATAACACGAAGCTTCCAAAAATCAGGGATTAACTGCAATTCTTTTAGATTTCTCCTTTATATTTGATTATAGGAGCAGAAAAAGATTCTGAAATGCACCAAAATGTGCAAAAATATAGTTGCAGAAAAAATAGCACAGTGCTCTTTACCACTGTTTACTTTTGAAGTTTTCCTAAACAAGCACTGAAATGTAGCAGTCAACTTTAGTTAATAAAGCTACTTAAAAACAGCATAAATCATGCAGCTATAGATTTGTGCATGCAAGGATAATCTATGACATCCATCCTGCTTTTGCTTAGAGTAGTAGTCAAAACATTTTTGCTTCTTGCAGGTCATGCTGATCTGTACTATAATTTAAATTCTCAAGCTGTTATCCATACATCATTCCCAACAACTTTCCAAACAGAAGAGAATTTCCACTGCTTTAATTAAAACAAGGAGCTACAGTGTGCACTTGGCTGCATCCTGACTTACTGTCAGGGAGAGACTCGAGCTTGGGCATCAGATCCTCAGCTGGGGTAAACTGATAAAGCTCAGCTGGAATTAATTGGGCTATCCTGGTTTACCTGAGGATATAGTCCTTTTCTATTTCTAGCATCAAGCACTGCCAACTGTTTTCAAATACACCTGAAGTGCCTGAATGTCATTATTACTAATTGATGTCTATACAGCACCTTTAATGCAGATGGGTATCATGTGCTTTATGGTGCTTTGTGCCAGATTCCACCCACAGGAACAGTAGACTAAATCAGGAGGAATGCCACTGAAAAAAAAGCATAGCAGATAGAAGGAACAGCACATCTTGAAACAGAAAGTGCATCTGGCTGTTAGCTAAGTGATTGTTTGCACATCGCTGAATGCAAATACAACCAGTTCTGGGGTAGAACAAGGCAGCAGTTCAACAGTACCCATGTACAACTAAAGAAGTTGTGCTTGGTAATAATTCCCTGGTTTTAGTTATGACAAACAGTAATTAGCTCGTGGTTATGTAAATATATTCTTACCCAGGTAACATTTTTCATTGCTTGTATCGCAGACAGGAGATCTGCAGCTAAGAAACATGCACAGTTAGGAAAAAAAAGCTTCTAAGATTTACCACGTCACAAATAACAAGGCAGTGTTTTTCCCATTTTCCAGCTACATATATAGTTAATCAAGCAATAATTGATCTCTAACAAAGTCACAAGGCAGATTGCAATATGATCAGAGTGAGACCTTCCACTGAGGAAGACACTTCTGTCGTGGGATAGAGGTTCTTCATCTTAACCAAAAACGCTTATGTCCATTTCCCCTGCTATTCATCCAGAGCACAGTTAGAAGTATGATCAAAGAGGCGTGTAGCTGTCACTCCTGAAGGGGTACTTCTTCATACAGAGGAACATTAATCAATTGAGGGCTTTACCAAAGGCAGAGCCTAAGCTGGTGCCAACAGTGGTCTTAGAGAGGAGAGCAGTAGTAGAGAGCCCTGCTACATGCTCTACAGCTGTACTGGTGGATAGCTGGGCCACTGTATTCTGCAAAGCCATGATCTCTATGTCACTACTTCATTTATCTTTGCGTATAATGATTCACAGTAATGCACTTGGGATGTAACAAATATTAATTTCACGTCTTCATCCATGGTGGAAGAGGTGCAGCCTTTTGGCAAGGGCTGGATGGGAGGCAACGTTCAGGTATGTCTGTATGGCACATGTGCTATGAGCAAATTGCATGTGGTCACCAGCAACAGGACAGTCCTGCACATGAGCTAACAAAGTATGCAGTATAGTAGTCCAGGAATAGCTCACAGCTGTAATCTACAGAGTCCACTCAAGCGCCTGGCCTTCACAGTCCTGACCCCCTGCGTGGAAGGGCTGGCTAACCCTCACAGCACTCTCCCACCCTAGCTAGCTGCATAATCAGGTCAGCAACGTTTTCTGTCCAGCTTGTCAGGAGTTGCAGAGATCCAGCGATATGTGGACTGAGATTTGACATTTGTACTATGACTGGAAGACAGAGATCAAGGAGTGACAAACATGCAACAGTGAAGAAAAGCTTGAGACAGGAGCAGAGCAGAGCTGCAAGAGACATACTGAAGTTATTTCAAAGCTGATTATTTCTATTGCTATTTTATTTTTTTGAGATATTCAATGAAATGGAGCCTGACGTTTTAGAATACGTGCCTCACGCTGTGACAGTAATGGCTGTCAGGGTATGCAGCTGACTACTTTCAATCTATCAGCCCTCAGTAGCATCTGAGACTAGTTTAAAAGTTCCATCGTAGTGTGCAAATGTGAGACACTAAGTGTGATGTATGTGTGCCACTTCTGAAATGGTGGACTAGCCCTGAGAAATTGTTTGATAACAGTGGCTTGTGCCAAAGAATCACTGGTCAGTAGAGGATTGTTTTCTCTGATGAACTATCACTTGCTCCAGCATGCAAGCAAGTCTACCTCCTTATGAAATAGCCTTTTTTCAAATACCTCCCAGGACTCAAGCAGCATTACTTCAAATAAAATGCTCAGTGCTATTGAAAGTAGGAAGCCTGATTCTCCTTATGCTGGGTTAAGCCTCAGGACTAAAGCAGCAACACAAAACAATTTGTCTGGTTTGTAAACTGAGAACATTTTCCATGTGACTGAATGGAACAGGAAGCACATGTTGAGAGCCCCCAAGTACCATTTCCGCAGAAGGATTCTGTTCACTGCAGTGAGACCTTTAAAAATATCCAAGATGTGAAAAGATATTTGAGAAATTTTCATGAAGAATTTTTAGTACCCCCTGCTGTAATAAGCAGAAGGTGTTTAATAAACATGATATGCAGCAGTTGCTAAGCAGAATCTGATTTATGTACAGTAGCAGTTAGAAGCAACTACACATCAGGGTTGTACACTTTATTTGACTGTGAATTCTGATTTTCTGATGGAAGCAGCTCTGCTGAACTTTATTTATAATCAGTTTACAACATGGGTAGCAGTATTATAAATGCTTCTCAAATTACATAGCAAATCTTGTTGTCTTCTTGGGCAAATAAGAAACCTAGATCATGAGCTTTAATTGTAATACAGGTCATTGTCAAGGGTAAAACACTTTCCAAACCCTTCTGATAGTTGAAATCACACAGAATTTAAAAAAAAAAAAAAAACAGGATGCAGGATAACTCAGTTGCCTGAGATGGCCTGCTCAGTACATACATTTCAAAACAAATTGTTCATGATTTTTTTCTCCCTCATTAAATTAATTATTAAAACTCAATGGATTCCTGTACATCAGAGTTTGTGTACATGAAGAATAGGGAGCCAGAAGCCGTGGTCTCTGCTCCACCAGTGTAAATGGAGCACAATTCCTACACCAAATTAAACCTGTTAGCTGTGTATCAGGGTAATAGAGATCAGAGCCTGACCCAGAAACAGAGCAAGGCAGAGAAGTGCAGTTCATTTAGTGGTGTTCAGGAATCAAACACACATTTTGTCTGTATACAGAACAACAATGAGGATGTAAGCTGTGTCTCATATGGCATTAATCGATTACAGTGCTCTATCCTTATCTCATTATAACTCAGTAAAATCAATGGAATAATGTTTATTCACATCAGATGAAAATCTTGCCAAAGATAAAGCAGAAGGTATATAGGGAAGTATCCAAACCTCTCTTCCCCTTCCTCCTCCTTTTCCACTTCCCTTCCCCTTCCCTTTTCCTTCATCAGTACATTAGAAATTTAAAAATAAAAGATTAGAAGACTTAGACCCCCACAATGGATTTGTACTGCCAACAAGTGGGTAATCACATTTGTATTGCTCAAGTCAATAGACAAAGAGATCCTGCTTCAAAATGGTCCCTCCACCCAGTGGAAACATTTCTGGGTATGAATCTGTCCATCATATTGAAAGTAAAGCAGCAATAGAACCCTGTCAAGGAATAAGCTGCTTTTTTATCTGAATTAATCTGATGTTATCAGATGGCTATCATAATTATATTAAATATATAAATGCTTTTTTACCCATCAAGACAGACCAATAATTTTCTTTTTCTTCCCCTTCATAGGATCCCCCAGATTTTCAAATTATGCCAATCCTGTAAGCCATTTGATGCACAGACCCTAACATACCAAACTCTCCCACAGAGAGACTGTTTAGAGAGCAAGGGCTCTGCAGCAGAGCACATGTGGACTAATATTTCTTGGGGTCACAGCAGCATGTGCACAGAAATAAAAATGGTGGGGCTGCGGCAAGAGCAAGTGAAAAGAATTGTTGACTGAAGTGAGGTGGGGTTGTATTTTAGGTCCTTGGTCCAGTGTTCTGTTTTTCTTTGCAGATACCCAAATTTAGATGCATATCTCATAGCACAGTGAGAAGAATAAACACATCTACAGCTATGGGAGAAGAGCATGCTGGTTTAAACCCAGTCAGACCAGATTCTGGCACATAAAAAGGTACCACACAGCCCTCTGCCCTCAGGCTACCTAAGCTATATCAGTGCTGCTGCACTGCACAAGAGTCAGAGGAAAACAGTCTTGCCCCATATTTTTCCTGGGTCAGAGGACTTTTATTCCTAGAGCAAATTTATCCCACAGATTTGGGCTGGGGGAGGACTGTGGATGAAAATGCCTCCTCCAGACATGATGTGCTGCCGTTCCACCTGTAGAAAGTGCAGTCCTCCCTGTTGGTGTCCCACACCAAGGCAGACCCTGCACTGCAGGACAGAGCGGTCATGCATAATAACCTTCAAAGCCCACTCTGTTTACAGTGTTAATGTGTTATGTCAAGCTTAGTTCTCACCCTTTTTCCTGCCTGCCTGGTCTATGAGGTTTGTGTTTCCCTCTCTCAATCAATAATGGCTAAGTAGCAGATAGAGTTCCCATCCCCCAGCACTAATAGACCCTCATGCAGTCAGGAAGCATCAAGATGAACCCTCAGTTACCACTGTGCACCCTGTTTAATGTATGCATTTTTATGGTCTCTGATGTATATGGTTCCATTACTGTCTATGAATACAGAGTACTAGAGCTAGTTAATGTATTATTTATTTTATTACCCCTTTGTATAAGCTGGTATTTATAATTTGGAATTTTATATACTTTCGTTCTGTAATGGTTTCATAATGTGTACACAGCTCAATAATTAGAAAAATATATCTTACCACCTCACCTCCAGAGCCAAGTTTGTTTATGCTGCTAACTGCATGCCCTGGCCAGCACACATCCCCAGCCATCAGCTGGCCCTCTGCTCCCAGCCCCAAAAGCCTCATCAGTCCCACTGCCAGGACATGGCCCCCGCCGGCACCCTGAGAATCCAACACAGTTTTGTTCTTCCTCTCTGGGGCAAGAGGCAAGTTTTCTAGAGTTTTAGAGTTTTCAGATTTTTAGACCTAACGCGTGGCTGTCTGGCATGTCCCCTTCATTTCCAAGGATGGAGCCCTGCCTGTCTGTCCAGTGCTCAGCCACACATAGGGTTTCATCTGAGCAGTAGCAGAAGCATTTTCTCCTTCACTGAAGAAGCAAGTTTCTGCCAGTATGGCCTGTCATGAAGCACATTGGGCAACAGGAGGGACCAAAGGGAAGAGTGAGTTTCTCTCAGGCAATCGGCATGTCCTACATCCAACTCCAGCAGCTGCCCAGTCCTAACTTGGGTGCCCTTCAGCACTGACGATCCTCCGGCTCTTCACTCCTCCAAATGTCCTGGAAGTTCACTTGCAAAAATTCACAGCCATATCCTTTCAGGCAGACAACCTGGCCACACAACTGTGTTTATGGATATGATTTAGTACTTTTTGCCTAGTTCAAACATTCATGCTAATACTATGACCTGCCCAAATACATAAGAATCATAGAATTATTTAGGTTGGAAAGGACCTCTAAGATCATCAAGTCCAACCGATAACCCAGCACTGCGAAGTGCACCACTAAACCATGTCCCTAGGCATCACACCCACACATCTTTTAAATACCTCCAGGGATGGTGACTCAACCACTTCCCTGGGCAGCCTGTTCCAACGATTGACACCACTTTCAGTTAAGAGATTTTTCCTGCTATCCAATCTAAACCTCCCCTGGTGCAACTTGAGGCCATTTCCTCTCATCCCGTCACTTATTACTTGGGAAAAGAGACCAACACTCACTTTACTACAACCTCCTTTCAGGTAGCTGTGGAAAGCGATAAGGTCTCCCTTCCTTTTCTGCAGGTTGAACAACCCCAACTCTCTCAGCTGCTCCTCATCAGACTTGTGCTCTCCAGACCCTTCACCAGTTTAATTGCCCTTCTCTGGACACGTTCCAGCAACTCAATAGCTTTCTTGCAGTGCGGGCCCAAAACTGAACACAATATTCGTGGTGCGGCCTCACCAGCGCTGGGTACATGGGGATGATCACTTCCCTACTCCCACTGGCCACACTATTCCTGATACATAATTAGCATAATACACCTTTATTTTCTGTCTTCCTCCTCATGGATGCCAGCCAAACCACATGACACCTGCACAGAAACCCTTTGGTTTCAGCAGCAGGTCTGCAAAATGCAGATCTGCCACCACAAAGGGTCTCTAAGAGTTCTTTGGCTGATGGAGGTCCTGCCCTTAAAGCAGCTTGTCCACTGGCCAGGAAGATAACACTGAGGGTTGTTTGATTGTGGCTCTCTGCAGCAGCACAAGCACTTGTTGGTTTTGGCTGAAAAGGTACCAGTAATTCAATGTCCACAGAAGATGTTTTACTGCTGCAGGGAACAATATGAAGGCATTGGCTGCCAGAAGCAACTTTCATCTTCCCAGCTCCGTGGCTGAGGCAGAGCCAGGAGAACAGACAGGTTGGGCCAGAGAAAGGGAAGGAAGATACTGTGGAAGAAAGTAGAGAAAGCCTTTGCTTGGTTTATGTGAGCAGCAAACAGGGGAGAGTCAGCAAACCCAGACTACTGTTTGCTCTGTTCATTTCATCCCACGTGCTCTGAAACAATATGACGCAATGTGCAAAACACCAAACAAAAGTATTAATGAACAGGCTTGCTGGCAGCATTGGAACCAGGCAGTCCGATACAGGTCCTTGCACACAGCCAAGCCGCTGGAGGCCACCTCACCCCAACGAAGGTATCAGGCACAGACCCTGTGCATGCAGACACAGGGAGCAGGGATCAGAGGAGGGATCTGAGGTGCACAGAGCACAGTACAAGCTGGAGGAAGAATTGTGGGCAAGTGATGGGAGCCAGGAAAGACTGAAATGGAGAAACATTATCTTTGTCATTGTTCAACACACAAAGGAGTGCAAAACGCCCACATGTTTCTCTCAACTGGGCAAAGTTAACAAAACTGATACTGAAGGAAAAAGAACCCCAAACACAACTATACAGACCTTTGGGAGAAAGAAAGATGGGGCAAAGAGAGTTTCGGGTTATGTGGCACCAAATCAGGGAAAGACAAAAGAATCCAGACCTCCAAACCCACTAACAAGGGCTGCTGACACCTGGTAGAGAGGGTTAGATACCAGAAAGCATAATATACTGCCTTGAGATCAGTATTTTTATCCAAAACATTTATGTCAAATATTAGTCAACTGGAAAGAGGACTGGACAACTTTGTGGTGAAACTGTTGGGTAGGCAATATTGGTTCAGTTTCTGCCTCTCCTGTAACCTTCTTGTATGACCTTGCCAAGTTCTCTCTCTCTGCCTCACCATCCCACTTACTCAGATGTCAAGTACCACAGAGCAGAGATTGCCTTGCTGTGTGTGCTTACAGTCTGCCTGGGAGAGCCAACTCCACTATCAAGATGGAGCCAGCAGGCACAACAACTTAAAGAACTACTGCCAGTCATAAATTGTATTAAACTGGCTTCTACCTCACACAACTGAGTTGATACAAATAACCAGTGCTAGTAATGCTAGTAACAGGTGCTAGCAAGCAGTAGACTATTTCAGAAGTAGAAAAGCTTTCTCTGTTTAATTTAACCAAGTATACACACACACGCAAACTAGACAGTTTTTCAAAAATGAGGATGCAGATGAGAGATTCAAGGACAGTTCTAACTTGCCCTCTGTCAATTTACAAGGGAATTTATTCCAGACTATTCATACATGAATATTTAGCATGGCAACAATTACATCCAATGACACCCATGAGATACACAGTACTGAAGACCCTCTCCAAGGAATGTGCACAAAGCTTGATGTCAGTTTTTTAACTGGACTGAACATCTGAAATCTAAGAGTTATATTTCTTTAGATCTTGCAATAATATTTCCTTTAATTATTATATTAATTTCTTATATATTGCTGCCATGTTTTATAAATGAGAGGTATGATTGATTCACACGAGCAGAAATGGATACGTGACAGGAAGTAAAGGGGAGAGGCAGTGGCTGCTGAGGCATGTTAAAATAGCCTGTGGTCAATCTTATTCTTAATGCAAAGACCTTGTTTTTGTTGTATAAAGGAAAAAGGAGGGGGGAAGGGAGAGAGACTGTTAGGGGAAATCACTCAGGGCTTAAATAACACAGGCTTAAGGACATATATAAAGAAATTGTCTTCAAGTCCTCAAATAAGATTTAACCCCAAAACCACAAAATAGTGAATATAAGGTCTATATATGGCTAGGTAGAATGCTTTTCTATATGGATAATTTATTTACTTTCAATATGAAGGTCTCTGGTTTCATGCCTTATTATAAGCCCTTGCTGTGGAGCATATTATTAGTTGGGGAGGAAAAAAACGGGAAAAAAAAGGCAATGAATATTCATTCTAAACATTCCAGATACAAACCTCTGACAAATGCAGTAAAATGGGAACCAGGGAATACCAAGGTCACAGCACATGCAACTACAGTTGTGATGACTTGCCTTGCAAACCTATTTAATTCAGGGTCTACATTAAACTGGACACCATTCCAAACAGCATGTTTACTGAGGAATGAGACAATAAAAAGATGGCCTTTGCTCACCATGGGACATTATTCCTCAACAGGCAGTGCAGTGTCTGTGGTCATTAATTCTCATGAATGCTGGCTCTGCTACAGAAGTGAATGCAACAGGCAAAGACACAACTAACACCTGGAATCAGCTCTCTGGTTGAAGTAGGACATGTCTCACTTCAAACATTCTAGTAACCACTGAAAGCACCTCTCAGAGCCTGGATGACCTTGTCTCTCCTGCATTGTGCCAAGTACAATTTCTTTTGCCAGTAACAGAATGGATTTTAGCAGCTATACTAAGTCTACTGACAGTGAAAGAAGGAACTTAGCAGGTTAGTCCCTGCTGGTACATATTACTCAGTAAAAGACACTTATGATAGTCCACTAAATATTTTCCCCAAAACACAGAAATCTGTATAACAATAATCCTTGTCTTAGGACAATTACATCTAATAAAACTTTCTAACAAGCTTTTACAGCCTTCTGAAAACGTGTTCTTGATGGAAATGACAAGTTGTTTTACCTAAAAATGTGACTCTGGAACTCATTCATAAGGCATGGGTGCATATCTGCATCTGTGGCCCGTACAATACAATCTCCAGAGAAATCCACTCAAAACTCCACCTGCCAGTTGCATGGTTGGACTTGATAGTATAAACCCCAGGCACCATGGGACTGTCTTCTAGGAAAAAATATTAAGTTGCAGCACATTATTCACTGAGTTAGAAAAGAACAAACATTTAATAATTGCAAATTTAAAAGCAAAATTCTGTAGACTGGGATAAGGAGATAAATCATTAAGGGATTAGATACTACTGAACAGAGTAATGCAATGAGGTCAAGAAATGAAACTAAGCCTTTGGCTCATCAGTATTCCCCTAAAAAGCAATGGCAGTGCCTCTCTGAAATTAATTTAAGTCCCTGTTCCTGCCACCCCTTAGACATTGTGGGAGAAGTCACATATTTGCCTCGTCATACCCATTTCTAAACCAGCTTGTTTGGTAGAAACTCCACATCTGTCTCCTGTCCGTCTGCGAACTATGAGATCAATGGCACCATTTAGCCAACACATTTCAGTAAAAGTTCTTCACACATTTGAACCAGTTTCTTGGTTTGCCACTAAGAGTCCAGATGGTGACTCCTCATTCCAAGAAGATTGTTTCTTAGTGTTCTGCAAACAAAGGTTTCATCTCTGGTGGCATTTGAATTTATGAATGTGTCTCCAGAAGACTGTTTACTGCTACAGAGTTTAGCCTAGGTAATAGAGACAGGCATAAATATTTCAGGATTAGACTTGTCTCCTGTCTCTAGTATAGGCCTCCCCCAAAGCCTTACAGTGTGTCCTAGAGTATGTAAACCTTAAATCCTTCAACAATAATACAGCAATAATCAGGACCAGATATAGTCTTAGTTTTTATTGGGAGAAAGCCATAAAGTCCTACCACGAGACAAAGGGGCAGCTGGATTTATCATCAGCACCACCCTTTCCCAATTAGGCTAATAACACTATGGTGATAAGGTCAGGATACAGGCACAGAAAGGGATATAAACTATAAGTAATTCCTGCCTGAATGGGAATTTTAGAATTCTGACTGCTCTCTGACTAAGCCCCATCTTAAATAGTTAATTTTTCCTGACTAGGCATTAATCCAAGAAAGACAAAAAGACAAAATGCAGTTTAAATTAAATATGTAGAATTTTTTCTGTCCATTGAACAAGATTCCTCTCAGATGAGACTCTCATAAGGCTTTCAGCTCTTTTTGAGGTATTGTGTATACCAGCCACGTGCATTGTGGCTGGTGATATCCTGAAGGGCAGATTCCACGGAAGAGGAGGCACTATGACCCACATTAAAGCCACCTAACTTTAACAGAGGAGCCTAACCTAAGGCTGCTACTCCTGGCTCACTCCAGGTAGTCAATGGAGGGAGAGACACCATCCCAGAAGGTAATTCATCCCTTGAGATCTCAGCCACCCTCTAGAAGCATAGGGCTGTCTCCGCTTGGTTACTTAGGTTGCCTTTGCAATTAGGCTCTTTATGTACATACCTCAGAGATGTGTAAATTTAAGGACCAACTCAAGCCTTTGTGCCTTACAAAGGGAGGCTAATGCATGCAAATGAGACTGACATGAACTGTTTTGTCACTGTATTGGCAGAATTTTCATTTGGGCAATATTAATTCTGAGTAAACTAAGGTTTTACTGTGCACGTGAGTTACAAGTCCAGGAAGTTCAACACTGTTTGATTATAGAGAAATATATGTATTTGTGCTATTATGGCTTACAGAAAATTTCTGATTTTGTTGCATAACCCTGACCCAGGTTTTAACACTCTACATGGCATTTCCTCCCCTTGTGGAGTATTATCACTCGATTCATCGCCCTCAGTGACAGCTCACTCTGTTCTGTATAATTCCTGGTCTTGTACGCTTTCTACTGCTTTTTCTTTTTTTACCAGAACTTCTCTATTTATTTCCAACCCTGAGTAAATTTGAAAAAACTTGAGCTATTTTGGATAAATAAATAATAAAGGATGTAGTCTTTAAAAATCTAATAAAACCTTCTTAATCTCTTCATATATTACTGTAAGTAAATTGAGATTATTTTACTTTAATTTTTGGAGCTGGAGTCTGAGAAAAAAATAATTTTGTGTTGTGCTGACAATCATCTTTCTCAATCATGCCTGAAATACTGATTTCCTTGACTATAAGCTGTAAGCCACAGGTTTAGATCCTATTGAATTCAAGTAGAGTATGGAGGAGTAGCTGAGGGAACCACTTGGTGCAGTGTCTTTAGTGACTTATCCCAGGTCACCCTCTTTCCAAGCAGCAACCGTGATCCTGCAACCACTTAGGCAGGCTCCTTAATCTGCACGAAGGCTCACTAAAGACCTGATTTCAATTGAAGAATTTTCCTGTGCAATGCTGTTTGTAAGATTGGGGCCATTGTGAAGCCCAGCAACTCCTATTCCCTCTCTGTGCTTCAAAATTTCCTGTGTTTATGTTATCGGTTAGATAATAGCTTCTCAAGTATAGCTGTTACATGTTGAAATCCACCCTGTATCACTCATAATAAATTCACATAGGAAAATTATTATTTTTTAAAAAAGAACTTCTATTACACGCTCTTGAAAGTATTTTGGACACTCAATATTTTAACACCACTGTTTGGAAAAGGAAGATTATAAACCAGTGCAGGGATTCAAGGAAAGAGTCAAAAAGTAAGACATTATACAGTTAAATTCAGAGGTTTGCAAATGTCCCTGAGAAAGCAAACATTTGCATCCAAATGTTTTTTAAATCCAACATACTGACAGGAACAGCTATTTCAAGGAGCAGAGCTGGCTTTTTCTCCTCCATTTCTTAAGAACCTTTCAATTCAGGAGCATCGCTCAAAAGTTCTTCTTAATCCATGAAAATAGTTCAGACACATCCAAACAACTGATATGGAATCAGAAAGGTAGAAGCCTTTGGCTTATCTCTCTCTGAAGGTCCTTTCATTCCCACAAAAGGCCCCTTATTTTCCATCTCACTTACCAGCAAATCTGCATCTCCAGTCCAGAACCATCCTGGCTTCACCCCTAGCATGAAGGTCCTACCCAGCCACTATGTGGTCTCCCTTATTTCAGCGTTAAAATATATTTCAGCATTAAAAAAGAAAACCCTCCAAAAACACACCCTCTGCTTTCTTTAGTTCAGGTGGACATTTGGAGGTTTGCTGATGATTTTTCCAGCATTGTCCCACCCACTGTGAAAACACAATTGCAAGTGAACAAGAGGCACCAACCAACTCATACTGAAACCTGTGATTCATGCAAATAACGTCCTTCCAGAAGTTTGTGGGCTTTAAAAGCACACGTGCAGTGATTAAGTAGAGCCATGCTGTGAGTGTCTGGCATTGTAAACAGAATTTACAGCCTTTCTAGCTATGATTTTTCTATCAAGCCTTCAGCAATGGTTACTCATTCTTCCTCTGCATGTTTCAGTCTGGATTTATCTCAAGGGCTGAAAGCTGGGGAAAATTAAAAACTGGGACACTGCTAGACAGCCTCTCGTAAGCCCACAGGTTGGAAAGCAAGGTGTAAAGACAGTGGGTGGAAGCATTTGGCTGTGAGAGGAGAGCTGGATAAACAGCTTGGGATGTCAGAGACAGGGATGTGTCCGCTGCCATGAGCAGAGATTCTCCTAATAGCAAAAAGTGAGGTAGAGCTACAAAGAGTGCTACTGATTTCCTGGCCTTGTCCTTTGTGTTAGGCAGGTAGAAAAATTAATTCTTGCAGATATATTTGATGTTGAATCTGCTTATCTATAGGGGTTTGTTCAGGCAGGAGCCCTGGCAGTCATCAGCAAGAGAAATCCCTTTGACTCGGAGGCGCAGCGAGCGCTGACTCACCAAACGCCGAGGGCTGTCGAGGTTGACGTGTGCCGCTCTGACAGGCGTGGATGCATCCCCTCTGCCTTCCCACCTGGCTGGGGAGCTGCAGGCTGATGCCTGTATCAGGCAGGGCTCTGCATCACTGCACATCATCCTCCCCTGGGCTGGGAGACCCCACCAGGAGGTTAGGCCACTTTTTTGGCCAGAGGTTTTAATCTTTTGCCTGTCCTGCCATGTACAGCATGATGGTTTCCAGCCACCTTGTGGCACCTTTGGCTTCGCCCTGATCTCCTAGGTATCTGCCCAAATCTCAGTACCCTTCAAATTCTCTTCTTGCCCAGCCCTTTCCTCTCTACCTCCTCTATACTCATCCTCAATGCCCTAAGGAAGTCTACCCTCCCTTCTTGCTTTTCACCATTGCCAATTTGATCCAGTTTCTCAGATTTGTGTAGGGAAGGGAGGAAGGGAAGGAGGAAAGGAGGGAGGGGCAGATAGGCAGAGCTGCCAAGTGTTCTCATTGCAGAGGACCCTGTGTCAGTGGAAGTTCTGCACTTCAGATGCTCCTTGGCCCAGAGATCTTCCCTAGTCCTGCTCCTAGGAGGCAGAGACCCAGCCAGGTATGCTCAGCACTATTGCTGCATCGCTCCTGCCTGGCCAGGCTCCAGTCACCATGGCTATCCAATCCTGCACTTAGATTTTAATTTTTGTAGTCAAAGAAGTCACCAAGTTATCTGGTGTGGGTTTATACTCAGCAGCCTTGTGTAGTGATGTGGAGCACTGAGTAACTAGAGAAGTCCCAGAGCATAACAAGGCCTCTGAAAACCTATTTGGGCTTCCAGCCCCCAAGGCAATACCCTTGCCACTTTCCCCTCATGCCACCAGGGTAGCAGACAAGGTGAGCATTAACAAACACTGCTTTCAAAACCCTGTGAGGTGCTTGGCTCCCACTTGATTACCCTCAGCAGGCATTCTGGGCACCAAAGATTGCAAAACCCCAATCATTCAGAGCATCTGCTCAGACAAGAAAGATTTCTGAGCCCCTCAAAGATCCCAGTGACTGATGCTGCAGAAATCATAGTAAAAATAAAACATCAAAATGCATATTGCATGTATATTCCCAATATTGTCCAGCACTAGATCAATGTAAATATATTTTTTTTCCCTATTAAACTTACTGGGACAAATTCACCCTTTTAATAGAGCTATGATGATTTACACCAACTGACGTTCTGTCCCTTTATGCTCTTCTTATTTTCAAAACAGCAGGGAAAATTTCACTATTATAACAAAAACACACAGATGCTGTTATTAATTTCCTGTAAGTTTTGGAGGCTAGCAGTGTGTTTGCTTCCCTTTTGCTCTCTCACTGTCTCTCCCAAGAACAATCAGAATAATAGAAAAATATAAAATGTTGTTAAGTTCACATCATTTTTCATGCCTTGGTCTAATTTTTCTTACACTTCTGTTTATACCTTTCTGGAATTAGGAATTCTTCTTTGAGCAAGAATCCTTACAAAGAGAAATTATAGTCATCTTATGCCTAATGCATCACTGAAGAAGCAAGAGGATTTATTATCCTTCAAGTATCTTTTCACAAAGAATTTATCCCAGCAGGTAGACTCAATCTATGTGGGGTAGGTAAGCATAAAATTTGATCCTCAGATTTTAGAGCTACAGTAAAATAGCCATTTATGTTGGTACCTTTACTAATAAGAGATTCAATTTATACTGAAAGAGATTAAATTGAAGTTCCTTTACTTCTCGATGAATTATACTTTGGCAAATGAGGGTTAACACTATTCTATGGCTGGAAAGCTTTATTTCCTTACAATTAAAAAATGTTTGTCCTTCTTGCATTTTCCTTCTTCCTCCATCCCTTTGTCTTTCCATTTCTTCTTAAATTCCTTAGTTTGCCCTAGTTTGTGCACACACTCTATTAGCTTCACACTTTTTTAGATTATTACCTATGAGCAGAAATAGCTTAAATCTTTGCAATACTGGTCAAGGATAACATTCATCCTCTTGATAAGAGCCTCTCTCAGCTCTAATCTACTTCAATTCTAATTGCTGAATTATTAAATCCAGAGACCCTCTTATACTCTGTCAGTACCTACCTTGCTGCTGAAATAACAGCAGTGATGGTGGAGCTGCTGCCAGCTTTGAGCTTGCACCACACCTGCCTCAGAATTGTTTGGAAAGGATCAGTAATTTCAGATGAGTGCAAAGTGACTCCCTTTGCATGTTTGAACCAGTTAGGGGGAAAATTCATCTTCTAAAGAGCATGTCCACTATGAAGGGATAGCACGTGCAGAACATTCAGTGCTCTTCAGAAGAAAAAGAAAAAAAACAACCAACCAAACAAAACTTGCAAGGAAAAGGGAGCTTTCTACTTACCTGTGCTCTTAAATAGCCTCCTCATTGATTTGTATGTGCCTGACAATAAATGCAACCACCTGAGGATAGTTACTATCTCATGTCCAAACAATACTTGGGTGGGCCCAGAACTGCAGCATCTGGGACTGAGTCAAACCTGTTCTCATAACCAGAAGAGCCATTCCTAGTTCTGCTCTTGTGCGTGTACTAGAGTAAAGCACAACTGGAAAGGAAGCTGAAGGAGTGAGATGGTGCAATGGCTGTGTGTGCCATACTTGGCTACCTGTTCATAAAGACCATTACAAGAGCTCAGACCATACTACATTTCTAGGCTGCTCTATCTTCATAGTTTGCATCTATAAAACAACAAAGACCAGACAGTGTAATTGTGTAATTTGTTTGCCTGATGCCTGACTTTCAGTCCCTTCTGGACCCATTCATGGTAGCTAGAACAGCAGTGAAAGTTGTGATATCACATTAACTGTAGGCATGGAAATGAGCTTGTGCCACGGCGCTGTGGCAGAAACTGCAAGAACGTTCACACCACCCTGCTGACCTTCTCAAGTGTAAACCAAAGTTACCTTAGTCCTAGCAAAGCCAATGTTTTGATTGCAAAGGTTACTGTGAGCTGATTTTTTATATATTTGTTTGCTTTTGAATTAAAAAAGAAAAGAAAACATTTCTTCTGGCCTTAGCACCAGAAAACACTAATTTTTTTTATGGAACCCATAATTTGATCTAATTTGACCTGACAGAGTCAACTGACCATGCAGTTACTTGGCACCTGCTGAATGCCTCCCCATTAAGCCAAATTTACACTAATAAGTAGCAGTCATTACCATTCACTGTCATTAGATTAAATCAGTTACCTGAGACACCTCTCAGTAAACATAAATCTTGGTAGGATACATTCCAGTTAAGAGCCAAATTCTTTCTCATCCGTTTTCATTGCTTATGTCTTTAAGGTCCAGCAACCCACCAGGCACATTGCACATGTGTCCATTGGATGTTCATGTGTCACCTCTTTTGTTGTGGATCCTCAGGAGAAGGAAGGATAAGCTGTTTGCTGCTGATATATGCTAACAACAAACTGCGATGGCTTTTTGGCAACCTCATCTGCACTGCCCTGCATGTTGGGGAGCAGACCTCAGGCTTTATTTTTTCCCATCCCCACCACGTGTAGGAGAAAAGTGGGATCAGTTGCAGAGCTTTCATTTTCCATTTTTCATGTGAAGCTTTCATTTTCCACTTCCGGTGGTTTTAATTTGCTCTTATTTTGAAAAGAAGTATTTTGAGTGTATTTATGTTTCCAAAAATTCTGAAACATACCTGCTTAGACTATTGTAATATTTCATTTTAAGATTGTTTTTGTATTATTTTAGGACATGCCAGAAGTAGAAATGCATGATATGATTTATACAGTTCAAAGCTGTGTTATGATGTATTCTGTCACGACATGATACAGTTGTTAAAATAGTAACATAATTTATTTTATGGTTTATTGATTTTAGCTTACTGTAAAATTAATTCAGTCTAACCACTACATAGTACAGTTTTAAATACTGTCTATTCCAGATAAATATGTGCCTTTGTTGGATGGTAATGACATTGCCTGACAATCTGCTTATATTTTGTTTTGAATGTGTCTCCTGTTTGCATTGAAATTAAATGATTTGGCACTTTCAGCAAGAGAATAAGTTAATGTCAAACTTTTGTTTCAACACAAAGTGGAGGCATTTTGATATAGAAAACAAATATTTAAATCTGTATTATGCACCAGCTGCCTTAAATGATTTTAAAAATAAATAGCGCAAAACATAATATAAAAAAAAGTAATAGAATGGTTCAGATATCATTAAGTTAATGTTGTATCAGAAGTAGAAAGGAACAACTATAATTTAACAAAGTGACAATAAATTTTGCCAACAGTAAGTCCTAGGAGAGAAAAAAAATTTGAAACCATTAGTTTAGATGCAAAACTTTGTCAAAAGTGATACCACATACTCAAAAAACCCCATAACTTTTCCAAAACACTTTTTTTCCCATTAAATATTTCCAGGCACCTCCAAAAAGTTTCCTTTGTATCCTGATCTGGATAGTTCACACAGAGATGGAAGGAGGCTTTTTACTCTCACTCTATACTGTTATTCTTACGTTTCAATTCAGACATCCAGTGGTACAGGTCCATAGCATTTTTTTGGTGGCAATGTTGGAGCTGGCCCCAACTTTCACCTTCAGCTACTCAATAAACTGTTTTGAGTTGAAAACACTCATTTTTCAGTCATCAACACACAGTTGAGGAGATAGTTCACCAGGATGGGAGCAAGCAGCTGGAATCAAACACCCGTAAATTGGTCATGCCAGTGCAGGAGGGGGTTTGCTAAGCCATGGTCACACCGTGATGCGCGTGAGCTCTGTTCCCAGGAGAACATGTTGTATAGAGTCATAGAATGGTTTGGGTTGGAAGGGACCTTTAAAGGTCATCTAGTCCAACTCCCCTGCAGTGAGCAGGGACATCTTCAACTAAATCAGGTTGCTCAGAGCCCCGTCCAACCTGACCTTGAACACTCCTAATAATGGGGCATCCGCAATTTCTCTGGGCAACCTGTTCCAGTGTCTCACCATCTTCATCATAAAAGATTTCTTCCTTATATCCTGTATAAATCTACTCTCTTTCAGTTTAAAACTGTTGCCCCTTGTCCCCTACAGGCACTGGTAAAAAGTTCTTCTCCACCTCTCTTGTAAGCCCTCTTTAAGTATTGAAAGGTTGCAATAAGGCCTTGTCATCTCCAGGCTGAACACCCCAAACTCTCTCAGCCTTTCTTCATAGCGGAGGTGTTCTAGCGCTCTGATGATTTTCATGGCTCTCCTCTGGACCCACTCCAAAAGTTCCATGTCTTTCCTGTGCTGAGGGCTCCAGAGCTGGATGCAGCACTCCAGGGATGGTCTCACAAGAGTGGAGTAGAGGGGCAGAATGACCTCCCTCGACCTGCTGGCCACGCTTCTTTTGATGCAGTCCATGATATGGTTGGCCTTTTGGGCTGGAATAACACACTGCTAGCTCATCTCTGATATTTTCATCCACCAGCATCCACAAGTCCTTTTCTGCAGGGCTGCTCTCAGTCCATTCATTCCCCAGTCTTCATTGGTATTGAGGATTGCCCTGACCGAAGTGCAGGACCTTGCACTTGGTCTTGTTGAACTTCATGAGCTTCATTCACAAGGGCCCACTTCTCAAGCCTGTTCTTCTGTTCCTTTGGATGGCATCCCTTCCCTCAAGCAAATCAGCTGCACCACTCAGCTTGGTGTCGTCTGCAGATTTGCTGAGAGCACACTCAATCCCACTGTCCATGTAACTGATGAAGATATTAAATAACATTTGGTCCCAGTACAGACCCCTGAGGGACACCACTCATTAGTGTTTTCCATTTGGACATTGAGCTGTAGACTGCAATGCTTTGGATTCAGCCATCCAGCAAATTCCTTATCCATCTAATTGTCCATCCATCAAATCTGTATCTCTCCAATTTAGAGGCAAGAATGTTGTGGGGGACCATATCAAAGGCCCTACAGAAGTCCGAGTAGATGACATCAGTCATTCCTCATCCACCAATGCAGTTACTCCATTCCTATGCAAGGCAGAGGAAGAACAAACTCCAAAACACCCCAAATTCTTCATCTTTGCGAATATTTGGATTTGCAGAGATGTGGGAGAGTTTTTATCTTTTGTTCAGGGTTCCTTGGACACACTTACCAAGTTTGAGGAATTTTTTTTTTTTTATTCAAAGATTTCCATGGGCTGGCCAGAGGTACAGTGGTCGGACATGCACTAAAAATGTCCAACAACTATCAGAAACTTTGAACTTGATGTGGCATGGACATTTCTTTCTTCCCAAGAAACCTTTGATGTGAACATGGAGGCCTTAGCATATATATGTTTCGAGAGCCAGTCATCATGGTTTTTCCAGGTAACCAAGCAGTTCGAAATGACAGACTAAGCCTCTTCGTCAGTGACTCAAATTAACACACAGGACCACAGTAATCCTACAAGTAAATACAGGCACCACTTGTATACGCAGGTTTTAATCCTTTCAAAATTAGCAATAATAATACCTGGCTCTTAGCACATTTCATCAGATCTCTGGATGCTTTGCAAAGTATCAGTATCTATCTCACAGCTTTATAGGTGGAGAAACAGAGGCACCACAGGGCAGGATGACTTGCCCCAATTCACCCTCAAGGCCAGCAGCAGAGCTGGGAACAATTCAAGTTCTTCTGGTGCTAAATTTCCCACCTTCTCAAATAAACCCAATGACCTCATTGTCATTTGTGATGAATAGCCCATTTACTGTAAACAATGAATGGAGCATTACAACAACACAAATCTGTCATTTTCATCTGTAGTGGATTCCTCTTAGGCTGTCATGAAGTGTCCCTTGAAAATGTCCTTTTTTTACCCAAATGTGTACCCAGGTTTAAAATTCTTTGTATGCAGATGTTTATTTTTAGATATCATCTCCATTGGTTGTTAGTGAATGCTTAACTTTCACAGAGGGTCAGAAAAGGTCATAACTAGAGAAAAGCTTTGTATAAACTAACAACTCTGCCTCAGTCTCTTATTTAAAGGGAATAATATATTGCATGGAAAAAAAAAAATGCCGAAAGTGTTCTATTGCAAAAAGAGATGACAAATCTATTTTTATTCAAGCCTGCAGCATGCCATAAAAATTTTATTTTTTGAATATGCTGAATGACATACACCCATAGCCATATCAGATAATTTACACAGTACGTAATGGGAGTGATAATGATCTTACATCCTCAGAAAAAAAGCTTTGTTAAAGCAAAGTTAAACTAAAAAAAAAAACCCACTCTGGTTCTAAAAAGAAAACATTGGCATGCATGAAAATTTCCTGTTAATGCTGAATTCAAATTTTTAAAATATGAAGGTCAGGAAGTTATTCTTTAGGTTCTGCGATCAACAATAATCCCTTCATACCCAGCATCTGTCCCTCTGTCAGCCATTTAGCTCACAGTAGGCAAAGGCCATATCTTGGCTTTGCAAATCTAGGGTATCACAATCGCACATGAACTTGATTTCTAGTAATTGCCTGCTTGTTTTGTGTTATCTGAGATTCCTAGAATCCCACCAACAGGATATCTTGAACTGCTAGGGACATAGAAAGCCATTTCCTTAGCATATCCTCTCCCAGCATGTTTGGAGAAGGACTTTCCAACTGTCTTTACTAAAGAAGTGGAAATGATATTTGTGAATCAAGCCTACAGGTCCTGGGTCTTTTCTTCCAGAAAGGGACCCTTCAGGATCCTGGACTGATCTGGAGCCTCCTACTCTCCTCAATTCTTCTATATCTGTATGTTGGGCTTACTAGATAATTTTGGATCATGGGTCCAAGGATTTAAGTTTTGAAATTACCTACTCGGTTATCTGTGTGCACTGTGGCCATGTGCACTTACTCTGAAGGATAAAAAGTAAAGTATTAACAGCAGCTTCTGTCAAGACAACTAAAATATGAATACACTTTTGTGACCCTCATGTGTTATGAAGCAGGAGAGAATCTGTTTCTGTGATCTGGCTGATGATTATTTGGAGTAAGTGAAAAAAAATTGTGCTGGTTCAGGATTAGGCAATCCCAGGAGTTTAGAGTCTCTATATTTGCAGGTTTAATACTGTTTTGCTTGTTCGGTGCATGGCTTTTGAAGAGGCTTCAATGATTAACAGGTTCAGCTTATGAAACATTTGGCTGAGCAGCACTATGTCAGCTTGGAAGGAGCAAGGACAAAGGCACTGAAAGTCAAATCAAGGAGAGTATAGGGTGTCATTTGCATTAGTTACTTGGATAGAAGGAGCTTCTGGAATTATATCCAGTCTGATTCTATTCCCTCAGGTTCCCCCATTCAAAGCTGTTTCGTACTGCTGCAGCCGTCTGCTTTTGAGAGGAACCAGACAATTTTGGACATGGTTGGACCAAGTCATTTTCTATGTTTTGTGTTTCTGAACTGGAGTGCATGAAATGTATACAGCTTAGAAGAAAGTGTGTTGTTCAGAATTCCCTTTAAGGGGGGGCTGAGGGGGTGGGGGGAGAAGAAAAGAAAAACAGACAAACCTTGTCAGTGCTGAGATTTTTAAAACACACTTAATTGACAAAAAAAGAAGTTATTTTTAAATGTTGCCTTGTGAAATCTCTAGTTTTTCTTCCAGCTGTGTCAAGTGGCATAATAAAGTTGCCACAGACATGAGAGGTTGTAGCAATTTCACCCAGCTTTTCTTTTCCTTTGTATAGCAGCACTGGGCGCTGTTAGTTGTGCTCATTTTGTAGCAAAGCTTCTTGCAGTGGGAGGGAAATGGTGGGAGAGCGCTTGTGGAACAAGAAAATTAAAATAACAACGGAGTCGTGTTGTGAGGTGCAACCTTCTGCCACTGACTCAGCATGCTTGTGTACATGTGGGCGATGGTCCGTATGACTTGTACCGACCTAGTTGACTCAATCAAAGAATTTTAAATAAAATATTACTACCAAGTTTGGGACTTTAAGGAGTATTAAAAGTCTCTACCAAGATCTTGTGCACATTGGGCTGGGAAATGAAGGAAATAAATATAGAAGTGGAATGTGAAAGAGGGATTGGAGAGACAACTGTGGAATAATCAGGAATACTGTTTAGTATTTGTCATTTAATAAACAGACACAATTGTCCTTAAGAAAACTGGTTAGAATTCATAGTTTTAGCATGGCTTAATGTGTGAAATTTTTCACCAAGGAGTAAGTTCTTCAGGTGCTTTGAACTGTAGCAGAAAATATGGGGCAATGGATACCTCTTCTCCATACCAATTAGCAACAGAAAAAAGTCAGGCAGTGTATCGGAGATGCTGGGGCAGTCAGGAGGGGACACGGTATTAACAAAAAGCAATGAGATGAGCATGTGGTATAAGAAAAATCCTCTGACAGTTTGAAAACATGTTGAAGGAAAGAACCAGGAGAGTAGGGCTTTCTGGGATAGTCATCTTATCCAGCCTCCCTTAGCATCCTGGCTTTGTCCCTTTCAGATCCTGTCTCATGCCTCTTTGCCTCTTTCTGTTCCTCCTCCATCACAGTGCTATGTTGGTCTGACCTTAGCAGGAGGCACAGAGAGAGACAAGGAAGGGAGTTTGTCCTGTTCTCAGAAACCGGACATCCATCCATCCATCTATCTATCTATCTATCTATCTATCTATCTATCTATCTATCTATCTATCTATCTATCTCCTGTAGTCTAGGGAAATACCCAGTCCAGGGCACTGCAATAAACCTAAGCTAGGTTGGGAAAAAAAGATGGAAATAATGCTGTCCCAAGTGTCCCAAAATAAGTGTGGGTTGGCATGGCCATGCCTCATCGTGCTGGCGGGATGGTGCTCACCCACTCTCCCACATGTCCATGTTTCGGGTAGAGGGAAGGCAGGAGGAGTGGGCATAGCAATAGCCACAAGCTTTCCACCAGCTTTTGCTCCTATGCAGCATACCTCTGGTGGATAGGAAGGTTGGACTATAGCTGAAGGCATGCAGATAACTAGGAATTTTGGCTGTACTAAGTGTTGCCACATTGAGACCTGTCCTCCAAATGCCTTTGTTAGCAGCCAACTTGCCTTCCTCACCTCCAGGAGCAATAGGCCAGCCAAGTCATGCTGTGTCATTGCACATTGGTGGGAGAGGACTGAAATCTTGCAGCATTGCATAGGGCAGTAGTTACCCAGAAAATAAGTTTCCTTATTCCACCTCTCTTCCTCAAACTTCCTAGCTTACCTTGAGAAAATTGTCTATAGAAGCACACACGGTATATACCCGCCTGCTCCTAGTTCAGAGAGGATGTGTAAGGGAGGACATGGGATGTGTGGGAAAGGGGAAGGAAAAGGAAAACATCAGTATGACTTTATCAGCACGAGTTTAAAGGGAACAAATTTGGATTAAATACAAAAGTGATTCAGGTAAGGGAGAAATTAACATTTCATCAAACTTAGATTCTTTTTAGCTGCACTTAGACTCAGTTTTGAGTTTTGGTGTGGACACCTGAAAGCGTAGGGAGATAGGTTTGTACTGAGTTGCATTTGTAAGGTTTTTACTGTAGCTACCAGGATTCGATGTTATTTTTAAAAAAAAAAAAAAAAAGGAAAAGAGAAACATTGTGGAAATTACTAGGTTTCTAAGGAAGTGCAGCTAGTGAAATACAGTTATCAGCAGATTGCATGCTTTGATTTGGTCTGAATAAGTTAGGTGCATGAAAAAAAAATTGCGATTTACAGATTTCTCTGCAGTTTGCCTGTTTTGTGAGGTTGACTCATGCGCAGCAGATTAGATTGGTTTGGAATAATCACCCTGGAAAGAACATGTTGCGTCTTTAAATGGTCTCCCTTTGAAGCAACACTGTACAATACACAAGTTAGAACTGAACTGAGTGTTCATTCTGAGTATGTCTTGATTAAATGCATCTTTTAGTTCTGTCAATGAATGACCCAAAGCAGGCCATTTCTTTTCATACTAATTATTGTTAAGCTTCTCTTTTTTGCAAGTACATTTCAGTCCTGATTTTGCTTCACTGAGATGCTTGCTGTGAGGGAGCATTTGATATCTACAACTCTAAATTGGGCTATCAAAGGCTCAGGCTATTGTTTTTGTTCTCTGAATGGAAAACAACACATTTAAAGCTGACCTAATATTCTCTAACAGTCATACGCTTTCCTCTTCTTCTTTCCCATATGAAATAGATTATTACTACATACATGTACTTCAGAATTTTATATACCCTTAGACCCTTCCAGCCATTCCCCGACTTCCATTCTCACCTACATTCTTCCCCTCTATGTTGGGTGGCCGAACAATTGCATTTATTTTACATTTTTTCTGTTGCAATGGCTGATTCCTGGACAGAAACCCCAGAGACTATAAACAGGGCCTCCCGGACTACCTGGTTTAACATATGGCTGAGGCTCAAACTTTGCCAATTACCATCCGCTACAGATCTCAGCAGGGCTTTTAAGTCACCAGTGAGTTCCATTCTCTCTCACCCCTTAATATCATTCTTGAAGATATCTTCATTGGCTCTGAAAATACATGTGGTCTGTTTCCATTAACAGGGGCTTTCCACCAGGTCTCCTCTTGTGTATTTGGCATAGCAGAAACGTAATGAGGCATTTCAGTTTGATTTTGCATTTGACAGTGTCATGGTCCCAGCTAAAACCATGACAGACAGAATAGTTGAAGAGGGGTTTTTCCCCCCTTGTACAATATCACAGAAATGAAAATAGGTCCCTTTTACTGCTGCTTACAAACTGGCTTTTCATTCAAATCAAAGCTGCTCTAACTTGAGAAGACCTAGGAATTTAGAGAAAAGCAGTTGTGTAGAGGCAGTCTTGAAAGAGAGGAAGATCCCTGATTGGGACCTGAAACATGTGGCGAAGTTAGAGCCTGGAGGTGGAAGTAGTACATGTTTGCAGTCTAAACCCCTGGGCATGACAGAGAATTGTGGCAAAGTCAAATCCTATATTGAAGGTATTTCTCAGAAAGCAAGGTGGACTGGCCTGGTCTGTGTAAGATTTGCCCCCTACACCATGGTGACTTTTAATCTAAATATTCAAGGAGACCCATAACAATGCCAGCCTAAAAACTTCATATCCTGATTGTCTCTTAAAGAAAGAAAACTCGTGAGACATTTTTCTAAGACAAGACTCACCCTTTGTGCTGGAAGGTGAGAGCTGACCTCTGGATGCTAGAAACTTTGCCACAGATAACATGCATATTGTATTTGCTCACGAACAGGTTTTCCCTATTTGGAAAAAATCTTTTATATCTCAGTATTTTCTGCATTTATAAAGTTCTTTTGTTAATGAAAAAGCTTCAGCGGGGGCTCACATACTCTTAGAGTAAACACTCAGTGCAAGTGAGTACCAGAGGTATACGCTTCGATGAAGCTGCCCTCTTCAGTTTTCACTTTATCAAATAAATTAAAGGTGCTTCATCTATACTTATAAGTACATCATTACTTCTAAGTGCTATATTATTATTATTGAAGTGTTCTTACACTGTCACAGAAAGACCTTGACATGCTGTAAATAACTTTGCCTCTCACTTTGATACTACATAGACTCCTGCAATTGTGTTTATTGTCTGCAGGCTTTATGGACGCCTAATATGAAAGAACTGGAGAGCTCACACTCAAAATGAATGGATATACATTCTCTTTCTATTCAGGCTGATTCTCTACCTCAGGGAATGTTTGATACATCATCTTGGGCTTTGGGACTGAAAAGGCTGGAAGGGAAAGAAAAAAATACCCAGTACACTGACTCTTTCAGAGCTTATTTTTCTTCACTGCCCTTCAGTAAATGAAGGAGAGGTAAAGCATTATGGAGTTAGTGGTGGCTGAACTACAACAGCTTCTTAGGTACAGGGTGGATGCTTAATTATGAGCTCACGTGAAACTTTCTGATCATTCTTCTTCTATGAAACACTCATAAGATTCCTGGTAGCTGCTGTCTTGAGATGGCCAAGGCGGCCTGCAAAAAGAACCTGAAATACCATAATAATTTAGTATTTCAATATCCAGACCAGAGGAAACAAACAAACAAACAAAAATCATAAATAAAATACACCACAATAAATGACCCAACAGAGGGTCAAACTGCCAAGATACATTAAAGACAAAATTTTAATCTGTGAATTGATTGTCTGTAACTCTAGGAAGACGGAATCTGTTACAGCAGAAGAGAGAATGCTCATAGGCATGAGAACCTGGCTAGGGAAAAAAATACAGAATGGACAAATCCATAACCTCATCACCTTTCAGAAAGGCTTGAAAATTTTATTTGTCTAAAGAGCCTCTTCCTCGCATTGAAACTTTCATCTGTTCACAGACCTGCAACGAGAGACTTGATGGAGCCTGTAAGAGCCTTTATTGTGTTGCATGTTGTCTGCAAATCATTCAGATATGGGGGAGAACAATGACAATATAAAATCCCTAGAAAGAGAGTTTGTGTTATTTCCAGCAACAAGAAAAAATTTACAAGACATGCTATAATAATATGTAAATTATAATGGAACTACTTTCCAGCTATTGAAAAATCAGACATATCTACAAGGTGAGATGAAATCCTTGCACCTGTTTCTTTCACCAGCCTCTGTATCTATCTCTTCCTAGTAATGGCTTATTTTCTGTAACCATCCCCACGTATTTGGCTTCCATATAAACCAGCCATTGACAGAGAAGACGACTGAAAATATCAACAGCATTAGACATAAGAGAAATATCAATTCTGGCTTTATATATAAAGCCCTCCTCCTCACTACATCAAGAAAAGGCTACATGTACAATTGGCAATTATTAAAAAAACCCAAATGCATATATAGAGAATATGAAGGAAATTGCTTAGACTGACTTCTAGCTACCACCTCTACAATAACTTTCCAGTAGAAGAATCATGGGCAAAACCTCCAGGCAATTAGTTTTCTAATGAAGCTTGATACATACAAGAAAGGGATTATACAGCTTCACTGCTTGTAACTGGGGGCCTGCTGATGACCTGCAGGGCCCTTTCCAGTGCTGTATCCTAATTTGCAACTAGGTTTGTTTCTGCTCAGAGCCAACCCTGGGCTTGAAAAGTTGACTGGTTCAGATCTGCTTTCCTTTATCAAACAGTGGTTGCAGTCTTTGTTATTGCTGAGATGTGACCCAGAAAGAAATCCCCTTAGGAAGAAGAAAAAGGCCACTGGGCTTTCACTTCTGTTTTACTTGCTGTCCCTGTGGGTCAAAGCTACTTCTAGAATCCCTGCTATTGAAATGTATTGATTTATTAGATTATGCATCAGGTTGAAATTTAACTAACACAGCCAGTTTAATCCCTGTGTATCCAGCTTTAAATGCTGTGCCCATCACAAGGGTATCTGCACACTTTGGTAACTGAGTTGCAAACTAGAAATCATCATCAAAAATGCTGACTTTCAACTGTTACTCCGAAAGGTACCAGCAGTTTATTAGGATGTTTGCCTGAGGAAAATCTGAGTGACATCATTAGAATTCCATGCCTCTCCTAGTGATTAATATAGAGAACAAAACTGTATTTTTATGTGAATAGGAGATCATTTGCTTTTGAAAGTAAATACGCCTGAGCTGCACTGAAAGTAGCCAGAGTTTATGGCTACATCAGACAGAAAAAAAATTTATGCTCTTCAGAAGTATATTGATCACAATAAATAAGTATCTAAAATAGTGCTTTTTTCAGAACAAAAAGTTTAATGCCATACATTAATGAGGTACAAATCCATATTCCAAAAGAGCCTAATAACTTCCTCTGTAAAGCCTGCTAGGGTTGTGGTGGTTTTTGGGGGGGGATTGAGTGGAGTAGAGTGCAACCCTCTGCATGGCCTTCATAGGTCTATGGAAAATAATTTTAAATTTCAATGGCAATGCACATTATGTGATCACCACCACCTAGGCAATGACATTAGTTGCCATAGTAACCTCAGGTTGCATCATTAAGAATTTTAAATGTTGACGGTTGGGAAGCATAGCTTGAAACATTGTGAGAAGAGCAGGAAAGAGGCAGACTTGAGAGAACTGTACAAAGCAATAAGATGGCTGAGTGCTTTCTGGGCTGGGGGAACAGTGGAGGAGATCGATGGCATGTATATACCAAGTGGCTTTTCTGTTTTCCTCCTGGATCATTGAAACAGAGGAAAAAAAAATCCCTGTTCTCCAGCTTTCTTATTTCTCCCTTTTTCTAGCCAGAAAGAAGGGCAGCATGCCCATTTGAAACTGGTTACTGACGATCTCCTTCAGTGTTTCAGACAAGATAGAAGTGCATGTGGCTGGCTGAGGGACCATGCCTGACTTCTCTGGAAATGGTGGTGTTTCTAGAAACTTGGTTATTCGGAGTCCCAGTTTGTTTACACTGCTGTTGCTGTGCTGATTCTGATTACTGATGCATTATACTCTCTGTTAACCAGGGTGTTTACACCACTGCCTTTGTAGCAGCATAAGGTGGCCTTGTAAGTGTCGAGAATATCCAACTGTCACTTGTAATATGCCTTCCCTCCAACAAATCCCTCTTCAGCCACTAAATGGAATATTCACATGGACAACACAGCTTTTAGAAGTACTTTCTGTCTAAGTTAAAAGTGAGCAAACCCAAATTTTGTCCCAAGAATGAGTGATTTCTATTCAACAAGATATAGTCCTGTTTGATCCCTCCTTCTGCAACCCTGCTTTTCTCAGCGGATTTGTGGTAAAAATGGTGGAATGCTGAGAGCAGAGCCAGAGGGAGCTGAATGAGGGGCTCGTGTTCCAGCCCTGTATGCCACCCAGTCCCAGCAGTAGCTGTTGCTAACAAACTGGCTTTGGAAAAGGATGCTAGCACTTGAGTACTTGTCCAGGGAAGTACTCTGGTAAATCCATGAAGGAAGTCAAGCGTGGCAGGAAAGTTCCATGTTTTCATTCTTCAGCTATTTTACAAACATGAACGTGATTGTATTTGAATGCTATAAACATGTCAAGGAAAATTCAAGTTCCAGATACAGTTTCTGGATGAAGTATGAACAGCTTTCCTAGTTTCCCAGGGCATGTCATACAGAACCTACTTTCATTCTTTCTTTCTTTCTTTTGTGTGTGTGTTTCTGCATCTTTCTTTCTATCCATGTTCCAGATATCCAGCTATAGTGAATCCTGGTGAGTAGGAACCTCTCACCTAACCTACCTCTAAAATTTTCCATATGACAAGGAAGGGACAGCAACATCAACAGGTTAAAAATCCCAGGCTCCACAACTGCGCTGGCTATAATGAAATATCTAGTACTCAAAACGTATCAATAAAATGTCTTCCATAAAGTTTTCTCATGCAGCCTTATCTTCTGTATCAGACGTTGAAGTGCCCGATGTTACCATCAGCTGGTTTAGGTGCAGATGTCAGACTCCTGTGCCCCACGCCCAGCTCGCAGCAGAGGCAGGGCTCCCTAAGTGCATCAGTGTCTGCGTGTCTTCAGGCAAGTGTCACCCCTATTCCAGCCTTGCTCTAGCTGCCTCTAGCCCATTAATTTAGAACCAGTGTTAAATGTTCTTTGGTCTTGGCTTGAGTTAAACAGTGCTCACATTCTTTTACCAATTCACATAAAAACTGGACACTTCTGCTAAGGTTTATGGCAAAAGACAGACCCGCTCCTGAGACGTCTGCAGAAGTGTTTCCTGTAACAGGCGCTAGTCATTTCTAGTCCTACACAGCTGAAGTCACACTTTATTTTGTTGCTTTAGGAATATAAAATACAAATCTCCACCCATGATTTGTCACTAATTTGGGATATAAGAATCTAAATGGGACATTAGACAAGCATATTACTGCAAAGCCTAGCTGCTATGAAATGGCTATTAGAGATTACCTTTAAAAATATATTTTACAGCAGATATGCTCACTTTGTTGTTGAATAATCAATGGCTGCACCTCTGTGTTAAATTTATTAGCGTATCTACAAGATGCAAGTTCATTTTCATTATAGAAAAATGTACTGGATGGCTATTTTTAAATTAAGAATAATCACATGGTGAGATATATTAAGCAAAACGGAATTGATAGTAGCACTGATATGTCACATACACTGCCATTGGGTTTTGCATTAGAAAGTATCTTTCTTTGCCGTTGTTTTTTTAAACACACATAAGCATATGCATTTCTAAGAGTCTTAATAGAAGAAAAAAGCCTCCCTCAGTCAGAAGTAGTTCTTGACTTTGGGGTGTTTGTAAATAAACCATCCACAATTGAATCAGAAAATCAGGAATTTCATGCTATTCCTACCAGGCAAACATGTATTGTGACTAAGTCAATATATTCTACCATAGGCACAAATGTGCAAGTTCACTTCAATAACTGAGGACTTAGATTAAATTATTCAGATTAAAGGGTAAAGAATAAAACAATCCTATCAATTTTTTGTTGTTAATAATTGTTAAAGTTTACCATGGAAATGTAATATACAGAATGAAGATGTGTTTCTCCTCAGATTCTGCTTGAAAACTCTACCAGTCTCTGGCAGTAAAGTGGCTATGAAGAGTGGCCACATCAGTGTGTCTCATGTCCCATGGCCACCTAGCCTATGCACAGATCTCTGTGAGATCTCCAAGCCTCTCATGATCAGGAAATGGGTGGCATGACTCACGTGCCAGCACAGTGTGAAAGTGGTCCTGCAGCTGGGCATGTTGAGCCCTCTGCACACCATTTCATGGACCCCTGACAAAGCAGGTTTCTGGACCTGGGTCCCATGGATCCATGCATTTAACAGCCTGGCCATTGTGTCTAAACTGCCTTGAAGGCCAGGCAAGAACATGTCCTATCTGGTGTCTTTGAGCAACTAGCCCAAGGAAGTATCCTAGATATATTTTCATACAAATAGACAGGACTTTTCCCAATGGGCTTAGTAAGCAACGTCTTTTTGATATGTGTCAGACCTGTGTCTAATAGGAGGAGATGCAAATAACAGTGGATGGTCTATACATCAATGTTTTCTCTTTTTTGAATTTTGTTGTAAGGCAGAAGTTCTTTGAGGAAGTGTGGACTAGACTTCAGGGCTTGCTCCTTGACAGCAACAGCCCTCTCTTGATGTAGGAGAATGATGGCCTCCCAGATCTTTTGTGCCAATGCCAAACTGGCAGTGTGGATGGTCTTGCAAGAGGCAATCATTGGGAGGGATCTAACAGAGAAGTATAGAGATACCAGTAGCAACAGAGTCTTCTGAACAGACTCACTGTTGGGCCCTGACACAGGAAATGGAGAACTGGTTCAGCACACTATTGCAGAGGGCCAGAGAAAAAGTGCAGTGGTGGGACAACAGATGCCAGCTGAGGTGTAGGGCTGACCCTGTTAGATACAGGCATTCCTGAAACCATCTCAAGCTGTTCTAGGCAGGAGAGCTCTTGTACTTGGTTCTGCCTTGTGAAGACAGTTCAGTTCTCACGCTATTTGTTTTTTAGCCCGTTAATGGAAGTGCTTTCCTAGGGTGCAAAATGTACAAGACAACAGGACATAATAACATGTATTAGCAGTCTCTGATATTAATAGTACAGATTGTCACATGATATGACAGTGATTAAAGTGGGTATGGATGGAGGTCTCCCTTTCTTGTAGGAAGCACTGTTCCCCTTTGCAAACAGAAAATAAACACAGCCCTTCCAGAGCATAAATGCCAATAACTGTGAAATTTTGATTAAATAATAGATATGTGTTCAGAAGCACTTTTTATAGTATGTGATTAAGAAAGATAACTAGACATCCTTACAGCTATAATGATAATAATTACCACAACACATAAAGTGTAGAATATGACACTGGAAAGGCCACTATTAACCTTTCCAAGGGTTATTTCTTGGTGTGCTTTTGACACTATGGACAGCAGTGTTCAGAGAACTAAATAAAACTATAGCTGTGACAGTTCTTTCCAGCCATTCTCTGGTATGTTAAAGAGGAGGTGCAGAGGGGAGTGAAATTTCTTCTATTCAAAACAGATGTTTGTTTAATATCAAACATCTGGGTATTCTTAGAAAGACTGTTTTGCTAAGATTTCTGCAACTCTTGGTAATTCAGAAAACTGGCAACAGTGCTTCCCTGTTTAAAATCAGGCTATAAATAATAGCTCCATGCCCCAGACCAAAGGCTTTTTTACTCCTAGCAAGCAAATTTCTTGTCTCTAAAGTGTGATGCCACGTTGTCCAGCAGATCACATACATTATCAGATAACTCTAATCTGTGAATTCTGTGTTATGACATCTCTGTGCCTTGCAGCTCTAGCAGAGAATTACAGACCATACATGATTGATCATAAGAACTGAACCGCTATTTTAGATCTTCCCAGAATTAGTTGGTGTGGAAGGACTGGGTAAATAGGTTGGGGAAGGCAGAAAAGATTGGCTGTGGTGGCATCAGGTTTTCCAATAACAGAAGCAAGAATGGGTAGATGCCAGGAGTCTAAACTTGAGACAAAGCAGAACACGTGAATACAGTGAATAGTAATAATGGTACAAATCACCTTAGAGATTCCTGTGACTGAAAAAGGGAGAGCCGGCTCTGGAGCTGTGTAATAGAGGCTGGCCTCTGTAAATCAGTCAAGCTTGCAAACATGCCACTGATGTTCAGTTCTGCTTTTTATATGATAAAAAAATCCCTATTAGTCAGAGTCTTCACAGCTGCAAAAATCATTTTGTATGAAGGCGAGAAGATGCCATTATTTTAAATGATGGCATTGTGATGTGAGAGATGGTGTGAAAGGCTGTAAATTCTGGGTCAGTCCTCTCTGCAGTGTCCTGCGAATAGCAATCCAGTAGCCCAAGCTGCTCAGGATAGTGTTTTTAAACACATTAATTAAATCAAATTGAAGTAAATTCAGCTAAGCCAAGATTTCTTCAACAATTTATTATTGAAAACACAATTAGCTGGAGGCATTTGGAGAAGTTTTGTAAAATCAAAGGCTGCACTGCAACTGAGAGTAAGTTTTCAAGCCCTCAATTCATTAATAGCAGAAAATGGATGTGCTGCTGCAAGGCACCAAATCAGAAGTAAAAATATGGAACTTGTTACTGTGACTTCAAGAACGAATTCTAAATATTAGAATATTTCAAGCTGCTGTCACCAATGCCCTAACTTCATTCTTAAAGTTGAAACTCAGACCCTCTTATACCCAAAACTGTTGATCTTTGGGGTAGATTAAGCAGCTAATGGGTACAACTGTTGGGTGCAAATCTCTTTTGGCAACAGTTATTCTGTTTTTCCAGGATTGTTTTCATGACTCTCTCTTCTCTTAATTTCACTATCATTTCTCAAGTTACTCACTTTCTGCATTGTGCTGGATGCATCAAAAATAACTGTTACTGGAACAAAGGCACGTTAGCCCAACTCAAGCCGTAAGAAAGAAACCTGCTGCTCTCATCCATGCCACCCTGGGAACCATGTACTCTGGCATCACAAATTCTCTGTGAAAGGAGCTGAGAGTTCAGTCCACAATAGCTGCTGAAAGGAGCAAATAGCAGAGGCAGCAAAATGTTCTTTAACCAGCAGAGCAGGGCCTGACACTCTCTGCAGGAGAGAGTAGCTGCATAGGCACAAAGGAAAAGTGATTTTGCATTAAACGTCTGTGGGTAGTGAGGATTCGCATGTTAACCATTCCCATGTTAAGTCTGAAAGAATGCCCCAAATATCCATGAAACTTTTCTCCTAATAGGAAGAAAATTTAAACCCAACTGGCCTATTAGTATCTGGACCTCACTGTGCAGAATCATAGCAGGAGTCCATTCCTGTACACTCCAGGATTCATATTAATGTACACCATGAGTTTCACTGACTTAATGTCAAAAGCCACTTGAAGTGAGCACTGTCACAAGCTTGAAGTAGACTTCACCTGGATGTTGAATCAGTCTCAGGGGTAAAGAGTCATCTTCCTCCTCCTCATTTACAGTCCCTGTTGATGTGGGCTGTTTGTAAACTGAAAATAAAAATTCACTTTGCGTTCTATATCTGCAGAAAAAGCTGGGTTTCCATTAAATTTTGATTCACACATCTAAGTTTGTTCAAAAAGAGGACTTAAGGTTCTCTGATTCATCTAGAGGCATCTAGACAGACTAGTTTTCATCCTGCCCAGTCCAAGTTGTCAAATATAAGCCAAAGTCCACACTGACCATGTGTATGACACAGTGTCCAGACTAGTAAATTCATTTGAGCACTAGCTGAGAGGAACAGCATATTTTTCCCTTGAACATGCTGACTTAGCAAGAGAGCTGTGTAATTTCTGAAACACAGGGTTATTTTTGCATCTATACAGTTGGGAATGTAAAGCAAAGCTCATCTGTGTAGACATGGATCCTACTTCATTTAAGATTATGAATTCTCATCTGTGCTGCTTCCTCTCCTGTATTACATTGAAAGCAGAGGTAACAGGATTAAAGAATTTTGCCTTCCCACCCTCAGATGCATTTAAATGTATCAACCCAAAAGAGAAAATGTTCAGTACTTTATTTTTAATTCCTACTGACTTTCACTGTTCTTTGCTTTCAGAATATATTTAGAAATGCTAATGTAATTCAAGGTAACCATATGACATGCTCTGATGACTTTGAGTGGGAAGTACTAGAAAACCCTGATAAGGCTACATTTATTTCATTATTTTATTGATGCACTAGGTTCTGTTACTAAACCGCAGCTTACCTCCAGCTCTGGAGTCATGGCATTGCAGTCTTTGCCTTAGTCTGATTTGCCAAGGAAATTAGAGTTACGGTGTTCTCCAAATTTGCGTGTGTGCTCATTTCTCTTTGTAACATTGGAACTCAGTGGCCAGTTTCAAGGAAAATTACCTAAGAGATTCTATCAAATATACTAAATTTCAATGAATTTTGTGGAAACAGTTAATCAGATGGAGGACTGAAACTTGAATTAGTGCCCTACTATGGAAAAGGATGCAAACTGATCTCATCGGCATCATTAGACACAAGCAAATCCAAATCAGTTACAGCCATTTCAAACATCATTGGTGGAGAAGTTTCAATCAAAGCTTGTTAGCTTGGGACAACCCAAGCTGAAGAGAGCGGGCCAGGAGAGCAACACTCAACTTCTGCTGCTGTCTGAGCTGTTTGGCATTTGTCAACCAGAAGTTTCTAGGCTTCTTGAGTTTAGAAGGAAATTTTCAAAATTAAAAAGAGTCACCAGAGATGACTGGCAACTGGTGAGGTTCAACACTTAAAGTTGGCCACAATGGGCTTGTAAAGCTACACAGCTGTACAAAGAAATTGTGAATTTTCTGGGCTTCCTCTTTTTTTCAGATTTATGTTAAAGATGCATGTACTCTAGGTGATGAAAGGAAACCAAGTAAAAATAGTGTCTTGACTTATCATGAGAAGAGGGCTACATCCTACCTTTTAAAAAACTGAAACAAACTGAGGAAAGCATGAAGAAAACAAAAATGAAAAATGGCACAAGATTTGGCAACCAGCTTTTGTGACGAAAGCATAAGAAATTGACCTTGCTTAAAGAGTGGGAAGGAGAATGGAAGAATGGTTTCTAGACATAGGAAGAGATCGTAAAAAGAATATTAATCCATGAAGTCACAACAAAAAATAACAACTACAAAGAAATGATACCTTGCTTTGAACACAAAGCAATACCCTGCACAAATCTCTTTGTGTCATGTTTCACTGGCAACTCTGAAGCCAACAAAACCCAAAGAACAGCTGAAACTTTTGTCCCAATCTTGGTTGTTAATAGTCTGTCCTAGTCCCTTGCTCACTCACCCAGCAGTCTCAGTCCAGCCCCGTATATATCCCAATAGGATATAATAGGATACTTGTCCCACCAAAAGGCAGATACTTTCTACTCCCATGTATTTATGGGTTCCCCTCACTGGTTTGCATTACTCCATGGTGCCATGTGGGAGTCTCACACACTCAATTCTCAGACTAGGAGAACTGATCTCATTAAAGCAGCACCATGATACTGCCCAGGGTCTTACATACTTTGCTGCAATTTATACATGGAATGAGGATGAAGCAGGTAAAGATAGGAAGATCTGAACGTACAGAGATAACTATAGATTGGAACAGTTATTTGGATGAGTGGACTGGTAGATCATTAAATTAATCCTATCACAATGCGGGGGAGAGGACTTTATTAAACTTCAAAGGTCCCACAGAAACAAGGTGTTCTATAGAATGCATCAGGGTTGAGGAAAATGATGAATTACATGGTTTATCAAACATACATACATATAATTTATTTTTCAAATATACACCAATGGTAATGATTATATTATGTACTTATGAAATGCCCCTCACCAAATCATCAGTGTCTATTTGCAGAGGTGCTTCACTGACAATTTTCGGACAATACAAATTACATTCAGGAGCCAACTGAAGTAAGCTGAACAAGCTGGATATATGGCAAGGATTAATTATGGAGTTTTTTGGAATTTCACTGCTCATGCACACATAAGAAGTCTGACAAAGTATTTTTTCATATTTGACAAAGAACCCATCAATTTTCACTGATAACATAAGCACACAGAGGCTGCTCTGATCTCCAAGAAACATCCAATATGCCGTTAAGAAACTTCTAAGAGCATGTATACAAACGTTAGGCAGCCCCATAAAAAGCAAAGCCTGAGCAATAAAGTGTAAAAATTAGCCTGGAATTATTTTCATGTTCTTGCTGGTCTCAATTCCGACCCCCTGGAAGCTGCTAGAAATATTGTTGCTGCCAGTACTGAAACATGAGAGGACCTCAAGCTGCTCTTGAAATATTACCACTGATTTCCTGATGTGAACTCCCTGACTTCACAGACATGAATGGAATTTGGCCATGTGTGTTTAAGCTGCTTTTTGAAATTTCTAAATCTGGGACATGTTTGAAAAACATATATATACATATATACATGTATATAGAGTTATATATCTCAATTATTAGTGGAAAATTTGCTTTTTTGGCAAAAGTTCCACATGGTGAGAACTTTCTGTCTCCTTCATCAAATGCTAATGTGTCCACATAAAATATATCAGTTTATGCCAGTAAGTGGCATTTCCAAAAAATTGTACAGGTGTTTACCTTGGGCAGGAATTGGGATGGAATGGCAGCCTTCCCTATTCTTCACTATCCCTCAGGTCAAATTTCAACCCCTGAAAGTATGATGCACTGACAACATTATTGTTGGAAAGACAGCTGTAACATAGGATTTCCCTGCTTACTGAAAAGGTTTTGTGCTTTCTAATCCCAAAAGTTTAATAGCCAGAGATCCAAATAACCAGATGGACACTATTATGTCTGAATTGTGTACCTGACATGTAAAAGAATTTGGGCAAGGTTTCTTGCTAGAAAAGCAAGCCTTATTTTCACAACTCCCTTTTGTGAATGCCAACTAATATTTTTTTCTTAATTATATTGTTGTAAAAGGCAGTATAATTGTTCATGACTGGTGACCTTGCGAATTTTAAGGCCAGAAGTCATTGACAAGACACCTACCTGACCTCCTGCGCAGCAGAAATCGCAACACCCTGAGCTTCACAGCTGTTCCGGTGCCAATAACTTGCCTTTGTACCCAACATGCTCTTAACAGGACACCTTGAACATGTGTTCAGCAGTTAGATGTTGTGGTATTAGACAGGATTTTGCTAATACATATAGGAGATGTATTTACTAATATATAGAGGAGAGTATAAACACTCTCCCTTATGTTAATTATTTGCATTTCTAATAACAGACCGGAAGTACTGCCTGGGTCAATTGAGGTAACTTTTCTTACAAAGCTAGAGCTGAAAGGCTTCTGGCCTGAACCACAGTTTTGGAGAAGCCCTGGGGTTAGTTTGGATACAGACAGACCACCCAGGGGATTCAGGTATTTGCTAAGAACAGGCGTGGACACTTGACTGTGTGAGATTTGAGAAATGTCACACAGCATCAAACTGACTTAAAATTTCCATTGGGGACCTACTGCTCCCTTGTCTAAGATATTTGTAACAAAACAACAACATCAACAACAACAAAGCCCTACCCGAAAAAAGTCCTGCAGGGATGACTAAGTTGCATCAGTTCTCCCAGAGGTATAATGTATACAAATCAAATCAAAATATAAATCATTCCACCCTGTTGTGGGGTTTATGCACAGTTTCTTTTAATAAAATATGCAAATATTTTGCAGTAAATTGATTTCCCAGTTTCAGTTCTCTTATCTCCATATTTATTATTCATGATTCTTCTACTCCCCCACTTGAGCAGATAAAAAAAAAAAAAAGAGGGAAAAAAGCTGTGTAGAGTTCACTTGCTTTTAGGAACTAGCTTTATTGTTGTTATTATTAGCACAATTTTATACTCCTAGGAGTGAAAGATAAATGTAGATATTACTTCTAATCTCAAACAAAGCTAAAAGGTAATACAATGACACCCTCTTTAATGCAAATCAGTGCAATAAATGACTACGTAGCCCAAGTGTTCTACTGCATTACAAATTGTAATGAAAGTTTGAATTGCTGAGCAAAATGACTGTTGTTTAACCTGTGACCAAGCTGGATGGTATCAGTTCTATTGTTAAAGGTGTACACACCATGACTGTACTGGAAATAAACCCAAATATTTCAGATGTCTAAAATTGTTGCTAAATAGGGTTTCTGCTAAAATAAAACCCAAACAAACAAAAAAAACCCAAGTTTTTTTCCAACAGGAAAGCAGGCAGCTAAAATTGCTGGTCGGTTGGATGTTGCATTAGCCAATGTAAGTAGCTGCTGTTTTCCATCACTACACGGTTAACAAGGTCTGCAGTAGAGAATCAAGACTGGTCAACCTGGCTGCACTGTTCTGGTTGCTGTTGCTGTAGGTCTCTGTTGGAATAAAAGACAGAAAGATGAGGGAGCCACTGAATGTCAGGGCAGCAGAGCAGGCGCAGCTCATCACATGCCAGGAGAAGGTCAAAGACGAAGGGAAGAAAAAGGAGAGTAAGACTTCAAAAAGAATCAAATGTTATGTTTCAGCCCTATATAGAGAAGACCCTATTATGCCACAGGTCATTTAAATATAACTTATTACAAGCATATGCTCCAAGTAAGCTCCATTTTTGCCAGCTTTACACAAATGGAGCTACTTTCAATTTAATTAGGCATAATGATTTCTTCCCATTAAGAATCTCAGTGAATTACAGGTTCTCATTTTTAAAAATGTGTCTGTGATTTAGCAGTCCAATTGACTTTTGAAGGATTTAAAAGTTTTATTCCTTTACAAACAAAAAGCCCGGCCTGCAAATATTCTGATAGGAATTAGAGTTAAGTGACAAATTCTAGAGGAAAAAAAAAGATTTTTACAGGTACTCTAGGTTTGTTGGACTGGCTCAAGGATTAAACTACATTTTCTTCTGATAGTGCACTGCCTTATAGGAGTTCAGGTGACTGTAACCACAAATTTTGATCTTTGCAGAAACATTTTCATCCAAAAATTCCTCAGAAGAAAAATTCCCAACAAGACCCTAAGGTGGGCTATTTGCGAGAGGAGGGCTCTGCAAGGTTTGGCCCAAAGCACTGAAGATCAAATTCTCTCTCAAGTCAAAGAAATTGTGTCAGCATGGAATCTGGCCTTAGGTAGCACTGGTGAAAAGAGACTACCTTGCAACCACATTGGCATTGCAAATCAGATGGGGAAAGAAGGAAAACTTCACAAAAAGACCTTAGATTTCTTTCTAATCATTCCATTTCTTCTCTGCCAAGAAACTGATGGGGTTTGTCTCTGCACTTCATCATAAGCTTTCACCTGGCATAAATCCCCTGCTTTAAATGGAATGGCATCATTAAACTAACATGATGACGGACACTCCTATCTCCAGAAAAAGCTTGCAGGTTTATTTGGCAGTCGAATAACCTTCTTCGTAGCCTGACAACAAGTTATTTACCATAGGCAGGTTTACTTTTTGACAGGCAAATGAGATGGTTTTTCATCAGAGAACCTGACACATTGCTAGAAATTAGTGACTGGCCAGCTGCTTTTTCTCTACAGTCTTACTCAAAGAGCTCCTAAGGTTTATGTTCTCTGCAGTGGTGCACACCAGGTCCTAAAGCAGAGGTCAAGCATGGCAGTGGGTCAGGGAGGAATAGGCTCCAGCCTGCTGGATTTCTTACTGCGGTCAGCTGTTGCTCACTGCTGTTTGGCTACATTCAGTACAGAACTTTTATTATTATTATTTTATTAAGATGTAAATTTAATTTTAAAAACTCTGCAAAAGAAAAGTCTGCCTGGAAAAGTTTGTTCATGTTGCAGTGTATTATCTGTAAGTCCTCCAGCTAGGCTAAAAGCCTATCCCACTGCTCCTTGGGATTTCTAGTGAATTAATAATGTCACTGATGAATATTCAAAAGTAGGCAGCTATTGTGCCTCCAAGCACATAATTAATTATTCATTACACATTTTTATTCACAGAATTAAAAAACACAGGGTGCTCTGGGAAATGAAGTGTACTTCACTGCAGGGGCATGAAATTCTACACTGCCCCTTTAAGGATTATTACTCTGTATTTATAGTTGCCAGGGCAACATAAATGCCAGGCAATTAGATCATGGGTTGTCCCCAAAGACTGATGGGATAATAAGCAGTAGTCAAGTATTAAGTTGACCCAGTAAATGTCCCACATGAATAAACCTGGGCTAGGACCACAGCTGGCATCTTTCAAATAAAACTTTTACATTAATATAGTTTAAAAGGTGCATTTATCCGGGAATTGAGCACGCATCCACAGTGGGAAGGCTGCGGAAAGGGCTAATACCACTTCCCGGTGGTGGTTCACAGGCTCTGTTCCTCAGGCTGGGCTTTGTGCGAAGTTAGGAGCAAACTGAGCCTCTAAAGAGCTCAGAAGAAGCAGGGAAAGCCCCACATTTACCTCCTAAGAGCCAGTGTTCTGTGTCTGTGGAAGGGTTATTTTTTCCCCTAATTGTTCTGCAAAACTCACCAGTGGGGGAGAAAACCAGTTTTGTTCTGGGCTTTAAAAAACATGTATTAAAATCTAGGTATACTTTTGCCTTAAAATCAGTTTAACAGAAAAATAGCACCAATAGAACTCCTGTAAATTATTACCTGTGAAAAAGTCATGTTACCAAGGGCATTTTTTCCGGACAGAAAGAGTGATCTAAAAATAACAAATGAAAAGGACCAGAAAGATTCCCCTAAACTACTTTTTTTTTTTTTTTTCAGTTTTGTTGCAAATATCAACCTCAAATTGTTGCTGGCTACTGGCCATGCCTTTATTCACTGAATTAATTTTCTGCAAATCCTTCCACGTAATTTCAGAAATTTATCTTTCTCTCAAAACTATTTCAAGTTAAGAAAAACCCAAACTGTGGAGCAACCACACACACACATTATTCAATTTTTCCCCATTAATACCAGTTATATTATTATTTTTTAACTTCATGCCTTCCACTATCCCCACTGGTGACACGAGGTGATGGTTTTATTGTGCTTTTAGATCACTACTTTTGTAGAGGAGAATGGGAAATCATAGCTTATCTCTGCCTGCAGACACTTGGCTATGCTAGAGCATGAAATAGTTCTCAGTTAGACATGCAGTAATGCTTTCCATAGTTTTGTAATACAAGGGGAAAAATACAATCCCAGGAAGTATTATACATCCGTCAGTGTAAGAGAAAAGACACATTTTATCAGTGAGTGTGCGTGTGCATAGATTTATCCAAACATCTAGATACACATCACATTGCCCCAAACAGATGAATGCATTTGCTCATTCATTAAAATTACGTTTATATATAATGAAATTACTAGCTTTGTAGTGAAAATATTTTAAGGAAGAAAGCAAAAGCTCAGACACAATTTTTCTATGATAGTATTATTTGCCAAAATGTCCCTACCTTTCAACAGACTTCGCTTTTAATGATTTGGGTCGTAATTCTAGCCAGCAAGCAGAGACATACCTTTCTCCTAAATGAGAAAAGGAGGGGCACTGTAAATTGCTGAGGGGGCAGGCTTGCCGTAACCACTTGTTCAGACACTGGGCCACGTGGCCTTGAGACAATAAGACTTATGTGCTTAAAGTTAAGCACATGCTTATGTGATCAGATCCTGAGAGTTGAACAGCTTATCAGACTGAACTCTTAAGTCTGGTTATGGGTATGGATCACCTGTGTCACATAGGACGGGAACAGCATCCTCATGTGCTCAGGCAGGAATTTGTTCAGGAGATGGAGCAGGACCACCCCTTAGTATAGCCAAAAATCCTGAGCTGCAGTACTGAAGGATATTCACTGTCAGGGCTCTCCTCCACCACATAACGTATCTGTGAGATAGCAAACCCTAGGATATCACCTCTGCTGCTTTTATTACTTACTGTTGAGTCCTGTGTGTATTTCCAAATGACAAGTCAAGAGGTACACGGGAATATTTCTAGGTACAAAATATATTCATTTTCATACTTATAAATATGGATGTGGTTATATTTTATATATGTGTATACAGACACTAAAATGGAAAATGTCTAGAGCAAATTAATTCAGTTGCATTTGTGGATTTGAAATATCAGCAAAATATCATTTCCAGCAATTATTTTTAGCTACAGGTAAATGATAGAGGACTGGCTGCTTCAGCAGCTTGCATCTGTTTATTAATTACAAGAACACAAAAATTTGACAAAAACAATTGAGATGTCTTTCATGGTGTTGTGAATCTCAGGACAATCTCCTGCAGAATTGACCATTAATTTTCCACTTGGACATAGTCCACAAGAAACCTGACAAAAATCAGCCACAATGGATGTATCTGCAGCATTCCATTCTGGTCCGTTGTTGCACAAAGACACAAAATAATGAGCTGATGGAGAATCTCTGTCTTGCTTAATGGTTAGAAAAATTAGGAACTGTCCTAGTCTGCAAGAAAAACAGCATGATCAAATAAAGATGTTGGTTTTGCTGGAAGGAACACACTACCCAAAGTTCAAAGTAGGCTCATGTGGAGATAATGAATCACTATACTAATATCAACGTTAAAGAGATGGGATTTACAAGGCTATAGCTTCAGCCAGAGAAGTTATATCCCGTGATTGCCCAAAAGTTACATCTTAGCCTCATGACCTGGCAGCTCTCACTCCAAAGTCCCAGCAAGTTCAGCCCAAGGCAAGGAGCCATTTTCACCAGTATTTCTAGCTCTCCTTGAAGGAAGGATGGGCTTTGGTGATAACACTGTACTCCTGGACTGAACGGATGGGCGTTGAGTTCCTTTGGTAACATTCAGCTCAAGGAAAGTAGGAGTCTGCACAGCATATGAGAGGACTTCAAGTGAACTGGGAGTATCGGAATATTGATATGTGGGAGAGTAAATGCTAACTAAAGGGTCACTCAAACATGGCACCAGCAAGGTCCATCTTGGCAGTTTCCCAGACAAGGTTACGATAAAATCTCATGCTGTTTTCCAAGTTTTAAATTAAGAGAAAGTCACACACAGCCCTTGTGATGATTTGAGCATGCAACTTACCAGGTCCAAGGCAGTGAGATTTTTTGGGTTTTTCAGGTTTTTTTCTTGGTTTAACCATGACTGAACACCCAAAATAGCTTTGTATCTGTAGGAACAGGAAGACCTCCAGTCTTCTGTATGAGCTGAAGTAGCTGCCTTTAGCAGGTAATTCCTAGAGCTCAGACAAAAGAGTTGTCTTTGCTGGGAAAGCCACTGAAAGAAAACAGGAGTAGGTTTGCTTTCATTAGAAATGTGGGATGGGTCCCCACAACAGGAAGCTCTGCTGCAAGGCTCCAGACCACAGTGGCATTTGGACAACCGCCTGTGTTGCTAAAAACTGCTTTAAAATTAATTTACAATTAATTAAACTGCATGCATCACTCTGTAGAAAAGGCAGAAGGTGGGAGTGCAAAGTGCACAGACTACATCTGAAGGAAATTTTCTCCTGCAGGATGGCAAGTCATGGTATCAAGCATGATGCATCATGCATCCGTGATTTCACCTCTCTTTGGCAAGTAAAGGTAATGCCAGGCACCCTGCTTCCTGCATGCAGGGTCTAGCCAAAGAGCTGCTTAAACACATATCAAACTATTTTTCTAGGACCAATTTCAGTCTTCATTTTAAAGTGCTTGGAACCAGAAAGCCTCCACATTGCAAGCTCGCGCTGCCTGGGCATTACTGCAGTGACTCTGTTAGTAACATCTACACAGAAGCACTGCTGCCGTATTTATCGAGTCCATCTCCTATAAATTCATTTCTTCTGTTTCTCCTTCTCCCAGTCATGCCCATTCTTTGACATTCACACTTTCTGCATCAGAAAGAAAATCCTCTTCCAAGGCTGATATATCTTGTCTGCTGTCTCCTAATGTCCACTTCCCACAGCAGTGTGCCTGTATTTATGACAAAGTAAATGTTAGTAATCCTAAAAATGTGACAAATTCATTGAGGAAACAAGAAGCCTCCCTTGTTTTAAGTCCCTTGCTTGCCTGGTGTTTTGTCACTAAGTGTTGTCAGTTGTATGACACCTAGGGTGAAAGCTCCTTAGGATAGCCATACTCTCTTTGGTCTCTTTAGGAAGTGCTGGGCACACTTGAAGACATCTGTATCAGGGCTAAAGGGACAGGAACAACACTATCAAACAAACACAGTATTCCAATTTCTAGCACTCATTTTTTCTCCTCTAGAGGAAAATTATTTTTATATATATTTATGTACTGAAAGTCCAAAGTCCACACTAAATGGAAGTGTCTGTATACTAAGGCAGCAGGTCTTAAAACCAACAGAATTGACTGGCTTTTTACGTGCAAAAAACCCACGCAGAAACCAATGGCACATTTGCACTGGCAGTGGTAACACTGTAGAGGTACCTACACCGGTTGTGACTCTTGCTCACTCAGTGGTCAGAAGCTCCACATCAATGGCACCAGCACCTAAACTAATTAGATCTCAGTGGTGCAGTGCTAATAGAGCTAGGACTTTTGCAAGGTGCTGCACTCCATAATGTGGATACAGGAGCATGCCTGGAGATACCAGCACCATGTGCCATTGCACAGCATTGACATGACTCACAGGATTTATCCAAGCTGATGAAGGAGAAAAGTGACAAAGCCAGGATGGAAGACACAGATCTCCTAAATTCTCATCCTGTGTTTAATTCCTCTGTCCCTCCAAGGAGTTCAAGAGTTTAACGAGACAGGTTAATGTATGGTGATGTGAATGCAGATTTGCTCCATTGAAGGCATTCTTGATTTACAAAGGAAGAGCTAACACTGCGAAGATCACATACCACAGTCACTGTGTTAAAGGAAAAGAGTTTTTGGAGAGGCACATTTGCCTTTTAGGGCATTCACAGTGCAGGAGCAGGGAGGAGAGGATGGAAAGAAAAGGAGGAATAACCAAAGTTAGAGAAGAAAGGTACATTGTGCTCTATTAAAACAGCTTAACAAAAATTATCATGAAGGAATGTCTATATTCCTTCAGGCAACCCAGGTCAGCCAATGTAATTCTTACAGTTGGTCAGGAGCACTTGATGAAATCTTCTATTGAAGGAGTCTGTTACATGACTTAACAGATCCAATTATGTACAATCTTATAGCTAAATATATAGAGATACATGCGTGCATGTATCTATATGTGTTTGGGAGAACAACAAAAGACATTTATAATCATCTGTTCTAAGCAATGTATCTTTACTAGATGCTAGCAAAATTAAGGGAGAGAGAGGAAAAGAATGGGAAAAGGAACTTGTCTCCTGCAACTCCCAATCCTTAATTACAATACACAGATAAATAAGGAGACAGGCAGACAGGTAGGCAGGAGGGCACAGATAAAAGGGCATGTATGTTCAAAGGAAACCTAATTACCTGCTATTCCCTTGCTCTATGGAAAAAAGTTCAGAGTTGCATTACTGACAGAAGCTAAAAATTGATCCATAGAAAAACGTACACTTCACTAGAGGCTGCAAAAGAGCCTCAGCAACTGACACAGAGGAAAGTTGTTCTGAATTCCTTCAGGCAGGTTGGAAGGCAGCTCCAGCTTGAGTAATGCAAGAGGCCTTTGAGGCATACAGATGCCCTCCTTTCTGAAAAGTTTTTCTTGGAAAGCAAACTTCCTCCTCTCAACTCATGCTTGGCAGAGAGGATTGCAGTCCAGGCTTGCTGTGCATTTCATTCCAGTATCAGTGGACACAGCTCAACAAAAGTTAATAGCCCCTTTCCTGCTTACAGCTTTTTATAGCAAACACAAGTAATCATCCAATCTGCCCCTTCCCTCTTTCAGTTCTTCTTAATCTCTCTTTCCTACCCATCCTCACTAAATTCTTCCGCTCTCCTCTGCCTTCGGACAAACCCAGGCTGGGAAATGCAATATGCATTCCTTTCCTAGCCATGTCCCCTTGTAACACAGAGGATTCAAGCACATCTGGAGGTGAACAGATTACAGACTTTCATCTCTACAGTGTAACATGTGGTATTATTCCCCCTGCCGCCCCCTCACCCCCCCAAATCTCTCTGTGGGGTAGGGAATAGCTCTTTCTCCATGTTTCAACAATACCCAGCAAGATGAAATCCTGACTGAGCCTTTGGGCATACGCATACTTTTCAATAATACTAAGATGATTTTGAAAACTCCATTGGCTGGACTGGAGGATCTGAGGTTGGGACAGAGCATGCAGCCGGCAGGGCTCTGCTGGCCCTGCATGTGCTCCCACTGCTCCAGCTCAGCACCAAGCTTCTCCTACTAGTTTTCTATGAACAGGGACAACTTCTATAAGGCAGTATTAGAGGTTCTCTGTCATCATCTTCAGCCACATCCATATTTTCTTTAGAGCAATAATTAAAACAACATATTCACCAGCTGGGTTATTTTTTTCCCTAGATTTAATCTGTTCAGGCTCTGATTTACATATTAAAAGCACTAATTAGCCCCTCAGAGTGTCTGAGCACGGATAGTGCAATAACTGGTCATGTAGTCACTAGAGACCACTCCCTAGTGTTTTTGGTAAGATCTCATGTATACAGGCTCAGTCTCTGGATGGCAGGAATGGCCATGTGTAGAGGGTTGTCTGCTTTGTTTCATAACATTGAGGGACTGTAGTGCTGGATTGCTTCATTCTTGCATTTTTTCTTCTCTTTGAAGTGTCGTGTTTAATCCGTCTGCTTGTCTGTCAGGTTTTTCCCCTCCCCCATTCCCCATTGCGTCACCTGTGAGAGCACAGACCGCCTTTGGCCAATGCTGGTGCAGAAAATTCCAATCCAATCAAAGACACAATGGCCTGTTCCCTCAGCTTTGATGCAGCATTCAAATAAACAAGAGCTGTGCACTCAGAAAGAAAAAAAATTCAATAAACCTTTGAGCTGTTCTTCTGGCTAAGGATATTCAAAAGAATTGTTTAATTTTCTTTGCATGTTTAGAAGTCACCTACAAAATGGTTCATTGGTCTGGAAGCAATTTTGCATAGCCCCTGGTGGGAGGCCTGAGTCTGAATCCTGACTGAGCTTGTTTCCAAAGCTGCCAGGAGGTGTGATGCCTCCAGGGTGGGAAGAAAGGCTCTCTAAACCCAACTGACAGGGTCTTGATACTCAGCTTCTTCCTGGAAATGTGTAAAAGCAAGACAAGCACCCCTTTCCCAGCAATCACTGTGAATACCCTCTGGTTTTAGAAGATGCAGAAGGTCCCATTGCTCTGGAAAAGGTACAGGGCTTCTTTCCTCACATGCAATGCTGCTACATGAATAAGATGCTTATTGCTTGGCCAACAGGAACTGTTATCACTGCATGGCATTGAGCTGCATTGCCTCATGGCACAAAGCCCCTTGGAGGCATATTTGCACCATATTTCATCAGTACATTCCTTTGGGATACACAGAAGAGCAATTGGGCACCAAGTAGGGGCATTTCCCCCTCTTCTGAAGAAGCTGTGCCATGGGGCAAAGGAGATTTCTGGGTTTTTTGATCCAAGGCTTAGCAAGAGCAAACCATCTAAATCAGTGCCAAGAGGAGATAAAGTTCTCCCCATTGCTCCACTCATGCATCCTAAATAATCTTGCATGAACATTCTAACTCCATCACCTGCCAGGCAAACGGTTTTCAGAGTGGAAACTGGTCTTGAATATCAGTTTGAGTAAGCCCTAACACTAGGAAAAAATTTACTGAACAATATTCTCCTTGCTCTGTTTGTTAGCTTGCCAAGGAAAACTAGCCTTAATGTTGTTATTAGCCCTTAAAACAGTTAAGTCCATGACTGGGACTCCTGGGCACTAGAGTATTGCAAGTACTCAGCACAGCAGTATTACAGGCCAGGGAAAGATGTCATTTAGGTAGGCAAAAACAAGCCTGGGTAGAAGAAAGCAGAAAAAATTAGTATTTCTTGAAGTTGTTGTCCTGAGTGAAATTTAGCATTTGTGATTCAAATAATGATTTTTGGTGCAATTATGTTTCTTTGCCTAGAGGAGCCCTAAAGCCTATGAGGTGTTGCAATACCGTATAGGAGAGAGGCAGATGGCATCTACGTAAGCAGCAGAGGGTTTGGCCAAAAACCAAGGGGAAATTGTCTTGGCTGTGCCACCATCTTTGCTAGCTATTTTCTTCATAACAACATTATAGTTTTCCAAGAGTCCCATTTCAGAATAAGTTTTTTAAAAAGCTTGGATTCCATTGTTACTAGGAGTGCAAGAGCACCCAAGAGACTGTAAAACTGTAGTTTCTAAAACTGTTGACTTCTCTTCAAGTTAAGAGAGGGAATCATACAGTGGGATGTAGGTCTGGTGACACAACTGTGTAAACCACCCTCTGCTTCCAACAGAGGCAGATACCTCTGACATATTTAAAAACTACATGCAAAGAAAATAAGTCAACAAAATCCATTTGATTTAAACTATAGGCTCCCTGAGGCTATGAGAACAGACCCTCTGTCTACCAAGGGAGCTGTCTGACTAATGTCAGCTCTTGTGAGCTGCCTCTCCAACCTTTAAACAGGTTGAAATGCTCAGCAGACATACTATTTTTATTAGTAGCTTTGAAGTTACAACTGAGGGTTGACTATTCAAACACCTTCATCCACAGTGTGTCTCAGTGATTTCAGTACGAAAGTCGCAGTCACAGCTGGCCACATCCCACAAAGAGGAAGAGAATGATGGTATTTAAGAACTACGCCTTCAGGACAGGGCAAATCTTGTCTTGAATAGATGAAAGCTTATGAAGGTTTTCCAAGAAAAACCTACAGTTTTGCTGCAAACCTTTGTAGAGCAGTATCTCAGAGACCTCCAGAGGAGAGAAATCATCAAAATAAGGGCATCATTTCTTACACAAATTTCCTTTTAAAGAGTGTGTCTCAAGACTTGTTTGTCAGCTTCTGTGATAATCTATGCAGTTAGTTTTCCCAAAACTTCCCCGAACTGAAGCCATATGTTTTGCTTTGATACAGGTTCCATTGAATTTAAAAAATTGGCAGGAAGCTTAATTGTAGGCAGTATTTACTGCTAACTAGAGAATAGCAAAAAGTTAGAGGATTTAGTATGTGCATTTAGTTTGGGATAATCCGCTAGAGAAGTAGGTTGTAGGGTTCCATATAGCCAATGTTATTAGCTGGTACAAAAAATCCAGGAAATAAAACACCTTTGTGCTTTCCTGATGCACCTGCCTTAGAAACACATGGTCTCATGCCTCCTCCTTCCCCTTTTCCTCTTGTGCTTTTATCACCTTCGGCTTTCAAATGAGATACCTCCTCTGTTCCTAGCCCACTCAAACAACTCCTCCATTTCTTTCTTGCTCTTTAAACCTTCTGCTGTGACTATACCGATGCCTTCTCTTCTTCCCTCTGATTTCCCAGAGAGAATATATCTGGACATCATCTTGTCCCTGCATTTCAAGTGTCTGCAATCTTAGTGCCATTTTCAGTGTCCAGTCACTTTAGTGAGACTCAGCATTTTATGTCCAACCTTTTTTCACAATCATGATAAAAGCTGAACTTCAGGACACAATAGACTAACAGCTCAACAGAAAAGTATGTTCAATATCCCATTGCTAATGTGTTACAGCAAGCTCTCCTTGCATGCTGGGGCAACAAGTCATCATGCTCGGGACCTGTGGTCTGTAAGCACATTAGGAATGCATAACTTTGAGAGGGGTAGGGGACAAGGGCTAATTAAAATCTTCTGTGATGCCCAGTACAGAAGTAGCAATCTTCAAGTTTCATTTTACTGATATCCCTTCAGTCTCCCTAAAACAGCAAAGCAGAACTCAGTTGCAGCCAGCAAAGCCACACAAATTCTTGCCTTAAAGCCACACAATAATGCCAGTTCTCAGCCAACTCCTGAACTGCATCAAGCAGACTTGTTGCAAAGCCTTGGCGGAGCTGGCCTGACTGTGAAGTTTGTGGTCAAATAAGACCAGCTGAGCAGCCTGTGATGTGAGCTGTGCTGGGAACATTTCCGCAGCAAATCAGCTCTATGGTCTCACATCCTGCTTTAAATCTCTAGAACTATTTCTCCCTCATATTTTCTATTTGCTGTATGGAGTATGGATGCAAGTCCATGCGCATCTGCAGTTGGGATAACTAAGACCTTTACTCCCATCACCTGTTTGCATTCTCATCACTGAATAATGCAAAGCCTCCCTTCGCTGCCTACTGTACTGTTACACACAGCATACATGTAATTAGCTTAAAATAAAACTCAGGCTTAACCATTAGTGCTGCTAGTTGCTGGTTAAGGCAAAGCCTTGTGCTGATGACCAGAGTATCCTTTTCTCTGTGCTGTGCAGGCTCATTTCAAGATCTGCACTCTGGATCATGCTCATCAGTGAGCTTGCAGAGTAGCTCTTACCAAGCAGGCCAAAGTCCACAGTGCCACATTTTGGTAGCAGAAAGATGTTGCTGAAAATAATTGGGCCTGGCAGCACTCGATTGGTTTCCAAAACCAGTCCATTAGTTCCAAGACTCACTGAGTGTTTGGTTGCTCTGTAAACCAGCCACATGCCTAGATATTGTGCCCAATTAATCTGGAATGAGTTTGATTTAACAATGTATATTTGCAACAAGCTGCTTCTGTAAAAAAAAAAAAAAAAAAAGGAAAAAATTTGAATCTTTTGTTTTATCCCAGTTACACCTTTTTCCCTTTCTCTCGTCAGCTGTGTGGCTGCCAGTGCCCACAGGTATTCCTCAGGGATGTGGCAAGAAACAACAGTACAACTGGCTTTTTGACAAGGGAGAGGTGGCCTGCCAACTGCTACCCATTGACTGGAGCGTGTGCTTGGCTCTGGGAGGCAAACGCTGCTGCAATATGCTCTCCCTGGAGAAATCCATCCTTGGAAATCATGACTAGTGCTGAAATGTTCCCAGATTTCACTGCACTTTTAAAGTATGGAGGTTGAGCATCAGGGGAACCAGTTAAAAAATATGCATTTAAGTTGTTGGAAATAGTAATACTGTGCTTCCTTCCACACCATTTCTGCAGTTTTTTTCAGTTGTTTTTGCATTTGTTTTGGATTGAACTCCCATCACCAGTAACCGCACAGACAAGGCAGATCGAGGCTCCAGATGAATGCTGCCTTCTGTCTGGTTTTAAGACATACTATCCTTGGAGGAATGAAGATTCTCCATTCAAACAAGTTTGCAGGCATGCAGCAATGCAACCATTTTACTGTTGCTTTACTGGACCCTTCCTTCCCATAAATTCATAGTCACCTGTAAACCAGTACTGTTAACATTACACATTAACTCAGACTCACAATATGCAAAAAGGCACATCCTCTCTAACTTGGAAAACAGAATATACTGTTAGAGGTGTCTGATTTAGTCTAGTGACCAAAGTCACTAGACCGTGGGTAACACAGTTACCCTCATGTAAACTCCAGACTCACTCTGCTGCAAGCAGAAAAATCAAGCTAGTTACTAACTTCAGTGATTTCTCTAAGAGCAACATATGGTTAAAATGATTCCTAAAACATCCAACACTGGAAGAGCCAGAATTCACCTATATGAATGGGGTTGGAGAACACCTGAACACAAATACTGAGAAGCATTCTTGCATCTCAGGTATACTACATTTCAGCAGTAGGGTTGCTCACGTTTTGCTGATGGCCTCTGTGACCTTGAGAACAAAACAGAAGAAGCTAGATTTAGTTTCTTATTCAAGAGGACTTTAAATTCATTCTCTATTTTTCCCCAGCATACTTCAACTTGCACTGTTAGATACAAGTATTGGTGAGAAAATGCAAAAAATATCACATTAGTGATAGAACCTAAAAGGATTAAATGACTTCATGCATTATGCCTCATGGGATATCAGCAACTTTTAATCAGTATGTGAAATATTTCTTCCCACTAGCTAACTGGTTTGGGAGGAAGGAAGCTGATTTAAATACAATTGTCCAAGCTCAGCCAGCCTAGCCTCAACTTCTGAGCAGTGTTATCAAACCCCCCCATTCAGCACTGGAAGAGTTTCGCTAGGTTGTCTACTTCCAAATCCTATATCCGCTGAGCAGCCCCCCACTTTTCTTCCAGCAGACAAAGTCTGGAGTGAAAAGTTTGCTTCCATCTTTTGGCTTACACCGTAGCCAAAAGAGACAGTACGGAGCAAATACTACCTCCAGGCACCAAAAGTTCCTGTCTCTGTGCAACATGGGACTGGAGTGGGAAGGGACTGGCTTTTGCATGATTTCCAGACCGAATTCTCCTTGTGAGGGAGGGGGATGAGAGTGCTGGCACAGAGTTATCCTCTTGGAGCATTTTACCCTTTCACAAAGCCCTCCCCAAGCTGTGCACGATCCAGCCCTCCAGGACAGCTCACATTTCTGACCAGATTGTGCACGAGGTTCCAGCAGCCGCCTGGAAAGTCACTCCAGCAATTAAGTGTTGGTAGATTATTTTTTTTTTAAATACGAAGGATATGGCCCACTGTGCGGGGTATTGCAGCCACCCTCCCTGTCAGGCCGTTTCACAGTAGTATTGTGGCGCCATGGAGAGGAGCTAATTGGATTTGTTGTCACCTCCCGAAGCTGCCAGGAGCTCACGTCTGCTCTGGTTACAGATGAAGACATCACGGTGACAGGCTTAGAGATGGCTCAGCTGGCATCCTAGGGCCACTAATAGAGCCATGTTGATTTAATGTCCGAGTGGAGAGGTGCAGACAAGCTGTTCAAGTTTTCTATTCCAAACAAAGCAGAGATCTGTTATCAGTTGTCTGCGGATCAGTAAATAAACTTCCATGTGGCTCTCACAGCACCTAACCATTGCTACAGAAGAATGACAAAGTATTTTAACATTGAGATGGTACTTTTAAATGAGAGCACTGTCTCTATGGTTTATATTGCCCTCAGGGAAATCAGTTAATTCCTTCATACATAAATTTTACTTAACTATGTAATTATGGATGAATCCTATTAGTCTTTAAATTGCTCACTAGTTAAAAGGTGTGTGCATGTTTTCTACATCTCTTTTTTGTGGAATGTACAGATCATCTGCACTTATGAAGATTAAAAGCCTATTTGGGGATTTTTGTTTGTTTGTTTTTTCCGCTTTTCTTTTAAGTGAAAGCATAGAATTTATTCGATGACTAGAGCATGATTTTTTTGCTTCTTCTGTATTGTACTATCTACTCAGAGCACAAAACTGGGCTTAGGCAGTGTTTCCTTTATCCTCAGCACTCTCAACATCTCTGTCAGCCATCACCCTGGCCCACCTGGCTGCCTTCACGTGCTATCACCCACTTCTCCCTTGTGCTCCATGTTAAGTGATGACTCATGCCAGCATGATGAGCATGTGAAAGACAGCTGAGACAATACAGTGTCCTTTGATAACCATTTTCACAGCTCTAAGCCAAGGCTGAAGTACAGCTCTGAGTCATAGTTTCAAGGTCTTGGCACCCAAAGCCACACCAGACTCAGCACCTCCCATCTTAGTGCCAAAACGAGACCTTTCCCTTGATGACTCCAGGCAAGTGGCACACTTTGAATAATCCAACCATGCCTAAATGTACAGGCATTTATGAAACAGGCCTGTGGTTCCTGACATCTCTGGTACTTCCATCAGTCCTGTTCTTTAGGAAACCCCAGATCCAGTCACATCCTGAACCTCCAAAAAGCAAGAGCACTGCCAGAGAGCAAGATGCTTCCACTGTGCCACCAAGGAAAATCACTGAGGTCCTGCCAGCTGCTACCACCATCAATACCAGCCAAAGAAAGCAGTGACTCACCGGTTTGTCTGACGCCTTTGGATTAGAGGAAAATTCAGGCTTGCAGTGACCTCAGGGGGGCTCTAGCCCAAGCCCATGCTCGAAGCAAGGTCAGCCTTTAGCCTGGACCAGGTTGTTCAGGCCTTTCTCTAACTGGGTCTTGAAAACTTCCAAAGCAGTGCTGTGGGTGTCCATCACCAGCACTGAGGTGAGCCTGGTGGGAAACCAGCCTAACCCCTGAAGAGCTCAGGGAGGAGAGTCATAGGAATATGGCCTGGTTTGCACTAGCTGCAGGAGAGGATTGCCCCTCCATCCCCCCCCAGGCTAGGGATTGCTCTCTTTTCTCTTCTGTCATGCCTGCATGCTTGGTGAGCTGGGCAGCCCCATGGAGAAAGGGCGAAGGGAAGAAAGATGGCACCTGTGGAGAAAAGATGCTTCAGATACCAAAATGGCCTTTCTCCAGTCCATCGCTTATTGCCATAGGTACCCAAGGTCACGTGGGGCCTGAGCAAGCTGAGAGCGGTATTTAGGAGACTGGACACAGGGCAACAGTGTACTCTCTGCTCTGTTAATACTCGATGTAAGCCAGAAGGAAAGCTGAAGACCTCACCACACAACTAACAGGCAGCAAAATTCTGAACAGAAACAAATCAGGAGAGAAGCAAGGACACCTCCATTAATACTTGACTACAGCATTTCTCATCCATAGACTGAGGGATTTTGTAAATGACACTGTTGTTATCCTCATTTTCCAGGCAGAGTAGAAATGTGTTGTGACCTGTTCCAAGTCCTTCATCAGCCCAGCAGCGAAGTCAGGAACCCAAGTACCAGAACACCAGCGTTGTGCCCAAACCACTGAAATCTACTTCTTCCTCCTCAAACAGTTATTTCCTGTCTGTCCTTATCTGAAGAGTACCCTCAACAATGATGAAAATTCAGCTGTTTAATTTGGTGCTGCTCAGGCCATGCTCAATAAACCAGAGGCGGATTGCAGAGCCAGCAGGTGGTAGAGGAACTGGAGCAGCTCTAAGAAGCAAACACTGGGGAGCTAAATGGTTACAAAAGGAGGGTGAGCACCTCCTGGCAGCAAGGATCTGACTCTCTGCAGAGGCAGCTGGGCAGTTACTTCTCTGATAGACTTGTGGAGATAATGGAGGAAGAGGCTCACTGGAAGGCCTTTCTTAAAATTTACAGCTGACCTTAAAACATGGTTGTCCCCTACATGTTGTCCTCTGAGGTGTGGATGGAGCCTCCACATAGTACAGTGAAAACCAAGAAAAGCCTTTGACAAACTGCCTGTGAGTCCAAGCCAGAAGCCATTTTGAGAATGGTCCAAGGACACGAGCAAAAGCGGATTTTGGTGGCTTCCAAAATTCAGCTGCTGTCCCTTTCTCAGGAGTGCAGATCGAGATTTTCTGTCATACTGCACAGAGGGAGAGTAAACAGTTGGGTGATAAGGATAGGACAAGCTTAGAATCAATCCTCCTCATCCAGTGGTGCAATTGCTGTCTGAAAGCCTGTGGAAAGTCACCTCCTCATACAAGCTGACCTCTCACACCTCCAAAGTGCCTTTTTCAAGTGGCATTATGGGCATCTTTTTTCTTGACAGGCAATAGATTTTCACCTTTAACACGTCTTCATTTTTTTGGCACAGCAGGAACTGTACTTGAAGGAATGGTCCAAAGAAAGGACACCATTTCTCAACCCTTTTTTCTCTTAAAGGGAAACCTCCTAGCTGGCTGCCATTGTCAGTAATCTCCACTGACAGTTACAGTCTGGAGAACTTGGACAGATTTTCTCTCTCTTCTCTCTAGGCTCCAGTTCTAGCTCCTTTTGATAATCTTCCCCAAAGCTGTTAGGACAAATGATTCCAGCTTCATCTATATTCCCTCATATTAAATGAGATAATTTGTGTGTTATAGAGTCACTGAGTAGATTAAACAAAGCCACCCGGCTGGAGATATGACGCAGTACTCCAGATTTTTCAGGCTAACCATTTCTTTTGAAAAATAATTTAAAAGGATTTGGACTAAGATCTGGATTAACTGAATTAAAATAATTCTAGCTCCCAAGGGCTGGCTGGGACACTTCTTTTCAGGTATAAGAAAAAGAGAGTGTTAGAAAGAAAGCATAAGAAAATTATGACTTTAGATACAGTACACAGAGCAACAGATAGGGCAGGTAAAATTACTACTTTAGCTTCTACCTGCTGGTCTCTACACCAGATTTAGACTTAGCTGAGAAAACAGTTAGCAGCATAGACCTTGCTTAAGAAGGCAATACACACCACAATGCTCAGTAAGTAGCAGACTTCAAATTCTCACATTTCTTATGGCCAGGAGCAGTGTGAAAAAAACCACAACCAATCTCTGAGGCAGCAGGTCTCCTATTATACCCATGTGCTAGCTGCAGCCACCTTTTCCAGGGCTGCAGTGTGCATCCCATGTCCATACATCAGTTTGCTGTACTTTTTCATGGGGTTGACCCCATACTTCCAGTGCTGCCTTATTAATTCACCTGGCTGAACCAGGTGAACCAGTCTCTGTCTTGGCCAAATGACCAGCACGGTCCCTCACTATGGAGCACACTTTACTCTCCTACCTCTTGTGTCCATAGAGCCTCACAGTTCTTAACAGGGAGGAACTAATATCTAGACAGAAACTATTCATATGCTTGTCAGCACAGGCTGCCCTGGTTGTGTCTGGAATTTGGTTTGAAGTTGGGTAACCAGAAGCCATCTTCATCAGTGAGAAGGCAGGACATGAAGAACAGTATCTGAACAAACAAAATTACCTAGTATCATTCCTTGTGCTACAGGATAGCACTTCTAGATAATGTTAAGGTCACGGAACCAAGCTCATTTTCAGCTTTCAACCTTTCATTCCATTAATAAAGTAGTGAAACAAAAGACCATGTGGTCTTCTTTCTCAGCTATGATGAATATTTCATGCTTTTCTGGAGGAATTTGCTTTAAAGTAATTCAGTTTGATTTTATTTCCACTGATGACTGGTTCCAGATCTCTGATGCATAAAGCTGCACTCCTGTCTCTCCCTCTCACTTGGGGCTTATCACTCAGGGATCCCCAGACCAAACTTGTCTTTCCTACTACCACAACGGGCAGCCATCCTTCACCAAGACTAGGACAATTCTAAAAAGCAGACCTCTTCTATTCTACACAGGTAATTCAAACAAGCGGGTTAAGATTTAATCACAGCAATAGCCAAGTATATTTTACGTATCTACTCCTGCAAGTTTACTCTAGAGCCAGAAGCAAGAAAGAAACTGCTTCTCATCAATAAAAATTAGTTCACTTTCACCCCCCCAAATGCTTTTTTCTCAGATTTATCAGTTAATCCAGTGTTCACTTGGATAAGGTCCCAATTGATCCACTAGCCACTGGCTCATCACCATCAAGCTGCCTCTTGAGACAAGTCATACATATCTGCAAATAGACATAAATGTAGTAACCAAAAGCTTGCTATAGCACTCGGCATTCACAGTGTGCAAGAAGCCGAATAGGGTAGCAGATCAGAGTGCATCACTAAGCATAAGTGATCATCTCCTAAAGTCTTGAATGACAACAACTTGTAATATGAGAATCATTGGAAAGGAATCCAAGCAGGGTCTAAAAGCAGTGGCAGAAAGCAGCGTTGCATTACTTGCCCCATTACGTTGTTGACATGTAGGTTGGTGGGTTTTTTTACAATAACAGATGACATAAAAGTTGCACCTTTAGCCAAGGATCCCAAACCATGTTCAGTAAGCTGGTGTTTAATTTTAAATACATACAATTCACCCATCACTGAAATGAAGTTGTTAATGCCATTGAAAATCTGCAGTGCTCAAAACAAGGCAAATGAACACAATATACCAACATACCACAGAAGACAAGGAGTACTGCATGCAGTTAGGAAAACAGGAGAACATTTTAGATATGCTGAACATACATAACTAAACTGGTTACTAGTCAGAAGACATAGCAAATGCCCCCCTTATTACAAATAATACCATAAGACGTCAGTGCTAAAGACACTGGCTGTGCCTCACAGAAGCCAACCAGAGTCCTTTCTGTGGCAGGGGAGAATTAGCAGCTTCTGGATGGGAAGAATGCCCTCATTAAGCACCAAAACCAGTGTATATTTTCCCTGGGAGCCTCCCCCTGCCTGGCTACAGGGATGTGACCAGGTCAAAGTCTAAGGCAGTATGGCACCAGCCAATTCCAGCTCAGATTTCCTGTGCTACAAATGCTGTACCCTGCTGTTGTTTATTATAATCTTTACATCATGGAGTAAATATGCATACATTCTTCATAATTGAGGGCATTAATTCTAAAATGAGTCATCAAATAGCTTATGGGCAAAATGAAGATGTTCAGAGCCAGCAACCCAGAAGGTGTAAAAGAAACCCCTATGCTACTCTTGCTGTTATTTATTTTGAGGGACCACTTTTGAGCAAAGTTCATTCATGACATTTCATAGTCAGGACCTCTGTGCCAGCATTCACACCCTCGCCTCCCAGCCAGAAGGTCCTAGATTCATCTTGCATCAGACATCAGTTCACACCCAGCACTGACACAGCAATGAAACATTAGAAGGTGACTGTAGTCACCTTCACAGTGACAACCTGAGGGCACCCCAAACCTCCTCCAAACATAAGAAATATTGACTTTCTCTGCAGAAAAGGACACTTGACTCCAAGTTCTGCTGCTCTGAGGGCACCTCAATAGCTTCGGGTAGGGGGACACAGCAAGGCTCTCTGTGGCTAGGAGAGATCCAGGTACAGCAGCTCCAGCTAAATTCATTTTTCTCCTTCCTCACTGCTAACTTAGTGGAAGAGAACAAAGCTGGGAAAGAGCAAGGATAAGCCTGGCTTTCCCTCCCTGCTAACCAGCTGCTCACACAGGGACCAGCGCTTGAAGCCCAGCTGGTCCCCTTCCCTTGAAACCCAGCTCCCTGTGAGGCTGAGTGGCACCTGGGGCCTTTTGTCTATCGAGCTTCATGGTGGCCAGCACAGACCTGCCTTGGGCCCTGGTGCTTCCCACCCAGCCTGCACTGCTGGGAGTAGCAGGACAGGTACTTGCACACCTTTGGCTGCACCAAGGACATGGACGTGCTTGCACAGACCTCAGCACACCTCCCCTCCCCACTTCGGTGAAGCTTGCAGAGACTTGAAGGGTATCACAATTAAACTTTGTTTTCAGTCAAAGAGGTGACTTTCAGCTCCTTGCCTCACAGCTTCTCCCCCTTCACATGACTACCCTGCACCTCCAGAACAGGTAACTAACATCTGTTAACATGAGCAAGGTTAAGTTGATATGGAGGCCCTAAGGAACTGCTCAAATCAGTCCTGGCCAGTCTGAGAGGCTGTTCTTGACATGCAGGCTTTAATTTGAAATCCTTTTACCTGATACATGCCCTGAATCTCCACTTAAATGTGACTACGACAGTGTTATTTAAGTAGTGTCAGTGCCCTGAACCTTCTGGTAGTTATTTTGCAGAAAGTGCTCTCTTATACTTTCACAAATACGTATATGTGTGTATATATAAAATATGTCCACTTTGTCCCAGTGTTAAACAGAGAAACTTTTGAAAAGCAGCTCTAATGACATGGCTATGCGAGGCAGAAAAAAAACAGACCGTCACTTTATATGCTAACATTTGTATCTGTAACTACAGCAATTTAGAAGTTACAACCCACCCATCCAGTACTATACTCTTTTTTCATGTCAGTAAAGACTCCCAGTAACCTCATCTACCTCAACTTTTGTTTTACTACCTCTCTCAACCCTCCTATCTGCATGTGCCCTTGTATTATGCTATTCAGATACACCCATTTCACTTCGGTAATGCTGCAGTGTCTAGTGCAATCGCTAGAAACCTTTAAGTTGTCACACAAACAAAAAAAAGTCCATTGCAAAAGTATTTCTTGTCCCTTTACTCTTCAGTGGGTTTCCCTTAGATCAAGGAGGTGAGTTTGCTTTCAGTAGTACATATATTCCTGGCAAAGCTCTGTTTTCTGTGCTTTGCTGAACTCCTGAACACAGATGTCCCATTTGTGTTTCATTAGTACATCAGCCTCTCTGAGGCTTTCGACCTCTGCACTAGGCAATAATTACCTGGCGCAGACCCATTCCCTCGCCAGCTGGCCTGGGAGCTGCTCTGCTCAGACCAGGGCTCTCTCTGCTGTCAGCCCTTTCCAGTCAACTGGACAGCTCAATCAGCAGAAAATATCAAATATGGTTGTTGTTTAGGCTCAGCCAGCATTATTTCTGCTTGATCTGACAACACCTCTCCAAAGAAAGATTATGCTTCCCAAGGTCTAGACATGAGACAGAAGAGTTAAGATGTCTGACAGGGTTTGTTGCATTTAGAAGCTCTTTTGCAAGCAGTTTGAGCTGACTATGTTCTTCCCTTATTGCAAGCCTCTCTCAGGCCTAATGACTATTTAGTTATTTATACAAAGTGGAACAGCTCAAAGGAGAGCGAGAGAGGGTGGACAGGACCGGCTATAGTCCTGGGCTGGGGACGCTTAGCTGGGTTGAAAATAAGCAGCTTGGCCCTGACAGTTCCAAATTTGTGTCCCCTCCCACAAGTGCATTCATAGGGTGGTGGGAATGATTTGTATTTTACACGTTTCAAGGGAGATGCAGATTTGCCTTAATGCAGAAATTTAAATCGTGGAGTTGCTCCTGAGCAATCCTTGCCGGCTGCACCAGAAACCATGTACCACAGCAAAGGGAAACCCTGTGCCCAAACCAGGGCAGCTCTGGCCTCCCTGCCACGTTTAGAGCATGGCAGCCCTCACTCTAGGTGTTCTGCTATCTGTACCAAGGGAACTTGTAGAAGTTAAGGTTGAGGATAATTTTTTATGGAACAGTCATCACGTATCTCAAACAGGATGGTATAGATTAAATACAGACAGGAATAGATGAAAAGATGGTCTAGATGACACAGAGTCCCAGGCAAATCTACATTCATGAGATATAATTTCAGCACATTTTAGAGAATATGAGACTGAGCAGCATCCAAAGACAGAAATTGAACCGTGGGAGAAAGGGAAAAAGATAAACAGGAAAAAATGTAGTGGTGCTGACTGATGGCTCGGCTGCAAACAGTACAGTCACTCACATCTCCAATTCAGTTAAAAGGAATAGATGAGGCATGGTACTTCCTAACTTCCATGATAGCAGCACTGCAAGAGGAGTTTCTGGATGAGCTGAAGAGTTCTGGGGAATTCCTACTTCTTCTTTCACTCAGCAGATCCACTGCAATCTGTTGAAGCAAAGGAGCATTTTGTGGACTCAAAGATAATTCTGGTAACTGCTGAAAGAAGGCAAAAAACAGCTCATGATGATCATAGAATCATAGAATAATTTAGGTTGGAAGGGACTTTTAAGATCAGTGAGTCCAACTGCTAACCTAGCACTGCCAAGTCCAACACTAAACCATGTCCCTTAGCACCACATCTACACATCTTCTAAATACCTCCAGGGATGGTGACTCAGCCACTTCCCTGGGCAGCCTGTCCAGGGAACCAACCTTTCAGTTAAGAAATTTTTCCTAATATCTAATCTAAACCGCCCCTGGTGCAGGGCTAAACAACCCCAGTTCCCTCAGCCACTCCTCATCAGAGTTGTTCTCCAGACCCTTCACCAGCTTCGTTGCCCTTCTCTGGACACGCTCCAGCTCCTCAATGTCTGTCTTGTACTGAGGGGCCCAAGACTGAACAGAGTATTTGAGGTACGGCCTCACCAGTGCCTAGCCCTGCTGGCCACACTATTCCTGACACAAGCCAGGATGCTGTTGGCCTTCTTGGCCACCTGGACACACTGCTGGCTCATGTTCAGCCAGCTGTAAACCAACACCCCCAGGGCTTTTCCCGCTGGGCACCTTTCCAGCCACTCCTCCCCAAGCCTGTAGCATTGCATGGGGCTGTTGTGAGCCAAGTGCAGGACCCAGCGCTTGGCCTTGTTGAACCCCTTACGGTTGGCCTCAGCCCATCGATCCAGCCTGTCCAGATCCCTCTGTGGAGCCTTCCTACCTTCAAGCGGAACAACACTCCCACCCACCTTGGTGTCATCTGCTAACTTACTGAGGGTGCACTCCATCCCCTCATCCAGATCATTGATAAAGGTATTAAACAAGACTGGCCCCAATGCTGAGCCCTGGCACACACCGCTTGCGACCGGCTGCCAGCTGGATTTAGCTCCATTCACCACAACTCTTTGGGCCTGGCCATCCAGCCAGTTTTTTCCCCCATGAGGAGTATACCTGTCTGAGCCATGAGCAGCCAGTTTCTCCAGAAGCTGAGAAGGCTTTACTAAACTCTAGGTAGGCAACATCACAGAATCACAGAATCACGGGTTGGAAGGGACCTCAGAGATCATCTAGTCCAACCTTTCTAGGAAAAGCACAGGCTAGACAAGATGGCCCAGCACCCTGTCCAGGCGACTCTTAAAGGTGTCCAACGTGGCTAAGACAACCACTTCCCTGGGGAGATTATTCCAATGGTTGACTGTCCTCACTGTGAAAAATTTTCCTCTGGTGTCCAATCGGAATCTCCCCAATAGCAACTTGTGTCCATTCCCCCTTGTCCTCTCCATGCGACTCCTTGTAAAAGGAAAGTCTCCATCTTCTTTGTAGCTACCCCTTAAGTACTGGTACATGGTGATGAGATCCCCTCTGAGCCTCCTTTTCTCAAGGCTGAACAAACCCAGCTCTCCCAGCTTATCCTCGTATGCCAGGCTTCCCAGTCCTTGGATCATCTTGGTGGCCCTTCTCTGGGCCCCTTCCAGCCTGTCCATGTCCTTTTTGTATAGAGGGGACCAGAACTGTACACAGTCCTCCAGGTGTGGCCTGACAAGCGCTGAGTAGAGCGGGATGATGACTTCTTTCTCTCTGCTGGGGATGCCCTTTTTGATGCAACCCAGCACCGTGTTGGCCTTCTTGGCTGCAGCAGCACACTCTTCGCTCATGTTGAGCTTCCTGTCCACCAGGACCCCCAGGTCCCTTTCCACAGAGCTGCTCTCCAGCCAGGTGGATCCCAGTCTGTGCTGCACTCCCTGATTATGCTTTCCCAGGTGCATGACCTTACACTTCTCCTTATTGAACTTCATAAGGTTCTTGCTGGACACTCTTCCAGCCTATCCAGATCTCCCTGCAGAGCAGCTCTCCCTTCTGGAGTGTCTACTTCCCCACTCAACTTGGTGTCATCAGCAAACTTCATCAGGTTACACTTGATCCCGTTATCCAGATCACTTATAAAGATATTGAATAACATTGGGCCCAATATCAATCCCTGGGGGACCCCACTTATGACAGGTTGTCACTTGGAAGAGGAGCTATTTATCACCCCTCTTTAGGTGTGGCCTGTCAGCCAGTTCCCCACGCACTGCACAGACCACTTGTCTAGGCCATAACACATTAATTTCTCCAGGAGGAGACTATGGGGGACCGTGTCATCCACAGCCTTTCCCTCATCTACCAAGCAGGTCAGTTTGTCATGACAATCCAACAGGAGAGAGGTATTGGAGACCAGTTGGTTATTTGAATTCCTACAGACTGTCAGCTGCAGATCCTGTTTTTAGTAGGCAACGCAACAGACTTTAAAGGAGGTTTTATTTCAGGTAAAGGACCAGAAGCCTTCACTTTGCTCAGAGTCTTCTGTGGACTCTGATTTTTAATAGTAAAAAAAGATGGGAATATTCTGAAACAAAAGGTGAATCATTTATTTACAGGAACATATGGTTGATAAGTGTTTATTCTCAAAAGCAGAAAGGTAGAATTAAGGCAGAGAAACCAGAAGGTACAGTGAGTGATGGATAACATGATCTAGGAGGCCTAATTGAAAAATGGTAGGGTGAGATTTATAATTGAAATACTGATATTGATGAGTTCAATCTATACAGGATAAGAACAACAATAATATTTAGTAATGATGCAGCACTTTTCATCTTTGGAGCTCATTAACTAATTAATCTTCACAACACCCCTGAGAGGCAGGTAAGTATTATTATTATTATTATTAGCCCATAAGAAAGATAAATCCAGGATAGAAGCAGAGGAAGGTGGAATTAAGAGCTAGAAGTGACTTTGTAATAGGGAGGAGGGCAGAAAATCACTCCCGTGTTCAGTCATAGCAAGGGGCAAGTCCATTACCAGAGGAAGATGGCCTGGCACAGGAAATATTCATATAGGAGACCCATTCTTTCTTTCATACCAGAGTAAAAGGCACACAAGATGAGACAGGAACTCAATCAGTGGAGTAAAATTCATAAAAGGAAAATAAAGTGAGTCAGAAGGCAGTAAAATGTAAGCCAGGAATGGTAAAAGGCAACAAGATGCTGGAACTTTGAAACCCAATGCCAAAGCAGTACTTTTTCATACTAGTGAACTGAACTATTGGACTGGCTCTGAATAAGAAAAATAATAATAATGACTGTGTTTGTAAATGGTGAAGAATTAGCAAGAGCCTTGTTGATAAACCTAGAGATAAAACACAGGAACTTGGCTATGCTAGGCTGGCAGCAGGCTCAGATCACAGAAATCTCACATATTAAAATGAGATAATTCTTGACGTTTAATTCTCTTACTCTCTCCTCTTATGTGTGAGAGAAAACAGAAATATTGAAGGGAAAAATAGGAAGCAGTTATAACAGTAATCTAAAGAAGGTACGAGCTCATGTGGGCAAGACTGGGAGGAAGAGCCATAGATCAAACTATTTGAGTTGTCCTGATTTTTGAGTCTTGCACTGAGATGTTCTGGGCCTTATATTTGAGAAATGAGAGCATGGATTCAGCTGGAAATAACAAAACTGTGCAATGCACAGAAATTTTGCCTGAGATGTCTCTAGTTTTAGCAGTTAGAAAAAAAATCACAAAATTGTTCAGTCTATTTGAAGAGGTTGCCCTTATTATTCTTTGCACTTTGCTGTCTGTAAACTGGAGATGGTTCCAGGTTTAACTTGAAATTTAACTTATGTGAAGTACTTCATGTGTAATGACAATGTTACTGTATGCCTGCAAATTACCAGTAATATTTTTTTTAAAAAGCAGAGGTTCTCAAACCTACAAATAAGTATTTGCTTGGGCTAGGATCTCTATTAAAAATAATAAATGAGAGGGTTTAAAGACTGACAGCTGACTGTAAGGATAAGAGGAAATCTAAAGAGATAGTAATTGCTCTCTACAAGGCTTAGCAGGGTTTAGTGTGTAAATCAAAAAAATCTATGTTATTCCTTAAGTTTTTCTACCAAAGCAGGAAACAAGGCTGGCCATGGTGAGGAAGGCCAGTGGCACAATTAAACTATGGAGATAGTAGACCTGGGAGGCTGCAGGTTCTCCTTCATGTAGACATCAGGATCTTACTTTTCCACATCTTTTTGATACGTTTCCATTTTAAATCTAGCTAAAGCCTTATATTTGCTTTTTTTGAGAATGCAGTTTGAAAAAAAAAGAAAAAAAAATCTTTTTTTTTCCCCTCAGAGAAAATCTTCTGCATATTTCACTGACATGCAAAAATTATTTCTTGCCACCCTTCTTCCTGCACACTTGGCTGGCGTAAAGAATTTGGGAGAAAGCAACCCTTTCCCTGGGATACATCCCAAAGCAAAAGGTCTGTTTGGAAGCACAGGCACATGTGGCTTTCCAGCAGCTTGCTGGTAAAGGGAAGCTCAGTGACTTTTCGTTTAGACCTTAGAATTTAGCCCTTGGACTCCTTTAGCTTTTCCTGATTTTTGGCAGGAAACATTGAGAGGTACTGCTTGATTTTTAAATGGCAGGTGAGGTGCTTTCTTTCCTGCATCCCTGTACATGAAGAGAACCACAGCTAGGGCCTACAATTAGAGGCTTGCATGAAAGCTGGGGCTTTTTGCACCTTAGAGATGTGCCACCAAGATGCACACAGTGTTTTCTCCAGTCCATGTATTTTCATGGCTGTATCAGAGATGCTACAAACTTTGACACGTGCCTTATGTAGTGATACCACATCTTCACACTGAGTCTGGTCATTCAGGGTAAGAAGCAACACTCCTGCCCTAGAAACTGCACTGCTTTAAAGTTTCATGAAGCATTCACTGCTGGCTGCTTCCCCTGGGGTGGGTCATAGTTCTGCCCTTGTTTCTTTGAAAAAAGAAAAAAGCTTAAAAGAACTTTTGTATTGTTCCTTGTAAGAGCTGAATTCAGGAAATGAATCCATCGCGAGGAGCACTTCAGCACCCTCACTGCTGGGCTGATCCCAGGAGCGTGCACAGTTGCCTCTTCAGTTGCATGCTGTACCATGGCACCTGCATGGCATCTGGAATGGAATACTGAACTAGAAAGTAGCCATACAGTAGTAGCACATGCAGAATATGTAATTTCCACAAAGCACATTTTTAAAGGGTGAAAAAAAAGGCAAAATGCAATATACTATGTCCATTAGGTATGGCCTTCAGTGGGCCGTGGTTAGTTCACTCCTGCACCAAAGACAGGAAAGAAATCTTTCTGCTGTATTCTAGAATCTTATTCATGATGAGAAAGACTTTTGATTTAATAAGCTGCTTCCCCTCTGCAAAAGAAATCACTCTTTCTCCTAAAGGAGGAGGAGTGGGGGAAAGCATTTTCTATGCTTTTTATTGAGTGAGCCACATGTAGGAAGATCTGGATAATCTTGGGGAGGGGGGGGAACAGGACATGAATTTCAGAGCATGTGCTTTTGTGTTATTCAATATGACTGATAGGGAAGGATAAGGTTGAAGTTCAAGGCAAGTATGGAAGTGTAATTTCTCTCTGCACAGTCACAAATAAAATGAGTCTCAGCTCTACAGGATTAAATTAATTAAAGATGGATCTTGTGCTTGATGCTAGTTTGATAGAACTAGAGTTTGTAGTGGTTGTATCATGAACATAAGTGGATATCTCTAGTGGCTAGCCAGTATTTTCTTTATACTCATGAGTGTTTACTATGGCACACAAATGCTAACCGGTTTTATCACACAGTCATTATCATATCTTCTTCCCTTTCTCTCTGCTATTCAGGTGTTGCTGCTACAAAATGATTTCATATCAATTAGGAATTCCATTTCCTTCAAGGGGCTACTGACAGAACAGCCACCTGTAATGCATGCTGTTAGACTTTAGCAGCTCTGTATCTTCACAAGATCAGGTTTTTTAAACCCCATGTCCAAAATTGCAAGGATTACCTATGTGTTTTTTCCTATTAAAAAATAAAAGAAAAAAAGAAAAGAAAAAAAGAAATATACACTGTACCTGGTTATGTCTCTGGAAAACATAGTTCTTACGACACACAATATATGTTGCAAGAAAAATCTTCTAAAGGTGACTTTAAAGATAAAAAGAAAAGTTGCAAATATATCAGATTTTTTTAGCCAGCGTAAAAGTCAAACAATAGCAAACAAATACTACAAAGTTTCTGTGTTGCTGTTGAAAGCAAAGACATTTCATTAAGCACACTCTAAAGATGACAGTTTCTTATCGAAGGAACAGCAATAAGAAACTCAACCAAAACAAACAACTTTCAACCTTTTTTTAGGGGGGAAGCTCTACTTTACGTGTAATTTTATGGAAGAAAAGATTTTTTTTTCCCCTCATGTACATGAAGTAATCCATTTGAGAACAAACGAGTTCCAGCTGTACCTTCATACCAGTTCCTAAGTAACATTAAGGGAATCTGGCATTTGGAAGGTTAATTTTCTTATCAAAACTGTACCAAATCCTAATTTTGCAGAGTAGCAATTTGGAAAAAAAATCAGCAATGGGAAAATGTTGGTTATGCAGCACTAGACATTCAGTACTCAGGGGATCAATTATAAAAACACTCATTCAGCTATTTCTATTCAAATGAACACCTGAAGAGGAGGTCTCAATGGTTTTAAAAGTGTGTGGATATTACTGGATAAATGTTAGTCCAATAAAAGAGATCATCATCTGCTATTTGTGTGCATTTAAGTTGACACTAAAAAGATCTTTGTGGAATATTGCTGCTTCTTTTTCTTTTTGTGTGTGTGCATCTTTTATCTCATATTCCCTTAACACTTTGTGAACTGAAGAAAATAGACCAAATGAGCTGTTCTTTAAGATTAAAGGGGCAGCGTTTAGTTGAACACACCTGAATGTGGAAGAAGTCTATTTTCCTGACACTTATGAATATGTAATGATGTGCTTGGAGGCACAGTCACGAACCCCTAATAAGAATTCACGAGTCTGTGTTTGAAAACAGACATTTGCATTTGCCCTCCGGTCACAGTACATGGGTCATTCTTATTCAAAAATTTATTTGCTCTCTTTTTCTATTCCCCCTCCCTTTCCTTCCCACCTCAAAATATTTTCTCATTTCTAGGTTTTGTTTTGAGAAAAATTAAAAAGGGAGAGCTGAATCCCTCCAGAACATTCAGGATTCAATTAGAGTAAGCTTATTCAGGGATATATATATATTTATTTGTGCAAATGAAAAACTCCGTTGTCTGATCTGAAGAAAGAGTATTTTTCAATCTCTCAGACACATTTGCTTTACCTAAAGCATTTTGCAGGATTTAAGAAGAAACAAAAAAATCCTACATAGGTGCATAACGCATTTTAAAAAGTGAAAATTGGGAATAAAGTAAGAGAAATAAAGTGATCTGGATTAGGGGTATACTTCATAAAATTGCATAAATACTTAGGAAAAACTACTGCTAAGGAGAAAACAACAAAGCATCATAAACATTAATATAGTGAGCTGATCAGTGTCATACACCAGACTATGAGCTTTGAAGGCATGGTATCCAGGTGGGGAAGAACAGGCTGTGGAGATTGGTACTTAATGAGAATATTGCATTTCTCTTGAAATTTCTGGTATAAAAAGCTGTTGGGGAGCTACTCCAAAATACACTCACAATCATATTGTGTTGTTCACTTTCTAAACAGTATGCTGTAGTTTCACGTAAGGGACAGGGGAAGATCTTGCTAAGATTTTTTAAATCCCCCTTTTTCAGTTCTTCTTCATTCCCCCTTTTTAATTCAAAAAAGCAAAAAGAAAAAAAAGATAAAAAAGTGAAAGTGAGAGGAAAAAAAACTTGCAGCACATTACTCATTATCTGAATAACAATCACAGAAGAATCAGACCTGTTTGCCTGAAAAAAAGCCAGAGACTAAAACAATCAAACAAAAAAACCACAAACAAACCCAACAAAATGCATTTCCAGAGAATGGAATTACTGGGCTATTGCAAATCACCGTAAACAATTTCAGATGCTCGCTGTCAAATCCCCATGTTAACACTTACACATTCTACAGCTGTATTAAAGATTTCATCATTACTTTACTGAGGGTCAGCGGAAGTTAAATAACCATCCCAGAGCATGTGAGGATTTCAAAACGTTCAGACTAAAAGTTGTAAGCCTAATTTGTAGAGATGTTTGAGATTATTGTAAAGATGCTGAGATAGTTCCTGGTGGGTTATATACATGCGCAGGTATACACCTAAGGTATAGGAACACCCTCAGTACATACACAAGCACACACGCGCACACAGACACGCTCACACAGAGCTTGAACTGATTACAGTTTACTATACATTTTCTAGATGTTACATTACTATCGTAAGTGTGACTTTGGTAGGAAGAAATGTCTATTGTGACAGCAGTAGTCAAAGAGCAAACGATTATTTTAGATCTAACAGTGACACCTGCAGTTGAGCCCCACACACTAACATGCAAACATCTCGTTTAGAAAAATACACCCATATTTTTGACTCGTACATATCTCCTGCTTAATTATCCTCTTGTACCTCAATTTTGCCTCTCCCATTGGCAGCACAATCAGCTTCCACACCAGCATGAATCAGCTTTTCCTCTTATAAAGCAAACAGCCTGCCATAAAGTATATAAATAGCCCAGAAAAGCTTTCTTGAGCTGCTTGGTGGGAGTAGAGCTGCCCATGCATATACATACACACAGATCTCTTCTCCACAAGCAGGCATTTCAGAAGAACCACCTGCATGTCTGAAAGGCTCATCTCCATGTTTCAAAGATTTGATCACTTTTCTGTTAATTGCAATATAAAGTGTTGCATTCTGTATGAATAAGGACTAGATAACCCGATGATTTTGATGAATCTCCTTTGTTTTCACTGCTCCCTCCGTGTTTTTGGTTACCAGCTGGTGAGTGTCAGTAATGTGGTCACTCTGCTCCCCTTCTCTCCCAGGCAGTCCGGGAGTTTTCACTGTTTCCCCAATATTTAAAGCACTTAGGTTTTTGGTTTTGGGTTGCTTTGTTGGTTTATGTTTTAAAGAGAGAGTGTTGTGTTTTGATTACTGCTCTGAATGCTAGTTTTAGAGGCCTGGCTCTCCAGTTAAAGCAAATAATGTATGAAAGTCTAGATATAATTTTTCCCTTCCACTATTCTCACAACTTTGTGTTTATTCAGCTTCTTCCCATATACTAGAAAACAAGCTCCTCTTTCTCTCTTAAAAGCAGAAACTGCAACTAAAAGCTAAATCTTAATTTGCTGTAGGGTGATTTTTTTAATCACAAATTCTTTTGACCCACTTCCACTACAACAGTTTCCAACCAACTTGTATTTCGCCCAAGCACAGTATGAATTTGGATTTAATTTACAGCTCTCAGAGCTACTTCCTTTGTCATGTAAGCATCTAGAACCTTGCGTATAAACGTGCGTTCACATGAACAAAAGATTTCTTCATAACTTTTGTCAATATTCTGCTGATTGCTAGCTCAGTAGCAGATGTGCTATGCTTAATGGTGCATATACAAGAAGCATTTCCTAATCCCTAAATGAACTTCTTATCTCTAAATATATAAATATATACAGGATAAGCTATCTAAACTCAATTTAGCAACTATGCTATTAAATCTACCAGAACCAAACAGCGAAAGAGTATTGTTAAAGCCAAGCACCTGTTAGCAAATCACCCAAAGAATTGTAGTAAAACAAAACACTGCTAAGCATAGACCAAAATAAATCAGATATAGTTCTACATAGATTAATTTCTATTACCAGTACATCTTGAACCCCCACATCCTCATTTCACAACTGCATACGCACAGTTTTAAACTCCTCTGGTTTTGTTAGCGCCACACACTGTCAGTCACAATTTGCTGCAGAGAAATGAGTTGTCATCAGATCAGACTTTTTAACTGCATATGAATGCAGATGGATCCACTATGGGCTTTAAAAGAAGTGCACAAAAAAAAGAAGGTAGTGTCATCTGCTGGTTGGATTACAGAACCTGGAAGCATAGCTTGTGGTGCAGAGGCTTCTGCTGCACCACTAGCTCCCTTTGTGGGCCCCAAACAAAGCTTAATACAGCACTTGAGTATCTTCATTTATGAAATAAGAGCATTTTCACCTTCATTCAAAGCCAGACTCTCCGAACTGGCCCATCAGCTGCGCACCAACAACTCTTCCTGTCCCAGAACTGCACAAAGAAGGCAGGGGATGCTCAGGGACAAATAAGTGACAAGGTGACACGCTTAGTGGATGAGGGAAAGGCTGTTGATGATGGCATCACCAGCAGAGATAAAGCAGTCATCATCCTGCTTTACTCAGCGCTTGTCAGGCCACACCTGGAGGACTGTGTACAGTTCTGGTCCCCTCTATACAAAAAGGACATGGACAGGCTGGAAGGGGTCCAGAGAAGGGCCACCAAGATGATCAAAGGACTGGGAAGCCTGGCATACGAGGATAAGCTGGGAGAGCTGGGTTTGTTCAGCCTTGAGAAAAGGAGGCTCAGAGGGGATCTCATCACCATGTACCAGTACTTAAGGGGTAGCTACAAAGAAGATGGAGACTTTCCTTTTACAAGGAGTCGCATGGAGAGGACAAGGGGGAATGGACACAAGTTGCTATTGGGGAGATTCCGATTGGACACCAGAGGAAAATTTTTCACAGTGAGGACAGTCAACCATTGGAATAATCTCCCCAGGGAAGTGGTTGTCTTAGCCACGTTGGACACCTTTAAGAGTCGTCTGGACAGGGTGCTGGGCCATCTTGTCTTGCCTGTGCTTTTCCTAGAAAGGTTGGACTAGATGATCCCTGAGGTCCCTTCCAACCCGTGATTCTGTGATTCTGTGATGTTGCCTACCTAGAGTTTAGTAAAGCCTTCTCAGCTTCTGGAGAAACTGGCTGCTCATGGCTCAGACAGGTATACTCCTCATGGGGGAAAAAACTGGCTGGATGGCCAGGCCCAAAGAGTTGTGGTGAATGGAGCTAAATCCAGCTGGCAGCCGGTCGCAAGCGGTGTGTGCCAGGGCTCAGCATTGGGGCCAGTCTTGTTTAATACCTTTATCAATGATCTGGATGAGGGGATGGAGTGCACCCTCAGTAAGTTAGCAGATGACACCAAGGTGGGTGGGAGTGTTGTTCCGCTTGAAGGTAGGAAGGCTCCACAGAGGGATCTGGACAGGCTGGATCGATGGGCTGAGGCCAACCGTAAGGGGTTCAACAAGGCCAAGCGCTGGGTCCTGCACTTGGCTCACAACAGCCCCATGCAATGCTACAGGCTTGGGGAGGAGTGGCTGGAAAGGTGCCCAGCGGGAAAAGCCCTGGGGGTGTTGGTTTACAGCTGGCTGAACATGAGCCAGCAGTGTGTCCAGGTGGCCAAGAAGGCCAACAGCATCCTGGCTTGTGTCAGGAATAGTGTGGCCAGCAGGGCTAGGCACTGGTGAGGCCGTACCTCAAATACTCTGTTCAGTCTTGGGCCCCTCAGTACAAGACAGACATTGAGGTGCTGGAGCGTGTCCAGAGAAGGGCAACGAAGCTGGTGAAGGGTCTGGAGAACAACTCTGATGAGGAGTGGCTGAGGGAGTTGGGGTTGTTCAGCCTGCAGAAAAGGAGGCTGAGGGGAGACCTTATCGCTCTCTACAACTACCTGAAAGAAGGTTGTAATGAGGTGGGTGTTGGTCTCCCAAGTAACAAGCGATAGGACAAGAGGAAATGGCCTCAAGTTGCACCAGAGGAGGTTTAGATTGGATAGCATGACAAGTTTCTTAACTGAAAGTGGTGTCAAGCAATAGAGCAGGCTGCCCAGGGAAGTGGCTGAGTCACCGTCCCTGGAGGTATTTAGAAGATATGGAGATGTGGTGCTTAGGGACATGGTTTAGTTGTTGACTTGACAGTGCTAGGTTAATGGTTGGATTTGGTGATCTTATAGGTCTTTTCCAACCTAAATAATTCTATGATTCTATACTGGAAGAATGCCTGTTTATCCCTCAGCTGCCTCTCACGCAGGTCCCTGCAAGAGGCTCAGTGGCAGTCCATTGCCTTCCCATTCACCCCTTGGGACTGGGACAGCCCTTCAGATGTATCCTTAGAGCCATGTGAAAGGTCATAGAATCATAAAATCATTAAGGTTGGTAAAGACCTCTAAGATCATCTAGTTCAACCATCAGCCCAACACCACCATGCCTCCTAAACCATGTCCCAAAGGTATTACAGTCCTGAAACTGTGGCTCCCACAGCAGGGTCTAGGCAATGGAGACTGAAATTGGCCATACAAATGACCTCTTCCAGCTTAATCTATGGGTTTATCTATGGGCAAACTCCCCCAGCCTAACAGGCCAAGGCGGAAAATCTCCTTCCCTATATTCCTCCTTTCACCTCTTTTTATTTGCATCGGAGCAAGGTAGCACAGGATCACAGCAATGAGAAGACAGTTTCTTTTTTCTTTGCAAAAGGTGCTGAAACTCGGTGCAAGGAAAAGCTTGTGACATCTCACAAACAGAAATCACGTATAACTACCAGAAAATAAGCATTGCCTTCACTGCAGCCACCAAATGCATCTTGCATTTAATCATTAACTGACAAAAAAAAAAAAATTGACATCCCTTTATATCCACACAAGTATTTTTTTTTAAATAGATTACTATCTACAGAGAAGATAAAAGCAAGTAAGCATTTAATTGCAGGGTATAAAGAAGGGGCAAGTTACACCCAGGCCCACATATCAGATGACCCCTGATGTTATCTGCCTGGTAGATGTTATCTGCTCTAGTGGATAACTCCATCATAGTCCAGAGGGTTCTCTTCCACTTTCCCTGTTCTACCTTGCCCTCTCTTATTTCTCCTGCTTTCCATGTTAAGACCACCACCCCGTACCAGTTGTATACCATGGACCCTCAAATACACTCTTTCCAACCTTTAGGATTGAAAAATAGCATTAAAGAACATTTAGCTTTGCAGAGTTTGTTCTAAATTATAATGAAATCCCAAGAAAACTGTTGATGGCCTTCTCAGAAACAGTTGCATGTGGAAGAAGAGAATTACAGCTCAACTCAAGAGAAGGGCTCCAGTGTGGGGCCAAAGAAGATGGTGGAAAGTTGCTGCAGAGGTGCATTTTCAAGATGCATTTTGTGGCATTTGCCTATGTTTTCCTCAGCTTGTGCTCATGTTATTGTCTTACTACCTTGGGAGAAGTGTTACAAAATCACCACATTAAAAAAAGAAAAAAAAAGGCAAGGGAAAAAAAAAAATTTTAAAAGAAAAGGCTATGCATATGCAAAGTTGATTCAAATGCTTTCAGATTGCACCATAGAAAAGCTGTGGCCTAGTTTTTGAAATACATATTTCACTTTATTTTGCACACAGCTGGGTTTATATTGGCACTCACACTAATATGCAAAATGCAGTATCTTGTATTCATGAATGACTCTTTATAAAATGCCAGGAGGGCACCTGCTTTCTTTTCTTTAAGTCTATATCATGACAAAGAAGAAGCCTGTGTAAATGGCCAACTTCCAGCTCTGACCACAGCCTGGAGGGATTTATGCCAGCTGTACACAGGTTTGGAAGTAAACAACATGCCCCGGTCAAAAGGAGTTTCTTACACTCCACAGAAAAAGACTGCTGATGAGGTGCAGCGTACTGACGGAGGGAGTGCTTGTCAACACTGGGTACGGAGCTGCTGCAGCAAAGTATATGTGTGCTCAGATGCATTGCACGCATCCTGGTCCTATCCAGTACATAAGTCCAGCACACTATATACGTCATCCAGTCCCCACAGCGTTACTGTAGACACACTAGCCAAGCTTCTTCCCATTCCTGGTGGTTCTCAGGGCTCAGGCTCGGTGGCTGCCAGGGCACTAGACAAACTAATTAAAGGTACCCTGCCCAGCTGTAGGTAGTGGGCTTTATTAAAAAAAAAAAAAAAGATGCATCATACCTCAGTGGTTTAGAAGGCTGGCTATTGAAGTGACTCTTCATCTTAAGAAGTTGCTTTGTCTACCATCCAAATCTGACAGGATCTGTGCGCATTGAACTTCAGATCATGATGCAAAACTCATCTTTCACAGTTTTCCCCAATTAATCAGAATAACATACATGAGACAGCTTGATAGAGAAAGATTTTTCTTTAATGTAGAGTTGATTAAACATGTACTTCAGAAAAAAACTGTTTTAAATGAGATATGGACAACATTAGATTAATTTCATAGATATTTGTGCAGGTACTTAGAGCTTCAAATAGGAATTTTTAAAATTAGACTGATGTATACTCATTATGTGGTCATGTTAAAAAAGAATTAGAAATTCAGCTCTAGCCTATGAACTGGAGTTGATAAAAAATGTATTACAATCTTCCTATGTTAAATTTATTCAACTTTTCTACACACTGCAAGATTGTTCCTGCAATGTGCTTTCTGTTTCTGATTTGGATTAATTCTTTTTCTTGACTAAACAAGGGCACCACAATCATCTCAGTGTGTACTTCTGAAGTAAGCAAGGTACTTAAGGTCAAATCAGCCCGAGTTTGATCAGGATGTTACTGAGCTGATAGCTTTCCATCATTACTGCGCTGCATTTGATGTACTATTTGATTGCCAGACTAGAAAGGCCTGTATTTCACTGGGTATCAACCTACATGTTTTGACAAATGTAAAAATAAACTGAAAAGTAATGGATGTGATATAGATATAATAGAACAAGCACGTGTACAATATTACATCAAATCCCCTAACCAAACCTTCAAGAAAATTAAAATATATGAAGATAGAACTGTATTTGTGATCAGTTCTTCAAAAAAGTAGTAATCTTTTTTCCATTTCCCAACTCCAGACTTAAGCGTCAGGAATAGGCAGAACCACAAAGCAGGAGAAGCATCAACTGTGAAACAAACAGTTGTTAAAGTGAGCTGTGTTCACGTTTACCCTTGTCTCCCAACTCCCTGCAGCAGCCTACAAAATGCTTGCCACAAAATCCTTTGCCACTTCCATCAAGTATCAGAACAATTAGAGGTGCTTTTTCCCAGACCAGTATATCGCATATAAAGTATAAGCTTTCCTACTGAAGTTAGTTTATAACTTTTTGGAGATCTCCCTCTGAAAGATGCAGTTTGCACTGCAAGATGTGAGTTCAGTGACAGAGCATCTGCAGCATTCTGCTCAGAAACAGCACGATAGAAGGAAATTGTTAACTAGTTCTTAGTCTAATAAGATTTGATGCAGAATGCAAAAATTTATTCATCCATTAAGTTAGCATTGAACTCACTAGCAGCATTAACTATTTTACTATTAGCAAGAAGAATCAACACTAGAGGCAAGGAGTTTGACGCCGTCACATCCTAAAAGGACTCCAAAACATTTTATGCACTAAAAAAACTATAAGAAGTAAAGTCATCCTCCTTTTCTTCAGGCAAGACCAATGTCCTCTGTGAAGGTAATGCTCTTAAATGATGTATCATTTTACACATACACACTCTTCACATGCCGTAAACAGCAAGACATATTTCTCCATTTTTCAACCTAACACCAAAAGTAGGTACGTGCCTTCTTTATTCACGTGACAAGGCAGATCCAATAAGTTCTGATGAGACACAAATTCTTATCAGAAATACTAAGCTTAAGGTCCTCTGAGATCTATCTCCATTTTTCTTTATTTCCTCATCCCTACTCCATATTCCTGCTTATCCTATTCCTGATATAGAGTATTTTTAAAGTATTGCATAGCCTCTTCTTGGATGCAGAAAAGCAAACCATGATGAGACATGATTTACAGGGCTTAGGAGACATTAGGTAAAACCAGGAAATATTAAACAAACAGAACTACAGTTTTGAGTCATGACTTTTTAAAATTATTTCTTTCGCTGGGCTAGTTGCATGAAGCAGGTAATTATTTTTGCAAGGACTAGTAACAATTCAGAATTGTAGAATAGCTGTGGCCATTGTCAGAATATGAACTACAATTATTTGCTGTATCCATCTTCCCCAGCGTGAAAGACTGTTGTCATTTGCAGTTACCTGGGAGAATCTGATTTGCACCTAGCAATTAGAAAGGGGAGTCAGACAACTTGTTTTCTACCTCTTTGCTCCACTTCTAAATTACTAGGTGACCTTGGGTGAGAAAACTACTCTGTATCTTCACTTACCCATCTAAACCACACCTGTTGTATTTATTTAGCTCACAGGGGCATCAAGAGGCTTAATTAATGTTTGCAAAGAGCTTTGAGATCATCAGATGAAAGGTGCTTATATAAGTCCGAAATATTATAAAGTCAATGAGAAAAAAATGGATAGGTGCCAAGAGATCCAATTGGACAAACGGCTTCTCCTATCAGTATTGTCCATATTTCAGTCTCTAGTTTATCAGTGGAAATATACACGGCTGTTTAAATAAAGTCTCATTCATGTTCCACTGTGTACAGAACCAGCCGCCACAGTCTGTAGATCTGAAAACAGTTAGAAGGCTGTAACAGAACTCTTGGGAAGATATACAGTATATTTCGACTCCAACACAAAAGCAGCCCTTCCTTCAGAGCGGCTCTATACTCTGCAGAAATGTTCCCACTGACAGTCAGCAGCATGTACATACAGTTCAACATTCTTATATACTGTAATTTTTTGAGCAACGGACACTAGGAAGCACCTTCCCTTGACTTTTTTATGAGGAAGAGCTTGAATTTAATATCTGCAAGCACATAACCAGTGCCTAAATAAGATACTTTCCTCTCCTTGAAGATCCTAATGCTATAGCATCTAGGTCACTGCTATTAACCTCTTCCCTAAGGAATTAGAAATAACTTCAAGATCCCAAGTAAATGCCATTCCTTGGCTGACTGGATCCCCGTCAGACGACACTGTTCATGTTGTTTTCCTCCCAACCTGATGAGTAGTCTTTGCCTGACAATTGCTCACAGAAGCAACCCAAGATACTGCAACACAGCTTCACTTTTCAGGTCCTGTTGTATTTCAGACAGGACCAGGCCAGCTGAAGATGGATTTGCTTGATTCTGTGGCATGTCACCCCACCCACCCCAAAGCCTAGCATACCTTTCATAGTCATGGTTTTGAATTGCAACCTGTCTCCCAGAAGCAAAAGTTTTAAGAGTGCTTCTGTGGGAAGGTAAAGCACTGAACATGTTTGTCCTGTCCAAGAAAAATACAGCTAAAGCAGAAGATAGGAGGACCTTTGGCAGAGCCAGACTTGGGTAACAAGAGATTAAAGATGTGGGTAACAATCAAAGCATTACTGGCAAGTGTTCAGTGTAGCAGACGCTAATGCAGCTCCCAATTAGGATTAGGTTTAGCTTTTGCTGCCTCAGTTCAGTCCTCCAGGTAGAAGAAAGTAGGAGGAGTTTTAAAACACCAGGACTACTTAGAAGAGTGGTAACTAGAAAAAAATGGGAAGGTGTTGAGAAGATCTGAGGGAAAACAGGATCACCATAGGGCACATCCTATTCACCAGTATAGGAATACAGACGCTTGTTTTCAGATGAATCCAGCCAGCCTAAATGTAGCTGTCAAAATGACAGTTACAGGGGTCCACGGTAATTCCAGTTGTTATTCCACAGTGTTGCGCAGGATGACCCTCAAAAGGCGGTAAGCTTGAACTTCCACTGTTTGCTTAGACTAACTTCCACAAACCACAGTAGTGCTTCTGTGCAATGCCACGCACACTGGCGCAGCAAGGCACCACCTTCTGCTGCTTTGTAAAACTAACATCTAGAGCTGTCTGACACACTACATTAAAAAGACCTCTTTTTAAATTAAAATCAATAGAAAAATATAAGTGGTAGGTTATGTCTGCATTTACTATGCAAATTGCCCTTCAAAATTAAGTTTTCCTTAAAAAAATTAAAACCCTTTACACTTACCATCCTGACGAACCTAAATGCACACAATGAACAGACTCATACAATAATCTCTTCCCGAATTTTCAGACAAGCTTCCACATGAAAGCAACTGAGCTTGGACAACTAGAAAAATTCCTAAGTTGTAAAGAAAAGAGAAGCCAGGCTTCCGACGACGTCCTCACGGCCTTCACTGTCTTTGTTCAGAGGGTGAGATACACCACAGGTCTGCATCATTACTTTGTGCCATCAGAAGCTGAAAAGTGGGGTAGCCAGAGTTTATTTTCAGATATGCTATACTTAATACGCGTTGTCCCAATGGATCAGTGAGCTACAAAGCTTGCAGACCGTACATAAGCAAATGGAAAGAGGAAGAGAGGATTAAATAGCTGATAATTAGAATAGCAAACAGGTATACCGTTTTTGGGACTTCAATCTCTCTATTTTTCCTCAGGAAAAAACACCACATGCCAGGCTGTGTGTTTATATAAAAATATTTTTTTGAAAAAGGCAAAATAGGACACGCTATGTCTCCAAATAAAAACAGCATCAAGTTGCCCAGTTTTGTTGTTTTCCTTGCCTGCAAGACAGGTCTAATAGCATGTACAGGAACCTTTCCTCTTTCGTACGATGCCCTTAGAACTAATTTACAGCAGGATATAAAGATGATATATCTGATACAAAACAGAGATTGGAAAAATAGCGTATGAGTTTCAAGTGGTATGTGATTCATGCTTACAGTTAAATCCCGTGGAATAATTTCAAAGCATTCCCATATGAAAATTCCAAGACATTCTCAAACATTAACAGCCAGTATTTGTGAAATGTCTGATAATCACTAATCTCATTTCATATACACAAAGGTTGAAGCAAAGAGTCAATAGCCCTGTCAAGGTCATGTATACACAAGTCAGGGTTAGCATCCAGGTTTGGCTTTGCTGTGAGCCAGTCTTTCTAACAAACTGTTTCATGCTGTAGTGACGAGTTATAGCTGGGGTTTGTTGTTGCTTACACGTTCTATATTATTTCTCCTCATACAGCCACATTAAAGCATGTTTGAAATAATACGACTATGACCCCTTTCATTTTGAAGAAACTAAACCCCTAGGACTATTTTATAACAGGAAACATCCTATAGCACCAATGTGAGCTGTTACAGCTGAAGGCGGCACTGATGGTGTGTGACGTTGGTGGAATGCACAGGAAAGGACAATCCATTCCCACAATTCTTTGAAAATTTTTGTGTGCTGTCAGGTAAGGCAGGCTGGTTCAGTCTGACACGTAACAGTGGGTGCTGAAAGTAAAAATGAGTAATTTGATGTAATCTAAAAATTTAACATACTAGAACATTAAGTAGTAATAAAAATGGTAAAAACAATTATTTTAAACAAAACTAGAAGCCTACTTTCATAGCAAATGTTCAGGTTACCTTTGAAAAACTGAAAGGCTAGAAACGAAAATCAACTCTTTGAAGTAACTGCAACAACTCAAAGTGTGACATCCACGCATGTTTAAAAATACAGCCTATAATAAACCAAACATAAAAGTATTCTTTACGCTAAAGGGAAAAGCCCTAATGATACTAGATCAAACTTCCCATTTTGACTTTATCTGGGAAGACAGAACAGCTGGTGTGCTTCTGGCTAGGCAGGTCCTATTCAGAGCAACGCTACTGAGACTATGAACCCATTCCTACAGTTTCAAAACAAACATAACCGCAAGAGTGAGCTTATATGCCTACATGAGAAAAAAAAATCTTAGGTTACTATAATCACAGTCAGTTAATTGACAGACTTGAGATTCTCCAGAATCAAACCTGCAGTTTCATACACAAACTCTGAATTTTATTTTTTTTTTTAGTAGCCCCAGTCAAGATGCAAAATTTAAAAATTGACAAGAAATTCCTTGTGCCTGTATCAACTACTGGAAAAATGTTACTATATCAATTCAACTTTTTTTTTTTTTATTCACAGCAACTACTACAAAACAAGATTTCATCCCTACCTAGGTCAAAGGCTCACAGAAGAGAAGCCCTTTACTTAGTCTTTTGTTGGGGTTAAGAATTAATTCAATCATTCATTGGTAAACTACGTATTTCAGTCCGGTTAAAAAAAAAGAAGGAAACAATGTCCTGTGGGAAAAAAACCTGGGAAAAGTCTATACTAGTATTTTTAAAGTTTGTCCACAGGAAATGATCTACCGCCACTTAAAATGTGATCAGACCAAAAGGATTGATCTTCCTCATGTAAATACATTCAAAGCAAAACACTGAAGTGGCTATTGGAACTCCTTTTTAAGTCACTGCTCTTGATTAGGGTTGCAAGGATCTTTTTATCTCACTACCTACAAGGACCAGATGCCACAAGAAAAAAAAAAGTACTCCTGAATGAGATATTGTGCTTAGTGGTCAGAGTGATCATTAGAGTACAGAAAATCCACACACTGTTCTGGATGAAGATAAGAACGAGTAGGAATAATCACTAGTAATTCTAATATACTGTCTGAGCAGATGGTCTAAACTATCAAATGTTTTATCTGTCCTACTGTTTCTTACATTGTGATGGACAAAAATTATACATGACAAACTGTGGCTGAGACAATGAATGTTTCCATCCATCATTCTGGGCTTCTCTTATTCTAACCACGTGACCGAGTTGAATCGAGTTTATGACATCTTGGCAGGAAGATTCCTACAGAAGCTAATATCTAGAGCGAGTACAGGAATAATGCATTTATTCCCCACAAAAGCAAAAAAAATGTTAATTTTAAGAACATGGGCTCTCTTTTACAATATTTCATTGTGGTCTGGTTCAATGAAGTGAAAAAGTCCTAGCAGATCATTCACAAAAAATTCAGAACTTCCCTACACTAGCCTTCACTTCGCCGCTGAAACTGCACTTGTTCTCAAGAGGCCATAAAGTTTCTAAAACATTGTGTGACAATCCTAAATAAAGGAAAACTCTCTTTAAGAACACAGGCTAAAAATCTAATAGAAATCCTTCATGTAAGCTGCAGACTCCTCTCCCCACGCACTGAACAGGCTTGGCACAGCGTCCAGGCATGGCCAGCTCTCTGCTGGGGGCAACGTTCTTGGCTGTGAAGGCAGAGCATGCCCTCTGTCACTCATGGCGAGCAGTCCTGTCCAACTGTCTCTTTTCGACAACTTTATCATCAATCTCTTTATTAACAGCTCCACTGCAGACTGAGAACGCAACAAGGACAATGCGCATGCCAGATTTCTGGAAGGCACACAGCATCAGACACCATGCAGGGCAAGGTTTCAGTAAAGCTGGAGCAGAAGCTGTAGCGCAAAACTCTTACATGCTGTTTTAAGAAGTATCGTGTGTTATAGTTACTTGGAATCAAACTTGTAGTTGGGGAGAGCCGGAAGTTATTCCTCAAATTACGAGGATTTCTCCCCGTTCCCCTCCAGTTTTATTTTAATGCCATTTGAAACCCCCGATCAATGAAGGGTACGTAAGCTAACATTCCATTCGGCTTCAATAATTCTATCTGCACTAGGTCAGCACATTATTCTCACTGAAGCAAACATCATAGAAATAATCTTAGGCAAACTGAAAGGTTTGGATTGATGTATAGATTTTAAGCATGTAAAACATTTACTTAAGTAGCCTTACTACGGAAATTTACTTTCCTAGATGTGCTAGCTCGCAAGTAGAACAAAAAGACCCAAAAAATCCCTTGTAAGCTGTCCAGTATCTGGGTGGGCCACAGTTATTATGGGGCAGTTTAAATGCATTAGCTATTTTCTTAAGTAAATAAATGCAGCTTTCCTTATCCACCAAGTCAGAGTTTTCATCACCTTACATCAAGAGTAATTTTCCTCTTTGTCCTTTCCTATTACTTGCCTGGATTCTGGCTCTTATTTAACGACAGTGATTTACTTCAAAAACCAAGCTCAATAATATCTGCATATACCATTAAACAGGTTTTTCCCAAACATTAATATGCTATTAAATTATATCATCTCCAAATTCAGTATGTTTACAGAGTTTATAAAGTAAAAATTTAATTAACTGTGTAAAACATTGTCATTCTTAGTTTATTTTAAACATTCCACTAGAATACAGAGGTCAAAAATACTGAGGTAGTTAAAAAACAATGGAGATGCTGAATAGGAACTGTTATCTGGTTAATTCATTAAGTGTGGGAGGAAGAAAAAAGTTACCTAAAGATAGCATTCCAGAGTTTTGGTCAGAATACAAATATACCTAAACTTTATTTAAAAACCATTAGTTTAAATATCCAGAAAGCAGATGGGACATCCAGCAGTGGTTCATCATACTATCTTTTCCATAATAAAACATGCCTTCTGAACTTTGATATCAAAGTTTGCATCCTTTCGGTGATGCTAGCGGCAGATGTCTGATGTTTGTAGATATTTCAAATTATTAGTTTGAACTTTAGATGTATCAAACTGCATCTGCCTCTATCAACAAATCCAAGACACTTTGTTTCCACTGAAGAGGTCCTTAATTCTACTAAGATTATTAAAGTAAACTAGAAATGGTTTATTACTGATGTTTTTCCAGTACGAACACTGGATCTTTAAAGAAAGTGAACCTACCAAGTACTCAGCTATTATATGTGTGTACAGACATTTGTACGTGTGCTTATCGGGACCTGCACATTTTTAAGTGACAATTTTTAGTAAGTATTGTTCAGCCACAATGATGCTGAAGAAAGATGAAGTATAGCAAAGCTACCCAACTAGTGTGTGTATAAAGTTACATAAAGGATGTCAGGATGACTTCAACATGCAAAACAACTTTTGTATGAATGCACTCAACTTGAAAAAAAAAAAAAAAAGAGAAAATAAACATACTCTGCTTCCTCAGTAACTACCATGGTAGTTTTTCATGCATTTAAGTATGGATTCTGGCTCAGTAATATCTAGTCTGTTCTTGCTATACTGAATTATTTTTGGTTATTCTAGAAGATGAAGAACTCAGTTTTAACTTTCATTGTTGATTAAAATTGGTTCTCTCGTTAAGGTACGTTTACTATTAATTGATACTCATTACTACTCAGTTACTATATACTTGTAGTTACAAGTTTAAAGATTTTGCAGTTTAAAAAAAAAAATGCACTAAGAAATGGCATGCACACATTCTACCTACAGCAAGGAAACACAACTTTAGCTAGAACTCATCAACTCAAATGTCTGATTCAAATCAGTGTGTCTAAAGCCATCTGTTAGAACCACGGCTTATTAATGTTAATTATTTTGGCTACAACAGTAATTTTCAGCTTCTTGTTTGCAGATCCTTGAGTCATGAACTTACTTCTGGAGGTTCATGACAGGCAGCTCAGGAAAACAAGCCTATTGAAGCCTATTGCCAGTAGACTGAGAAACACTGAAGAGAAATTTGTATATCTACTAGCAGATTTTTATTGGTCAGAGAAAATAAAAACGGAATTAAAGCCATAAATAACATCAGCTGTGATGAAAGAGAGACCAGGTCGGCGAGATATAAAGATGATGAATCTGTTCTAAACAAGACAAGCAATTGCATGCTGTGAAAAATATATACAAAGGTTTATTGTTTTAGGCAGGCTAATTATAATATGAAGACCATAATCATCAGTGGCTTCAGCAGTTAAAGACGTTTTAGTCAAAAGGAGGCTACTTAAAGTTACTCACATTAAGCATTTGGAGGATCGGGCTCATGCTGATACAAAGATCAATCAAGTGATGCACAACTACTTGTACTTTTTACTTTTATTTCAGGGCAAGCTTAAACTATTTGACAAGAAGAGAAATAGTGCCATCTGCTGACATAAGAAATAGTCGCTTGCGAGAAAAGCAAGTGTTAAGATGCCAAAACTGTTACAGCTAATGTTTAAAAAAATGGAATTAAAACTTTTAAAGAAAATAGCATAGCCCCAAATTGTTTATGCACACATTTCTTCTAGTTTTGTCAGCTTGTAAGACTCGATTTTGAGATGGACTCCTAATCAGGAGACAAAGAATGGATGCTCTTAAAAGGGTTTTGTTTTGGGTTTTGGTTTTTGTTTGGTTCGTTGGTTTGGTTTTGGCTTTTTGGGGGTGGGGGGATGGGGAGAAATAAACTCAGTCCCCACCAAGCCACTGCACAATCCACAACCTTTCCCTCTAACAGACTAGAACTCAAAATCCTGCTGAGTATTAATTCCACTTCCTATATCTAACACTACGCTTATTTAGAGAACATTAATTTATGTACTATTTCTTTTAGGCCATACTGTATTTTCGTCTCACCAGAAAATTTAAGAGCTAAGTATGAATTGAGAGTAAAATCAATTTTGTACATTCAGAAAAATCAGACAACTATGGGATTGTGCTGTTTTTTATTGTGTTTTCAATGGAGAAATACATCATCTGTTTACAAAATAGCTCTTGAAAAATACAAGGAGTACAGAGACTATAAAACAAAGCAAACTCCAGTCATGAGACACTACGTACATCATGCGAAAGCAACAGTCTGATCTCCAGGTTATGAAAACTAGAATTAAAAAGTCACTATACAGAAAGGTTCCAAGTTTCCAGCTTGGCAAAACTTGGGTGCCGTTACATGAAACGTTTAATAAAATGAAAAAAATTTTCCGATGTGTAAACAAAATGACAAGACTAAATTTGTGCCTGGCAATTTCGATCTAAACTCCATAGCTACACAAAATACACAGACACCTTGTACACTTCAACTGTTAATATAACCTTCTTTGGGGGGTGGACGACAGCAGGCTGCACAGGGCAAGGAAAAGAGAAATGTTGTATACTAGACATCTTAGACAAATGGCAAAAAAACCCTTCAGTTACTGCACAGCCTAAGTAAAAGATAAGCTACACTCTGACTTTGGAGAATTAATTTAGAAGGATAAGGGGAAGAGTGTAAGTAATTTAATTTTAACATGAAAGATGCATGTGTAATAGGATGGAGCACAATGGGAGAAAAGAGTTCATAAAACATGCTAATCAAAGTATGGGAAGTATGATTTGACATCCCACATTTCAGACTGAAGTAATAGTAACATGAAGATTGTTATCTACATCTGGTATTACTGTTGGTATCCCTCATGTTCCTCAAATACTGCTGTTCCTTGCCATGAGAGATTCAGTTCTTTCAAAAGAAAAAGGTGTTACTTATCTTTTTGTGATAGGACTACAAGAACAAAAAATAGGAGTAAGAGAGCTTACTAGATGTCAAGTGCTTACTAGAAATATGATTTTTAAAAATTCATTGTTGTTCAGTATGTAAAACTATTTCTGATGAGCCATCTAAAAATAAAAAGGTTAAAATTCTTAGGGAAAAAACTTTTTGCCTTTATTTAAAATTTGAAGCTTTTAAATGCATACAGGACTTATGGAGTGTACAAAAATCATCTTATATTTAGCGATTCAAAGGCCATCAAGACAGGTGTTACATTTCACAGGCACGCAATATTTACTTAAACACTTTAGTCATGGGACAAAATTTTGAATTTGCGCCTACAGGCCACAAGGTATTACAATTAGGTAAGGGGCGGGGGGGAACCCAAATGAAGGTCTGGCTTGCTTTTATTTTGTATAACTAGCTATTGTTCTATATGGTGCATACAAGCTGCAAAACCACCCCCCAACTTTAAACGCAAAAACTTTTCCCAAGAAATAAAAGGATCGAAAAGGGAATAAGGAGTTTGAGTAGCTCAACGGAAAGTTTATTTGATGTTTGATTGCTGATCTGTATGCACTTTAAAACAACCCTATAAATAAAAGTAGACCACATCTTAATCACGTCCCACCGATGCCAAAACTTCCCAATTACTTCCTCAACATATCTTACAACCTCAAAGATTTGACATTTCATTTTAAAGGCTTACTGCTGCTTGATGGCAGTTGAACTAGATATACTAGACACTTTGTTTTCAATGTATAGTATATCCTAGAACGTCATCCAATTTGCAGATTACTACTATTGAAGAGATTCTTCAATAAAACAAAAGTGTATCGGCTGAAGATCTAAAATTAGTCACAGTCCAATAAAAAAGTACATAAAAGTGCATTTAAGGGATTCTTATGCCAGTTTTATCTCAATTTTGAAACAATGCATCAAACAAATTCAATCAGAATGTCAAATATGGCTACAAATAGTGTTCATGTTCTTAAAGGCAGTAATCCTTCGAAATATTTAATGCAACTGTTGCTAACACATTAATTGTACTCCTGGCTTCACATACTAACCTGGACTTCCAATCAAGTGGTGATTTTAGCCCAGAAAGGGAAGTGCACAAAATATACCTAAATCCATTTGCGATCATGTTCTAGTCTTGCACCCTCCGTTCTCCTTTTTTTCTAGCATTAGAAGACAACAGGTTGAGTTGGCAGATACTGTTTATGGACCCCTGAGGTTGTTTTTACCGGTTCAATCTCAATTTTATTGAATTCTTGATAACAGGAATAGGATTTGCAGGGAGAGCAGGGATATCTGAAAGGTCTGTACTGGGTGTTTTCTGAAAAGAGAAGAAGAAGCTTGGTTGTATTTTAACTTTGTAAACATCAAAATTAAAATATTGTAGTAACTGGCACTAACTTTCAAAAACACGATCTTTAGAAGAATTTTTAAGACTATAGCAAGGTAAGGATAACTACAAATTACAAATATAGACGCAGATATTTCCTTTGCCTACACAGTCATTAAGGAAAATTTGTACAAGAGTCTCTTTCATAGTACACGTTTCCTTTTTTGACAGCTGTAAGAAATTAGGAAGTGCTGCAGATAAAGCTGAGCTTACTAATAACCTGTATTATAATAAAACATAATATCTACATAAGGGTGCTTGATCTGTGACATCTACTATCTAATCTACGTCTTCAGTATTTAAAAATTCCTTTGAACAATTCAGTGTTAAGCCTCAGCCCCTTACAGATGAATGATGAAAAACTGTCCCCAGTGCAAGCATGTGTCTTCACACATTTATATTTCAGACTTTTTAAATAGTTCCTCACAGGTAAATTTCCAACTTTTCATAATGGTTTATATTTATATGGAAAACATATGAACTCTAGAACAGCACTGTATGACTGCATTAAGAATTTCACCTTGAAAATAATCTGAACACTTTTTTCTCACTTAAGCCTTAAAACCCATTCAGCAAAATCATATCTAAAGCCATATATGAAGGAAAACACAGAAAAGGAATACTCTCAAGATTCAGCATGATTCATTAATTTCTCACATGCTTTATAAGCCTCTATTGTTGGTTGGTTTGGTTTTTTTTGTTTGTTTGGGTTTTTTTTGTTTTTTTTTTTTAATTTTGAAGTGTTTCTCTTCCACTTCCACATATTTGACATCACAATGACCCAGTTGTTATGAATTACTTCCCATAATACATCAAAAATTATTTTGTTATAAACATTCAAAATTAATATAAGGTACATTTGATATATGGGGAAAATTGCATTAAAATGACTGCTCTTAATTGTTTTCTTAAAAAGAAATCAACCCAGTTAACAGTGACTGATAAGGTAGCAAAGCACAATGCAACAAGGACCCAGGGCAAAGCAGCTCTGACCTCCCACCTTCCCCCTGCCCGGTGCTGACTTGCAGTTTAACATGTTTCTATTTTCTGCAACATGAAGAACGTTTTAAACAAAGCCAACAAGAACACTGAAAAAATGACTGAAGAGGTCCACCATTCTTTTGCAGTTTCCAGATTACTTTTGCTAAAGTTACAACTACCCAATTTGTAAAAGCTACAAAGCTTTATATAATCGTCCCTCAACTATAAATGAAATAAACTTGGTGTTCTAAATGATCTAAAAATTTACCTGAAGCAGTCTAGAATGCCCATGTAACATCTACAGTTTTTGCCAAGCAATTTTAGTACCTTTATTCAGTACTGCTCAAATAGTTCAAGAAGTCCAATAATACATACCATTAATGCTATTGCAATATATCTTCATTTTCAATCAATACATTTACTGCACATCATTTGACGATTAAAGTGTGCATAAAATGCTTTGCAATAGTAAAACTTCAATCAGTAGAGCACTAAGACAAGCTTAAAAAGGCTAGTAAAGACAAAGATGCAGTCTCTAAAAGTGGTTACAAAATTAGGAACAAAATTTTAAGTGAATACCACAGAATTCTTAATGTCTTTTTCCAGTGCTCCTTACACTTATAATACCTGCAGTGAAGCAACACAGCTAGCTAATGAATTAATTACGTGTCTCTCTCATATCAAGTATCAGAATCTGAAGTTACATTTCAGACATTCTCAACCTCTACCAGAGTATCTTTGAGCAGTAGCTATTTAAAGCATTTCTTTCCTCGTTAGAAAGGATTATTCTGTGATGTGCAAAGCACAAAGGAATAAACTGAGCCCCTTACTTTGAAGGCACAATTCAGAAGAGCGAATCCAGCTTCGGTCAGTTTGTATGGCAAGCCATACATGTTTAGCTACAATGCACATTCAATAAGATCAATGACCATCTAAAACACAAAAATTGTGACAGTAACAACAAGCAGTTTTCCATACAATGGATTTATATTAAAAATTACACATTTATTAACATCTGGACTCATTTTAATGTCAAAGTTTTCACCACATATTAGCACACACACACAGAGGTGTTCTTAAAAACAGTACCTGAGGAGCTTGCAGAGTTGTCTGAAGAGTTTCTGTTTGAGAATTAACATTCACTTCTGTCTCAAGTTGCTCCTAAAAAAACCCCAAAAGACATCAACACAGTTATACCACTTCCAATTATGAAAAGATATTTATAAAGAACTATTAACCAGAATGCCTTAAGTTGTGCATATACAGCAAAAAGAAAAAAAAAGGCAAGTATTAATATTGCCCCATTGATACTCGTCCTTTTATAACACAGAAATCACCACATTAGAGATGTTTTGCTTATCAGGAATTTGACATCAACACAAGCTACACCACTTCTCAGTTGTCACTTGTTTAACCACTTAATGCCTTTTATACAGAATCCTATTGGAAAACTTACATGTCATTAAACTCATTAAAGACAAAATATAGTCCTGGTGAATTTGTTGCAAATTTAACTGCTTTTCCACTCCTTTCACCATTCTGCCAGAAAAATTTTCTTGCTAATTTCATGGGTTAAATCAGCTTTCTGGATGGACAGATGAATGTCAGTTTTTCAGATAAAACAGTGGGACTGCAAGGCTGAAGCAGGACAGTGGCAGTCTCATTTTAATGAAAACAGCCCGTTGAAATTGTACCATTTACTAAAACACATCCTAAAAAAGGCATGCATTTCAATGGCAAAAAAACCTATGTTTATGTTAATGAAAAAGTTTGTTCCTCCATTTCCTTCCATGCATATTAAGGACATAAGATTTAGAGGAGACTGACAAAAAAGCTAACAGGATTTCCTATGTCTTTTATAAAGATCTGTATCCAAGAGGATCTATTTTCAGTGTCAGGATTAAATGCTTACATGCATTTCTGCCTTCACCTGTCTTGAGTTCAAAGAGATTTCAAGGTGACTATACAACAAGATACAATTCCTCACTTAAGGGTGTAGAAACTATAAGTCAAAGTAACTTAAACATTTTAACAGATAATTTATCAGCCTATTTTTCAGAGTATTCCAAAGACAACAGAACATGCCTTATAAAAACTGTACACAGCAAGTGGAGAATTGCTCTCATAAGGCTGAACACAGACCTTCACCCCTTCTGTTCACCAATGAGCAGAAAAATTGGCACCTGAATTACAAGATCCCGGCGGGGCACACCTGAATCTTTAAGACCCAAAAAGGTATGCTGTAACTTCATGTAATAATTTCACTATCAGAAAAGATTTATTTACCTCCATTTAAAATTTTTCTTATCTAAAAAGTGACTAAGGTAGCACCTGGCTTCAAGATTCTCAGCCCAACATGCAAAAATTCCAATGGAATACATAGGACGACTGTTCTTTAGCTAAGTAAAACATACCGAGTTCAGGATGCAGGCAAAGCAAGGCATATAGACACATCCCTGACCTAACAAATTTAATTATTTATTTTCACTATTCATAATAGTGTGTGAATGACCAAAGAAATCAGTCGTATGTGACCATGGATTCAGACTCAGCTTTGCCTAGCAGCAGGTAAAGTGCTGCAATTGATTAATATTCATATATACACTGAAAAACAATATTCATTTTGACATCTTTACCAGAGAGTCTATAACATAACTAAAAACGCTCTTAGTCATTCCTAGAGGGAAACAGAGTAATTTCCACAAGAGTCCTGATTAATACACACAAAATTGTATGGTGTAGGCATAAATACCTTAGTTTCCATTTTTTCATGCTCATTCAAATCTATACAGCTAGTATCTTCACTTATCTCATCCTGCTGAAATGCAAACAAACCCAGAAAGTATTATAAATCATAAAAACATTTTTAAAAGTCAACAAGAAAATAAGGTTTTATAGTGTTTTTTAAAACAGATTTAGTTGTAAGGCTTAACATGTTATAATCTAACAAAAAAATTGTTTTTCAGACAAGATCTTAGAATCTCAGCATTTGTGCTAATGCAGTGCATGTATCACATAATGAATATCAGCATAATAAAAACCACTAACACTTAAGCAAGCTGAAAACATAATGCAGCAATGCAATCAGAGTAGGAAATATACACCCCCTTTAACAAAATATTTGGAACTTGGAATATGAGAATCAGCACAGATTAGTTAAAGTTTTGGACACTGTCATGGTATGAACTCAAAATCTCAAATACCTCTTCAATTTTCATTTTCTTGGGAGACTCTTCTTTATGGGGAGAAGATGTCCTTTTCACTGCTATGACAGGGCTAGGCATTTTTGTTGTAACATTTCCTGAAGTTCTTGGTGATTGATTTAATAGATACGCTGAGGAAACAACTCTAGAGATGGTAGGCTTTGGTGGTGGAGAAATGGCTGGTTGTGTGGCAGTTTGAGGAATGCTTTCATTTGAAGTACCTGTGGAAAAATAAATTGAAAAGCTTCAACAATATGAGTTGACACAACCATTTCAAGTTCAGTCACTGATATTTTTGGTCTCTACTCAAAACCAGTGGCATCAAGCAGGCATCAAGGAAGTGGTACAGTCAGTGGTATAAGCACCATGTTTGGAACAGTAGGTGTGCATACACAGCAGTTGAGTTTCAAGCTCATTCTGAGAGAGAATTCCTGTACCAGATATCGGGTGTAGCTGTGTCAGTGACACTCTGCTTGGTATAATTAACCCTGCTTAACAGCATGGTATACTAGCCCAGACAGAGCTCTGTGCTAATATAACTCTATTATTCTTGGTACCCAAAGAAGTCTTACTGTTTCTGTACTCAGCTGTATATATGCATTGCCAAAGACTGCCTTAAATCAAATCCAGGAACAATCTGATGCTCCCTTTGTCACTCAAACATGAAGTTTATCATTTCCCAGGCTCAGAGTACACAATGACAGATAGGAAATCATCACAGAGCACCAGATAAACATCTGACATTCCATACATCCTTTTGAAAAATGCTCCATATGACAAAGCTCTACCTCATCAATTGCCTACCTCAAACCAATCAGCAGACATAGGGAGATGCTCCGGGATGAGAGAAATTACAATGAGGAAATTTTTCATTAATAAGTATCAGGCAACTGCTTTTGACCAAAAACAAAAAACAAAACACACACAAAAAAAAAACCCACACAAAACAAAGAACGAACAACAACTGATATGCTTCCAAATCCAAAACACAGTCATGCCATTTAAGCTCCATTTAGTGCTCATGGACAAACATGCGCACAATGATGCAACTGTGACTTATGATAAAAAAAGACTCCACTGTCCCACATGTCAGATTGAAATAAGACATCTCATCCTGAAAGGCTAAGCAGTAGGTCCCCTTTTCCATCTATTTCTGACTTGTATACAGCTAAAGTTCCATCAAAAAAGAGTAGCTGACTCTAAGTGAACAGTTTCATCAGATGCCTTTGTTCTTTCACTAAAAACAATTTTTACATTTTTTAAGTATTATGTGAAAAGTGTACTTTTTTTCTTGTAGAAACTATGGAGGATAAAGTCACCACACAAAGTGGGAGCTATTTGAAAAGATGTTAGTAAGGAGCATCACAGTCTCTTTCATTCCTAGAATCAATTCATGTGGCACAGGTTACAGACAGTACAGAACTACCTTTTGTGTTTAACTATGAAGTGGATTAAAAAGAAATATAGAAATTGCTCTTCCAGCTTTAGGAAGTTTTTCCTCATTTGGCCAACTGACCTACAGACCTGCATCAGGTCATGGGAAAACTACTGCCATTGTGAATGGCAAATATAAATCCCTAAGAATAAAAGACTAAACAAACATCACAGCACAAAATACTGCACTGTGATTTCCTGAGTCCTGCAGAAATTAGTTAAATCTGTGTATCAAGGAGAACATGTTGTTACAGCATGTGTTAAATAAAGACCTCAAACTGGAAGAAAAACTGCTTTATAAACATTACAAAAAAAAAAAATCAGTAGAAACAATATACTATGCCATTTTCCTTACCCCCTGAGCTTTCACTGGAATTTAGTTGTGGCACAGTGACCTCAGAAGCCTGTATGTTGGTCACAGATGCTGCTGTTACAGCTGGCGCAGGACTGCTTCTGCTACAAAGAGAAAAATGACAAAATGCTGAACATTAGTGAAGCTATGGTGCCGTATGATCTGCCTTTCACCATGTCATATGGTCTCTTCCCTCAGGTCACTAGCAATAGAACGAGAGGAAACGGCTTCAAGCTGCATTAGGGGAGGTTTAGTTTGCATATTTGGAAAAATTTCTTAACTGAAAGAGTGGTCAGGCATTGGAACAGGCTGCCCAGAGAGGTAGCAGGGTTGCCACGCCATTCCTGGGGGTATTTAAAAGATGTGTAGATGTGACACTTCAGGGCATGGTTTAGGAGACATGGGAGTGTTGGGTTGATGCTTGGACTTGATGATCCTAGAGGTCTTTTCTAACCTTAATGATTCTATGATACTATATGCATGGCCAGTAACCATAGCTGATAGGATTTTACCTACGTTACAGAGTAGAACTTACAAAACTATGTCACAGCAAGAAGACAAAAGTGATCATTGGCAATCTACTATCAAACTTGAGCAATGGAAGCTATTCCAAATATTTAATCTGAATCACTTCAGAGAGTTTTTTAGGCCAGTAATAAGTTGCATTTTTAAAAAAAGGCAAAAATTAAGGCAACTTTCAGCAATTTGGCAATTAATTTGGCAATTAAGGCAAACAAGGTGCAGGGGAAACCACCACCACTAGCTTCCTGACGGACGGAGCAAAACCACCATAGAAGGACTAGAAGAGGAAGCTTGTTTTCAATCTACACACACCACCATGACTACTATTTTAGCCTGGACTTCCCAAGCAAAAGCCTGGGATTCCACAGGACAAAAATATTTGTTTTTTCATTTTCAAGAAATAGGGAAGCATTATGTGTCTAAAACCAACACAGGGCAATTTCGACTTCAAGTGTGCCATCCTAGATATCATAGGCTGGTTTTAACAGCATGGTCAGAGGCATCAACTACAGAAAATCATTTACCAAGGAAGACTAACTAAATGAGCACTTGTCAAAAGGAACAAGTTTAGAGAAGTATTTTTATCCTACAAAACATCCTATAATATACATCTAATACTGCACAATTGTAAGACTGGTGTTAACTTCTGTGTGTTGAACAGAAACATTAAGACTCTTGAAAGAAGAGAGAGTAGAATCCCATTTACTTAAGCAAACTGAAGTTTAGATAGGAAAGGAGTTAATACAGGAATTTAAGATTAAGATAAGCATTAATATGTACACTTTGAAAATACAATGCTTAATTTGCATAGATATCATCAGCAATAGCAGTAGCACTACTGATTTCCCAGACAGAAAGCCTGAACTTCTCTACTGCCTCACATTTTGATCCCAAACTCACATAACTCTCCCTTACTCTCACACCTCAATTTTCTGCTCACTACCTCTCACAGCCTCCTACCACAGTGCCCCCAAGTTTTTATATCACCTTGTTCTTCTAAGCATCTTTACCCAACTTTATAATTCTTCATCTGAAGTCCAATGCCATGCTCCCTATCCCTGAAATTTAGCCCTGCTCTAGTGCTCAAGCTGGAAGTAATATCTGCAGGCTCTAGCTTGGAACATCCACATTTTGATGACTCTAGTATCTCACACATGCAGTATTTGCTATGCTTTTGACACAAGTAATTCGGGAACAGAGAGCAGCAACAAGACTGAAAGTCTTCATTACCCCTGAGAACTTCCAGAACTGTTCAATGGACTCGTCTTCATAGCACTAGTAGGCGAAGGCACAGACGTGCTGTTATCACTGTCCATAGACAAGTCTAGGCTGCTGTCATTCAGAGCTGTCAGCCTGATCCCTTCTGTTGAATGCTGCAATCCATGGGAAAGAAAATTATTAAGGGCTTAAAAAGCAATGAAGATTCAAATCTCATAATATTTCAGTTATGCAAAATATTAGTTGTTACATTTGTGAAGAAAAAAAAAACAAGCGGTGATTTAACAGTGATGAGCTTCCACCATGGACTAAGCATGGATGCGTACCTTAAATGCAGTTACATTTAAGTATGTTTTTAGAAAGAAAAAAAAAACAAAAAACCAAAAACCTGAAAGTAGGAGCATTTGAAAATGCAAAACAAATGGACAATTTTCATATCCTTTTGCATGTAAATAATCCACTATCCTGTCACTACAAGCATTTACATTTTCACGTTCACAATTCAGGTACAGATTTGTGTGAACCAATGATGTTCAAAAACATAGGATAAACTGTTATTACCCTCAGTGACTGTATTTTCAGCTTTATTTCAAATTTCTTTGCTTTTGTGGGCTTATAGATACTGCTTTCATTAACTTTGAAGTAATACTGATGTACACCAAAACCACAATTAATACAAAGAATTTGTATTGAGACTGATTTCAACTTAGTGGAGAAGAAAAACCCTCATCTGACACAGTACTAAAGCGATGCTTTGCTTAATGTTTACATTGGCCTCTGAAACATATTACAAATGGATTTACACTTGGTTTCAATACAAGATTTCTCATTCTTTTTTTAAAAAAAGCAGTTAATATAAACCAGCTACAGTAAAAAGGTATGTTATTCAGATATACCTAAAAGAGAGTACGTAACAGTGGTGTAGCTACTCACAAAAACAAGCAAACCTGTATTGTTCTCATTAAACTAACACAAAGAAGCAGGGTTTTTTGAAATATAGACTAAATTGTTAAATTCTGTGTTCCAATCCCTTCTTCCTGCCTCCACTAGAAGTAAATCATATCCAACACGCCAGCTTAAAAATTTTCCAACCATTCTCATGGATGGCCACATAGATAGGCTACATATTGAGGGAGAAAATAAGCCTGGCTAGGGAATGGGCAACTTTCTGATGCCAAAACTGTCATTTAGATCTTTTATTCCTAATCAAAAGAGCATAAAATACCTAAAGTTGACAAGTTGCAGGTTGAAGAATAGTTTCCTTGAAATTATCCTCAGAAGTATTCAACCTTAGTTACAGCAACAAGACTACTATCCTGGATACAAAAAGGCAGCAACAAGTTCAACATTCTACTCTATTTGATGACTTCCAATTTTACATTTGGGAGACTTACAGGAAAATCTAAGAAATAACAACTTAAGAGGAAAATGCTGGAAATTGCAAGAATTGCTTGACTAATTGGTCTATTGGTGTTGTTACACTGTTTTTTACACTGTAATTACACTGTTCTAAATCTGTTTCGTTTAGGAAGGCCAACAAAATATGATACCGCAGCCAGACCTGAAGATACTATCGACATTGTTGATGTTGTGGGAAATCTTGCATTGTATTTAGTGCATCTAGCAATACAGCTACAGTCAAATGAGATCACATTGATTATACAGCTAAAACTAAGCTTTCAAAATGTGATTTCAGTTCTTTGACTAACAAATCCAAAAAGCTGAGGAATTATTTCTCCATGGCATTTTTATTGCTCTCAAATATTAGTCAAGTTTACCTTTTTCTTTTTCTGAAGCACGTGATTAGGTAACAGTTGATGAAGTTGCTTACGTTTCACATGCCTTGCAGCAATCTTCATATCCATCTCAAACATCTTGCTGTTTATTGCTTGCCTATAAACTACACAATTAGAATAACATTAAGACATATTGAAGCATTTTGCAAAGTCCACTTACTTGCCCAGGCAGAAACAATCTGTATTTCAGAACAATTTTTACCCTCACGAACAAGCATAGCGTTTCTGTGTTCTGGAGGAAGAAAGTGAACTGCCTACTATGCCAGCAATGATAGTACAAACACTAAAACATTACTTTGGAAACAGGTGACCTGTTTTACAAGAAAAATATCTTGGCAAGCACACAGTTCTCTAAACTATATTGTTAACAAGTTTGAACAGTAACAGCTCAGAAGTGAAATCTTCATTTCACCTCAAAGGGACTAAAGAGAGAAATAAGATTTCCTCATAAGAATTACTTTATATATATATAAAACAAGTTTGAAGAAAATAGATTCAGCTTTTGTTTATGCAGCTCCTATGACAAATGGGTTCTAATTCAGGAGTAGAATGCTCCTCTGCCGGCTAATATATTACAAATTGTTCTGGCAACTGAGATACCACTATGTATTACTACAAAAGTGATTTATGTTCATGTTTCTTCTGCTGTTCTGGGGTTTTGTTCTTGTTTTTGGGGGGCGTTTTGTTTTTAACTATAGCTACTATAATGAACTATTTCTCTTCACCTTAGAACATCTGCTTGTGGTGAGTCAGCATACTTAGTGCTAGTAAAGTAACTACACTGCAACCCAACACGTTGGGTTCGAGCAAAAAAAGAAAATTTTGGTTTTTTCACAACTGACTTTCTGTACATTGTTAACAGACCTGTGGCAGACATACGAATAAAAAACGTTCTGTAAATCTTAAATGCAAAAACTTAAGAGGTATCTCCCTTATTCACTACTATACAAATGTTACAGAATCTCATAGAATAGGCTGTGAACGTGTCATTAAAATGCTGTTAAGAGACAAAGAGCTCAATGAATATTGCATATTAAAGAGCCTACTACACTAATTCTGGGTATTGAAGAAGCTCATAAAGCCTCTGTGTAAAGATTATACAAGTTACAGTTAAGGTAGGGGCACGTTCAGGAAAGCCAGACATGGTTAAAGCATTCCATGTTCCTGACATTAAGTATTACCAAAGTTTCAATACAAGGAAAACCTAGCCCACTGCTAACGGCTCTCTTCATCCCCACCGCTCTCACTGAAAAGCAAGCTATTCCCTAATTTCATTCTTGAAAATGCACTGGTAGTTTTGATAAAATCTTAGGATCTATTCCAAAAGACAAGGCAAACAGATGTTTTCAGGATGGATTAGAAACAAGGAAGCCAGACCCACATTAATTTGAGATGACAAAGAAACACACAACACACACACAGAAATTGTTTGCTAGTTGGTTACCTTTGGAAGTGTATTTACAAATTGAACAGAAAACTATGCATCACAGTCTACAATGATTTTGATTAAAATCTGAAATTTGTCTAAATATACACAGTTTTAAATGAGGTAGAATTTAAAGTAGTGCAAGTAAATCAGATTCAAAAATCATAAGGGCAAGTTTTAGTATTTTTGAATCAAAAGTCTCTGACAAATGCACTATTGAAATATCTGTTTATAAGCAGCAGAAGACCTGAGAAACTAATTCATAGATTCCTTTACTCCTTCACACCAGCAGACAAGCTATTATGCCTTTTCTAAATTCTCAAAATTTAGGATGTGTCTATATAGTTTGACCTTCACTACTTATAATCAAAAGGAATATTCCACCTCTCGAGAAAATAAAAATCCCTTTGACTAAAAAAGGCAGATATATATACACACACACACATCCCTCATTGCAGCCATATATAACAATTAACAATTTTCAAACCTTGGCATGAATTAAAAATGTGTATATATATATTTCTATTATATTCACTCATATACCCACACTAGGTAGGTGGGGGGGTGGAGGAAGATAGGGGCATACCATTTCCTTGCTTCCAGTCTTACTGAGTCTTAGAAATCCTGAGACCAGGGTTGCATTAGATAGCGCTTGAACCTATTCCTTTAACTCTGTAAACATGTAATACTTGAGCTTTAACTGTCATTTCTTTAAAAAAACAAGATATTGCAAATCTATTAAGTCTGTCAAAGGTGCTGTTCCTTTCTTAGACTCTGGAGAATCACACTCTTCAGCTGTTACCAATTCTTTCCTTACAAATTTCCTATGCATGTTCTAAATTATTTTCACAAATCAAAAAGTAAACATCGGAGAAATTCAGAAAGGTTTCTTGCACCAAGTGTTGGACATGAAAGTAAAGGTTACTGAACCAACTAGCTAGTATGAAACACCATGGAATAAAAGGCATTTTGTTCTAGAGTCTACTAGATACTCAGCGTTAATCCACTGATAAATTCAGTTTCAGCAAATAATAAAAATATTTAACCTATACACATTGTCAAAATGAGGTTAGGCTCGGTAGTTTGCATATGACAACTGATTTGTCTGTCTAATAAAGATCACAATATAGTGTACTATGGTTAGTGAGATCTGAAAGATGTGTGCACCATTTTAATCAGCTTTAATGAAAACAAACTGAAAACTATTAGTCTGAATCGTCCAGAAGCATTAACTCATTAAACTGTATTTCATTAAATAACACAACTCCTTGCTGAATCCTTCTATTCTATGTCTAGATAGAATTCCACTATTGAAACAGACTACATTATGAACAAAAGACAAAAGCTTCAACAAGTTTATTAATACCAGAACATCTGAAAGCGACACTCACCTGTGTCTGTAAAAGACTGAATGTCATAGGTAAGATCAACACTTAAATTTTCAGAATTTTCAGTTTTCTTAAACACCAGCCCAATCACCCACATTGTTCGGTATTCTTCCCTGGAAAATTTATACAAAACAGCCATATAATACTGACAGAAGAACTGAATAATAAGTTATCTGCTGCAATAGACAGTTGTACATTTTAGCTCCACTACCAATGGGGAGCTCGTCACAGAAACGCAAAAACCAAAGCTGGCATAATGACATGCCCTTTTCATTTGCAATGCAAGAAAAGTCATGAAACACTGACATATCTATCTCCAGCAAACTTAATAAGCTAAGAGCATCAGTAGATTACTTCCGTATAGATTCTCTCATTTTCAGGAGTTACAACTAGCCATCACCACTGTAAAGGAAACAGATTTAAAAGGAGATGGCAGATTTTCAGTGCCTGACCCTGAAAGTACTTAGAAGCTTCTCCCTGACTAAACAACTTCCATTTTCCCACTTAAACTTGTCTTCAACTCTCAGATTTCTTAGCTGTAACTGACCATACAAAGTAGAGTTTTCAGGTAAGAAAAGCCTCCCTTTGACAGCTCACCTTCACCTAATATACATAGAAGATGAACTATTACATTCTATTAAAGAATATAGTTAACACTTGTATAGCAGCTCAAAACATTTAATGGTTTAATTCAAATGTATTTTCCCTGTTAGACTATTTCAGAAAAAATAAATTTAGGCAGGCAGGTGAAAGAACATACAATGTGTACATTGGGAAAATGACCTTTCCTAAAAGCATTGCCCACACACATCAAGTCTTCTACAATAAGAGCTATTCAGAGCCTGTGATTATGCAGGCAGTTGTAGCTGTATTTACCCAGTAAAATGGTGCTGAAGAGGTACTGCCTGCTTTTGTCCCATTTCACTTGGAACATATATATAATTTATGTACATTTTAAAAAGTAGCACCATACTGTCACTTGAAGCAGTTGATGTCTGGAAAAGGCTGTGCGGAAGATAAACAAGGCTTTTCACATATTCCCAGTGAAGACAAAAATTTCTTCCCCGTTCTCACACTTCACACAAAAATATGATTTCTTACAAGTTAGTTATAACACTATCTAGAAATAAAGTCTTAAAAGTTTTTAGCCCACACACCTGCAATCATTGTTTTGAGTGGGAGAAGAGGAGGAAGCAGAGGGGGGAAGGACTTGAAAACCAAATAATTCTAAACAATTTGAAGAGCTTGCTATTGTTTCCACATCCCGAGGAATTCTAACATCAGCCATTACCAAGTTTAAGTGATACACATCCCAACTGCTGAATTTAGTAACATTAAATGAACATAGTTACTCAAGATTTTTGTTCTACTTTGCCTGATGTTCTGCTGAATTCTCAGTGCTACCTCATAATTAAAACTGTCTTACCAACTGATGCTAGATGCTCAGAGGCGCTAAGTAGCAGTAGCTAGCACTGATTATTGGCAAGAAATTATGAAATTAATAGTTATTAACAAAAATATATTCTTTCCTTAAATTTATTTTCTGGCTTAGAAACATTCTTATACAGAAAAAAAGTATCTACTTTTACAAATTCTACTTGAGAAGAGCTTAAAACCGTTTGCCTTTAGATGCTGTCATTAAATATTAATCCATTTAAGATTCTATAAAAATGCTACTTCACTTATTAATGAATCAGTATTTTAGCTAAGTAAGTTCCTCATGAAAAAACGGTTTTGCTTACTTGTCAGGATTCTCCTTGGGTGCTGGGAATGACTGTGGATTCACATGGGCCAGCGTAATGAATTCATTCTTCTCCAGGTTTCCAACTAGAATACGGATTTTTGATTCCACCAAGCCCACCCTGCACAGATGTCATTTATTAGCAAGTTCTCATTAATACAAAATAATAGAAGTATCTAACATCATGTATCAGGATAAGATCCTGATACTTCTCCTTACACTAATACTTGAGACTACAAATGAATAGTGCACTATACAGGACAGATTAATTCAGATCAATAAACCAAGTGAATGCGTTCAAAAACTAATGCAAGGGAAGATTAAGAATGCCCTGAAGCTCTCATTATGGCCTCATTTTACAAATGGAATTAAATAGCAAGACATTACACACCAAGTAAAAGGCAGTCAGCAAGAAAATTCCTATGTATTTTTCCAATATTCTTTTGGATTCAGATGATGAATTTTGAAGTTGAAGATACTCCCAATACCTGACAATCTTAAAACCTCTCTAATAAAGAGAGCAGAAACGAGGCATTTTTGTTTTGAGAAAAAAACATTTGGAGAGGTTGAAAACATACCTCCTCATGCTGCTTATTAAAAAAGGGCATAAGTCTTAAGAAATTAAGATTTGTAAAGTGAACCTGACAGTGCTGTAAAGAAGCAAAATGCAAGCAACAGCCTTTGCTCCCTGGTTCTTCATTTTTACTGTTTTTCAGAAGGGTACCATCTTCATCCAGTTAATTTTGAAACACTGAAGGTCCAATTTATTTCAGTAAAAAAATACCAAATACTCTAGATAATCCCTTGCATCCAAAGTTGACAGGTTTTGGGGTTTTTTGTTTTTGTTGTTTGGTGGTTTTTGTTTTTCTTTTAAATAGCAAGCATTATACTCACCATTCTAGTCGCTGTTTTTCTGTCGGTGCGCTTGCTAGAAGTACAATATAATGCCTTTGGAGATAAAGACAATATGCTATTCTATTTATATTTCTAAAACTAGACATTCAAACCTTAATATTACAACTTTGCAATAAGTTCCACATTGTAAACTACAAATTATTAGCTTAAGTATACACCTTATAATAAAATTGAGCATTAAAGCAGACAAAGGGACTATGTCCCCCAAGCATGTGACCAATGGACTTGAAACATTTCAGATTTTAGGGACATTTGCAGCTATACTTTAATAGCAGTAGCCTTAATAAAAGGCTAGGAATGTAGTGCTACTTGAAAAACAGTAGAGATATGTCAATACCTAATGAGATCAGGGATTTAACTGACTACTAGAGATTCCTTGCAAGTAAAAACAATTTTCACAACCATCTATACCGGTCAGTTGTCTTAGTTGCAATATTGTTTCCAAATAGTTAGAAGTGGTTAGCACACATGCATTCGTTCAAAGTCAAAAATAACACTATCAAATGTAGTTTAAAAATTTTTATATCTGCATTTTAGAATCGTCTGAAAACACTTATCTGAAACTTCACATGGAATGTTTCCTCTGATGATAATTCTTAAGCTCTCAATTATATTCCAGGATAATCAATGTATACCCACTGTAAGCGAATTTCAGAGAAACAGTATACAAAGCAAGAATGGTATTTTAAACAAAGAAGCCCAAAGGACAGTGGAATGGGAGGGGATTGCTTTTAACCCGAGTTCATAATGAGGGAGGTTGGGGAACCCTACATGTCTACAGTCAGGTCTTTTCAGAAGTTTAGCTGGGAAGTTTAACATCCTACGTCATCCTACTTGGCGTTACTCTATACCGATATGGTTTATTTAGGTATCTTCAGAGCAGGATTTAAAGAACAGTGGAAATACTAGGGATTAGACCCCAGTACACGTGCCTCATAGAAAAGAACGCAAGGTCAATGACGGTGAAAATCTATGGTGCAAAGAGCCCTCTGATGCTACAGGCCTTCAAACCACACTGGTAAATAAAAATCAACATATCAAATCAGTATCTACATGTTTCTGTACTTATCTTTAGGTGGCAAGAGAAAAAACCTGCTAAATGCTCTAGTCCTTTGAATTCAGTCAGAAAACGTCAATGAAATAAGAGGCCTGGAAAATAAAGATTTGGAGAAACTTCTTCCCCCTTCCGAACAAGGCTTTTTATATACTGTTTTCTTTTGCATTTTGGCAGTATTAACTGCTTCATACAAAAAATGTTAAGGAGTTTTTCCTGCTATACTGAAATCCTCATTTTAGTTACTTGTAGGATACCATGACTTAATCATTTATATTCCTAAAACCAAAAAAGAGAATAAGGGTCCTTTATTCGAATCCTGTATGAGAAGTTGCCAATTTCTAATATCAATTTCTAAGAAGCACTAGATATGCAACCATCATCCCTAAGATTCCTACATCATACGTACCACAGACACTTCCACTTTAGTACGAAAGACAACGTAAGCTTCTTGTTTTTAACTATGTACGAACTGAAGACCACAAATACAAAATCTGCAAGTATCTGAACTCATTTTCCAGTCACTTATTAAAAGCAGCTTTTTGAAAAAACTTCTGAAGAACTATTTTTTTAAAAAATATGGCTATGTCTAAAAGCATCAAGTAGCTGGTGAGCACCCAGAAAAAAACCCCTAAGCCTTATTTACGAAAATATGTATAATGATAAGCTATTTTTCCTCAGATAGTGCTAGCTCCTAGCTGAAAAAGGAAAAGATGCAATTTCTAGTGCCCCACCCCCAACTGTTAAACTGCACTGAGAAGGAATTAGTCACTGGAAATCTGCTATTGCCATTTTCAGCAAAACTTAAATAGCACAAGCTGCTAAAAATTAAGACATACTTAGTTCTAGACCCAAGGTCTCACTGCTAAATTTCACAAAGACAAGATTTGTTATCAGTTCTTCATTCTTAATCACAAAGAATGCATCTAATTCAGAAGTATCCATTAGTTCATGGTCAAGAAAAGAAATCCCAAAGTTAAGGTTCTACCTCTCAAGGGTGATTTTTAGATGCAGGGTATTATTTTGGAGTATATCGGCTTGGTCTTTTTCTGGTAGTGGTTTGGGTTTTTTTTAATTTTTATTTTATTTAGTGGTTGGTTTGGGTGGTGTTTTTTTAAGGAACTGGTGCTGTTTCTCTCCCACTGTCTATCAGCATGTTGCTTCATAAAAACAACCTAATGTAGATATTATGGAATTGTCTTACACCATTAACACCTGTACCTACAAAAAAACCAAAGTACTTTTAAGAGTCATACTACTTTTGGAAAAAATTGAGAACAGCTGAACTTGTTCACTGCAATTTTTCTTTATTAAGCTGTCCAGGATATACACTTTAAGTTATCCAGTGCTTTATCTTAAGTACTATCAAGGCAAGCATTCAAAGTACCTTTTTAAAAGGTATGTTTATATTCTATTTATAGCAGGATATTGTCTGTATAACAGAATATGCTAGAGCTCATTAGTTATTGCTCTCATGACCATACTGCCCTCTTGGTTTTAAACTATAATGATTTCATTCTCGTGTAACACTTCACATTCATGTTATATCCACTGGAAATTATTCTTGTCATTTCCCTGTAAAACACCATATCCAGCAAGTGACTGTTCTTTGTTGTTTCCCTCCCATCTGAAAAACTTAGTTACATGAAGGGCAGATAACACATGCTGTAACTCCCTAACTCCAAGCAATTGTTGACATTTTAAAAATAAAATAAAACCAGATTTCCCCATTTTTCCAATTTCTAATCTGCTCCTGCCACGCAGGAATGCAATAGACTCCAGATTTCCTTAGTCACACATCACTGAAGTGTGTTCATTTTAAAGACAGCTAAAAAGTGAAGAGTGTTTACAATCAACATAGATGTTTAGCAAGTAATTGCCACTGAGAGTGATACAGATACCTAAAGCTATGCTTTCAGAGAAGGAAAATTTTTAGAAGTATGTCTCAGAGCAAGGATCAGATCTCTTATCTGGAAGAGTACTACACACTGTTTTGCATTTCAGCAGGAACAAGTCATGGCACCTACAATTTAAAGAGGAGAGTGTGAAGAGGGGAATAAATCCGAAACATCTACCTTTTGGATGGAGATTTGACCAACAGAACCACATTTACTGCATACTGATGACTGAATATGAATTTATTTCATAAAGGTTACTAACCAAAGCTCTAAACTTAAGGTAAAACAGATAAAATCTTGGGTAATTTAATTTAAAGCAAGCTCCATAATACCATTCCACAGTTCAAAAAATAATTAAAGCAAAGATATTTTATGCAAAACATACAAAACCTGGATATTTAATGTTGGCAAAAGAAGCTTTTATTGCTAAACTGACAAAACTTCTAACGTTGGTACAGAAAATACTATATTAAAATAGGTATTATTTCAAATGACATTTACTGTTCCCTATTTTTTCCTAGTTTTGAAAGAAACAGAAAATGTACTAGGGAACTTATTAGCAACCTCTTGAGCAGAAACTGATTTGTCTGTGGCCCACTTTTAACTTCAAAAAATAACATAATTTTACAGTACTCTCAAGTGTTTTCAAACTTAACCTCAAAGGTACAACACAAAAGCCATCCAAACATTTTAAAGCTTTTATCATGCAAAAGATAGAAACAAAACACAGACACATTATGAAGGTCATAAGTCTCTTTTAATGGGGGAACTGTATATTTCAATCTTGTTTAGATTAGTACATAACCAACCATCCACCCAACACAGAAACAAGTGTAAAATATTTGCTCTTGATTCAAGAAAAATGGGTCTCCAATTTCAACTGAGGGCAAAGAAGATGTAGTCCGTATTTTAATAATCCATATTTATTATAAAAATACAACTTTCAGCAAGTCCATATACATTTAACAAGCTTCTGCCCCACAATCGTATTACTAGAAACCCTAAAAATGTGAAGTGTGAACTTCAGTATTTCCCCTCAAGACATTACAAAATTAGAGAAGCTAGGTGTAAAAGAGTATTAATAAAGAGCCAAAAGCCTTAAGCTTTAATGAAAAAAGTCTAGTAATACCTAGTACATCTGGCAGTTAGTCAACACAATTGCAAAAATATCTTTTATTGTCAGAGTGAACTGCTGACTATATTGACAGAAGAACACACAGTTTCAAGTACGTATTCATCTTAAATATTGACCTTCAGAATTAGTTCATTTAATATCTTGTTTCCTGGGAGGCAAGACCCATTTTTAGAATGCTTACTGACACCACTAAAGAACATTTCTGTTAGTCAAACCAGCTGATATGTCTTCAATTTTATTGGTGGCATACCAATCATAGTTAACAGGTGACACTAAATATCTGGTCAGGGACTAACAGGTTTCTGAAATACTTTTTTGTCTGTAGCGTGTATCTGAAGAAATTATTCATTTTCTAAGAGAAAGGTCAATAGTGCATTCAATCCCCCTCTGTATAGAAAAGTCCTAACAAAACACTTTTTGGAAGTCTAACGTAAGTATATTTAAGATCCTGTGCTACAGAGCATCATTAGATATTTTAACTGATAAAACTTAAAATATTCTGCCATGCCATAAAATACATACTTGTACTTTTGAAAGAAGTTTGGAGCTTCAAAAAGTTTGGACCACTCTGCCTTACTCAGCAAAATTTCATCTGTGATAGCAAGACCTAAATTATAAAAAAACATTTAAATCTTTTTTTTTAAATCAGTTTAGTACCCAGAGTAAAAACAGCTTATTAACTTAGCAGAGGTTACTACAAATTATTTCCCCCCTTCAAATTAAAATTAATTTATCAACAAGCTTTATACTCCAGCCATACCTTAAGTGGTCATTAGTTATACAAATCATATTAATAAGAACCTCAATAAAATGTTTATAAATGTATGTTAATTGATTAGACTGGTGATTTCACGTATTTTTGCTTTGCAGTGTAACGCAGTTCAACTTAATATTTTGTGCATGCCACAGTAACTACTCAGTAAAGAAGATAGATATATTTTTCCTTCCAGTACCTGAATCATCTCTTGTGCAAGGCATTGTAAAATACAGCAAAGAAACAGTGAGACAATAAGCTACTGCTCTGCATGAGAACGTTATTGGTAGTTGCTCTCTGCATCCAGTCTACTCCTTGCTTTGATAATATCTTCTCTTATGCGCTATAATTATTATTAGATTACCAGGGTAAATCTAGAGGACTCATCTCTGAGCAAGTATACTGTCTTATATTAGGCCTAGAAACAGCCATCAAGTGGCATTACGACACTAATCTTCCATGTGGCATGACACAATCTTAAGCCATTGAAACAAACAAAAGAAGATACTGTACTGTTAATTCTCATTTTCAGAGTGCCAGGCATTCTAATTAATTACCCTCAGTTTCTAATAGTGAAGGACAGATCTGCAGAAGTCTTTACTGAATTTGGAACTTTAAGCCACACAAGCATAACAGGCCAAGTTCCACCTCCCTCAGAAGACAGTCTCATGTCAGTAAGCTGTTTAACATCCTCCCACCCCACCCCTCACAAAGCATAGCCACAATGGAACTGTTTTAAATCCATCTGAAAACATTTATATAGAGAGCATAAGATAATACTTACCTTGTTTAAACTCCTCAACCATGACCATCCGTGTGGAAACGGACACATTGTAGGTAGAGTTCTGCTGTGGGTATGCTGGTGTAATTATAGGCATAAGATGGTACCTATCACTGGGGTTTACCTATATATAACAACAGCCAATCAGTTTTCTTCAAGCATATACATGAGTTAACAAATTTGGATTTCTCCCTTTACTACAACCAAGTCTTAAGTTCTAAGAGACCTTAGCTTGCAGACCAAGTAAATTTACTAACAGTTCAGCGAAAGTTTAGAGAACAAGGATAACACTTTCACAAAGGACGTCATTCTGAACCACAGTGATGTGGGAGGGCTGTAACCTGTCAGCACATCAAGATCAAGTTGCAGTCCCTACTAAGTCCAGAAACACCAACTGAACCGAACAATATCTCTCCTTAATAGAAATTAGCTTGTGATCACGTCAAAACAAGGATACCTTATCACATGAGCACCTTCAGAAGAATGACTGTCTTCAGACCTTGTGAAAAATATTTTATACTTTATTTCTGTAACACTACTGAAAAATAGAGAGCCAGCTTAAGATGAGAGGCTCTAGGCAACCTGATAGAAGCATCACTTGTGTTAACGTATCTTTTATTAAACAGCACACAGGGAAACAAAAGAATGGACAAGAGACACACACACAAAGTACATCTAAAACAGCATTAGGGTAGCAATCTTGTAGATGGTAAATTAAAAGATAAAACCCTGTCATTAACTTACCCCACTTTGCTTAGCTACTACAACGCAGACAGTTCCCATCACACACTACCCTCAAACCCCCTATTCCCAGGAATAACAGTAAGACTCAAGAACACTTTATCAACTGTCTCACATTATTTAAACGTGGACTTTTGTCAACCAGAAAAAACAGGTTTGAAGTACAAAAGGGCATACAACTCAGCCTCTGGTGCTTACACCATTCACCAAAAAAAAGATTAGTTGAACACCAACTATTCTAAAATTGACAAAACAGCATTGAACACATTCACGCTGTGCTCTACTGAAACCTCAGAATGTGAGCTGTGCATCTGCTGCAAGCTGTTTCATTGATTGCCTGAAGGACATTAATGTCCAATGTCCTTAATGTAAGTGCTACAAAGTTGGAGATCAAATATTGAAAATAACATACAAAACAACTTGAAATCTTTAAGTTACGATCTTCTTTGGTCCAAGCTGAAAAGACACATCACTACAACTATATGGATCCGAACCTATCCAGCTGTGGCTGTTGCACTGAAGTAAATTCAATATACTTGCAAAAGTAACAGGTTTTAAGTCAGAGGCAAAGCATTTTAAGATAAGCAGTTTTTCAAAAATGCATTGCTTTAAGGTGTGTGTCTAATTACACTGAATATTTATTAGGATTGTTTACTGCAAAAGTTGGGAGTCAAAAGTACATTGCTCAGCAAGTGTGCTTCAAGCCGTCAGTTTAGAAAATTAAGCTTGTTCCACGCTCAGGAGAACTAGAGGTTACTTACAAAGATGTCATAATACCAAAATATTTAAGTTTAATAAACCCAAAGTGAAGTTCAACTAGGATTCTTCAAGCAACTGAATTTATTGCACAGTGTGACTTATAGGGGAAAAAATAATACACTAACCCTTGGGTCCCATACAGGCAAATTAAGATTGCATTCTTCTGGCTGTTTCAATAGCACTGGATTTGGCCATTCCCTGTTCAAAAAGATTGTAGCACTGAATAAGACTATTGGATATAACCATGTATGTTCAACAAACAATACTTTTGAATGCCATTCTTCTTAACTCTGCTCTCAAGGTAAAGCATCATTTCCTCAAGACTACACTGGTCTAACTGGGGTTGTTTAAATAAGCTGTATTGCTGTACTATGATACAGCTGTAATTAGCTTCTCCAGGGCATCAGAACAATGAATTTTCTGTAGTCTTGGAGCTTTATAATCACTGGTTTTGGTAACTAAAGTAAACTCGTCTAAATTCTTCTTGAAATATACCTATCGAAGAAGATGGACCCAATGTCAATCTTCATAGAGGAATTTCAAGCTAGCTGTTTCATGAATTACAAAAACAGCCAGCATGATTATAGCAACATTACAAAACATATGTATTTTTTTAAAATTCCGATCAAGAAAAAAACATGCTGAATGAAACAACAAAAAGTAACACTTCTTTTCTTCAAGTTGTCTCTACTCCCACAAGTAAGTTATCTCCTTATAAAGAGTAGAAGTCAGTTAATCTCTTGATATTTGTACATTAATGCTCCTATGCTATCCACATATAAAGTGGACAGCAGTGTAAGGAACACATTCAGCAGGTTTTGCAACTAATTTTCCTCTGTTAGCTATGTGTGGCTATAACACCTGTGGATCCAAGACAGTGAAACTGTGGAAGTTATCTTCACATTAAGGAAAGACACTATACTTGAAGTAAAGCTTGTACAACTTGGTACAATGACTCTTAAAAACTGTCAATTTCTCATGAAGAATATAGGTAGCCAGGCATTCTCTTCCCAAAAAAGAGCATTCATTTGTAATCTACAAAGTACACTTTTGCCCCATCCATTCTAAATTTACTCAGAACATTCCCATTGTTCCCAGAGTTATTTAAACCATCCTTTGAAACTAACTAGCTCAGGAGTATGAAGCCATATGTCGTTCCAAAACACCTTCCTCTCCAGACTGAACATGATTAAAAAAAAAAAAAAAACAACACACACACTTTTGCCACTGGTTCACCTAAACTGCATTTAAGCTATGTGCCTGAACCAGATATTAGCAGGCCTCCTTTTCCCATTATCTCAGTACCCGAATGTTCAAAGGCTAACTTTTGGGGTGTTTGCTTTTATTTAGCACTATATAAGTATTTTACCTGAAGAGTAATGTTGAGTTACAACAAATACCTAATAAAATTTTATTTAAGAACTGGGTGGTTTGGTATACTTTAAGAACAAGACATGTTGGATGACATTAAAAACTCAAGCTAACAAATTCCTGGCAGCAAGAGCAATGCTTATAACTACCATGGTAATCTGTAACATCTGAAAATGATACCATAAAAACAGGACTAAAATTTAGTGTCTACAAACAATTTTATTTTAGCGTAATCTAAATTTAAAAAAACATACCATTTAGAAAATACCAAGAAAAATTTATGTACAAGAGTTGATGCTATTGCATTTGGATAAAGCTGGCAAGTTCTTGCTACGAGCATAGCCCAGGAAACTCCGCCAAGGAAACCTAGTATATTGGAATAGATGTTGTGGCCTGTGGATTGAGAAGGAAAGAGACAAAAAGGAGAGAGTTATCAGCAACTGTAAGAGTTAACGAAAACTCCACAAGTTTTGGAATATAACTGCTTACGTTTTGCCCATAGTTTGATAGCTCTCAGTGTTAACCTGAAGTTGTCAATGTTTGGTACTAGATGCAGAATTTCATCGGTTACCCGGCAACCTGCCAAAAGAAAAAAATCCATTACACTTGCTGCCTCCAAAGTTTTTTGCTTGCTTGCTTACCCTCCCTCACCTTCAAAGCTATCAAACTTTGCAGATCAGCGTACTGGAAATTAACTTTGTATTTTGATCACTTTTGATTTAGAAAGCTTAACATAATTTGTTTTTTCTTTTTTACTGTTTTACAGCAGCACCCGAAGACAACTGATGCATGCATAGTTACAGTTTTGGAGTGCTGATTCTCTGTTATTAATGAATAGCACAAGCTGTTTAAGAAACAAAAAACTTCCAAGTTCTGCTGTTACAGGATTACACGCAGCATATCATAAAACACGCAGACATTAAGAGCACGAGTCTTCACAGACCTACAGAAAACCTGGAAGTCATAGGTCTAAGTTGTGTTTGACTGGATAAGAGTGGGCCAAAAATAATAGTTTTTAAACGTGAGTTGTATCATTGCTTTGATGAGATTTTTTTCAGGCTTAAGAATAACATTACAGATGACACTAACTGCTTGTTTTTTTGTTGGTTTTGTGGTTTTTTTGTTTTGTTTTAAACAATAATGAGTAATTCATTGTTGCTAAATAGTTGCACAGAGCTGGTTGCAAGAAAATAGTACTATCTAAGACTAGGAGTTCCTTTCAAAGCAAGTATGAGGCAAGTATGAATCTAGAGACTACACATAGGTGAACTACACAAAACAGTGCAAGTTGCTGTGGTATTCTCATGTTACCAAATTTTCACCTCATAACAGAAATTAGGGATCTCACAGGCTCCTCCTCCCTGCCAAGCTTTATACAGGCTGAAGCCCCTACCATCCCATCCATAAATTTTGGGTTTTTTTAAGCTGCAGTATTATAGAAAAGTTAAGGGTTACACAACCTGGTAAGCTACTGAAGACCTGACCTCAACCTGACAGTATTTTCATATCCCCAATCTACCACTGCAGCAATTTCATTTATGTTTATGCATATTAAAACATATACGAATTAAAAAACATGCATACATCTTTATTTACAGAAATAGTGCTCCACACAAAAGTCTTGTAAGTCCCATTAATTTCTAGACAGCACCATTTACTACCCAAATAAAAGAAAAACAGTTATGAAAATCTGGGCAACAAGAAAAGCCCCTTCTCTCCCAAAAGACATAAAAACTGATTATGACTTCATTTCCAGACATGGAGTTGCTATATTTTCAGTCAAGTCCACATCTAAACTCCTGTATCAAACTATCTAGGACAGTTATTAAGATTAGACAGGAAGTTTATATGCAAAACTGTATATACATACCATTAAGACTTCGTATGCATCTAATGTCTAAATTTTTAAGCAGGCTATCGTCTCGTAGGTCTAGGTCCTCAGGAATAGTTTGCAGTGCTAATCTTGCAAACAAAATATCAATCTTGAAAAAAGAGAGATAAGACATTAGAAAACTTTTTTTTCCTCTGTATGACTAATTCGGTACCCCATTTTCATCAAGTTTACTGGTAACAGTCTTCCTAGTACAAAGGATCTCTTTAAACAATACATACTAACACCCTTCACAGACACTAAAAGAAACACTTTCAGATGCTTCATGCATCTTATGATTCATTTTCCAAGAGGATAAAATACACATTAATACAGAATGAGCACGCCCATAAAAACTATGTCGACTGTCAATGTAAATAACCATTTGGTGACAAGCACCACTTGTAGGTCCAGAATACAAAATTCTACTATGTCAGAGCAAGTTGTGAAAACATACCCTAGTTTTAACATAAATATTCTCAAAATTATCACTGAATTACAGAAGAGACCTTTCCCATCTAGCACCATGAAGCATACATGCAACCAGTTGCCTCTGCATATGACCAGTATCTATGAAAATTCTAGATATCTGATTACAGAAAACATTAAGTTCTGCAAATCCAGCAAGCTAGCGTATCATTTTTTTTAAAGTGTTTTAATTATGCCATATTTCTTTGTATTACTACTTCAATAATTCATCGTCTGTCATTTGTCATTGACAGCTTTTCAGGTCAAGAACATCTAAGGTACTATTCAGCACGGAACTAGAATTTTACACTGTCCCATACGCAGGAAAAACATACACATAGTTGAGAAGTCAGTTTGCCTTTCCTGTCTTAGACTAGATAGTGTGATGAGGATATAAAGTGCGTATCAGCAGCTGGTCTGCTAGGCACCCACGGCCCCTTCACCAGATGAGGCTTTTAATCATCATAAACTAATACTACCTCACCTACAAGATGATAAAATACCTGGTGCTATTGCACCAAGAACAAAACTGTTTTAGTTATAGTAAAACTATTTCAGATAAAATGAAGCTGAAGGTACTTTAAGATCAAGAAGTTTTTGTAACTGCTTAAAATTTTGTATCCTTCTGTTTTGAACTATGAATTACTTTTCTTTGGAGAAGTGCTGAAGTATTCAGTGCACTTTTGATTTTAAAGTCTTTAATAGTAGGTCTTAACAACATTGTATACTACAAGTAGAAGTTTCTATGTAAAACAAAAGTACTACTACTCAGGGTAAAAGAAGCTCAAAATTAACTTCAGCCTGAAGTTCTACTCTGACCTCTAGAAGGTCTAGCACCTCTACAGATTCTAAGTTCATTGACAATAAAATGATTTTTCCAGTTGAGAAATTTATACCCTGTCCTATGTCATTTGGGGAGGTGGGGTTGCAGGGGGGACACACACAAGGAATCCGTTTTCTATAGGGGGAGGGAAAAAAAAAAAATCAAGAATGTTTTGATTATTTTAGGAACATAAAACGCATATGTAAAAACAGGGATTGGCAGAAACTTCTGAAGTTTAACTGAGAGGGTCACCTTAAAACTAAAGTCCTTTTCCTCAGTTCTAAGGTTTCCTTTACAGACAGAGTAACTTCTGACACCTTTTGCCTGCATTAGGAAAAGGAAAATGAAATTAAAGTCTTCTGATACTGACATACTGGGTACAAACGTAACCATCAGAAATTATGGCCTAACAACACTGGTATATATAAAGAGAGTGGTTATCATTTAGTGTTCAAGATCAGAGAACTCTCATGCACTGTCAGCAATGCGGATTAAGTCTCAGTCATAAATCTAAGCTATCAGAACCCATTATATTACTATATTGGAACAAGACACTACTAGTCTTATAGCAGATAGTCCTTTTATTTCCCTATTTAGGCTTGTATTCTGAACTTCATTTTTTAAAAAGGAGAAACAACACGGTCTTGAAAGTAAATGACTAAGTGGAGTAGTTAGTAACAGACTAACTGGAGGAGCCTGTGGCAAGTTTCAGTATTTGGAATGAATACCTAAGCTATATAAAAAGAAAAGATTCTCCAGAATGATGTTCCTAATACCCAACTATATATAGATAGGAATAAAATGGCTGACAGACGTGAGTCACAGGCTAGCTTACTGCATGATACCACTTTTCTCTGCACATTTGGAGTAAAATACATCTCTGCCTAAGCGTCAACTGACACAAATGTCAGTCAAAATACAAATAAGTAAAGCTGGATGGATATGGGCAAGGGGGGTAGTTCACCATCTTCCCGGGACTCAAAAATTGCCATTACCCTAACTAATGACCATCATAATTGCAAGGCAGATATTTAACTCAAACTGCGAGAGAAGGAACTGTCCAGTTTTGCATTCAATACTACAGCTCTTCAAATCACATCATGTGTCAGAAGATTAGCTTGGGAATTCTTCCCCACTGTGAAGTACCCTTCTTATACACACCAGTTCCCAGATGACATAATCCAGGTACAAGTCTGATGAACTGTGTCTATGAACAGTTCATATGTTTTTGTCTTGTCTACCAAGAAAAGATGACAGGTTGACCACAAAACAGTCTGAGAAAGATTAACAGAGTATCTTTTGAAAGCAGCGGTCCTGTTTTCTCAGCAACTTCTCCCCAGATAGTAAAAACAGTAAAAATCCAAGACAGCTGATCCATCAGGCAAACTGGACAGAAACTGGCAGGCCAAAACCCCATTGTTTTGCTTATGTGTTTACAGATGTCCAAAGAGATCAGCACAAAGGGAATACCCAGTTTGCCTTCAACAGTACATTTTTGAGATCTGATCAAAGATCACACAATTTCCCATAGTATAAGGTATTGAAGCCAATCTGAATTTAAGGTTTGCCTAGTTAATCATTAGCAGTCAAAAAATTACTGCAGCCGCATTATTAATTAATATAATTTCTATTAAATATTAATTCTTAATAATGCCAATACTGGTACTCTTCAGGTCAGTACACTCATCAGTACAAGTGGGTACCAGTGCCTAAAAAAGAACAGAGATATTCTACACACAGCTTTAAGTACATCAAGAAAGACCTGTTTCAGTCTTAAAGCCACAATTTAAATTACAGAACTAAGGGCTGTTGTCAAGACCTTGGTATGAACTTCGGAGAGTCACTTTAATAGCATTCACATTAATGAATACCACGAGTTACTGAGATCTTGAAAACATTTCAAGCATGTTCTACCAAAACAAAAAAAAATAAAAACTTTACCTCTATTCCATCAAAACAAAGTTTAATAACTGGGACAAAAGCTTCTTCAACAGCCTGGGGGGAAAAGAGTTAGATTTTATTTTCCATGTAGAGAAGAACATTTACAAGCAACAGCTAGCAGGTCTAAACAATCACAATGAAATGCTATACATACAAATGCTTTTCTGTTTTCAGGTTGTTTTTTGTCAGCCACCTCTTTCTCCACCACTGAGAATTTACACAATAAGCACCGATCTACTATGTGCTACAACTGTCTAGATGTTAATTATAACTCAAACTCATACCAACCCACTTGATGATGTTACCTTAAGGTCCAACTCTTTCTCATGTAGGAGATGATCAAGCACCTTTTACTCCTCATAGCATCTCTAAGTATTCTACAGCCAACCTATGGAGGTTCTTACTGTAAGAGGCCTCTTACTTCTATTGTTTCTGCACTCAGTACTTTGAGAAATGACAACTGTGTGACTATGCAGTCTGACTTCACCTAAACCAGCTGCAGGCTATCAGTCTCCAGAGCTCGTGCATCTTTTCTAAACGTGGTCATTAATAAGGTATTTCAACAAACAGTATCTGTGATGAAACTATGGAACTTTGCGTCTACTCTGCAATCAGCTAAGAATACCACCTTCCTGAACTGAGCACCTGAACTAAATGCAGATCTGCAGGGCACTGCTTTTGTAAAAGCAAAGAACTCTGCATACTTCCAAAGAAGAAACGTTAGGTACTGCCAGAGGCTGAACAGTTCTAAGTGTTCCAGTTCTTAACAAGAGGAGGAGAGGACACTATTTTATGAACTTAACCTTCATTAAGGTTACCTTAATGTTACTGGTTGGCAGGATGAATCCTAAGTAAAATATTACGTTCACAATTCTCTCAGACGCTCTAATGCAGCCACTAAGAAAGTATAAGGTTCCCTGAAGATGTAGACATACATAGACCTAGCTGGAACGATTTAAAAGTTTTATGACACCCTGACCTAAAGGTTATTTGCATCACTGCAGAGCTATGCTGAAGAGCGTACATGACCTACCTTGCTGCTAAATCAACTACATTATCTTGAGTTTATAGATAGATAGAGCATAGCAAAGTTAATTGGAAATCTGAAAATCAGAATCCTCTTAATTATAGCATGTAGGTTTAAAGATTACTAAAAGCATTCTAAAAGTGATGCATTCAAAACAGTTGTTTCAGTGCATACAGTATTAGCACCAGATGTTTGCACTGCCCTGGTAGTTACCAACTATGGGACGCACAGAGTGAAAGAATGCTGCAGACAGAGTCCCATTTATTTTATGGGAGCAGGACTAAACCAAATAAATGTTAATACTTGGCAGCAACTACCTTAATCTAAAAAGAAAGAATTGCAGTGGAGAAAACACACTGAGCCAGTACTGAGAAGATTAAAGCTCCCACCAGCTGATCTAGGGAAGCTTGTCATTTAGGTAGACTAGAAACAAAATACCGTATACCAGTGCGTCTTCCATTCCTACAAGGGAAATGTTCATCTTTACATGCTAAAAGTCTTGCGTGAGCTTCTAATAATAAGACACACTAAAAATGTAACCTCCATTTTCAAATGCACAGTGGAGAGCCAATACAGAAGGTTTAGTTAATATCAACCACTGTAATTGTTTATATAAGCATGAAATTATAAACACACCTGCATAACAACCTACTTAAAACCTTCATTAAAAACATGCAGGTTAACTTGAAATGGATCAGGACCAAGCACTTGCATCTGCCTGTTCCCAGAGAGCAAGCAGAAAATTTGCAGTACTAACACATACTAGGAGATCATTCTGCCACCCAGCTTTTTAAGCGAGTGTCTCTAGTAAGTGGGAACAGAGAAGATTTGGAAGAATCTCTATTTCAAGTATGGTGATAAGGCTCACAGTGGATTTTTAGTTAACCTGCAGCAAAGCCTAATGAAATTAAGTAAATATAACTTTACTAATGCACCATCTTTCACTATTAACTTTTCAGCATCATCACTTCAGCTAGCTCTATTCAGGCAGTTCACATACCCTCAGATCTTTTACTTCTTCTTGTTGTTTCAGTTTTTCATAAAATGATGTGAAAAAATCACTTCTTTCAACATGTCTTGGTGCAACACACAGGGCATCAATATCAGCACCTGAAATTGTTTATTAGCACAAGTTACACTTCATACACATGCAATTACACTAACAGCCAGAAATTTTTTTGAAACCAAATGGGAAAATTTATTTCTCTTCCTGTAGAATGGCTTTTCTTTGGGAATACTAAGTCAAACCAAAGTGAAAATTTAGAAAATAAAAACACCAACAACCCACAATAAAACCAAAAACCCACAACAAAAAAACCAACCCAAAACCAACCAATAAAATGTTCATGGCCATTAAGCGTACTGAATACATACACACATTCTTCTTTCAATTGTGGAACACCTGTAGTCATTTTTAAAGAACAAACCATGAGAAGCTAAGTATATTTCAAAATAGAGGAAGTTGTAATTTCATATGTTTTTGTCTGTTTCCCAACCAATGACAAGAACATAATATAGGAATGTATTTCTTTCATTTCAAATGAAGATTGGAGATGGCAGACAATAAAAAAATCTAGCACCACCTCAAAAGACAGCAAGTTTTTGTTACTTAAGTGTGACATTTACAGATACATCATTAGCTCAAGCATATGAGTTTTTTATAATAAAAGTAAATATTACCTTTTGTATGAACTCCTAATCTATAGGATCCAAATGTAAAAATTTTTCCTCCAACATTTTCTATTACAGACTGTGGAAGATTCTAAATGAAGCACATAAAATTGGTTATTTTACCTTAACAAGTTATAACACCACACACAATTTCTTTTTAAGCAAAAGGAAGACTATTCCACAAAATGTATGTGTTTTTTTTAAGGCATAGTTACTACTGAAATAGTGATCTTAGTATTTACAAAAAAGATGGAGGTATGTTTGGTAACTATTGGTAACTTGATAACTCTTTGTAACATTTCAACTACATTACCACTTCAAACACAGTAATTGTTCCAGCAGTTGCACCTGAAGTGTAGAACATCTTTAAAATATATGGACATTAAACACATTTTACTAAGTACTCAGCCATTTTAGACTGACTTAGAAATTGATGATGGATTCCAATTTAGAGCAACTGAAAAATACTATTTACAGTATTAGTGTTTATTGAATTACTTTCAGAGACACCCATATGACATTCTTTAAATAAATACCTCTCCCAAAACCAAGCCTTTATGTTAAAATTGTTCAGGTACACATAAAGTTCCTAGATTTTTATCTTCAAAAAATTTCTTGCATCCGTAGTACTGTGGGCAAAGACAATTACTCTTTCACAGCAGGTTGCAATGTTTCAATCTGAAGCCTGACATTAATGGCCACGGAGCAAAAGATATCAACAAATCAAAAATTAATTATTTTGCAATACATATTGGATGAACTTAAGTAGTTACCAATCTTACACCAATCAAGATGATCCTTGAAAACAAAATAGAGTAACACATATATAGGAGGGTCATGTGTGTCCCCCACATAATCTTGTTCATGTATAAATTCCCATTTTGTAAGAGAAGTGTGGAGAATAACTAATCCCCTACATATACTCAAAGCAAAATAGCTTGAAATATCAGGTTTTTACCCCTAAAAAAAAAAAAACACCAAACTTCCATCTTTACATTTTTGCAAGCCTATAATAATTCAAATAAGGTGTATGTAGGGATGTGAGGAGCAGGATTATAACAGCAAAAATACTACTGTCATTATTAGAGTCTTCAAAAGTAACATTACAGGACTGACATTGAAGAAAGAGAGCACAGTTCATAAAGCTGCAAGAAGTCCATTTTAAGATCTAGCACTGGTTCACAAAGCCAAACAATCTAAGCATATAATTAACATAGTACTATACATATATTTTTGACAAAAAGTCAAGCTATATTTCTACCTAGGGAGAAGAGGGAACAACCGCAAATTACTACGGGAAAAAGTCATGGTAGTTGTAATATTTATCAGTTTCTTTCTTTGACAAGGTTCTACTTTGAAGGGGTAATGCTACCTGGAAACAAAAGAAGCTACACATAGGTGGAATTTGTTTTTCCAATCTGATCCCCAAATCTCAGATTCACCCTGTTTAGACTGGGAACATGTTTTGGAATTATCTTCCTACAGCAGCCTTCGTATGACCAGTTCCATGTAAAATACATCCATACCTTGCTTTCACTGATTTCCCGTATCCATTCTTTTACCAGGTTATTTAGTTTTCCCAAAATTAGAATCCTATTGATAAAACAGCAGAATGACAGGTCATGACTCAGACCACGCTAGTAGTATTTAAGACCCTGATCATCATTACGTAGTAAGTCAACTACAGTAACACTGCAGATCTAATTAGAGATCTTGTTATAGATATGCATTGAAACAAAGTCACTCTTACAACATTCCCACTATTTTTCTCCTTTAAGGACATTTAAGTGATTTAAACTCAGAAAAAAATGCAAGCATGCAAGGCCTACACACATTTTAGGTATAGGAATTCTACTCACTTTCAAAATACAAGCTTAATTCATAAAGGACATGCACCTAAAAGAACAATGAGGAGCAGTACTGAGAGAAAAAAACTCTAGATAGCTTAATAAGCGAAAAAAGCATAGGGGCCACTACAACAACAGTTACGAAGGTTAAAAAAAAATTCAAACCAGCCTCCAAAATTTGAAGGCTATTTTCATTCCTTTCTGGGTTCTGAGGTATTCCTTTTAAGATGAGGAAAAAAGAAAACCCCAACCATCAAGCTTAATATTCCACTAGGCTTTCAGGAAAGCATTTGAAAGAACATAAACATGCTTGGCGTTCAGTAGGCAACAATGCGAATCTCAAGATAGGAGAAAACCACTGGTAGGCTGAGTGTTTACTCACCTGCGTTGCAGTTCTTCTTCCTCTTCAAATACACCATAAGGTTTTAGGGTTTCGATTAATTTCTGGGTAAGCATGCAGTCAAACTCCTTGGGGGCAGCTAAACTGATAGGTGAGGTAATGCCATAATGCTTCTGTAGTTGCTGTGTTTGTGATCCCTGGGTTGTAACGGGACTAATAAAGGCAATTAGATAAAGTTACTGACAGAAACAAAACAAAAAAACTTTTTTTTTTTCTCATCAGAGTAGCAGACAGAGACATACTAAGGGAATAAAAAGTTAAGCCTACTGTTAGCATTTACATACCAGATCAATCTGTGTTAAATCTGTTATTAAGGACAACAGTGAATTGCCTTTCTTCAACACTAAATATTGATTGCAGGGTTACAAGTTGCTACAAGGCATGATCTTTTACATCAGTTGACTTCACACACACAAAACATTCACATAAGGAAGGATGCTTTAGTATGTTTTGAGCCCAACAGCATCATACAGTTCACTTTCAGCTGACTTCACTGGCAATATTACATACAGCCTTGCTTCATTAGGAGGGTGGGGGGGAAGATTAGAGTGTGCTAGACTTTGCCTAGCACATGTACCAAGGATGGAAGCACTGCTCTCTCCACATCCCTCATGTTTCCTTAACATGACATTTTACTTCATGTAAGGATTTCTCTAAATAGGGAAGTAAGCCTAAAGTAAACCTAACACAATGCGTTAAACCTGCAAGGACCGAGTTCACTAGTGAACAGTCCAATTACAAGCCCTCAGAGCACCCTTGCCTTGCGCTTTCCAAGCTACACAAATAGGTATGGAGCCAAACCTCAGCACCAGGATGATACTCTCAAGTCAATCCCCCATATTTCAATGTTGCAAGAAAGGAGAGGAGAGCATGCAGAACTTCAGCAGAAACACAGAAGTTATCATCATACTGTGAAACTAACAACTTTCCTAGATCATCATACTGTGAAAATTGATACCAGATTTCCTAGAAGAGCATCCTGGATGAAAAACAGCCATGCATTGTTTTTATAATGGGCATATGTTTGACATACACATTTTAAACTCAGCCTTATTTTCAGAACAGTTTGAGCTTTAAGGCTAGTAATTCCAAGTGTTTCAAAACTGAACTCAGCCCTGTGTAACATAAGTCGCTGGATTCAGTGATTACTTCATGCTATACCGACATGTTCAAAAAAGTTTTGACTTAGTACTAGCAACAACAGGTAGTCATTTTAAAAAATCCTAAATGTATTAAACATTGTAGAATAAGTTATATATTTTAAGATAGTAAAATTTTATGCTCAAGAACACTTAGTCTTGCTCATATATTTTACAGGTTAAAAACTACACTAAAATCTGTATGTAAAAAGATTACTTGCAGCACTAAATACTATTTTTTGTTGATATATATAAACTTTCCTCTGAATTATTAATGTTATCCCCCCTACCCATGATTTTTGAAAATGACATCATTGTTTTCAAGCATACTGAAAAGCTTATTTTCTGAAACGAACTTGTTACTTTAATTAACCAACCTTTCGGAGGCCAACAAAGATCATCACAATCTCTCACCAAAATACACATTTCAGGGAATTGGCTATTACATCAACAGCTATTAAAAAAGCCTTACCAACAATTAAAGCAAGTATTACCTGAAAGTTAAGGCAACACTTCTACGCAAGCATTACATCTGCATTATTTAAGTTATAGTCTTTCTACATAGGATTATTCCCTTTCAAAGGTATAAAGTAACATTTTATTTAATACCAACTGTATAACAAACATTTTTAATTCAGATTGTGCATTAATTTTTTTTCCCTCTCCTTTATTCAAGTAGTCATGCTACTAGGGCGAAAGCTTTATCAGCAGTTTATCTCTATGAAAGTTGAAGACGACCAAAGTCTAAAGAAAATAGAATCCTCCATGTCAAAAATTCAAGGTGACAGCTTATATGAAAGTCCATTCTCGGCAAGCATAACATTCCCCTGTATATTGCTGTAGTATCAGTCCTTCATGTTTTTACAGGTTACATACTATCGCTATCATACAAAACAAGAAACAATTTCTCAGACTAACTACACATTATGTGTGGAAAAACTACAGCCCAAATTTGCTTCTACTTCTATAGTTCATTGTTGTCATCTTCTCCGGATTTCATTCCTCATTTCCATGAGGACTGAGTATCAAAAAAAGAATACCTTAACTTAAAATTGAAAGGAATCAGCGAGACCTAATAAAAAACTTTCCACAAGTTAAATCAGTTTGAAATCAAGAATTCAGTCACAATGCAAGTTTCTTACAAAGCAAGTTCTAGCACATTTGTCCCTTTGCTTACTAGGCAAAGCAAAAAAAAAAAAGCAAAGCAGGAAAAAAATACTAAAAACCTGTACATTTAAAAAAACAACACCCAAATAATCATGTCTGGAACATTATTTGACATTGCTTCCTTCAGCTAAGAGGTTCTAATCAAGTAATGAAAAATTTGGTAGCACCTGAACAAATCACATAGACCGCAGAACTTTGTGTGAATATAAACTTTTTAAAAGAAAAGCGCTGTCCAGAGGAATTCTTTAAACCAGTAATTCAAATTAAGGACAAAGGAAGCCACTAATACAATTTTTCTCTTTAAATAAAAATTAGGAATGTCAATACAAATAGTAGCTTCAGCCACTTAGTCACTACTAAAAAAAGTAATCAGAAAACAAAAGGTCTCAATACATAAACATCCCTTGGATATTACAAGTGTTTTTACTTATACCACAAAGCAGGTAGAGTTGGGGAGAAATTGTAGTTCAGACCTTTCTGCCAACTGTTAATTTGAAAAAATAGATTTGTTTTTCATTTAAAGGTTTTGCAGTTTATTTTTACAGGTTTTTGAAGCAGTAGTCTAAAACAATCAATATTTTAGTTTGTTTAACAATTTCCTGCTGGTCTGTAATTTTCACCCATCTATAACTAGAAGCTGTATCCAATTCAATAGATATTAGTCTGCAGTGAAAGGGCTGACAAAACACAGCCTGGCAGCGACTGTTACTAGATTGCAGAAGACTCAATGTCACTCAGACTCAGAGAAGCAGACTCCTAAGTCAGTAATGCTGACTAAGCCTCCTGTCTTCCATCTGAGGGTCATGCTTCACCAACTCAAGAACTAATAACTTAAAAATCATCTTTCACCTTGCCCCCAAAATTGTAACACAAAACCCAAACATCAGATTGCTTCCCTGATCTAGTTTAGAGCATTACCCTAGCAGAGCCATGTGCAGGCCTGTCTTCACAGCACACTGTGCTGGCTTGACTCAAACCAGTATCATCTCCAACCCCCACAGGACCATCTGAGCAGTCACAGGGCACGAAATAAAATCTGAAACTGTTCACTAAAACAACAACTTTCAACAACCTATTAAATCAATCACCTGATACACATCTTTGGGAATTGTTACACAAAAACGGTTACAGTTTTTACAGTTAACTGCTTTTATATTCATGTATTTTATAAGAATGAAATGAGCATGTTGTCAACAGCACAGGACCTTCCAACACAAATGTTTCGCCTGCATTTGAAAGTTGAGGACTTAAACACTTTCAGTGGGATGGTACCTAACCATTCTCAGTGCAGCTGCCTTCTAGGAGATTTTACAACTCCAGAAGATAAAACAAAGCTTACATTTTAACATATTAGTATTGAAGGAAGTATAGGTCATTTCCAGCTAAAAATTTAAATTTAAGCCCATCTGTTTCCACCTGCTGAAATTAAGACTGTTCTGAGGTTTCTGTAGCACACCAAAAGATATCAGAGAAGCACCCCTCTAAAATGTCTGCAAAAATTGGTATTTGGCAAAAAAGTTTGTTGAACTCCTTTAAGGATGCAATAAACTAACTAGTGCTGGGTAATCCATGTTTATTTGTTTGAATGACAGCAACTATAAAACAAACAAGTAAAGGTATATCTTCACCCCACCCCTACCTCCCACAAAACAAAGAAACTTCAAATAAAGCATTTGCTAGCTGCTTTTTAAAAGAAAAGTAACTTATCACTGATAAAGTTGTATATACAAAATGAACACTTAAAGTTTGATGTAGTATATACATGTTACATTTTAGCCAGAAAATAGTAATGACCAATACTCTTAGATCTATCTTTACTTTTTCCTAAAACCATGCAGACCACACTCTACTCCAATATCTTCCCTCTTGAAAAGGTGTTTGGACATTGTAGTTTTTAACTGTGACATGTCATGATATATCGCTTTTGGAATACCTTAGTTTACCGAATTTATTCAAAGAGGAAGGACAGGTAAGCATCAGTGCTGACCTTCTGCCTGAGAGGATTAGGGAAGATAAGGCCTTGGTGGGGTGGGGGTGGTATGTCAAATCTGCTAGTCATTGAAGTTAAGCATTAACAAATATCAGAGAGTATTAAACAGCGATAGAAAGTCCCATCTCAGCTACTCAAACCTTGACAACAGCAGAGGCAGATTTGGCAGACCTTATCAACATCTCAACTCAAAGCATGTTCAGAGAAATTAAGGTACAATTTGGGGCTTTTCTGTTTATTTGGGTCTAGTCAACTACATATACGTGTGAAGATTCTGCTCTCGCTCTGCTATGAATATGAGCAACTTGTCAATAGCACAAACATAAAGTTGCAGAAAATGACGTAGAGTTAAATTTAACATGCTATTGTTGTTGCTCTGGTTTGACCTGAATTTCTGAAGAGCATATGCTGACAGTTTAAACCATCTGCAAATTGGTGAACAGCTATAGTGGTTTAATTCTAAAGTGTTAAGATCCAATATTTCATATTCAAATATGAATTAATCTCACCTTTCAGGGAAATGCACATATACTTTTCCCCCATATTAAAAAATAAAAAACCCACACAAAGTTCTACTCTGTAGTAAACTGACAGCAAGTATAGCTAGGCTACTTTTCCTTCAGAACCCAAAGCTCTGGTGGGCAATATCTTCTTATATTGTTATCAGTAACTACTGAATTAAAAAGAACAAACCCTGGTAACATGGCCACAGCTAAAATAATTTTGCAAGAGTGCAGAAGTGGAAGAAAAAGAACAAATAAAGCTCGTGAAAGGCTTTACTGTTTCCAGAGCTGTACACCTTTAAAATCCTTCAAATGGAAGTAACTACACATTGTTCTAAGGTAGAGGGGGGAAGATTGTGAGATAACAGAAGAAAAACCCCAACTTTCCAATGCATCTTTTAAAGACTAAGTTACAGCATGAACACACATGCACATACACTGAAAACAGACTTAGAGCAAATACAGGTGTACCTATGCACTACTGCCCCATACATAACTAAGAGTTAGATACAAATTTGAAGTACTGGGCTATTGTTTTCTTTTACAACACTGCAACCTTTCTCCACCCTCAGAAGAAACAAGATTCCTGCCACAAACTTCTTTTTCAAGCATGCTTTGCATTTAAAAACACTCCTCCCAACCCCACTTGAAAACCCCTGTTCTATGCACTTTTTCCTCTTCACTCCTGGTATTCTACCCCAGTTCTACTAGTAGTGCTTTTATCATGTTATTCAAGTTAGTATTTCATACTTCTTGTCATAAAGAAAATACAATTGCAACCAGCATTACATTATCTAAACATCATACTCCTGAAAATTGGGATGCTTCACAGAAATAAGGCAACACAAACAATTGAAACTTTAAAAACAGATGCCATAGTAGTCAACAAATACTAACACTTTCACTCCCATGTAAGTCTCAAACTCATCTCTGATCAACCCTGAAACAGACCTTAACCACCCAAAATCTAAGTCATCTAAACATGTGCCAAGCACATGCAAAAATCCCTTCCAGCTTTTGGCCATCAAGCCTTGGTTTTGCTAGAAGTCATAAACCCTCTCATGTATCACTAAACCTCAGCTGAGGGTTAAGTTTGTTCAGACAGACATGCACAGTAAGGCCAGCACTGGTGAAGCAAGAGAAACCATAGGCTTTTACTTGTCTTAATGTTCTGTGGGTTGTTGGCACTATTTTAACTTCAAACTTTAACTTCAGTCAGGACTTCTGCGTCATTCAGTCTTGCCTCCAGATACCAGGACAAAATACACAACTTACGGAATCTCAATGACTACCCTCTCTTCTCTATTTGCCTCTACTGCTTACCTCAGTAGAATTCAGTCTTTCTTATTTACTGAGCTAAGACACCCAAGGCACATTCCTAAAGCAATACTGGTCATCACACCACCTGGTCATTCAGCTGAAACTAAATTCACAAAGCTCAAGGTCTACTGTGTCAGTTTTCAGAGGAAGTGTTTTGAGGAGTTTTGTTTCCTGGTTTTAAAGTCTCCTCCAATAAGGACTGACTTCAGCAATTTCAGATTAAAATTTCTGGCTTAATGCTAATGCAATCACTCCATGCAAAATTTCAGAAATCTAGGCAGGAAATCTTGATGAAGTCTGTGCAAATCAGTTACTGGGGAACATATGCTTTACATGGTTAACACAATCCAGCTGTCCTTCCTGAACAAAGTTTTAATATCTAGCAGAAAATTGCTGGATCATTTAGACCATGAATTAAGTTTTCAGCTGTCCTTATGATATGTTCAAGATACCCAAAGCAGATTTAGTGTTTTGAAACAGATTGTTTTTAAAAACAGATTTGAACATGGGTATTGGAGCAATGACAGCCAACAGACCTAAGGAATATGAGACTCAGCTATGGCAAAATAATATTTATACACATTCTGCTAACATTTGACTCAGCCCTGAGTTCTCTCTGGCTCTTCCGTTTGTACGGAAGAATAGTGAAGGCAGCATGTCCGACCACACACCCATCCACAACATTCTTACTAAAACAGTTTCAGAAGAAGTTTCAAGTTTAAACAAAAATTTCTACTGAACTCTCCAGGCAGCTCTGGAACCAAGAATCAGGTTTATTGCTATTCTGGAGACAAAACAAACTCCAGAGGTAGCAATTTGAGAAATTCAGTAAGGTTGAATCAGAAGATATATCAGGAAGTATCAAACCAAGAACTAGGAATCCCATGAAGGGTTTGACTGTAAGAGATTAATTTGTCTCAGCTGTAAAATCTGCTCAGCCCAAGATAACTGTGTTTAAGTTCTCTGCCGTACCTCCATGTTTACAGGTATAAAGTCTTTTCTGGAGTGACATTAGAAGACTGAAAGCTATTGCAAGACCACATATACTTGCCATCCAGTTCCTCTGTACTACATCTAACAAATTAATCCTCAGTATAGATTTTTATATTGATTTATCCTTCATTAATAAAGCTATCACTTTAAGGCAACTATTCTCCTAAAGTAGGTCCTGTGCTTTGCGAAGTTAGAAATAATTTAATTCCTTCCATAACGGTCTATAAAAACCTGAGCGCTCTCTGTTCAGAAACATACTATTTATCTGCTCCCAATCAGTAAAAGCCATTTTAAATACAGTGTAATGCTACTTCTGGCACACAAGTTGACAGCTGCTAATTAAAAGTCAAGAAAACAATGACTTTGCATATGTCTAAAGCAAAGTTCAGTGAAAGAAAACTTTAAAAAGTCTTACTTCAGCAATGAAAATAAGCCTGACTGCCTACAACAAAGACTAAAAAAAAAATTAATTACATTCCAGAACTCTAATATGGTGGAAGTTACCAATAACAACAATAGTTAAGATTTAAAGCACTTATGGCACTTTTAGATGTTCAGAGATAGAACTCAATGCACTTTTCCACTTCTGGTTAAAAAAAATAAAGTTGTTTGCAATGATTTCAGCAGATACAGAAGTTCAGCAAAGAAGTTCTAAGTTCAATGATATTAGTAGCTTAACAAGAAACAGATTCCTGGTGATATTTCTTTATTTACTTGGAGGGTCAGAAAGGCCCAGATTACATAAAAAGACTACACCATCAATTCACATAAAAATAGCTGCTGCTTCACTGAGTCAGTAGCCTTTCTGTGTAAAGCCTAACCCTAACAAACATATGAATAGCTTAGCATGCTCCATTTCTCCCTAGCATCTTACATTTCAGATAATGCACAGCAACATTCTGTACCTAACAGTTCACTAAAAATATATCTTTATAATCGGGGAAATACCCACCTTTGTTTCTTATCAGCTTTTTTAAACAGCTGAAAATTAAAGAGTTTCCCCTTATGCAGCTGCTATCTCTTCACAGAGATTTACAAGAATCATAACAAAAAGTCACATAAGTTCCTAGGATAAATTCAGAATTTTCTTTAAGTATTAAAAGGCTGTTGCAAATGCCAGCTACCAGCATTAGCAGAACCCAAGTTTGCTTTCTTACTACTGATGTGCTTTGTGCATAAGTAATTTGCTTGTTTTTATAGTTTTGTACCACACTGCTAAGAGAAACAGGCAGCCATACACCCACAGTGCAGTATCAACAATGTTGTACCCCTCGAGTACTCTGAACTAATGCTTTTCAAGTAAAGAGTGATGACAATCTCCGGTTGTATGGAAGACCAGCTTTGACTAGGCCTGTCAATTGTAAACACCACCCTAAAAAAAGTTAAGTTTAAAGGAGGTCTTGAAAAATCTGGTTAATATATAAAAAAAAAGTATTTTGTTTGTCATATCGAGAGTTTGGCAGTGATATATGGTTGTTCTACTCTCACTCAAAAAGATTATCATATAAAAACATGAAAGCATCAACTGGAAAGAATTATACAGAAAAGGCACTTCCTAAGCTCACTTCTTTTTTCCTCTAAATGTAAGTCAGAGGTACCACTTCATAAACTCAAGAATTAACATTACTGCATTGCAATGTTCACTTTGGAATTATTGTATTATTCAGTCAAAACTTCAAACACAGAAATGAAAGAACAAATACAGAATCTGAGAACGCTTTGCTTTTCCTAACTAAAATGAACCTTCTCTATTAGCAAAGTTGCCATGTAATGTTTGTACTGAAAACAGCAATATATTAGTGCAAATATACACTACGTAATGTTAGCTAAGAGTTTCTAGTTAGAGTAGCACAAACACCTACGTTTAAAAAAAAAATCATCAAGTAATTCCAAACTTCTGAAAGTTGAAGATCGCTATTATTACAACTCACAGAAGTAGCCCAAACTTTAAAACGTTGTTATTAAGCATTTGGAATTTATGTAGTCACAACAAAATAAATTAAGGAAGAAAGCAGGAAGAATAAACACCCTCCCATTTTCCTGAGGCCAAAAAGTCTAGCCAACTTCAAAGCAGGTTTCTGGTAATTTTTCATTGCCATAATGACATGTGCAAAACATATCTATAAAGGCATTGCAGCCCCATTACACAAGCATTAGAAACTACTCGGCATAACCATTTTCCTTTCTACATTCACCCACTATGATTTTCCTGCCATAAACTTTTTCAGCTAAGTTTGTCTCGTGTTATCTACCCCACGACTAACTTAGCATCATTTTAGACTGAATAAAGACAAGCACAACAGGGAAGCATGGTTATTCTTTACTTAAAGTTCATATGTTTAAAACAATAGTGAATAATCCCAAATAACAGTAGTGAAGCAAGAGTGAATAACCCCAAATTCTTTGTATTTCTCCTTCAATAGCAAAAAAAAAAACCACAAACAAAAAACCCATGAACATAGCATAAAAACACGCCTTAGTCTTAAAATCTGCTTGACCACCTACCCATCGCTGGTCCCCTCAATTTATACAGGATAATAAATTATTAATATTACGGATTACAGAACTGAGGAGTAGCGTGTTTTCTCGGAGCCGTCAAAACGTCACCAAGAAAATAAAAAAAAAAAAAAAAGCCGGGGGTTGGGTGAAGGAAATCGGCAGGGAAACTGGGATGAAGTGATGCCCCACTCCGTTACTCATGAGTACCAGCAGGGTCACAGCAGGGCAGGGCCAACGCACAAGGCCCACCCTTCCCGGGAGCAGGGCCGCCGGCCTCCCCTCCCGGCGGAGGCGAGGGAGGGCGAGGGGCGGGCGGCCGCCCGCTGGTGCCGGCCGGGCAGCGCTGCCTGCAGGGGCCGGCAGCGAGCTCCCCTCCGCGCCCCGGAGCCACCGAGCCCGGGGGAACTCCGCAAGGACGGCGAGCGCAGCTCCACCCGCCGGTTCGAACCGGCGCCTGGGCCCCCTCCTGCCCCCGGAGGCAACAAACCCCGCGCCCGCTGCGGGAGAAGAGGCTCTGTTAGGGCTCTCAGGGGCGAGGAGCGAGAGCAGGACGACAGGCGGCACGGCGCCGCTCGGCGCGGCCTGGCCCAACGGCCGGCCCGAGCGGCCCGCCGCAGCCATCCGCCGCCGCGAGACCGCCAAGGAGAAGGCTACGACAACATCAACGTAAAAGCCACATCAGCACCTCCTTCGGGACTCGCGAGGGTCGGGGGGGGGGGGGGGGGGGAAGGGTCGGGGGGGGAACACAAGGAAGCAGCAGCCGCCAGCTGCTGGCAGGCTGAGGACCCGCAGCCCCTCACACTGCGGCACCGGAAGGGCCCGGGGCTGGCGGGGGAGGGCGAGAGCCGGCAGGAAGGGCCCGGCCGGGCAGGCGGGCGCGGGGGGGTGGCTCAGGGCGCCGCCGGGAGAGCGCTGGCAGAACATAGGCCTTTCGGCCACCCCACAGCTTTCCAACTTACAACGGCATCGTCTCTCCGGCCCCTCCTCCTCCTCCTCCGCCGCCGCCGCCGCCGCCACCACCACCGCGTCGTCCCCTTCTCCTTCCTCCTCCGCTTCTTCGTCCTCCCCCACCACTACCGCCTCCGGACCGCTCACTCGCCCCGCCAGGAAGCGGGAACCGCGACCATGGCAGGGCCGGGGTCAGGCTCTGGAGGGAGGAGGAAGCCACTCGCTAGGCCCAGCCGCCGCCGCTTCACTTTCCTCTTCCCCTCCGGCCTTCTAACATGGCGCCCGGGCGCTACCACAGCAACCTTCCGGCCCGGGGGAGGCCTGACGCAGCGCCGCGGCCGCCCCCGCACGCCGCGCACGCTCAGGCGACAGCGAGGCCGAACGGCATCCTGGGAGCTGTAGTTCCGGCGGGGGGGCGGGGCGGCGTTTGAAAACAAAGCGCTAACGGCTGCTGGGCGGCGCGTGCGCGCGGGGCGGGCTCGGCAGCGGGGGGTTGGGAGGGAGAGCGCCGAGTCGAGCTCGTGCCTGCCGGCGTCCGGCTTGTTTTCTTCTGTACGCACACCAGTGCAAAGAGATCCTTTCCTAATAACTGTTGTTGAGTGCGCTGCCTGTAATAGAGTGCACACATTGCAGAGAATTTAAAATTAGAAAAAAAATCACACTCTACAGGTCACCTCAAAACTTTATTCTTAGAAAAGTAAATGTTACAGCAGCTCTACACAAAAAAAAAAAACAACCCAAGCCTGTTTTATGTCTCCTTTTTTAATCCTATTTTCATCTTTACTTTGAAATACAAGACTCTCAAACTAAAAATGTCTCTAAAATTACCAATTATTTCATCTTCAGCTGCTTCACATGATAAATGGTAACTTGGACTGGCAGCCTATAGGAAATTTAGACCCCCAAGAAATCTGTTCTTTAGAGGAGGAGATGATGGTTCTGAACTCTTATTCCTGCCTACCATCACTGACTTGGCCGTGTGACTGTGAGAACAGATGAAATAAGACTGTTTCTCTGTAACAAGTATTAATACATCTGAATAAGAACGTTGGTATATCTGAATAATACCATATCTGAATAATACAACTAAAATTATAATACTAAAATTAATAGATAAAATAAATGTAAAATGTTTCTACATCACCATTGTTTCAGTTCTTCCTTTATTTTTCCCCTTCTCCCAAACAGTCCCTGCTTTCTATTTTGACAAAATCCTGTGTTTGTTTTACACCAAATATGCCATCAGTTTACGCTCAGTCAGCAGAGAGATTGACAGTTTCTGTGAGAGGTATATGAAGTCAGTAAAGAAGGAATGACAGCCGCATGCTGGAAAGCCTAGATTCTCCAAGAATCTATAAAAAAGATGTATCAAATACTGAATGATGAAGAGAATTAAGTAAGAACTACACCCATTTGTTTGATATGAGATAAAACCCCAGGTTTTACGACATACCTATGCTGGGAAACTGTTTATTCAGTCACTCTTCAGTGCAGCACAACGCTGCTATGTTGTGTGACCTTTTTGCCTCTTGGTAGCTGGGAAGGGAGATAAGATAGCTTGCTGCTTCTATTTATTTCCATTTTCAGTGAAAATCCCCACCTTCTTTTTTTATTTATTTTTAAGAAATATTCTTCTCGGGCTACCTGCCTACTCCTGCTATGGATCAGGACGAGAATCTATTGCTTAAACAGAATGTGTAACTGAGAAAACTCCAGGAAGAAAGTTTTGGAAAGAAGAGATTCCTGTGGTTCACAGTTTCGCATAGACATAGGAAATACAGATGTGCAAATGTATTAATCAGTATGGGCAATAAATGTACTTTTGCAGAAGGAACATTAAAAACCCAATACAACAAAGTAATAAAGTATAAGAAATAAAAATTTAGATTACATAATAAGCCTAAACAAAAATAATTTCAGAAACTAAGTATTTTTATTTAAAATGCATTAGGAATGTTCTTCCTTTCTGCTTCACAACTTCAACAGCTGTTAGTATTTAATGTTTATCTCATTCGATATCAGGACTGTTCCTGAAGAGATATTCTGCCTATAAAAAGAAGAGTTTCAAAGTTACACGTATTTTCAAGTCTCCAATTTTAAAGTTTACGTGAAATGAAAAAAATACAGTGGATAACATTGCTTTAAACCAAATCACAGAAAGTATTACTTTCTGGCAGACATGTCAGAGAAACCTGTTCCCCAGAAACACCATCCAAAATACCATCCACCTCATTCTCCCTCTGTAGCAGTCACGACGCCTCTATCATGGGCAGAGGAGGAAGTGAGCCATTTACGACAGTATTTGGCACTCCATGGAAAATCCCGGGGAGTACCCTAGGGCCTGGCTTCTGGGCCCAGAACAGTAGATAGTACAGATCTTCAGAAATTAGTAGGGAAGATCTCATGCTCATACAGCTACAGGTAGTTGTACCTCATCAGTAAGCAAAAAAGGTTACAACAATTAAACATTCCTTGGTGCCTAAACTGGCACACAACACTGATGCTTTAATTTTAAGCTTTTGCTTGGTTAATAAAATGTTTCTTTTCATTGAAACAGTGATAGCTTGTTAATAACTTTCTTAGGATGTGCAGGAAGAACATCAGTACAGCAAAAACCTTACACCATCTGAATTCTTGTCCAAAAGCAACGCTGACCCTGCTTTCAGCCAAAAGTAGAAGTAGGTCTTTTGCAACCAGAATTATTCTATGAATGCCTTATAGGATTTACTTAATTAATTTACCTGTGTATTGTGAAGGGAATTACTGAAGAGCTTTCATTCATCATGACAGTAACTGTTCTGTTCTGCCTAGAGGGGTGTAAGCAGGATGGAGAGCGATGTCGCCCTTCCTGCAGGCCTCTACGCCACAGCAGGATCGGCAGGGCACGCAAGGCGCGCAGAGTGCGCACACCGAAAAGAAACAGATCCTGGTAGTGATTCTTGTCCTGTTACTGTTTAGCAAAGCTGGATTATGCCCTTACTTGATACACAGTATCAATGGATCCCATGAAGAGTAGTAGCTGGGTTTTTAGTTTTCACAATAATTACTTCTCACCAGAATTGCAGATACTATGCGTTAATTAACTGTTAGCATGACAGCGGTGTTGCAAAAAATCAACAAATTTTATTATAGTAGAAATCTAATATTAAAATATTGTGTGCTTTAAAACTTGCAACCACAGAGACCTCACTAGATAGTTACTGTTTTGTATTAAGAAACTAATAGAAACTGGATGAAACAATGAAGAATTGAATAGTGGAGTTTCGTTTGAATCCTGTAACTCTAGGAACTGTATTTGTTAGTTATTATATTGTTAAGTCTTCTGAAACCAAGGAAACTTGCCGCAGAAACCTGTTATGCATCAGTGATGCTGCTTGGAAATCCCCTTACCCTTCAAGAATTCCAATTAGTGGACATTAGTAGAGGTGACCAATGATTATTTTGGGATATGAATATTAATTAAGTTATATAATCAAAGAAACTGATCAATGTAAAGGTTAAATTTAATAGCCAACATAGTATGCATTTTTATATTAAACGATGTAAAAGTGTAAAAGTGACTTGACAGAAAAAGTGTACAAAAACTGGTGAATTTTAATGCAAAATTGGACCCATATTTGGTGGAGTTATCCCCAATGTGCCCAGCACTGAAATAAAGAAGTACATGCTCACCCATGCTGTGTAGATGAGGTTTTTTCTTACAGATTTGTAACAGTGGGGAAAAAAAATTTAAGTCCTTATGTTAACCATGATCCTTTGGGTCTATGTGAATATTTTCATTAAGCTTTTACAAATATATTTAAGAAAAAAATGTAGTCAACTTACCAGAAAATCGACTGGATCATCTGGCCTGATCCTACAGCATTCAGTTATCCCTCGCATAAGTGTTGGCATGACATTCTTCATTAAATAGTTTCGCAGGGGAATGGACTGGGCCTCCAATAGCTCTTGTTCTTGTCTTTTCACTTCCTCCAGATGTTTATTCTACAAACAATGAACAAAAACGTAAAGAACAAGGTTTATAACATCTCCCGGATAGCATTTGACTAAATCATAATGGTGGCCTAGAGAAAAAAAGTATCACTAGAAGCTGTAGACAGAATTTTAAAGCTTACAGCTTGGCAGGAAAAGCTATGAACTGCTGATTAAATTTTGAGCACATGGCACACTGAGGACAATGAATTGAACATGATGAAAACGGAAATAATCTTAGTAAAACTATTTTATTTTTCTCTCTTTGACACCTAAAAGGAGGTTTATTCTGAAGTCTGGAAACAGTGGTCCTGTTTCCAGAAGATACCTGGCAAAATGTTTGGAATATACTGTATCACTTCAAAAATTAGTACTGTTGAAAATGCAGATGGTTTCTTGAGGGTTCTTTGAATGGGAGGGGAAGGAGAATAGTTTTACTCAGAAGAGAGCTGGGACTCTCTAAATAACTGTAAATTGTGTTGGATTTGTTTGTTTGTTTTGGGTTTAGTTTCTTTGTTTTGGTTTGGTTTTATTTCATTTATGTCAGTTTGTGAGGGAGATGAGAGTTAAATAAACTAAACCCACAGTGAATTACACTTGTTTACACCAGCTAAATTAATTATTGAATTCAGGTTAAATCAAATACAAGGATTACATTAAAAAAGTAGGGGGGTACAGGGAAATAAAAGCGCTGCGAGTTTTTCTTCCATTTAATAGCACTTAACAGCATGCATACTTGCAGCAGTTTTAGACAGAAGATTACTCAGAAACTCTTTTATTGTCCTCTTTTCTCTCATTTTATTCATCAGTAGACTGAGTCATGTATAGATACAGCAAGTAGATGATACTCTGAAGACTCCTTTTCTATACTCAAGGCATAACACAAAAGCAATGTTCAGATAAAACCGATATACCAATATCTGGAAAAGATATTTACCTTATTCACTCAATCCAGGAGCGCTATTGAATAAATCCTCTAAGTGGTCTTTGGTCACTACGCAGAGACAGCAGCTAATCTACAGTCTCAAGGGCAAGTGAATTGTTGCTCAGATTTCCTGGGCATCTGCCTATTTAAAAGGATAAACTTAAGCACACATTTTAAGCACTTACTTTACCTTTGAATAATGCACAGCTTGCTGTCTTGAAAGTTAGATGGCTTTGGATTGAATGTAGCTAAAAATGTGTTAACTACACTTACTAATCTTTTAGACAAGTTTACAGAGAGTACAAAATGCTATTTAATGTAGAATGAAGCTGTAAATGAGCATAGAGATAACAAATAAAACTTATTTACAAGCCACCATGAAAGCCATGTAAATGCTTCTTTAAAAGTGAGTGATTTCAGGGTATTATTTCCCCATAGATATGTATAAGCATTTAAATGTAAGAAAAGATTTCTCTGTGGAATGATCAGTCTGTTTTTAAATAGCTGGAGAAGAACTGAACTGTGTTCAGCTTTGGGCCCCTCACTACAAGAAGGACATCAAGGTGCTGGAGTGTGTCCAAAGAAGGGCAACAAAGTTGGTGAAGGGTCTAGAGAACAAGTCTTATGAGGAACGGCTGAGGGAGCTGGGGTGGTTTAGTCTGGCGAAACAGAGGCTGAGGGGAGACCTTATCACTCTCTACAACTATCTGAAAGGAGGTTGTAGCAACACGGGGGTCGGACTCTTCTCCCTAGTAACAAGCGATAGGACAAGAGGAAACAGCCTCAAGCTGCACCAGGGGAAGTTTAGGTTGGATATTAGGAAGAACTTCTTCACCGAAAGGGTTGTCAAACATTGGAACAGGCTGCCCAGGGCGGTGGTTGAGTCTCCATCCCTGGAGGTATTTAAAAGAGGTGTAGGTGTGGTGCTTGAGGATACGGTTTAGTGGTGGACTTGGCAGTGATAGGTTAGCAGTTGGGCTCGATGATCTTAAGGGTCTTTTCCAACCTTAACGATTCTGTGATTCTATGATTCTAAGATAATAGAAGGACTGCCTTCTTGTGAAATAGCCTGACTTTGGGTGTGAACAAGAACATTTTTATAGTGAGAATTTCAGGTTATTTACCTACAATGTCCTGAGGTGCGGCAAAGTAAACAAGGGAAAAACATCATATGCAAATCCTCTGAGGTCAGGTAGCCTGTGCTCCATAATCAAAAAGAGACCACATTCTTTAGTCTGGGCCTCAAAATACACTGTGAAGATAGTCTAACCCAGATCTAAAATATGATATAAGGAACTAGAGAATTTGTGCCACACTTTCCAAGTGTTTTTACATAACAGATTGCTGGAAGCCATCTAAAACACATAAATAATAACATTTTCCCAAAAATATATATTAACCTACCCACTCTTCCCAATTTGCCATCCTTTCAGCCCTTTCCTCGGCTTCTTTGCGCTCTCTTTCAGCTTTTTCTTGAGCTTCTTTGACAAGGCGTTCCTCAGCTGCTTTGCGTTCCAAATTCTCCTTTTCTTCATCTGTCAAACCATAATTCCGAGCTTCCCCAATTTCTTTGATGATCTCTTTTACAATAAATCTGTTCTCAGGATCTTCAAATTTGGCTACATCTTTTAAACAATACAAGAGAGAACTTTGCAAGGTTTTTGTCAATTATTAATGGACATCAGTAAATAACTGCAAGAGCTAAAAATACACGGTGTTCACACTGTTTGAATTTTCAAGTATAAGATGATGTTTTCAGTTGCTTGTAAATGTCAACATTTTGCTACACAGAACACAGTTTTCTACATCCAAATTTCCTCACCGGTTTTTATATTGATAAAGATTAACTTAGCTTGTTTTATCTTAACAATACTATGTCATAATGAAATAGGATATCTGCCTTAGAACAAAAACCCCCAAATGAATGATAGTCTGCCTTGCTAACGGTCTGTGAAGGACTATTTAGTGGTGCCACGTTTAAGCGAAACTAGAGGAACGGTAATTCCTGCAGGGGGAGATCACAACCACTGATTCAAAGACCACCCACTCAAGAAACCCACTGACTCAAAAGGTAAAGGAAGTCATAGTTTCAAAAATCATAGTGGGCATGCATAGTCGTTTACACAATAGGCGAAGAATTTTAACCAAACATTTAACAGAATGGCAATGAATATGTATTAGATGATTAATACCTTGTGTATAAATAACTGTCAGTTTCTACCAAGAATGTGCAGGTTTGTACCCGGCACCCGCATCTGCCAATTTAGGTAATAAAGGAGAATACCTCGACTCTGTGTGTACACTGGGAGACGCACACCAGGTAATGAACCCCAAGCTTTTGGGATGACAGTTTCAGCTAAAATAGTTTCCGTTTTTAAGATGATGTGAGGGAGAAGTGCATTAAAATAACTTTTACAGCTATCCTGTTTATAAGGTGCAGCTTGTCTAAGTTTTGGAACTTGAAAATGAGTTCATTCAAATATGTCTACAAAACAAATCTGTAGCTTTATGTAGGAGCACAGAGACTAAGCAAGGCCTTCTCTTTCATTTCATTCCTTGTCCCTTTTAACTGCTGGAGGCTACTTTCACATTACACTTGCAAAAAAAGAAGGAAAAGGAAAAACATGGAAAAATGGGGACTGCCTTCAGGGTTTTCTGGGCTCTGTGTCCATTCAGCGTGGGGAGGCACCTGGCAGAAAAGATACATGGAAAAGAGGAAAAGCAGGTATTTCAGGTATCCAGAGGATACAGAGATAGAGGGCTTGTTCAGTGGTAAGGGACTGGAGATGTAAAGGCACAGAAATGGGTAAGGAGAGCAAGCAGAGGAAGTGGAAAAACCAGAACAACCAGCATACAGAATTTAGAGGAGAATCCGGTAGTCCCTACTCCACAGTCCTCTGCTTTATGAAGTCATTTTGAAAGCCATTGGCAAAGCACACTTCCCATTTCTTTCTAATCACGTATTTAGACAGAAGATAGCTGTCCAATACTAACACCATTATTCCAAGAGTTTGTTTGTGGTTTGGACCTGAAGTACAAACTCTGCTACTGAATTGAGGAGAAAGCTAACACAATTCTACATGATAAAATCTCCTTTACAGCTTCTTCTTTCAAAAAAAATCAGGAATTACATGCCTGAAGTATTCCAAATTAAAATAACAAAACATTTTTAATGTCAAGCAGACCATTGTTTTGGCAATTTTAGCTGTACCTCAATATAAAAATTACGGTGCAAAGCACTTTTCTAGTCCTTTAAAGTATTGCTAAGAACTCTCTCAGCACTGAATTTGAGGTCGCAAAGGCTGCATTTTTTTCTTAGATGGCCAAGCAAGATTACAATGCAAATATTACAGCAGTCATAATTAACTGCATTTATCCTCAAAAATAAATGCCTTTTAAATAAAAAATGAGGTTAGCACTGACGCTAATTGAGAGGAAAGATCACCAGAAAAGGAGTTAATAAATTAAGATCTTCAAAGGGAACTGCTGTTATAAGTTTAACGTGCCTTTTTGTAGCTGATCTAACATGCCCATGTCACCATTCCCAATTTGCAGATGAGAAAAACAAGACAGAAGATCACTGACTTGCAGACTTCATGCAGTGACTCACTGTAGCAAAGTAGGGTTTCCAGAATCTTGAAACCCACTCCTTTGTACTAATCATATTTCAGACTCAGAAAAAATAATAAACATAAAAGCAATTCATAAAGCCATATGTTATGATTTTCCAAAATTAAGGTGGAAGAAAGATTTTATTAACTTAAGTCAGTATTTAACAAATCAAGCACAATTTTTTAACTGTTCCCCGCTAAATTCCATCAGAAAATGACCGAGAAAGCAGTTGACGCTCTGCTTAAATCTGCTGCTATTTAATTCTATAGATCTGATAAACTGGAACATCAGCTAGAATGGAGGGGTGTTTGGAGAGCTGAAGGTTCCTCACTGATGTTATCTTTGTAATCCATCCATACCATTTTACAACAGAAAGCTATATGCTTGTATACTTTGGTGGGTAACGATCAGTGATGTGAATATAGGTAAAGAGGGAGTTCCTGAGATAAACAGAATCTGAAGATGATGCTCCTCTGAAGATGAGAATCAACACTATAAACTGAATGTGAGAATCTTCTGGAAGTCACTGAACATCACAGCTGTGATACCTCAATAATGAAAATCAGTAGGCCAGTGAGTTTTCTTCTTTGGAATGGACTAGAGTTTAAGAGTAACCTTCAGGCACAATTCTTAGCAGGAAACACTGCAGTATCCTACCATAGAGTATACACTTTACAGTCCCCAGCAAAATAAAACATGGTCTTGGACAGTGCTACTACTTGCATGTCCAGAAGTATGTAAGATAAGAATATTGTCACCGAAATCGGGAATAAACCTTTTAACACCAATGTAGTGTTAAAAGGCAGGCATTCTTTATTCACGGTGCCAGATGCATGGGGGATCGCTCCTCCTAACATGCATACCTTACACACCTTTCCCATGTGACCATATAGACCAAAAATATACATATTCATTTTACCCATACATATTCAATATTATTCTTTTTGGTGATTGGTACAAACTTGCTCGCTTCACATGAAAATTATTGCGCATACTCAGTTGTCCTTTCCCATTGTTCTCTTTTGAGTAGGTGGTATTACTTGGGTAGGTGGTCCGTGAGTCAGTGGTCACAATATCCCCCTGCCAGAATTACCTGTTACCTGCTTGGCTCTTAATCTTGGCAGTCCTGGCCAGTTTTCTTAGTCCACTACAAGAAACCACATTTTGTCATCCTCTTCTGACAGAAGCACATTGTCTATTGTTTTGTTTGCATTAATGATTACCTTGAGACTAAAATACAGATCAAAGAATACACTGATTTGTATACTCCATGTCCCCAGACTTAATGTCCAGTTGGATGGGGCTGTACAAGGAGTATAGCAACATCCATGGTTGGTTAATTCCATCACCCTGGTTACAATATGACCAACTGATGGCATCTGACCTAGTATTTACCATTTCTTACATTTACTTTCTGTAGCAGAACTACCTCAACTCTAAAATGATTACAGTAACCCACTGTTTTTTCCCACTGCTACACTTCCTAACAACATATGTATGGTATTCTCAAGATGATCTCAATGGCTGGCATTAAACAAAAAAACTTAGGAAATCAATTATGCCTGAGGCTGTTCAACAATTAACTTCAGATAACTCATCTCAAATGGACATTCCAAATATCAGCAGTTTGATTTTAGTTGCAGGATTTTCCCCTTGTTCTTTCTTCTCCCTCCCCCACCAAAAAAAAACCCACCAAACATTTTTCTTAAGAACGCTGCCACCCCAATCTCACTGTTTTTGAAATCACATTATAGTAGTCTTCTCAAGATTTCCCAGTGACCGCAATTTTCTAGGTAGTGTGTAGGGAAGACAAATTTTGTCACATACAGGTATCGTGCAAAACAGATTCAGTCCCAGCCTTCCACCTTTAATTTCTAGTAATTTTTGTTAATGCTTCATCATTTACAGATTACTCATATATTGCCAAGTCATCTGAGGATAGGTCTAAAGAAAAAATCCAAGCAACTATAAGATTGGAAGTCCATGAAAATATGCTATTATACCAGTTTGGAAGGATGCCAGCGCAGTGGTCTGTAACCTAAGTCAGAAAACTATTTTGATAGTTTAGCCTACAAAAATGAACAGTTAACCCCCCAATTTTTCAAAACAGGTTAACTGTACAAGAAAAATTCAGAATCTTTATGAGTATACAGGTATTTTTGCAGTTATACAATTAAATTCTTGTTGCATCTGTATTCTGCAACATTAATTAAAAATATTATTTATATATATATAAACACTATATGATCTTCACAAGTGTTACATTTGTAACAACAAAAAATTTTTATTCAGATTTTATCTACTGATGTTATTATTTCATACCAATAAACTGAGGATGTATTTCAAGTTCATCGAAGTAGTTGAGAACAGTCTTATCATCTGTGTTTAACTCTCTGAAGAGATTCAGAGACTGTGGGAACCGGTCCTGGGTATAATGAGTTCCAACAACAATCCTCTCTGGCAGATTTATTATTCTGTTTATAAGGAATTCATCAGATGCAGTCAAAGAAATAACAAATTCTGTGAAGAAGAACACATTATCAGCACCCGTATATTATTGTTTTTCCTCTTTCTTACCTATTTTGCGTTAATAATAAGTTCTAAACCACAACTGAACATAAATAGATGTGAGTTGTATATATATATTGATTCTATTCAGGCATTGTAACAGACTGCCGAGAGAGGCCAGCCTCTGCTGACTGTGGTGACTCTGCCCAGATACACCATCCCTGGTGTTCAAAAAATGTGTAGACGTGGCACTTCAGGGCATGGTTTAGGAGACAGGGTGGTGTTGGACTGGTAGTTGAACTTGATGTGATGCTAGAGGTCTTTTCCAACCGTAATGATTCTACGATTTTTAGAGATAATTTGATTATCAAATGCTTATATTCAACTTCTCCAGTTAGAGCAATCCAACAAAATTAAGAGACATGTCTGTAAAGAAGGTACATATTCCAGTTTCACCAAATTCTTTCTTAGCACTATCAACATGACTATTCTTGCAATAAGCAGTACAAAATTCTTAAGAACAGCAAGGCAGTGTAGTCCAAATTTTCTGAGGAAGCTATCATACAACCAATACATGTAATAGGTATGGGAGGAAAACAAATTTTTATGAATGGTATAGCCAAAGCAGCAAGTAATACTGGAAAATTTAACAGCTCACTTGTCTGTCATCAGCCTGTATTGTGATTTTTTTGATCTCACAAATGGATGTATATCTGCTGAATTAAAGTAAACAAAAAAATTCAAACAGTACATTAAAGATAGTATGCCGCCACATGCCATAAAGTTTAGCGTCAACGTTATTTTAGGACTTCTGGTAGACAAAACCACCAGGATCCATAAAAAAACTCATCTCCTTTCTTCACTTCAGAAGTCTCATATTTGCAATTTCATTAGGCTGAATCTTGAAGTATTTTATTAATGCAATATTCAACTTGTATTTATTAAATATAATTTCATATAATTTATCACAATATATTATGATATTTCTGTTAATATCATGACTGAATGCCACTGAAACCTGTTAATTTAACAAAGCCAGGAAGTAACTTTTCTGACATCAGAGAGAAATTTGCAGAATCAAGCACAGACACAGCCCCTCTCCTGGCTCCTTTCCCCAGAAAAACCTTAAAAAAACCCAAAAACAAACCCAAGAAAACTTCCCCAAACCAACAAAAATCCTTTCTGGACTGTTTTAGAAAACAAGTTTTCTTCAAGGTTGAGAATGTATCTTCTTAAAACAGATTCCATGCCTGAGGTCCTTGTTATGGGAGAGAAAGTGGTACTTCTCCTGCCCATCATAATTCATTTATAGTTCACCTTTTGAAATGGAGGCTAGAAGTGGTTTTGTTTATGAATAACAGAAATTACTTACTTCAGAAATCAGCAACTCATAAGTGGTTACAGACCTGGTAGAAGTCTGGCTTTTAAATCAAACCTTCGTCCCCTTCATATAGATGCAAGGACTAAGGAATTTTTCAGAAAGTTACCAATTTTCTTCACTTCCACTGAAGCCAGTAAATTATCATTTACTGAAACACTAATCATTTGAGATATTCAACCTTTGTACTATCAAACCAGACACACTTTGCAATGTAAAATATGCCAAATGTATTATTTGAATGTAATCAAAACTTCCAAAGAAATCAAAACTAGCAAAAACAGCAGAACAAAGCCATCTCTGCATGGATGAGAAGCACTCTATTTTAATTCTTAACTGATGCATTAAAACGAATTTCGTAACATCTTTCAAGATATCACACGAAAGATAAACTTGCGTTTTTTTAATATGCCAAGTTCAGGAGCTCATGTTTATTCCATTAATAGCTGCTGTAATCACAACAAAAGCAGCTACTACTATTGTTATCAGCCAACAATTGATGGCATTTCACAACAAGAAAAAAAGAATAAAACACCCACAAACTGAATCAAAACCTTCCTTTTGATTAATTGTTCACTTCCAAATAAGAGGGCAGCATTACATGAATTAGATACTTATTTCATGTTAAACTAAATATGAACAGATGGAGTGATATTTTAGACTTCTCGTTGGTGGCAGCAGTACTTGAAAACTTGAAAGTTTATTTAAAAAGAAATCTATCAAACTTACCAGGTATGATTAATTTATCACATTTATGTATTTTGCCTTTAATTTCTTCTTCTTCTTCATCTTCACTTTCCACTAAAACAAAAGTAAACATTGACTGACATTTTCATTTGAAGCAATAATATCATTATCTTTGCTAAAAAAGTGCCCAGTACAAAACAAGTGTGTCAATATTCAAATGATACTAATTGTTGGAAAGTAATCTAACCTGGACACCAGTTCAGAGAATTCAGTAATTTGTGCTGCCAGCCACCACAGAATTCTACCTTGGGACACTAATAGCTGTTTGCTTATACAACAGAAGTCTGCGCATGCTTATGTAATTTTAAAATGTGCCCGAACTGCTGTCCTGACCCTGTCCTCTCCCTCTGCCAAGTACATTATTCTGCCAAAAACACATACAGGGCTCAGAACAGCGAGTAGAAATGTTTTACAGTAGTGTGGTTAAAATGGTTTCTGCCACTAAGTGTCTGCTATTCTGTATAGTCAGTAAAACTGACTAATTATCAGCTGACCATGATAATTTACAGCCTAGCGTATTAAGCTGAACAACATGGTTTTTTGTTTTCCTTCATGACTCATGATGATTCTTGGTCTTAGTGCATGGACGGTGCTTGCTCACAATTTGAAATGTGTGTCTCAGAGCTCCTCTGAAGTCATATCCACTGTAGCTGATCTAATACACCCACTGTAATCTGGCTCATAACCCATGTATTAGTGCACTGGCTGGATCTCCTCATCAAGCAGCCCTTAAATATTATGAAGAAATTCTGCCTTGGAGTTTGCTTGAGTGGAGTAGACCAGCACAGAACAAGAAAGCATCCTCCATATTTGTGTGTTTACTTAGTACTTTGGCAGCAAAGATAGTCTGAAAACTATCTTGTGCTTGAATTAAATAAGGTGCATTATAATCTTTCTCGCACGTTAAGTGTCATGCGAAAGCAACTTTGGTTTGTGTCCTGCACTGCAGTCACTACAGTGCTGATGCACTTCAACTACTATGGCACTAAGAACAATAATGATAATGACAGTATTAGAAGCAATAAAAACAAAAGCAGCAGTACTTACAATTAAAAAGATCTTGTGCCTGGTCATAGGTCTCTGGGAACCCATCTAAAACATATCCCTGATTCCTACAAGGCATAGATTTGAGCTTATCCTTCACAAATTTAACAACATATTGATAATCTAGACGACCTAAGACACAAAGGTTAATAGGTACCTAGTCTGTGGAAAAGAGACATCTGAAATTATTATACTAACATTTCAATTCATTTATCAGAGAAACTTCTATTTAGACCCTAAAAAGTGTATGTAACTTGAGTTACTATTTGTACGTTACATGTTGTCAGCGATCTATGGAATATAAATGTGTAGCTATAAAATAAAATTATATTTGCGTTTATGTGGATATAAATATTAGAACTTTAAGGATACTAAACATGAAGTTAGGTTTGTTTAGAATAATGCAATCAGATTTTAATAGAAGGGGCAAAGAAATATTTATAGAAAAAAGTGACAAAACAATAAGTTTCTATTTACAACTAACAGTAAGACTTAAAGGTAGCCTTGCAAAACAAATGCGAGTTACGTTTTACAAGTTTCATCTTCCGATTAATAGATTGAGATATGAAGTGCTTCATTAACTTGGCTTACATTGTTGAGCAAATACGTGGGAGTAAAAATTTTAGCTTGACCTGATTTTTTGCCCTTTTGCAACCATTTACTCCAGTTTCCTACTTTATTTTGCTTCAGCTTTTTAAGGTCTTAAATATTTATAAACCATTGTAATCATAAAAGTATGTTATTATTTCAAAAGGCATTATTATTTTAAACAACAAAGCAAGGCATGCAGAGGAGGTGCTGTCATAGATCTCATTACTGAAGCTTTGGATGCGTCACAAGTTCATTGCTTTGCAGATACATAAGATCCAAATCAGGTAAACCTTTAGTGATAGAAGGCATTTTTAAGAGCAATTACTTCACACTGCACATAAACTATTATGCACTACATCAAAATCTACATGACTTTATTCATATATAGATGATAATTAGTACTTTTCAGTAATGGCAGTTTTTATGGACCTTTTTCAATCTGCAGACTTTAAAATTCTTTACAGGCTTCAGTAAATACTGTTTACTTTTTAGAAATGGCCAAAATGAGCTATAAAGTACTTAAAAACCCCCATAATCTCTTATGACAGTGCACTAATTCTCTTTCCTACTAGAATACCTTTCTTCTCTGAAAATTTGATACAGATATGCTTCACTAACTTTTTACTTTGTATTATATAAATTATGCTCCCTGGTCTGAGAAGAAAACATGATGTTTTTTAAAAAATCTGGCCCAGAATCCAATGTTTCTGAGTATACTGTTGTTACTTATATACCAACTTAGAGTGTAAAAAGAATCATATAAAATGTATAAAGAAGTAGAAAGATGGAACTCCTACAATTAAGAAAGCAGCACAGTATTTAAAAAATATATAATTTCTGGTATACAAGGTATATAATGTAAAACATTGTATTTGATTTTTAAATAAGGTACATACAAACAGACAGGGCATGATTCTCGCTTTTGATAGGAACTAACAGTTCCAAAGCACCAATTTACTTCCTGACCTTCCATTTTCATAGGGTTGCACTATATACCTAAATCCCATCTTGGTACTTTTTATTTCCTACCTGCATTCTGCTCCATGCTTTCTTTTATTCTAGCTAATAACTCGTGTGCTGCTTCTGCATTTTTACCCTCCTCTTCTTCATCCTCTCTCTCTTCTCCCACACTGTCAGAGTCCAGTTCTTCAGAAGCCACAATTTTCTCCTGAAGACAAGATCATAAATACAAATAGGCTCAGAAATTCCATAGCTGAACTTCTTTTATATGCAGATGTAATAAAAGGAGAAAAAAAAATTAAACAATTCATTTTACATATACTCCTGGACAGTGAGATACTGAGCAACCTTCAGTTTCTAAAGAGTTCAGTGCATCCCCCAGATGCAATCACTATGTCAAAAGAGATTTCCATTCTCAAATAATGGAATTATAACTAATCTTTAAACAATGCCAAACATTTTAGAATCACAGAAATTAAGATAATAGCAATACTAGAAAATAGCAACACACCAGATTTGCTATTGCTTCAGAAATCACATCATTTATCTTAATGTGATGTAGCTTGTAGTATTTACAGAGTTCTTCAGCAATGGTAGATTTGCCAACCCCAGGAGGACCGTGAATGCAAACTTTGAGAGGCTGGAAAAAAAAAGATAAAGATATAACACCTTTCCAACAATATGGATGTTTTTATGTAAAAGGAACAGTCTTTTTACTATAACTAATATGAAATAACAATATGATAATTAAAACTTGAAATATATTTTAGTTGTATTCATCTATTTATTTCTCGCTGAATATCTCCTGTATCATTTACAGGCTTTGAGTAACATGGCTGCCTAATTTAAATGTACAACTTTACCATTGGAGAAAAAGCACACTTCTATTTATTAGACTCACAGACCAACTTATAGTGGCAATATTAGTGTTTGATCATCAAAAGAGATGAAACACAACCCCATAGAGGGGATGCAGTGAATTTTGGAATGAGGTGGCAGATATTCTACTGCATACATGCAATAGCTCTGTTTCCCTACGGGGGTGGAGTTGCTGTCATCACAATGGTTATTTTGACCTAAAAAATTACAGATCCATCACAATCTTAAGGTATTATAGATTTCTAATTTCAGACTACCTAGTTAAGTAAGTGTAATTAAGATTCCAATATACACTTATTAAATATATTATGCAACAAACTCAAAACCATACATCATTTACTGCCTACCTTAATTCAGTAAATCTGACAGTGCAAACTCTGCAAATTTAATAGACTAGTCACAGGGACAGAGGCCTAGCTAGCCTTCCCCTTCCTTGCTACTTGGTATGCCTATATTTTGTACTGAATTTTAAAAATTACATGCATTCGTATTCACATGCAGTAGTTTAACCCAAACACAGACCTAATAATCCTTTCAGAGGTACACAGGGACTTTAACAACCAACCTCGAATGACAGTAGCTGTATTTTGTTTTACAGCTCCTGAACTCCTGTTCAAAGTTTCAACAACATTTAGACATGCTGAACAGCTTTATCTTGCCAAACATTACCTGAATGTATGCAAGCATTTTTCTGCACCTTTTAATAACCTTCCCTATATATTTGAATACAGAAGTTCTAAATATTAAGTTAACATAGGAAACCGTGAGCTTGCTCAGTACATTACACAATAGAGCCGGATAAAATTAAATCCACATTGCAATTGAATATCCTGGCTCACTATATATAATGAAGGACACAAAATACTCACCTAACTACTGACTATTATAAAAAAGCTTAAATAAAAGATACACTTACTGCATTCTTGAAGCAAAATATAGCAGGAATGCCATATAATGCATAGAGAAACTAGTTTCAGAAGAGCAGCTTCTCCATCAGGAAGCTTATTTGCATTTATAGGGTTTCAGTTTTAGGCATAAAAGAAAAACAACTTAATGATTATTGTTTGAATTAATATTCCCTCTTTTTTAATTTCAAGTTAATTTTCAGTTTTAATGTTCACTTATTCTACATCTATATCAGTCTTCCACATATTTTTACTTAAAGAAGTTAAAGCTTGTGTTTATATAACATTTTCTATTGGGAAAAAAAAAAAGCCACACTTTAAAAGAGCGTACACCAAACTATTACCAGTAATCCTCGACTTTGCTTGTATTCCTTGACAATTTGTTCAATGTTCTCCACCAGTCCTGCCTGAGCAACCCACTTAATGTTGAAAGTTTCGTTCAGAAACATAGATTCCATTCGCAGGTTCACAAGCAACATATCCAAATGCATTTGCTGAGGGAGCAAAGCCACATTTATTTACAGACTTAAGCTACGCATGTTAAAAAAACAGTTAGCTTAAACTAGACATACGAATGGAGGGGTGAGAATAGAAAGAATTAAAGCATAGGGAGAGAAGGTTCACACACAAAACAAAACAGACACTTTAAGCTGTTTAAAAATATAAACATTTTCAATGTATATTTGTATTTTAGTATTCTCATGAACTATTAGAACATGAAACTTTAAACAATTATTCTGTACAATATAAAGGTCTCATATAATTGCAGGGAAGAACCTCTTCCATAAAATTTATCAAGTACCATCTTAAAAGTACCAGAGTTGTAATTTGTTTATTTCTCCTATGAACAATTTATTCCAGATAAGTAGATTAATACAACACAATTTATGTATGCTGTGTTCATCAGCCTGAGAAGCAGCCTGAGGTGCCTGAGAAGCACCTCAGTATTAACTTCTTTTTGTTATTTTTATCATTTTGTATAGGTTTTTTTTAGAGTGCTCCAGTATGTTCAGTGCAGCAGTGACATCGGTGCTCCACTGCTTTTCTATATTCAGCTGTAAGTCCTAAAAATAGTCTTCTATGATGGTTAAATTTTAATTTGTTTATTTTCTAATTTTAAACTCACTGTATATACTTTTAGGCATGTTTAAGCATTAAATTTTTTTCATGAAATAAGAAAATAAATTATATATTTTGTGATACACTTTTAAGTTTACATACTTTCCTTAAGTAATAACAGGGAAAAAAAGTACTAACTGTTAACTCTTTGCTCAGGAATGCATTTTCTTTTGGCAGCTTCTCAATTTTTCCTGGTCCAACATTTTTACTGATACACTATCAAGAAGAAAAATAAATGCACTTATGAAATCAGATTCATAGAAAAATTTGTACAGGATTTCTGTGGATAAAATATGTGCTTCAAATTTTATATTACACTATACCTGAAAAATTAGTATACTAATATGAAATAGGCAGATCAAAGAGGAGTATATTAAATTTAACATTAGTGTTAAACAACTTTGTTTTAATATATATAACTTCCTCCTTAGTACTTGCAATAAAAAAAAACTCAAAACCAAACACAAACCCACAGAAAAGTGTTCCAAAGCTCTTAAGCCTATGTACAACTTCCTACTGCTTAAGAACTATTTGGAGACCTATTTGGAGACCTATTTTATTTCCCAGCCGCACTTCAGGTCCTTGAAGTATTTAATTCTGTTAACCAATAACTCTCCATATTACCATTTTCACTTCATCATTAGACAGAAGTTGTTAGTTACTCCTACAGACCTTTAAAATAGATTTAAATCCCCACTAGACTCCATAAAATCATGAAAATTGATATAGAGCATCAGATCAAATCTACATATATTCCAGCATTCTGTCTCCAATGATGTCAATTAGTGACACCTAAATGAAAGTAAGAATAGGAAAAGCATATATGATACTCCTTCCAGATATTCTTCTAATCTTCAACTATTTTCGGTGGAGACTTCGTAAACTAGAAATAGCTGCTGTATATTCAAGCAACTCTCAAGGTATTTCTCTCTCATGCAGCTTTCCAGTCTTCCCCATGGCTGGTACAGCTCCCTGCCAAGACAGCTCTCTGCAGTGCTCTGCGCAACGCTCTCTCCACTGGCAACTTCCTGTCTCTACAAGAACTGTCCACTTCCTCCTGCCCTCTATTTCCCATTTCTAAACAATCACATACCCATGAAAGTACCCAAATACTTTTTTTAGGGCGCCCAGCTGCTTCTCAACAGCTTTTGGTGATGTACCTCTTTGAAAGCCTTTGGGAAATTCAAGCATATTACATCAACTTGTTCACCCTTATCCACATTTGCTGGTCGCAGGAAAGAACTTCAGGAGGTATTTGAAAGTACTTTTTGGGAAAGTATTTCTTGGGAAAGTATTTTACAAAGGTCACATTGACTCTTTCCAACCAGGTCATATCTTTTGTGTGTCCTTTAATGCCTTGCATTTATTATGATGTCTAATAATGTACTTGGTTATTAGCCAACAGTATTAGGCATATTGGCCTGTAATTCCCAAACATTTCAGGAACCTCTCTTTCTACATTGGCATCACATTTATCATCCTCCAGCCTTCAAGTGCCAGGACCGTGCTAAACAGCAGGTTGTATGCGTGAATTAGTGACTCAGAGTTATTTCATCACTGAGCTATTTCAGATTGCTTCACTGAATCATAAGGCTCTGATGGTTTCTTAGTCTTCATTTTGTCAGTTCATTCTATAATCTTTTCTACAGTTACTTTAGTTTTATACAGATCCTCTAACAAGCTATCCACAAAAAGCTCCTGAAGCATTAAGAAGCTTCCAAATTCTTATCCATGCCTACTAATGCAAAGCATCTCTGCTACGGCCTTGTCTTCTCTAAGTGCTCCTTTCATGCCACAATCATCAATTTGCCTTATAGATTTTCTGGCAGGCTTTTTATTCTTCAAGTGCTTGAAAAAAGGATATTAATTTTGAGTGTTCCCTGATAGGTCCTCATCAAGTGTTTTTTCACCTATCCTGCCAGATTTCATTATCTACTTTATTCTATTTTCTTAATCTGGGCATAACCATAACTTTTTGAAGTCTGACATCTTGTTTTCTTCAACCTGCAGTTTAACCATGCTAGTTTTCATTTTCTCCTTCCCAAAATTTTCTTAATAAGTAGCAGGTAATGGCCTTATATGGCTAATGTGTGCTTTAAATAGTCTTTACCCTTCTCCTCTAAGAACTTAATATTTTTAATGTCTTTTGTGTCCATTTTACTTAATGCTCTTTCCTATGATTGACCATAGCTGCAAAAATTATTTTGACCTTTGCTTCTTCCATAGAAATGCTGACTAATTGCATTATCGTCACTTACACAGAATGGTTCTGCAACCATCAACTTTTCAGTGAGACCCTTTATATTTACCTGAACTAAAATAAAGGTTGCATCTCCTTGTGAGCTCCCTAACACACTGTTCCATGAAACACTCTTTGACGCAACCAAAAATACTGGGCTGTTATGATTGGCCCTTGCGTAACATTTGCTCAATCTACATAAGCAAGTCTCCCGTTATATTGTATTAATTGACTCTCACTATCAGTGTATAGTTCAACAGCACCATCAAGACTATTTCTAGTCTTAATGCTTGGAAAAACAAGGTATATTCTTACAAAATGAAGCAAAAAACATCTTAAAGACTTTGAGTATCTAATTACAGTACTGCGAATCCCATAACAATTCACTAGAACTTTCTTAGGTAAAATTTCTACTTAAGTTAATAATACTGCAAAAATTAGTTCTGCAAAATCAGGTCCAAGTAATGTATTTTGTTCAAAGGACAGAAGTCTTGGAGGATTTAAAAATAATTTTCTTTGTAAATAACTACACAAGATAGTCCAGGAATACATAGGAACTTCTACTTCAGTAAAATGTATAGCTTTTATAACCTTAAAGATACCTGAAAACAAAGAATAAAATCTCTTACCTTTATTAATTCTTGAAGAGTGTGCATAGATCCATCTACTGCCAGTATATAGTGAGACCTTGGCCTGTGGTCTGCTATATTTTGTAACACACTGAAACATAGCAAGTACGGTCAAGGCCGGTTGTTAGATAAGCATACTGGGCTTTCCTCGTTGAATGCATTTCAGAAACAATACAAAGAGTTTGTAAAATCTTGCAGAACTTTCCAGAGCGTGACATTTTCATATGTATTTTCCTTAATAAAGAAGCACAGCTAGGTATTTTATTTGGAAAGAAGTTCAAAGGATAAAAAGCAACATCTGTAGAAGATACTAACTTAGCTTGCTGTGGAGTCCATGATCCATTTGTAGTTCTGTGCCAGTTAACTGGTATCACACTCTAGATAAAGCTTGCTAGTAATTTCTTAAAAGCATAGCACCAGTGCAACAGTCAGATAAGGTTTCCAGAAGACATATCTAGTATAATGAAATGGAAGTGTCTGTGTGGCTCAGTAAGAAGGGCCAAAGCATGTTTTAAACCCACCCACCCCAATTTAAAAGCCTCAGTACTCTCTAGTAGATTTGCATTTGTTATCTAGCTAGGTATCAATTATTATGCAGTGACATTTTTTTTTTTACTTACGCTGCTAAATCAAGCACATGAATAGTTGGAATAAAATTATTTCCATCTCCAAAAACAGGTATTGCAGGAGCCTCACTCAGCCACCCTATCTAAAAGTACAAACGGAGAATGAAGTGAGGAGAAGAAGGTTACTTTTAAATAGAGCTAAAAAAGGTGCATTTGTTTACTAGGCAAATCTATATATTCAGAGTTTAAAGTTCAATTTCTTGAATCATTAATGGAAGTGTAGTAAAAGAAACAATTCTTGAGAAATACTGATTGGCAGGCTACAAAAACCAAGAAACTTTTTTTTAAAGAATATTCTTTGATCTTGACAGATGTTATTTTCTATCCCAAATAAAAGAAATGCTTGGAAAAAAAGACAATATAATGTTGAGAAGACAGACATTTTTCCTGATTCCACTGATATGAAATGTTCTCGCTGTAAAGTACATATGGAGATACTGTTCAAAAACTATGGAAAATAACTAAAAAACACATAGAGCCAAAAAAGTGGAAAACACTTCCACTGTAGCTGAAACATTTCAAAGGGATGAAATAATCAGTTTTGTCCACAAAATCATTAAGCTTATGATACCAAAGCTACTAAAAATGCATTCAATTCTAATGTGGTTTGCCCCAATAGAAATTAAATGAACCTTCAAAAATAGTTGGATGGCTACCTTAAAAAAGTAGTGCAAGACACCTTCCCCAGCTCCATATTGATGTCCTGAGGCAACAACATAAGTTGAAAATTTATGTTTGTTCTGTGAAGTAAAATCAGTAATAAAGTTTTTATAAAAATATGGTAGTGAAATGGGATACTGGCTTATCCTAAAACTTGAATACTTGTGTACTAAATATACAAAGTGTAAATCATATCACTTAAAGCTTGTAGCTAGATCAATTGCTGCATATCCTGTAGTTTCACAAGTCATATTGCTAATATATCCTTCAAAAAAAGCATTGGTTAATCAGAACTTACCTGTCTACATTTGAACTGAAGTTCTAAAAAATTTTGAAGAGTTAAAAAATCAGAAGTTATTGAAATCAATGCAGTGAACAGGATAATCCATGTTCCAAGAAAAATAACTCTGAAATTCCTTGAAACTCTTAAAAATTTCATTATATTTTCATTTGGCTGCCTAAAGACGTGGGAAATGCTGGATCAATGATTATACAATTGCTTTACTTTGATTTTGATATAAAATAAAATTTTAAAAAATCCATGAATTATCTAAATGCTTTCCTAACCCCACATCACAATTGACCCACATATTCTTTTGCTGACCATTATTGCATAATGTCATAAATTTACCTGTTCTGGCTGCCTGTTTATGCAAAAAGTTACTGCTTGGATCACTGTTGAGGATGGTTATACAGATTAAAAAAAAAAGATTCTTAAACCATCTTAAGGAGAAAAACTTTGAAGAAATTCTTTTAAATTAGGACCACTTTGAAATTTTTAAGGTGAAACAAAATTGTTAAATAATTCTTATGTTGTAAAAATCCTAGACATTATGTATCTACATAACACTATGTAAAAGAACCTGCATTTACCAGGAGAGGGAATAAACGCCAATATTTGGGATCTACTTTTTTGGTGAAAATGTATCTTTTGTTTTCATCTTTACAATATTTCGGAAACATAAAACTAAGAACACTGTTAGCCCACCTCTGATTATATAACCAATGCATCATTTAAAGGGATAACAAGTTACAACATCAGTGTTTTGTATCTGTATGTATGTTTTTAACTATTTACAAAAGAAAACTTTGTAATATAAACTATCACAACTCATTTGAATGCATCAGCTTGTTAGTAATCATGAGAAACATTAAAATTGGAAGACATTACAGATAGCGTAAGAGCTCCCACACTTAGTTTGCTTGGCTAGTGCCATGATAGAAACTATTTGTACCCTAAGAGCAGCAGCTCCCAGGATTGCTCTGGACAGACTGTGAACATGCCCCAGGAGAAGATATGCTGTCATTTCCATCTCCCAGCAGGAAAAACTTGCCTTTTGCCAAAGCACAGGACGTCCTATTTCTCATCTCCCTTAAGAAGAATGTAACACATAGGATTTTCTTCCATTTACTTTGCAGTAGCTTCTGCAGTAGCCACTTGTAGATGAACCATGGTTTGGCACTGAGTGCCATACTTCGTTGAAATACAAACCTCTGAAACAGGTTCAAGACCTCTGAAATATCTATTTAGTGTCACAAGTCACACCTATGAGAAGGTACTACTTGAGATGACTTGGCTATACTTAATTTAAAAAAATAAGACAATTATTAGGCAAGCTTCAGTTACACACAGCATGCGCAGTCACGGGTAGACCTTCAAGTTACTGTGTAATATTCATTACAGCCACTAGATGTCACATTCTAGCCAGTATAATTAGTTCTAAGTTTTGGTTGTTTTTATATTTGTTTTATTCTAATAAAATGCTTGAAGTGGGAAACAGGTCTAAACTAATGGATTCAGGAACTGTGATGCCAGCAAGAACAGAGCTGGGAGGTGAAGAGCTCCTCTGTCTGTGGTAGGCAGACATTCCTCCAAGGATTCTGAATTTGGCAGGACCCCAGAGTCAGCAACCTCTCTCTGTGAGAAAAGCTACACGGCCTGAATGCCCTGCCACAAACGTAAAGGTAAAAAATTGCTAGTGGTAAACAGCAAAGACTTTTAACTCACAACAATTGCTGAATTTTAAGCAAAATATAGGTGGGAGATACACTAATCGAGGGGTGAAATCTTGCTTTAAGCAACAACAGCCATTAAATTGCACGCTGAACAAACAGGAAGACCAAGAAACCCTTCTGTTCTTAGGTGCAAGATCTTCTCTACATGAGTGACACAACTGCTGAATCCTAGTATCTCCTGACAAACTCTTTAAAGGCAAGTGGTAATGCTGTCATTTCTTTCCCAGATGGCGCATTGCCCAGATGCCACTGAATTTAAAAATGAGTAAGAATTGTAATCCCAAAGTCTCCAGCCATCACAGGAAGCTCATGTTGATCGACTGGGAAGAACATATGCTTTGGAGCCTTCCTGTTCCAACGTGCTGACGGAAACTAAACGGGGGCACACTGATACGCTTTGAAGCCGCCCCTGGAGCTCTGGAGGAACAAGGGCTCCTTTTGAAATGCTCACAAGAAGTATATATTGAAAATATTCAGGTTACTTCATCGTGTACTGCTACATTTTGTTCCATGGTCTTCTCAACAGGCATTTAGCCTGGCAAACTTTTAGAAGGTAATTATATTACTACCTTTGTTATGTAGTGACTCAGTGCTTTGGACTACTCAGAAAAACTAAGTCAATAGTTCATCTGGGTGTTACTGGTGGCAGAAGTTACTGCAAGGTTTGGTAGACACTGTTTACAATCTTCATGTTTCTAACATCACAAGTATGAAAGTCATCCCATAGTCTTATAGAATAACTCCATCTTAGCACAGTAAAAGTAAGAACAATTTATCACTGATTTTTCAAGCTGTAAACTAAATTTTACTGGCATTCTGTACTATTAAACCCATGTTATAATAGAATATAATCTCTAGTTCTATTTTCTCAGCAAAGCATAAGATGACAAGTATATGCTCAAATCATAGTAAAGGTTTTTCCCCCTCTATAATTAGCCTGATAAATTTCTGCAATGGACACTTAATTATATTTATTATGGAAGACTGCTAATGCACAGAGAAAATGACTGAATGACCTCTTTGTCATACAGTGTATTTCGCTGAGTTCCAGTTCTCTTTCCTAACTTCCACAGTACTCTATCTCTAATGACAACAGCATCAATTTTCTTGAGTTGAGAAGCACAATCTGAGCCACTGCTGGTATTTATTTAATAATAGCTCTTAAATACAAAGAGAGGCATGGTCTGTTCTCTAGTAAGAGTAATAATCTAATCAGGTCAAAACAAACAAAGCTGGAGGAAATAATTTAAAAACGCATGTAAAGTGATAACATATATCCTAGTTATTCTGCGTCAGCTCTATGGGTGTGATTTTAAACTGAATTATAGGGTGGAATAAAAGTCAATGAGCCGTCTGCTTCAAGAGCACAAACTATCCAGGAGCATGCTAGGTGTGGCCAAAACATCTTCTAGGTATTTAAATGAGATGTAATATTAACGTAGCTTGCTAATATCTAAAAATGCTGCTTTTCTTTAAAACTATACTAATATCCCTTTCCCCTACAGTTTTTCATCCTCAAGTCTTTCCCCACAAAGGCCTCAGCTTTAATTTTCTCTGATACAACCAATGAAACAATATATTTTGTTAAATGAGACAAGCATGATCTACTCACTACCTAAGGAAAACAGACAGAATTTGGGATTTCTATTATGCAGACATTTATGTTGCAAAAGACATTATAGTCTTCTCTATACTTGATATTTTAGTAATAATTGATGTTATCCATACTTACAAAGAAAATAATAAACTCTTAAAATTTATTCAGATTGTTGGTAATCTCCATTACTAAGATTATGCTCTAAGGAGACCAAACAACCTGTTTTTGTAAAAAAGTTCTTTACATACAGTTTTCCCAAGTTTGAGAATGAGTTTTTCAGCTTTTATATGATCCATAAAGTTAGGATGAGATTTTCTTCTGCGATAATCTTCATCAGTAAAAGGAATCTCAGGATCTTCCTATGAAGAAAAAATGTGACTGCTATACATGTCTTAAAACAGAACAATTTTTAAAGGTTTGGATGGTTAAAATAAGTTCTTAAAGATATTTTAAAAATCTCTTTCAACTTTGTTTTAACTTGAAATTTGTAAAACTTCTGATTCTGACACCTGAGGTTCAACTTTTTGAAACTGTCAGTAACTCGATTTCAATTTTCACAGCAAAAGATTTTTAACTACTTTTTATATTTTAAAAAAGTGTACTTCTATTATATCTAGCATTACACAAGCTTATAAATCTCTGACAACTGCTACAGTTAACATTAATGTGCACAATTTCTGTAAGACTAAATTTGAGAATTGCAATAGCATACCACAAAGCATCCCACACGGTTCCTGACAATACATAATATATATACATATAAAGACGTATCTATTTATCTGTCTGTGCACTCATTTAAATATTTATTTCATTAAATATGTAGTAAATATGGGATTTTTTTTTAATGACGGAAAGACAGTGCATACTGTGGTTAGCATAGGTCTTAACTCTTGCCCAAGCAACCCCTAATGTCTGCCTGCACCATTGTAGCCCAGTGCCTAAACTTCTCTGCCCAGTGGAGTAAATGTAACAATTTTGGCAGTAAGTAGTGGTTCAGGGTGGAAGTATCATGAGAAAAAACACGCTTGCTCACACTAACTTTATTAGCTGTTGTTGAAGAACATACCAACATACTTTTTTGATTGCATTTAATGAATATGTTCTATTAAATGGAAGTATGCAGTTAAAAAAAAAATTATTTTCACATTACTTACAGGGTCAGGGGCTTTGCTTTTTGCCCAGCTCATTATTGTTGAAATGAGGATGAATAACTTTGGTGTGGCAAAATGCTCTATTTCCATATGTAGGGCTGTTAAATGAAAGCAAAGGATTTGATTTATTGTAAACTGTATTATTGAAACTGTATTTTTACTTTTACATAAAGGTCCTGTATAGACATTTATACCATAATGTTCTACATGATACTCTTGATTTGAGTTGGTATAAAATAAAGACAATAAATCAGGAAAGAAAACAAATAGACAAATAATAGTAACTAATAAAGAATTAAATTATTGAGAATAAACATAATTTCCATAGAGCTACATATCGGGGGCGGTGGGGGAGAATAAACAATCTGTACTAGGAAATGATTCATCTTTATTAACAGCTGAGATACTGAAAGAAAATAAAAGCACGGGCTTTTTCATGAGCGAAACAGAAAATCTACAGAATTCAAGTAAACCTTCCTTATTTTAATTTAGAGCAAAATAATTAAATGTGGGCTATGTTTTGTTGAGTCCTCTAAAACTTATGATGTTATCCGTGTATTTATACTATAAACAGGAAGGCATAATTTACTTGAACTATCATATAAAGAACAATATTGCACTGCCAGCATAAAAAGATTCCAGATGTCCATTAGGATTTGGATATAGCAATCAGGAGAAGGTTTCAGAAAGACTGTTAGCAGTATTTTTTAATTGGACTTTTAAGTCAAAATATATTTGAAATAACTATATAAAATATTGAAACATTATTTGAATATCACAGGACCAAATTTTGTACTCACCTCCCAGTGCAAATAGATAAGAGAGTTATTTAGAGAAATAACTGTCTACACAGATATATCATTTCAAGTGTTGGACCATTTCATGACAGCTTCTCCAGCTTATGAATGCTAGAGTGCATTCCATGGTCCCTTGCTAAAAAACTGAATAATCTATGCAGCATTTCCCCATCAAGGAGCCCAGTTTCATATTACAATAAGCTAAAACTCCCAGGTAATTTCATTATACATTTATGGTAAATTTTGATGGCTGTTTAGCAACCAATTTTCTGTTCAGTTGATAGCCATACTAACCAGAAGCAGCCCATGTTGCTTCCTCAATTTGATTTGCATCCTCAGTGATATTATATAAAATAATCTGACAATCAAGCAAGGGACTTAGGAGCTCTTTTCGAGAAGAGACCTGGGGAAAAAGATAGTTAGAATCTGTGATTAAAAAAAAAAAAAAGGAAGAAAAACAGTTATCCAAAATTCCTTTTCTTTGCAAGTTTAGCTTACTGATAGAATGTAGTCTTCTAACACTAGGATGTTAGAATAATTCATAAGACTGATATCAAACTTTATCTGTCAAATACAAGTAAGGTGATGAAATGTAAATTAAATGCTGAAACTTCTAATTTACCGTGTTCATTACTATAGTTTGAAAAGATGCACAATTTTCAGTGGTATTTTAGTATTCAAATTTTCAGTGCAATTGTGAGTATCAAAAAAACCCTATGGCTTTTATAGGTATTTTAAAAAAGGGTCAGCTGGCAGAATGGAGAAGACATAAAAAAATGTCTATTTCCTTGCAAAATAACATCCTGTCATTTTTGTTAAATGCAGATTGTCTGCATCACTTGACAAGTCCAACAAACACTTTGGGCAACAGCAGTGATTAAGATTAAATACTGCCAGCCATAATTTTATGATTGAACGGCTCAGCTGTATAGATGTTTAAATCAAATTTTTCAAATGTTTGAAGAGATTCTGGATAATCAGTTTGAGAGAGAGGCAATTTTAGTTTCAGAAAACTACATCAAGCAATAAGAAATCACATTCTGAAAAGCAAGTCTCCTTTAGTTAACTAAACTCTGGACATATCTTTATAGAAAGAAGTAGGTATTCAGAACAGTTAGCTGCTAGCAAAAGCTGTGATTTCACTGAACAGTTAAGAGGGACACTAATCTTGATTCATCACCACTACCTTTAAAATGGTGATAAAAGACAGAGGAGACAAGAGGGATACTTAGGGTGTGTGTTTTGAAGGAAAAAGAAAGCAGACCTGTGGATCACTAGGATAGATGATGTCCTGCCCATAACTATTTTTTTAGATCTTTTTTGAGTATGAGTTCCTTCCTTTTACTATTTGCTGTATCAGACCTAGCAGGGAGGAGACAAGAGCGTGCAGGAAGCAGACGGAATAAAATATTCATATACAGCTTCCAGCAGCGACAAAAGCCCAATTTATCAATGCAGATCATTTTACATTACTTGTAATGTTTCTAACATTGTTTAATGGCAACCTGAAACAAGACTTTTACTTACTGCATATGTTTCCTCTGCAAAATATGGTTTAGTACACTCTGGTTTAGAAAGGGTTCCCACTACTTGGTACAATCCCTCCTTTGGCCTACCAGAAACTTCAGCAGCTGAACTATTTTCATCTTCCTCCTCCTCTTCTTCTCCTATGCTTTCAAGAGATGCCCCAACAACACATCTGGATAAATACTGCAATATACAAGACACATTGGTATGCAAATGTATATTGAATCCTACACAGCTTTTCATGGTCTTGGGAAGACACCAACACTGTTGACTAGTCCCGATTCTGTTGCATGTAACGTAGCCCAGAGCACAGCTTTCCACTGAACACACGTTATGGGCTCCTCAACCTCAGCTGTAACTTTTTTGTCTTGACTTGTGTCCTACACCTCAGAGTCGAAGGAGCTGGCTAATCCCTAGATGCTCCTTCTCTGCAGCCCGGCTCCTCTCAGGCGAGCGCCAGCTGAGGGATGTCACCCCTCTCCACCGTGATCAGCTGTTACCTGAGGTCTCCCGACCTGCTCCTAACTCGCATTTTTTCTGCTTCCTATCTTAACACCTTCTTGCCCTCAGTCCCTCTCCTCAGCAGCTGTTTGAGGTGACCCCAGCTACCCGACTGACTTCCCGCCCGGCCGAACTCGCCGGAGGCCAGCCAGGGCTCCCTGCCGCGCTACCGGCCGAGGGCCGGGCTGCCGTCCCCCGCCAGGGGCCAGGGCAGGCAGGAGGGCGGCGGCGCCTCGGGCAGCGGCCGGTGCGGAAGGAGCCGCGGCCGCCAGCAGCTGCGGGCCACCCCCCGCGGTCACCTCGCCGATGCTGCGGCCGCAGTAGGAGTCGAGGTGGTTGAGGAAGACCCGCCGGTCCCGCGCCGGCCCCGCCGCCATCGCCACAGACCGCCGGGGGACGCGGCCCGTTGCCAGGCGACAGCGCGGCCGGCGGCGGCTGCGCAGTGGGAGGCGCGGGCGGGGCGGGGCGGGGCGGGCCTCGGGCTGGCTGCCTGGCGCGGGCCCTCGGCAGCGCGAGACGCTGTTCGGTGCGCGCGTGGGCGCTTTTGTTATCCCCAGTCCAACCTATCCTGGGAGAAGCGGGGGCGGTAGCGGCAGTCAGTAAACCGGGGGCTGCGTTCCTGACTTCTAGAGCCGGACAGGACAAAACTAGCTTTAATCCGGTTATCAGGGAGCAGGCCGGCTTTGAGGCTTTTCAGGTAGATGAAGAGCTCCATGAGGCCAAGCAGCGCTCACTCAGGGTTCAGATAATGAAAACAGCCTACTGAAATTCTCCATGGTCAGTGCTGCAGAGAATCTCCCTCCATCTAGGTAGCAAAGCCTAAGTATGGGACAGGAGAGCATTTTCTTCGTGTTCATAAACCCGGACACAGTGGAATGATGTGGCTTTCCCATTTTTGGGATAACGTACCACGGTGTTATGAGAAACAACAGAAGCTTCTTCTGGTAACACCTACAAAACACCTGTTTTGAAAGGATTTCTCAGCTTAAGTTTATAATAAGCCAAAATGACAAATCATTTTAAAGATGTCTAAGAAAAACAAATCTTGGCAATGTAACATTTACTTTGGCATTTTTCCACTTGTATTTCTAAGTCCCTCTTTACAATCACCTACCTTGTTTTTTCACGATAAGGTTTCAGCAGATACAAGTTTACAGTTAAAGGTTTTCAAATACTTGTTAACGATTTAAGATTTTTATATGGGAATGATGACTGGTTATTCACCCCCCTCCCTTTCTAGTAGCTCCCCCCCAAGAAAACTCCCACACACTGGTGCATTTATTTAATGATTTAGTCACTGAAATTGAACAAGTAAATCAGTTGTAAATATAAATTTGGTAAAGTACATTTTCTCCTCACAGAGGACTAATGACATGCCACAGACCTGTGTGCAAAAGAGAGCCTATGAACAATTTTTAGATCATGGAAGCATACCCTAGGGCAGAGGATTAATATCAGAAGTTTCAAACTAAAAAGATAATAAACATGAAATTAAGCTCTGGAAAACAGAAGCACTAAGTACAGTTATATTGTCAGTCATGGTTGTACATCACTACCCCAAAGCTATTACAAAAGCTCTACTAGGCTTCTCCAACTAATATGACTAATCCTTAGCAGGTAGAAGTCAACATAGCTCTACTAAAGTCACTGGAATCTGTGACTTCATGAGAACCGAGGTATCCCAAAGTGGGGCTCCAAAAAACCTAGTGCATATACTTGTCACAAAAGCATGGCAGGATAAAGCAGGATTATTTAAATAAAGATGCACAAATATTGAATAAATCAAGCATACAAAAACTATGAATGTCACAGAATGTTAGTTCAACAGTACTGGTATTTCTAACCAATTGATTTTTAAGAAGTCTACCATTCAGTACATACTTGAAAAGTTACAGCAGAACAATAGATTTATAAAGAGATTTGTACCAGTTTTTAAGTAGAAAATACAAGTTACATCTTCCAGTTTGCATTAGTCTTAGCAAATTTCGTATAGCCTTTGGTTTCAAACCAATACAATGCAATTAACATTACAGTGCTTAGTATTCATTAGGAGAGGATGCTGTACAATTGAGGGAGAAAATGTGAAAAATATGAGTCCAAAAGTACTGTATTATAGAAAGTAAAGGCTGAAGCAAAAATACTCTCGGGTATATCCTGTTCATCATGTAAACACACATTTAGAATAGTAAACAGGCTAAAATGTCTTCCAAGCCTCCCAGTTACGTACATAGATATATATATCATACATCACCTTTAGGAAGTGTACTCCGTGACATCCTATTTCTGTGCTTAACTCATTTGCAATTCGGACAATACATTCATATATTAGCAGTACATTTCATTTATTATTTTGAGTTTGCTGGTTGCCATAGGCAAGGACAGATCAAATAATACTAAGCCTTGCTTTTAACTCAGATACTATCAGTATATAAGCAATGCCCAAATGTTCAAGAACCATCTTTCTTGTTACCAAAGCTGAGAATATTCAGATTTATGTATAGCAAATCAAGCAGAACACTAATTTACCCAATTATTTTTCATTAATTGGGTAGAGCAAGTAATTAGCTTCTAGTTTGAAAAGTAGATATGAAAATTATCAGTAAGCACACACCAAAAAAAAAAAATCACTACATGAATATATAACATTCTGTCTCTCTATATTTCTTGGAGTTTTGAATAATAACACTTTGAAAAGAGACCACGTTTTTTGAATGTTGTAAGAAGCAACTTGCTCACCTACAACAAAAAAGAAACAAAAAGTTTATTCATTTTGCAATTTATCAAAGTGGCTTTCAATAGCATTGCAATATAAGCAAATCCACTTTAGCAAAATGTTATAGAGTAGTACTAGCATGAATTAGATATTAATGCAAGAAATCAAGCTTAAGAAGTTTGTGATTATGTTTTTAAGAAAGACCTCAGTGCCTCATACTAAGAATTCCTTCTAGCATTAAACCTTCCTCACTTCTGGGTGAATCATGACTGACTATCTTTCTTCAAGGCTTCTAGTCTTTGTAGTAATGCATTTCCAAACACCTCTCGATATGCAGGGCTGAGAGAGTCCAATAAGGAGTAGACAGTTTCATGGTACGGAGTTTGCAATCTGTCATCAGTCTGATCAAAATCATAAGCTACTACCTGCAACAAAGAAACCACTGATTAAATTTCTGTGGTTAGGATCACCTTGCAATGAGAAAGATATTGTCACATTTAACATTGTCAGTGAGGGTAGTACAGTAATGTGAGAACAAAAGATACCTTATTTAAATCACAACGTGTGCTTTCTATTATGGTGGCTTAGTGATAATACAGTATTTAGAGAGTTTTAAATACCTTTTGTCGAAAACTTGGAATATTAGTAAAATCTATCATTATGACCTCTGAAATGAAGTCTTACATCTACATGTTTGCACAAAAAATACAAATGGTGCAAAAAGGAGTTGTATATATTCTGTATTACTGACTCATCTGGGTACCCAAGAAACCCAAAGACTGACATACCTATAAAAAATTGCTGCTTCAATCTTCATCATTTTGTGTCTCAAATAAATGCCCAGTTTTTCATCGACTTCCCTTCTTGATTTGTTGGAAGTAACTACTTAAAGTTCTACTTTCTAGGGGAAAACACGTAGAATAGGCTTTCATAAAAGTACAGGAGGAAAAATTATGCTGTTTTGGTGTTACTGAAGTATTTTTCTAGGCACCTTTTGAACAGGATCATTGTTCAAAACAAAGAGGCTTAAGAAATTTTAAACAAATTAGTTTACCCTGAGACCTGCTTCAGTGAGCTCCAGGCAGTATTTGTTCCTTTCCCTGGTCTCCACATTGATATACGCCACATCCTCTGCACAGGGAAGGGTTTTTGAGACAAACATGTTGCTGACAGCAAACAGAACATCATTCACAACAGCTTCGGCTTCTAGTCTCATATCTTTCACATCTGTTCCTTCGAAGTCTCTATAATCAGAATCCTCTTCAAACCCTGTATTATTGGGTAATTCCATAGGGTTGCAGTCAGTCTCCATTCTGCATATGGAAACATTTATTTTAGATTTATCATACCACTACACTCAATAGATATTAACACCATACAACAAGAGCCATATCTTAAGCAGACATATTTAACATTGTCCAAAAAAAGGAAAATGTGAGACCCAGTGACTTCCATAACTCATGAAATGACAGTCCGGAGAACTCAAAACCAAGATGTTGAGAACAACTGCTTAGGAAGGTTACACTTGCACACAAGAAGCAGAATCAGCATCACTGAAGTTGCTCCTTCTCATGCAAGTATCTTGCATGCTGTTGTATAAGACTCTGTTATGATTCAGCAGTAATTAATTCTGCACTTTGCTGATCCCAGAATGCCGTAGGAAGACAAATCAAGGCTGGAAAAACTGAAATCAATAGCTGTAGAAAACAAAAACCTATTGTTGGTGAATTTAAGAAAGGCTTAGAAAACTCTGTGAACTAAATGGGTTATCAGAGACTATAAAGACATATTAACAGCAGCTTTTTGTTTACAGTCACTAAAGAACAATCCTCTTGTGAAGCTTTTATACATACAAATGTCTGTGCGTACATTTCGGAGACCGACAGGGCTGGCCTTTGCAAGCAGCTGTACCAAAGGCGGACAGACGCGGCGGGGGTTACCAGAGCGGCTCCGGCGTTTGCCTCTCAGGTGCCATTGTCACCGCGAGGTAACCGTGTCACCGTGAGCTAGCCTCATGTCACCGTGAGCTATCCCGCACCCCCAGGGACACCCGACCGAGGCCAGCAGGCAAAGCCCCTCAGGACGCAGCTGAGCACCGCTGCCGGGAGGGCGGGGGGCTGGCCATGACCCACCCGCGAGACATTCACAGCGCGAGGTTCATCCCGGCCTGACAAACCCCACCTTGGACCTACGGACAAATTCCAGGGAAACCGAAGGCACCCGGGGAGCTGGCCGCCGAGCTGCGCAGCCTCCCGTCCGCGCTGAATCACTGCGGTTTAATGACAGCAACGCAGCCACGGCTCACACGGGCGCCACCGCCCCGAGCAGCCCCCGGGAGCCACCTACCCGTCCCAGCGGCGGCGGGCGGCCGAAGCCCCGCCGCCCGACCTCAGGCGCCGCTCCGCTCGGCCCGCCCCGCAGCTCTCCCCGGGGCCGCTCGCTGGAGGCGGCCCCGCCGCCACCTGGCCCCAGCGCCGCCCGGCCAGCAGCGGAGACCCTCCGACACGACACCGCCCCCTTCCCCCCCCCACCGCCGCTTCCGCCCCCGCCTCCTCCGCTGCCTTCGCGACGCCACTTCCGCGCAGACGTCACGGTGCCGGTGACGGCGTTCGGCGGGGGGGGATTGGTGGGGAGGAAGGAGACAAACAGCCCCGATCGGCCCGGCCGCCCTCGCCGGCGGCGAGCTGACGCGGGGGGCTTGCCCGCCGGGCCCAGCCCCGTCCCCCACTCCGCGCACCGTTCTGCAGTGCATCGCAGCTGCGGCGGCCCCTCCGCGCCCGCGGGCCGCCGAGAAGATGGCGGCGACGGTGTCCGAGTGAGGATGGAGCTACCTGTCAGCGCCTCTTCTCCCTGAGGGGAGGCGGCGCCGCCCCGCCGGCTGTGCGAAGGGCGGCGGGAAGCCCCTGCGGTGGCCCGCACCGAGCGGCGAGACTGGGCCCGGCGGCTCACCTCCCGCTCTCCGCCCGCTGGAGGCCCCGGCCCCAGCCCCGTCCCGCCGCCCGGCCCCGCGGCCCCCGGCGCGCAGCCGCCATGCCGTGGCCTTTCTCGGAGTCCATCAAGAAAAGGGCCTGCAGGTATCTGCTGCAGAGGTACCTGGGCCACTTTTTGCAGGAGAAGCTCAGCCTGGAGCAGCTCAGCCTGGATCTCTACCAGGGCACCGGCTCCCTGACGCAGGTCCCTCTGGATAAGTGGGTAAGAGATGCTGGCGCTTCACCCCCTCGGCTCCTGCTGCGTCTGAGGGACCAGCTGATTCCCTGCCCCCGGCTGCCACCCACTTTATTTTCAGTACCCAGCCTCCTTTATGTAAAAAGTTACAGCCATAATTAGCATTTCATCCAGGGAGTCCCCCTCTGCTTTGTGAGCATTAAAAAAAAAAAAAAAAAAGAAAATCTGGGCATTTATTACAAATGTGTTTGTCTAGCTACACTTTGGTTTCGTTATTTTTCATGATGAGAAAGGAAACAAAAACTAAAAGAAGGCAAGAGCTGCTAATATTTGAGGGAGAAGGAGTTGCTGTAGCCCTAACTACTAGAAATTGCTGCTGTACTTACTGATGAGCATGTTTACCGACTGCTACTAGAGAGAATAAAAAGATAAAGTAATCCCTGTTCTATCTCTGTGTTGTCTTCATTTTGGAGGCATCTTAGTTCTTACTGACAGAGTTATGCTGAGCTCAGCCCATGTAGATCTCTAAAAATTGTCCCCTAGTCTTGCAACGGTGAAAGCACGTGTTGACAAGTGGAGCTGGTTTTAGCTGGAGTTTGCTTAGCAGGTGGGCTGTCACGCTTTGAACCAGCTGAAGCTTTTTTCCAGTTCCGGTGTGTGTTTTTATATATATGTGTGTGTGCGCGCATGCATTTGTGTCTATACACACACCCATATACATACTTTCAAACTACTGTAGTAATCCAAAGGCCTGTGTCCGTGTATGTAATAGTTCATAAAGTTTCTTGGGTTACTGACCAATGTCACTGAATTCTACCTGCCAGTCAAGTGACTGTCATGAGGAGCCTTTAGCACTGCTGTGCGTCAGTCGTTGGCTCCCAGGGTAGCACAGATGATGAACTAAGGACACAGGCTTGCTGGTGTACGAAGTACTTTCAAAACACGTTTTTACTGTATTAGGCCACACGGGGTACATTTTACAATACTTGTATGTGATGTTTTCTAATAATGCTTTCCCAGTTTTTTTGTGTGGAGATATGTTTTAAAGTGGCAGGAGACAGGCGTTTGCAGAAATACTCAATATTACCAGTGTTTTAGTGTGGGCTTTTTTTGTTGTTTGTTTTCTTTTCTGGTTGTGTCTGCAGCTTGTTTTCTGTGGCAGGCAGTAAGGCTGTGTCGGTTTAATTGAATTATTATGCCCTCTAGTGGGTATCACAACACTCTTCACTAGTCAAAGTGACATTATTTAAAACGTAAATACTTTGAAACAGCAGCAGTTATGGACCAGTACTAAATGAACAGTTAATTATGTATATAGTGATTAAATGCATATACAGTAATGCTTAGGTTGTGTACCCTATTTGTAGATCAGCATTTTTCTTTCCGGCTTGTAAACAATGACATGTTTGAGGTTCTCTGCACGTGACTCTCTCATGTATGACACATTGCAAAAACAGATGTCGCGGAAGTACTACAGCTCTTCCCCCGCCCCCAGTCATTGTAAGCTAGTTCTCTATGAATCACCAGGATGACTGTATTTTTACATATTATCCATTTTTTGGATATTTCTGTTCATCTTAACACTGTGTAGATATTTCAGCCAATAACGTACCTGTTTATAGCTCATAGAGATATGTAGGAACACCTGGGGCTGTTAGTGTAACCCCTTTGCCTCTTGAGACCTGGACTGTTTAGAAAAATCAAGATGTAACCCATGATGTTTGTGGTTGAATTTTAATATACATCAAATAGTACTTTTGCTACCAGAATTACTGTAATTCCAGCTGGAGATTTTGAGTCAAACACATGGGAACATGTCCTGACATGAAGATTGCGCTTCAGTTCTAATATTTCACTAAGAGTGCTCTAATGGCTACTTTCTAGGAATAACTGGCTTGTTTATGAAGTAATTTAGCTATAAGAATACTCAAATTTTTCTTTTTGCTTTTAGACAGTAAATCTCTATTTCAAAGTTATAAGGAACGTGCTAAAATACACTAACTTTTACTGCCATGTATGTTGGTAGCAAAAAGGCATCCGAGATCAGATTTATTCACAATAGCTTTTGGTAACTAGCTTACTTCTTGCTATAGCAAATTACTTTGTAATGGTTCAGTTTAAATGAACCTGTTGTTACCGAAATCGGCAATAAACCTCGTAACACCAACGTAGTGTTAAAAAGCAGGCGTTCTTTATTTATGGCCCCGGATGCATGGGCGATCGCTCCTCCTAACGTGCATACCTGAAAACTCATTGGCAGGACTTAAATACACATACAAATACATAATCATGAAGGGGATGTACGTATGTAAAGTAAAAAGTGGAGGCTTCCGAGGACATAGTAACATACAGTCCCTCCTGTTTGCTCAGACTCTGTTGATCCTGGGGATCTTCTCTGGTGGTCGAGGGGAGGAAGGCCAATAGTTCTCCTCACTTTAACTTTTCACCTTATTCTTCTCGTAAATCTGCCAAACCATAGTACCGGTCTTATCTAGCTTGGTGGTTTGTTCGCTTTCCGGCTTTCCATATGTCGGGTAATCTTTGGCCTTAGAAATGCTAATTTAGTTGTGACAAGCCTTTTCTTATCTCTTTGTCTTCATCCTTAGTTCCTTTTAGTCCTTGAGCCCATCTGCCTGTTCTTTATGTCACATTCCTTGTAGGTCACCTGGCTCCAACCTAAGATACATACTTATCTTGCTAAGATACATTTCACTGCTACCAATTATTCTAAACTACAAATCAAATATTATACCCAAAGTCATCATTAATAACCTACAGGATAATACTGGGTAAAAATAAAAGCGTATATCACTGTGATATTTTCAAATATGGTTTTCGTGCCAAATAATTATTTTTGCCATATCTTATGCTATTACCATATCTGTAATTCTTACATTTAATTTGAAATAAAGTTTTAATGTCACTGAATCTTAATTATTTGATTTTTAAATAGTTTCCCAATAAAACTGTTGGAGGTTCTGTTTCTGCAGAGTTGGTGTCTTTTTCTGCTGCTTGAGTGGACTTTGGAACAAAAACTAGAAAAGGCAAATATACAAGCAAAGTTAATAGCATAAGCAGAGCAACAAGTTAACATGATGAGAAAATTGCACCTGCAGACATAAAAATGAAAAATGTAATTTTCTGAAGATTTTTTTGTTCATTTTTGGTTTTAAATTATTCTATATAATTATAACAATATTTCAAATATAATTAAAATTGAAAGCAACTTTTAAACCCTTATTTTTTAAAAACCTTTTTGATCACAAATTTATGCATTTTTCTCAGGTTAAATCAGTGACGCTGTTCAACACAGGAAGGTCAAAACCGCACCTATTTTGCCAGTTGAAGATTATGTCCTAATATTACAACGACAGTCTTTACTAGGGTCTTGTATATATTAGGAAGTTGCACTCACCAAATTTGATATGTGATTTAGATTGTTTTTTATTTTATTAAAGTAGCCTAGGTATTTCGTGTTCAATAATTCCAGTTTTAACTAAATTTTTGAATCAGGGCACAAGCAAGGATTTGGTGGTTTTTTTTTTTTCTACATAAATGCAAAGAAGCTGTTTCCTTTGAGAATAGGCTCTTTGGATTCTCTACGGATGTCGTAAAAGCTGTATAGTGCAACAAGTAACTCTTTTCTGAGGATTGTGGAAAACTTAAAAATCTGAAGTTACTTCTTCAGAGCCGGTGTTCCATTTTGCTCATCAATTTCACTTAATCAGTATGATACTGAGGGCAATTTGATTGTAGTTTTGTTTATAATGTCACTATAAAGGACTGGATTAACAGAACAGTTTCTCTAGAATATTGGTCTGTCCACTGAGCTTTGATTTTTAAATTAGTGCTGGACATTGTATACATTAAAATATAATTTAGGAATAGCAAGTATTTTATAGAGCGAGAGATTACTTTTGGTTCCATTGTTCCAGTGTCACAGTGAAAGGTAAAATCAACATTACATTGAAACTACATGCTAGTGAAATGCTCTTGCCAAGAAGCCAGGTACTTTTTGTGTTTTACTGTCAGCCTGTTTTCCACTTTCTTCAAGTACTGCCAGAGAAAGAATAGATTAACTTGTGTCAATACTATAGTATTTATAACAGTAAGATAGCACATTTTTGCTATAGTGTAAAAATACAGGTTATACAGCTACAACAGAGAAATCTGTATTATGCTGAAAGCTAAGTGATTATTGTGAAACAAATTATAATGGCATCAAACCACTTGAAAGTGGCCAGTTTATTGTTTTTCTGAGTATAATTCATTTTCTGGTAGCCTCAATGTATTTTATTTGTTATACTCAAAATTATGGATATGATTTTTTCTTTTTAATCATTACTATAACTTTCATTTTATTCTCTTCTAGTGTCTTAATGAGATCCTGGAGTCTGCAGATGCACCTCTGGAAGTCACAGATGGATTTATCCAATCGATTTCTTTATCTGTGCCATGGGGGTCGTTGCTACAGGATAACTGTGCATTAGAAGTAAAAGGATTAGAGATGGTCTTCAGGCCGCGACCAAGGCTTGGTAGGCTTATTTTTTCATTTTCATAAAGGAGATTCTTTACAGTTTTTCAGAGGCAAGAGGCTACGCTTGCTTCAGTCAGTTATTAGCCTTATTTAAAGTGCCATTTAATTTACGTACATCAATGACAGAATGTAGTAAGAAACTGTCAGGTGTTCGTCAATTGGTTGTTGTTCTGTTAAATAAAATGTTTATAACGTTACTACTGTTGTATCTCTTTTCAAACTGTTTCAGAAATACTGAAATGAAACTAATACTGTGTGGAAAGGAGTTTTTGTTAGCTAGGTTGTTTGGGTGTTGTATGCCGAGTGCTGTTAGTCAGCGTTAGTAGCTGGCAATCAGGTGGCAGTAAGAGAACAATGGTGTAAGACTGTGAGCGGGGGTTACAGTGAGCTTCTGGCTTTCTTCAGCAACTTTAGGTTAGAAGATGCATCATTTGTATATTTGGAGAAAAACTAATACATTTTAATTGCTATCACAGTCTGAAATAATGATTTTTAAGTACTCTAAATAATTACTACCTTTGTTTATATTGCTGAGAGGATTGTCTGAGATCTTCTAGCTTGTCTGTATTCATATGAATCTAGCTGATCTATAGACTGTCTTGGTGATAAAATTTCAGTATCAAACCTCTATAAATTCTGTTAAGATGTTATAGCATGTGTACATGGTTTAGTGCATTTTTAGTGTGCAGAAAACTTCGAATGAATATCTGAAGGATTTTAATTTATTTTCCTTTTTATAGTATAGAGAAGATGGAAGAAAATATTTCTTTAAGTCCATCATAAAGAGGAGGAAAAAAGTGCATAAACCCTATTTTCCATCTTTTGCAAGTTACCTTAAGTAACTTGCTTAACTCTGCTTTTCATTCATATTTGTTTAATTGGAGCTACATTTTGAGCAATCTTACTTTCTGATGTAAGATTATTGCTTTGAAAGAATGGTATTATTAGCAGGAAGCTTTATTTATTCACTTGCATCCATTTAATTCTCTTTGATGTACAGAGCTTTGTAATACCATAGGAAGAAAACATGATGCTGGTTTTATCACAGTTTTAAAGCCATATGGATGTTTCCAGACCTGAATGCTAAATGGGCATGTTTTGCATGTTTAACATGTTTGTATTTGTGCTAGTTTTACTTTTGTTTGTCTACACTGGAGTGTTACAGTTGAGGTTGATTAACTTCTCTAATCTAGTTTTATAGTGTTTGCTCGCAATGGGCTTGGCATTAGCTGACAGGAATGCCTCCTCAGTGAAGTTAATCTGGCTCCTAAAAAAACTTTTTCAGCTTAATATGTGCTGTGCTCTCAGATTTTATTATGTCCTATTTATTATGTCAGGTCTGTGTTAGAAATGTAAAATGTGTTCTAATATCTGAAGATAGCATCTTAAACCTTGTTTGGTCTCTCCTCATCTAGGATATGTTTCAAATGGAATAAGAAACCTTAAAATAATTCTTAATAAAAAAAGTTATGTCCTTGATTTCATTTTGCTGATTATGCCTGCAAAATCATACTAAAATAATAAAAGTACATGAGAAATTATTCACTTAAATCAGCACTGAAGATTGGTTATGCTAAATCCTAGTTTCATTTTGTTTATATTGAGTTTTCAAATACCAGACTTACCAGTGCACTCTAAATGGAGTAAAGTAATTTTGAAGTAGTGAAGTGTGTAAAGAGAGATTGTAACTAGATTTGTTTTTAAATATGACTACTTACTAAGCTGTTGAAACTCGTTTCCGGAGGTGCTAAATGCATTATTTTGTTTTGTCTTTATTGTTTCAAAGTGTTCAGAGTCAACTTTATTAAGACTTCTTTTACTCCACAGCATCTGGGTCTGAGCCTATGTATTGGTCAAGTTTTATGACCAGTAGTATGCAGCTTGCAAAAGAGTGTCTTAGTCAAAAATTGACAGATGAACAAGGAGAAGGGTCCCAGCCTTTTGAAGGACTTGAGAAATTTGCAGAAACTATTGAAACAGGTATGAATTAATTATTGTATATCTCAGTTTAAATAAGTTCATCTTGTGTCTCAGTTTTACAATATGGCATGTCATTTGGCATAACTTGTCTCACAGATTTTCACTTGTTACTTGTACAATTTAAACAGGAAGGCAGGACAATTGATCTTATTTTTGAAGGGGGGTAAAGGCCCATTTACTTACTAAAATATGTGTATACTCCTCTCAGTGGACAGAACGAACCCTACTTCAGGGCAAATTGGTGTTTGTTTACACCAGCACAAATCCAGCTAAATCTGTGCTTGAGTGACTGGTGAGATGCCTTAGTTGTGGAGATTCCAATCATACAGACTTAGATTGTTAGTGGTGATGCTGTTGAGGGAGGAAAAAGAGAACGCCTTTTCAGCTATTTTTACACAAAACTGACCTGTTACAACATATGTATCTCAATAATCATACCATGTTAGTAGAAGTACTTTTGAAACTCTGTTTTTTAGTGGTGGTGGCTTTTTTTTTTTTAAGTGGAAGAAACTAAGGGCGTATGATCACATTGTGCAGTGGAGAACCTCATGATGAAACGTCTGAGCTAAGGGAATGTTTAAAATCAGATCTAGAAACAGAACTACTCAGCCAAAGTAGCGTGGTGCTATAGCAACGTATAGGAGTTCAGACATAGTGCACAATGAAGCAGGTACTTTCTCTGAGGATGATCCACACTGAGCCATAGAACAACTTGGTCTGAGTTGTCACTTGCTCAAATATATGTGCATTAAAGGTGTGTTGCTTGGTATGGATGTACATATTAGACATTTAATAGGCGTTTACATTGTCACTTGATGTCTTGTTACATTATTAAACTCAATTGACTGATTATTTCTACTGAAATAAATACTGAGAACTTAAAATTAAAGATGGTTTTAAATTGGTTATAAAACTCATTGTTGAATAACAACTTAAATGCTTGCATGGTATTTTTTGTTTTCTTATTTAAGTTCTCAGAAGAGTGAAAGTTACCTTTTTAGATACAGTTTTGCGAATAGAACATGTGCCGGAAAACTCTAAAAGTGGAACTGCACTTGAAATCAGAATTGAAAGGTAAAAATTTTCTTTTTTAGATCTGTATGGTTTTTTCCCCTAAGGCACTTTCTGCCATTTCCTGTGCAACACATTTCACCCATGCACACCCATTCCTTGTATACAGTCAGACGCCAGCTCTTGAGCACCGCTTTTATAATGCCACTGAGCATTTTCTTTGCTGAACTTCCAGTTAACATGTTTAAGCTAAAGATATTTAACCATCACATTAGAAGACTTCTAGATTTTCCAAAGATAAGTTAATGACCACTTCTGCAGTTAATGAATACCATTTCCCAGATGTTCGACAGTGAATGGGTATTATTGGCAGATCAGGCCCTCTCTTGTGCAAAGGGGTTTTAATATCTTAACAGTTCCTCTTGTTTATTGAAGACTCTTCAATTTTTTTTTCCAGGACTGTATACTGTATCTTTCTTTCTGAAAATATTTAAACTGGAAGATTTTAGGTCCTCTGTGAGCTTTCAGAAAAGCTCATGTGTATTCTGTAGTTACTTTGAAGTTGAATAATGTACATGTTCTTAAAGTATTCTTTCTGACCTATGGGATAGTGTAATCATACTTTCTTGTGAAGTTTTGAAATCATTGTCAAATATAACTGATTCTTACTGAGAAATGCTAATGAAATATATTTGGTTTTAAACATTTATAAATGTCAGTTTGTTATGCTCAATTCAGGAGAGATGTCAGTAAAACTGTAATTATTTTTCTTATGCAAATCCATTCCCAGAACAAACCTCCTTTTCTGTGCTTTAGATTAAAACAAACTGTTAATGTTGTTGTTTTGATGTTTGATACATTTTATTTATGGAAAGGTAGGCATATTTTTCCACTGTAAATTCTGTTATGGGGAGACTTGCATCTTTTTAAGGGTTTACTGTTTATGCTGTCTCAGTATTATAATGTAAGAAATATAATTTAACAGAAAATTTACAGGATTGAAGCCTATTCTCTCAATTTTTAACTTGCATTTTGACACGGCATGTTACTTTCAAGTAGTACTAGACAACAGAAAAATGCTAGATGGCATATTTAGAAAAGAGTTGATTCTGAAGCAAGAACTGTGTGTGTTCTAATGGAAAACTATATATGGAAGTGTTGGGCGGACTCCTTCACTTTGTGGTCAAATCAGACCTAAGTACCAGGATAATACACTAGGATATATTCACACTGGAAGCATGTCACAATTGTCCTGTGGTATCTTGTAGAAAATTAAGATTTCCACCCATTCCTAGAGAGTGGTGGTTTCTCCTTTCAGGACAGTCAATGGAATTGTAAATAGTACGAAGAGAGAGAGCATGTACAAACTTAGAGACTAAATGGCACAATAAAGATAACAATTTGCATGCACCTACCATATTTATTTCGTTGCTTTTGTCTCCCAGAACTATGTACTGTGATGAAACTGCAGATGAGTGCTCTGGAATTAATGTACATCAGCCCACAGCTTTTGCTCACAAGTTACTGCAGCTCTCAGGTGTCTCTTTCTTCTGGGATGAATTTCCTGCATCAGCAAAGTCCTCCCCAGTGTGTTCAGCTACACAGCTGGTAAAATGAAATACATTATATAAGAATGTAAATTGATGAAGGATAGAATATGTTGTTACACTCACATATTAGATTCATTCTGAAGGATATAGGGGTTGAACTTTTACTTCAATTTCAATCTGTGTTCAATAAGTTTCATAATCACTTCCTGTTGATTTTGAGGAGAGGGAAGGAAATAGAGGCTTTAGGACTGAGTAAAATTTTGGATGCATTGTACTGGAATCTGGTTGCAACTTTAAGGTGTAGAAGTCCTCTACAATTCACTATTCTGTGGAAACTTGCTCCACTTTTTTGCCAAGGCCTAATGTTTCACATTTTACATTCCTTGTTTCTTTCATGGTTATCAGTATATGTTTTTAATGACATTGTCAAATTTAGATTTGTGTAAAATGATCATTTGTGTGATAAGTTTATTTGAAATGCTTGTTTGTTTATTTCTTTTTTTTTTCTAATAAGAAATGGGATACGTTCTTACTCATTTCTCTAACATTTTTAAGGCAACTGAACCAAAGCTTTCACCTAGCTGGAATCCAAAAATCATTTATGAGCCACATCCACAATTAACAAGAAACTTGCCAGAAATTACACCTTCTGACCCCGTACAGATCAGTAAGCTGATTGGTAGAATGGAGTTGAGCCTAACATTAAAGCAAAATGAAGTACTTCCTGGAGCTAAGGTTAGTCATGCTTTCCCAGTCTTTAACTAAATTAATACTTATGTAGGATTTTATTTTTTCAACTGAATACAAAAAAAATGGTGAGATTCTCAAGGGGACAGAATCCCCTTAGTTTTATTTTAGATTCTCTGCATTCAAAACTAATATGGATGTCGAATAAGACATCTTTACAATGGGCAGACAACTCAATGGCACACTGAAATCTATTAAAAGAACGTTTCTGTATGTTAGAGATACTGAATTTATATATTGGAGTAACTGCTGAGAAGTTGTTTTGTTTTTGTGAAACTCCTGCTGCTATTCATTTATCCTTTTTTCTTGTAGCACTATGACTTTGCCTATGTATGTGTGGAATGTTTAACTGGTCGATTAAAATAATTTTGGTTTTAAAAGGGTATAATTTACAAGTCAACCTTAAATGATTAATTAGGTTGCAGCATTGCAACATTATAAAACTATTATGAACACTTCTGAATTTTTATACTAAAATCTATAGTAAAATAATAATGTCATATTTAAATGATACTAGTTAATATTTTATATTTTTTACATAAAGATACAAGAAGCAAAGCAGTTTTTTTAAAAATAGGGCTTTACTTTCAAGTGTAACTATGTAAGTAAAATTGTGTAAATATATTCCCCTTGTCTCCAATTATTTTAAAATTGGCTATTTACCTGTCTTGTAGAGTGTACTATAGTCTACAGAAAGCAGAAAGTTTCTACAGCAGTAGAAAAGTGTATGTCCAGCAATTTATAGTCAGTCCTTGTAACTTGTTTATTCAGTTATGAAAAGTCCTTAAGAAGTGAAATAATGTGTTTTGTTTGGTGTGAAATAGAAAAATTCTAGCTATTTCAAAAGTATGACTAGTTAATGTAGTTAACACCTTTAAATTAACTGCTGTCCAAATATTTCTAAAGATCAAAAAATTTCCACTTTGATATAATTGGTTGTATTTTAAGGTAGCCAAAAGAAAACTGTCAAGGTCAGCATTGAGAGTAATTTTTGATAGAAGTTGAATATAATAGAATGCAGAACAGTGGTCTCTGCAAGTTGGGCTTGAGTACAGGCAAAACACTTGGTATGTTAAATAACAGCCATGTCTGAACTAGTGAATGGATATAATACTGCACGACACAATTAAAGGACCTGTTTTTTGATTTATCAGGTAGAGTTCATGCAGATTGGAAAGAACATAGATGCAGTATATTGCTTAGTCTAGGTTAACCTTTTCATTTTTACTCTGGAAACTGAATTATATTAGAACATGTGCTTCAAGCATGTAAACTACAAAATATGCTGTATAAATTCATGTCAAGTATGACACACTTCAATAATTTCATCTTCTTTCAACTCTTTCCAAAAGATAGAAAAAATAGTAGGGAAGAGTATACAGAGCTAACTGATCATTTATTTTCCCTGCTTAGGTAAATATCCCTTAAAGTCTTTATGAGCAGAAGTATATTTTCATATAAATGCATTCCACTGCATGCCTATTTCTTTTTCCCCCATAAGTGTAGTGGATTGACCATGGCTGGCTGTCATACACCCATCCATCTGCTCTCACTTTCACTCCTCAGCAGGACAGGGGGAGAGAATGTGATGAAAAAACTCATGGATTGAGATAAAGACATGGAGACCCCCTAGCAGTTACCATCACAGGCATAACAGACTCGACTTGGGGAAAATTAATTGAATTGATTAGAATGGAGTTGGATGATGAGAGAAACTAAAACACCTTCCCTTCACCTGTTTTTCTTCCCAGGCTCAACTTCACTTCTTTATTCCCAACTCCTGTACCTCCTCACCACCTTGAGCAGTGCAAGTGTGATGGGGAATTGCGGGGTTGCAGCCAGTTCATAACAGTTCCCCTCTGCTGCTCCTTCCTCCTCACATTTTTCCCCTATTCCAGTGTGAGTCTCTCAGGCTGCAGTCCTTCACAGACTGCTTCAGTGTGGGTCCTCTCCATGGGCTACAGTACAGCAGGATAAACCTGCTCCAGCATGGGTTATCCATAAACGACAGCTCCTGGCAGAGAACCTGCTGCTGTGTGGGGTCCTCTCCATGGGTTGGCAGCACCTGCCAGGAGCCTGCTCCTGTGTGCATCTCTACAGGTTACAGCTTACTTCAGGGCACATCTACCTGCTGCAGTATAGGGTCTCCTATGAGCTGCAGCATGGATATCTGCTCTGGTGTGATCTCTTCTGCAGGCTGCAGGGGAATTTCTGCTCTGGCACCTGGAGCTCCTTCGTCCCCTCCTTCTTCACTGACCTTGCTGTTTGCAGGATTGTTTCTCTTCCTGTTTTTCCCTCACTGCCCATGCATCATTCTGCCCTTTCTTAAATATGTCTTCACAGGAACAGCACCACCTTTGCTGATGGGCTCATCTGTGTCCTGAGGTGGGTCCATTACTGGGCCAGCATGGGGCAGACCCTGACCTCTTATCACAGAGGCTGCTTCTGCAGCATACCCTGCTGCCAACACCTGGCTACCTACACCCAATACAATGAGTAATAACCTTGAATGGACCAACGTCTGGGAGTACAGGATTCTAGAATTGAAAAACAATTCTATATAAGTCCTTAGAAATCTATACAAGTCCTTGAGATAAATTTAGCATGAGCTGCTCTCAAAAGATATGTGGCTTGCTTTGTTATATGCTGTATCAAACCAATTAGACTTCTACAAACATCCCACTCTTTATGAAGACAGTATGTGAATTCATTCATCTGTATAATAAAGAGTAGTCACAAAGAGAACCTTTACAACTTTTAAGGTCTACTTCAGAAGGTGCTGATTTCAGTATTTTATAGTTAGTACATAATACTAACTTTATGTTGTTGATTACTTCTGGAATTATTAAAGAAGCAAAACAACTAGCAGGTTAATGATATTCTTGAATTTTCCTATTAAGTGGTTTTGAGTTTATTTTAAACTAATAAACTGTGAGTGATGTCTGCATTTATCCTGCCAAGCTACAGATTGGAAGCAATACAGAATTAAATTACATGCTGTTGTTATGTAGAAGGTGAAGATACTGCTGGAATGGTGGTATCCTTTACAGCATAAAAATCTATTATCAAAATACTTGATTCAAGACTTAAAGAAAAAGTCTGTAAGTGTTCTTGAAGTTTTTTTTCCTCCTCTTTTTTCAGTTGGATATAGATGGACAAATAGACTCTGTACATCTATTTCTGTCACCAAGGCAGGTGCATCTCCTATTGGACATGGTAGCAGCTATTGCTGGACCAGGCAAGTGAACATGCTGTAAATGTTAAATATGTGTTACAGTGGACAGAAAATAAACTTTACAAGCTGAACAAGTTTCCTCAGTGGAAAAAAAATACTTTGTGGTGTTAAGATTATTACTAGTTTCTATCTGATCTTAGCAAAATGTTTTGTAGTTGCTCTGAGTAGGACTACGATCAGTTTATTGACTCCAGTTGCACATTGTACATGGTGGTAATGCAAATCTAGGTAACAAGTAAGTCTTGACAAGTGACTATATAATAGGACAAGAGATGGGGAGATGGTAGGTGGAGAAAATCAGGAGACAGGAAGAATTTTTGCTCTTGTAGCTTCTGTTTCACAAGAGGGGCTTAGCAATCTGGTTCCTTCTCTGTCCTATGCTTTAGTGACAGGCACAGAAAACACAGAACAGACAGTAACTGAGTTCATTTGTCCATATTTGCTATGTAATAACAGTAGTGTTTAGACTACTGCACTAGCAGGGTGAGGGTGTTTTGATTTGTTCCCCGCCCATCTGCCTAATGCAACAACTCTTTTTATTGGGATAGCTAGCTAATGTTCTTTTTGAAAAGATTTGTCATGTCCTGGGTAGATGCTTAATATTTTGCTATTGGTACTGATATATTTTTTGTATTGGACTTGTTCATTATTTTTGGGTAACTGGAAAAGCGTTACATATAGTTTCCCATACGTGTCACCTTCAAACCTGAAATTTTAATAATTCCTTAATAGTAAAACCTTTAAGAGATTGTGTCCTCAGTCCCCAAAGCTGTCTGAGAAGAGAAATATATGCAGATACTATATGTGAATGCATTTGCATATCTGACCTTAAAATAGTTTCTTCAGACTTGAAGTTAATGAATGCTAGGGAGAAAGTAATCTGTTTTGGACAAGTGAAATCTCTAAAACAACAAAATGTATGTATATACACATCTGATATACAGTGGGTATGTGCATATATATACAGATGCATATACATATACAGCAACAACAATTGGTTAATTTTCAGATTAATTTTTGAATTTTCTTTGGGTTACTGGTAAGGAAATTACAGTGGGCTTTCTGTCCTTGTTTTTTGAATTCAGAGAGCCTAAGCAGGATAGAATTGTCAAATAAAGATAGGAAGAACCGGCCAATGCAACAGGAAGATGAGTATCGGATTCAGATGGAGTTGAAACGTTATTTAAGAAAAGAGTCTTTATCTGCAGGAGCGTCATCTGAACAAAGCTTCTATGAGACTGAGAGTGCCAGAACACCTTCTAGTCGTGGCAAGTATAAAAGATGATGCAGCATAGCAAATAACGTATTGTTTAAGATTATACAAATTGACTCTTCATCTGTTAATCTTACTAACTTAAGTATCAAAAGAACTTTGGCATTAATTAATAGCATACAATTATTCTTACTGTTGAATGAAAACCTAACACCTGGTTTAAGTATCAGGCTAGACTTGATTCAGTATTTCATTAAAACAGTTCAGTAGTCTGTATGTTACTGTGCAACATGGTAAATACACATGCAGTGTAATATCTTTTCAAGTGCATGGTCGGGGAAATTAAATACAGAATAATAGTTGCGTTGCCTGATATTTACATTTTTAGTTGAATAATTTTTTGCTCATTATTTTTAATGTGAAAATATGAACTTTGCTGTGTCAAAAGGAGTGTATGAATTTATAGAAACTATGTCAACTTGAATATGAAAATGGAACATTTAACTGTTTTGGTGTTCATTAGGTTTTTTGCCCCACCTTTTTTGTTTTTTTCTATAATCTCTGTCCATAGATACTACTAGTCTCATTGTCAAGAGAACTTGGAGCTTCTGTAAATAAAATATTTAGCTGGTTATTCTGTCTAGCAGTTAGATTTCTGAACTTAGGTATACATTTCTGTTAAAAGTAAAGGGTTTTTTTAAATTAGAAAATAACATTTACTATATGTTTCTCACTAGAAGAAGAAGTTTTCTTCTCAATGGCTGAAATGGACATGTCTCACAGCCTTTCCTCCCTTCCACCTCTTGGAGACCCTCCAACTATGGATCTAGACTTGTCTTTAACAAGTACATATACAACTACACCAGCAGGGTCTCCACTGAGCACTACAGTGGTATAGTATTGATTACCTATAAAATCTTTGAAATTCACACTTTTGTCTGAAACTTACGTAAATATTCTTTACAAAATCAAGAATTATTGCAGAGTTTTAGGACAATTGAAAATGCTTAGAGCTGATAGTATTCCTTTTCTGCTATGGAAATAAGATTGGAAAGTTTCTCATCTGTTTGTCTACCAAGGCAGGAAATGGAATGTATTTGTTTTCAAATGCCTTGAAGCTTATATAGGACACTTTATTTTCTTTTTAATAACTGCATGTTTGCCATCTGGTTTTCTTTTAATATGGACTACACAGGCAGTGATGACAAAAAGTACAAAATCGTTGTATTACGTTATTCCTCAAACAACATAAAAATTATAGTGTTGATATTGCTATCTTTTCCAAATCTGTTATGTGTCTAATGTTTTGCTTAATGAAAGCCATGGAGAACAGTTGTGCTTTTTACAGAGAAACAGGAGAATATACGCTCATGGAGAGAGCAAGTTTAGCTTAAAAATATGTGGGTGGAGACGATCATAGAATTAGGAAGCGTAGCCCAAAGTAAAGCAGACCTACATTGTTTAGTTGAGCACTAATATGGTATGAAATTGCATGCTGTTGATTGTTTATGCACGTATTTTCTTTTTGTTCCTTTATTATTTATATTTGATCTAATGTCTAACATCTATTTGTCAAATTTAAGATCATACATATTTTTGTTTTAGCTTCAACCAACCTGGGGTGATTTTCTTGACCGTAACAGACAAGAACTACAGCCTCCTAGGAGTTCTTCACTTACAGCCAACGTGGTTCACCAGACTTCCTTAAGAAGGACATGTAAGTAAAAACGTCATTTTATATTCTGCTCCCTAGATAATGCTGGAAATGAATTGTTATGCAGCAAGTTGGTAAAAAGAAATGAAAATCAAAAGTAAGATGATTTTGTGAGTGTGTTATTGCTGAAAAATTACGTGAACTTAATTTTCTATTTCAGCTATTCCATCCAGATCTGTTTCTGTGGATGAATCCAGACCTGAGCTTCTTTTTAGACTGGCAGTTGGAACTTTCTCAGTGTCTGTACTTCATATTGACCCTTTACCCCCACCTGAAAGTTCACTGAACCTTAACCCATTGACACCAATGGCTCGGGATTTCTTTACCCGAATAGAAAAGATTGAGCCAGTTAAGTTTTCAACAGAAGATTTTCTGTCCTTCCGAGAAGTATTTGCAGAAGCTTGTTCTCATGATCACCTTAGGTATAACTTTGCTTATTAATAAATATAATTAACAAAAATATCTTTTAAGTAAATTTGAATAAAGTAAGTTTATTTCTGTAGAAATTGTAACATTTAATATTGAATTGCATTAGACTTCTTTGTTAATTGCAAAATAGACTTGAATTTCGACATCTGTTGTCCAAGACTGTTTGTTTTTTAATAAAAAAGTGCATAAACATTAAAATCAACCTAGCTCTTTTCAACAGTAGATGAACTAAACTAGGTACAGTTTCTGCCACAGAAACCTAGGGAGTCAGGAATCACTAAGTAAATTATTTCTTTAGAAATAGCCGTATTTTACAGGATTATCTTTATTCCAATGTATAGGGGTTTGTGCTTGAAGGAGCTTAGGGTTTTACTTAATTGAAAATAGTATATCAGTAGGGGTAAAAAGTATGTGTGAGCAAAATTGTAAAGTTAGTCAACAGTCTTTTTCCAGAAGTTTTTACTGTCCCAGTACAGTGTATGAAGTAAAATATTTAAGGGTGTGTATATCTTTTCGTATCTCATTCATGTAATTTAGACTTCCTGAGACATTTGACTTTTTCATTGTCAATACAAGGATGTTAGATTCCCAGCTTTATGTGAATTGCACCTTAGGTTAGATGTCTAAAGTATTCTTTATAAATTTCTCTACACTGACCATTGCTGAATGTGTAACATAAGTGAGTTCTGTCTTCGTTGCTAAAGCTATAAACTGTTACAGTTAGAATTTTTTCTTATTTTTGAAGAAATTGTGGTGGGTTTAGTGATTTTATTTTATTTTATTTTATTTTATTTTCTAAAGGATTTTGGTGATCCTTTTTTACATATTTAAATATTGAGTTCATATTTTTTGTTGTTTTATGCTACTTTTCGTAATTCATAGTTTTCGTAATTCAGATTTATAGGTACTGGCATCAAAGTGTCTTATGAACAAAGACAAAGGTCTGCCTCTCGAAGTTTTAGTACTGATTTATCCATTGGGGATATGGAGTTCTTGGAATGCCTTTTTTCTACTGACTCTCATTCCATTCAGCCTCACTATACAGAGGTATGTAAAAAATACAGTGTGTTCCATAGAAAAGAAATGTTAACTCTATAACTGAGAATACTAGATTTTAAAATGGTTGTAATCTTAAATTTTTTGCATTTCTTTTTTGTTAGTATGTTAAGCTTAAGATGCAATTATTTTTAATTTCAGGCTCAAATAGTGAACCAGACTGCTGCCGTACCTGGCAAGAATAGCATTAAGCAGCCAAACTTCGCTAGTTTACTTCTCTCTTTAAATATGCTTAACACAGTTTGGGAATTAGAGTAAATATTTTCCAAAAACTAACCAATATTGTTGGGCAATGTGAAGGTTTCTTTGGGTGATGATTATTCCAGCTCTTTTAATGGTCAGAGACATCCAATAAAGTGGCTGAATAAGTGGATTGAATAAGCAGTTGGGCTGGGGCTCTGTGCACTGACATGAATGTAGAGTTACCTACTGTCTGTTCTAGGTAAAATGTCATAAATATATTTTCCTGTGGCAACTCTGTCCTCCTTATCTATTAAGTATTTTTAACTCTGTTTTATTCTAAAGCTGCTGACATTTCATTCTGAAGAAGGAAATGATTCTCATGCTATGCCATGCCTTCAGCTTCATTATAAGCATTCAGATAATAGAGGACCTCAGGTAAGGTGGGAGATTAAAACAGTTTCTGTATAATAGCCTTTGTCTAATTTTGTGCATTTTAACAGAAAGGTGTCTCTCTTGTAAAACAGACTTCTTAACTCTCAGTTATTATAATTTCTTTCATTATATTTCTTTTAAGGATTTTAGTGCTTTTTCTCTTTCTTTTCAGGGTAGTCAAGGGAGACTCAGTTCTGTTCCACAGAAAGCAGAATTACAAATAAAGTTAAGTCCAGTGTTTTGTGAGCTTGATATTAGTATTGTAGACAGATTAAATTCCTTACTTCAACCACAGAAACTAACTACAGTGGAGATGATGGCATCTCACATGTATGCTTCTTACAACAAGCACATAAATCTGGTAAGTTAAATTGATTAATAAACTTGCTGACTTTTTTGCAGGAGGAAGGCAGGATGGCACTAAGCCGGAGATGGCTAATTCTGATTGATACGTGGTCGTTGGGTTTTTTGTTTGGTTTTGTTTGTTGTGGTTTTTTTTGTTTTGCCTTGTTTGTTGTTTGGTTGGTTGGTTTCTTTGCTTCTGATACAGAACAGTAGCTGTCTGACATAGATACTTGTAGGGGAATAGACAGGGATCAGCGACTGGAAGATCACGGGTTGTGACGGAAAGATAGACTCCTCCCCATAGGAGCGGCAGGAACAGGAAGCGCAAGAGCTATATAAGCGTGTGACGCAGCTAAATAAACGGACATTTTGTATCCATCATATTGATGTCTGTGCATCACTGTCCCCAGGGTGGGTAGAGCCCTGTGTCCCGGAGATATGCGGCCCAAGATAAGTTCTCCCGTAGAAGCGTACAGCTACAGATACTCATTTAAGATTCAGTGGTTGCATGCTTTATAACACACTTGATTGCAACGGTAGCTGCTTCACAAACTGCCTAAATTCTCAGCTTCTTGAAGCAAGCAGAACTGGGCAAAAAAAGAGGAATCTTGACTGACTCTCCAGCAGCTGATATAAACTGTTGCTGACAATTCCATTTCTATATTGAAACTGTTAGGTGTCACAGTCAGCCCAGTTGCCTCTGTCCTGCCTTACCTGCTTTTGGGGTAGGTAGTAGAGAGGATGGGGAACATATGCGTTGCATTCTAGTGATTGAGGGCCAACAGAAGAAGTTGCAGCTTGTTTGTCTTGGTTCAGGTTGTCAGTAGGATTTAAGTGTTAGTATATTTAGCACAATAACATTAAACTTGAAGGCTTTTCTTGAAATAGATGGGGAAGGATTAATGCAATTAACTGATTTTCTACACAGCAACAAATATCTTCATGTAACTATTGCTGCATTGATTGATTACAGAAAAATTAGTCTTGAAAATTTATTTAATCCTAACTTTAAAAATTTATAAGGCATCAATATTTTCTATCTATATGGTTATGTCCTGGAAGTTTGATTCTTTCCAATGATGGTCAGCTAAAAGCTGCACTCAGAGGTTTTGAACACCATGTCAGTGACAAGAGCTGGAAACCACGACTTACTGAAAGAGGCAAATACACATGGCAGTAGTTCCTGGCTTCTCAACAATACTATTTAAAAAAAAATCTGTGAGATAGGGTATTTCCTCACTGCAGCTGAATATTGTTTGATACTCTCACTCTAATTTAAGAGAAAATACAAAGATAGCTGTTTTTGGAAGATTGCTAACCTCTCCAAATACTTGAATTCTAACAAAGTAGAATCTTAACAACACCAATAATAGAATATCCTAAGAGTAATAATAATTGGTTGTAATAGGTGTGTTTTGTGTGACATATGAAAAATTAATATTTCCTTTTTAGAAATTACATCATAAAAAGCTTTCCTCGTAGTAAATTTTAGTGGCATTTTTTCTAATTTAGATTTTTTTCCTTTACCTTGTTTTTTAGCATAAAGCATTTACTGAAGTTTTTCTGGATGATTCACATACTCCTGCAAACTGTAGAGTTTCAGTTCAAGTCACTGCTCCAGCATTAAATCTCTCTGTTCGCTTCCCAATACCTGACCTACGGTCAGATCAGGAAAGAGGACCATGGTTTAAGAAATCACTTCAGAAGGAGATTCTTCATCTTGAATTTACAGATATGGAATTTAAAACTGAGTTAGGAGGGTCAACTCCAGAACAAGTTAAACTAGAACTTACCTTTAAGGACCTAACTGGTAAGAATGTTAACATCATTTTGAAACATTCTTTTTAATTTTCCCAGATACTACATAGTTGAGACAAAGGTACTCTTATATGGATTAACACAGGGAGTGTCTTTCCACCTGAATTTTGGAGCAGGTATCTCTGCTGCAGTTTAGTGTTCTGTACGAGATATCAGCACAAGCCAAAATAATGGTACTGCTAGGAGAGGCTAATGTATGTAGGTGTAGTGCTTGCATTCTTGTTTTTGAGATCTGAGCTACTATTTTTATTGTTTTCTGTTCTACTCTTATACCCTAAATTCAAATAAACTGGTTCCTCTGGGTTCTTTATCATGGTGTTAGGGTAAGTTTTGTAGATATGTCGGGGGTTACTACAGCTATGTAAATGAAGAATCTCAAGTCTAGGCCAGAAATTAGGAGAATGATGTTTTAAATAACTGTAATTGAGAAGACTTTAATACTTTTATGCCTCTAATATCTTTCAGAGTAATAAAACTGTGAGACTGGTTTATATTTGTAACCTCCTCTGTTGAGTTGTCATTCATGTACTTTTCAAGGCTGTGACATAATGTAGCAATGCTATAAATGTAAATGGAGATATCTATGCATCAGAAGTATCTGTTTTTCTAACTGCTGCTAGCTAGAAGATAATGTGAAATAACTCTTATTTATCAAAATTGATATTTAATTTTTGGAGGAAAGGACAATAAAATTTGCATAAGTACCTTAGCAATAGCATTGACAAGTTAGCCTGTTGGACTCCAACCTGAGGTGTGGTCAACCTGTCATTCCTGTGTTAATTTTTTAAAAATCTTTTTCTATTCAGGTTCATTTGAAGAAGATAACGCAGAAGCACCAATAAAATTTTTTCAAGTGTCTGGTGGTGTAGACGGAGATATAACAACATCATCAGACAATTTTGACTGGCCCCGGTAAAAAGTTTTATCTTTTAATGTGGGTTGTTTGGATTTTTACAAAGCACTGTTACTTCCTAATTTTAATGCAGACTGCCTGTGTGGTAAATACTTTAAAATAATTTGCAAAGAAAGAACATGTAGCTATTGAAAAGAAGCCAAGAATTTATAAAAAACAAACAAAACCCACAACAACAAAACCCCCCCAAAATTATCCATTTGTAATAATGCAATATGGTTTTAATGTATAATGGTTTCTGTAGATTGAGTAAATTTAAGTGAAAGTTAAGTGAATGATTAGAGACTTAAACTTCCTCACATTTTTGTGGTTTGGTGGGTTTTTCTGTCACTTTACCTTTTCTCCTACTTGTATGTTGAAGGCTGACTACCAAACAAAAAATCTCGATTGAATTTTGCCTGAAAATATTAATATGAGCCTGGTATAAAGTCATAACAACAATAATGATAATTATATTGTGACTGAATTATTGTAGCTTATATCACATGTGAGGCAATGCAGTACTTCAGAGTTACTGAACAGACGGACCTAACAGCTGTAGCATGTAATAAGTTTAGAGGCAGTTTTAAATTTGCCATGTATGTTTATTGCAACAAAATTTAGAGGCTTTCTGACAGCATGTTTGTATGGACATTTTTTCAGTATGGTTTTCTTTTATAATGGTACAAATATATTTTCCTATAATAGTGTGTACATGTAATACACTATGTCATGTAGCAGAGCACTTTTCAATAGCTGTTGATGGTCTAATGATACAAGCATTATTTTGGGAGAGTGATAGGTTTTTCTTAGGTCACCTAATGGTCACCTGATGGAGTTGAAAAAAACATACACTAACCTTCTTGTCTGATGGTTCTTTTTCCATGTCCCTCTGTGCCTATAAGTTTGGTATTTTTCTTAGCAGTATCTCTTGTCTAATAAAAAAAAAAACCCTGGTCTTTGAGCTATTTAGTCTCTGTGTATTTCTTGGCTAGCTAGTAGAGTTAGGGGACATGTGACTGTGCATCAATATAAAAATTCTAAGCATCTCTAATGGCTTATTCTGCATAACTTCTCCAATGTCAGGATTGTATTGAAAATAAACCCTCTGGCTGTGCACTCTATTCTGGAAAGGATAGCAGCTGAGGAGGAAGAAGGTGATAATAACTTTCAAGAGGAAGAAGAAGGAGGGTCTCATTCTTTGAAGGATGTCTGTGATATTAGAAGACCAGAGCCTTCTCCTTTTTCCTCTCGTAGGGTCATGTTTGAAAATGAAGAGGTACTATAAAATTTTGTTATTGCTTTGTGCTTATGGTAGACAAAATTAATATATTCTCAGTACTTTATTTGTATCTTCTGACTTCCAGGTTTTTTTGTTTTTTGTTTTTGTTTGTTTGTTTGTTTGTTTTAATTGAGAGGTTTTTTTCTTTTTTCTTTCAGATGGTGATGCCAGGAGATGTAGTTGAAATGACTGAGTTTCAGGATAAAGCAGTTAGCAATTCTCATTATGTACTGGAACTCATGTTACCAAACATACATTTAACATTGCCAAACAAAAGCTTTTATGAAAAGCTTTACAATAGGCAAGTATGATAATTGCTTTGCTTGGTTATCATGACCTGTACTTTTAGTTTTGTATTAATTGTTGATAAAGGCAATTGAATGAGCAGCTATAGCAGGAATGCATTTGTTTAGCTTTCTAAGAACATAAAATGATATACAAATATTCTTCCAAATTAACATCAGAGACACCACTGTGTCATGCATCTTATTGGTGCCACAGCAGCCAGCTGCTAAAAAGCATTTGGTAGATTTGGTGAACAAAGGGTAAAGTTAAACAGTCTTTTACTTTCAGTGAATACTTTGTTCAGATCTCTGTTAGCAATGTTTCATTTTGCTCTAATCTTCATCAATTTTCCTTTATAAATAGGTCATTGTACTTCAAAAACTGTTGCGTTCAATTTTATTCTTTCCTTTTTATTCAGTGATTCTCCATCTAAAAATTAGGAGTCCACAAGGCAGGCAGGGGAAAAAAACCCTAATAACCCAGTTTTGTAAGCCTTACAAAGGCGTACAAACGTAGATAGCCCAACTTACAGATAGGCGTCCACCATTTATTTCTGTTACTTTTCTGTCTGAAAAACAAAGAAATACAACTAGATTAAATCAACTGAAAAAATAGGTATTATGCTACAAATTAACTACATAAAGAGAGATGCTGATTGTAGTATCTGATAGGCATTACTTTACTTCCAGAGCATTTTTCCACGTCCAAAGTTGCAAGGCTGAACCTTTCACTGGATATTCTCTTGGTGTACTTCTGCACTGAATGTCACATATCTTTATCCTGACAGACTTATGTGAAATCAAAAGAACTAATGTTTCCTGCAACTTCTGCTTGAAAATTGTGATAGGGTTTTGTCACCCCACCTCCAACTTACTGAGCTAATATACACCTACTAATAGAGGCTTTTTTGTCACTGTCAAATGTTAGACTTTAAGTACATACCATAATTACAGGGAAAAAGTTACTTTCATTATTTATTGCTTTTATTCATGAATACATTATTCTTTCTTGTGCTCTTGAAATTTTTTCTCTTCCTTGTTTATGAAATCTGAAATCTATCATATGAATTCTGTAAAAGAAATATTACTTGCCTAACCCTATATTAAGGGGGAATATAATAATCTATTTTGTATAATGATAATGTATTTCTTCCTAGGATCAGCAATGATTTATTGTTGTGGGAACCCACAGCTCCATCTCCTGTAGAAACATTTGAAAACCTTTCTTACGGTGTTGGACTATCTGTGGCCAGCCAGCTCATCAACACGTTCAGTAAAGACAGCTTTAGCCAATTTAAATCTGCAGTTCATTATGGTAATACGCTTAATAAATCATTTAGGTCTGTAGTGATTCAAAAGCATAATTGCCTGAAGTGAATAAGTCGATAGTGGAAAGAATTTGCAAACTTATAAGAGAGGATTTACTTAAACCAAGAAGAAAAAAATGTAGATTACTCTTTAATTAAGTAAAATAAGTGTGAAACTGAATCGCATTACCAATGGAAAAACAATGGATTATTGGCATAATATATGTACTAGCTAGAGAGTTAGTAGTTTTTTATTTTATCTAGTAGATGACGAGAGTGGATCTGAGGAAGAAACACTACAGTATTACTCCACTGTTGATCCAAACTATCGTTCACGCAGAAGGAAAAAGCTTGACTCTCAGAATAAGAACTCACAAAGCTTTCTGTCTGTTCTGCTAAATGTGACACATGGATTAGTGTCAGTATTCACAGATGTAAAGGTGAGACACTGTGGCTGGAAAAAGTTGTTGTTTTAACCATGGGATCCCCTTCATGCTGTATGTACTGTTTTTGGAAGGAACAAGTGTTTCTGACAGTAATTCTGTAATCTTCATACTACTGTATTATAACCAGACAATAATGCAACACAATATTTTAGTAAATCTGTTTACTTTGCTTTACATGAGAATAACTAAATGCAAATAGGAAAATCTGTGTTGGTAGCAAGTGCTATGTTCGATTAGACTGTTTAACTGCAGCAAACTCAGCAAACAGTCATTTTATCATTTCTATTCTCCCTTCAGCAGGATGATGGAAATACACTGGAAGGAAAATATGGTGAATTCTGGTTTGAGTTCAACAATGGTTCACTTTTCAGCGTGACTAAATATGAAGGCTTTGAGGACAGACACTATGTTTGTCTCCATTCTGGCAGCCTCAATTTATATCATCAAGGTAGGGGTGGGATTGAGGTGGCTTTGGGACTAAATTTGAAATGAGATAAGCTTGAAGTTTTTTAGGAGAAATGCTGTCTTTACCCCCCCCCCCCCTTTGTTATTTGGCACAATAGGTTTAGCTCATCACTAATGCTCCTAAAGGCTACAGTAATACAACTTAATGATAATTCTGTGTACTTAGTTACAGTTTAGCTCAAACTTCCCTTGGCAACTGCTGGTCTCTAAAGATATTGTGGTCCTCTGACAAATTAGCTGTACAGTCCGTTTGTTGTTATGAAAGTACACACTTCCTGTGTGTTATTGGTTAATTAATTAATTTGGTTAATTTAATAACAGGTTACCAGTGGCTGCTGTATCTTCCCTCGGTAGCTAATTGCAGCCAGCAGGTGAAGAATTTTAAGTTGTCTATGTAGATTGTATGGCTGGTAACCCCCATGCTTTAAACCTTCTGAGGTTTTCCCCTCAAATGTCTCTGAATCAGTGGTAGTCAAGTTAATGGATTTTCAGTGCAAGGCTTAATTATTGTGTGTTTAGAGGTTAACCTGGCACCATCTCATAAAATGAAAAGGAGAGTTATCCATGTAACCCACAGGAGGTTTCTGTCCTTTATTTCAGCTTTGCCATTTTGTTGGGCAAATAAAAAACCAAACCTTATAGTCACACTGCAGATTTCAGCTAGAACCACGGTTTTAAGTATTGGATCACCTGTAACCTCCCATTCACAATTTTTGGTTGTCAGTGTGCATGACTAACTTCGGTAATTAAAATAATTTTACAGGCATTGAGCATAGAAAGGATTTTCCTTAACTCTTGCCTCGTGCTTCAAAGCTGTTACAGATAAACTCATTCTAAAATTTCTTTGCAGGTATGGTAGATGGGGTCGTTCCTTCCTCTGAAGTACGACTGCCCAGCACAATACGTCCCCATTGGTTAGAACCTACTATTTGTTTTTCTGAAGAAGATGGTCTTAGTAGGACTAGTTCAGATGGTGTAGGAGTGGATTGTCCAAGTATGCTGACTGTTGCAGTCAAAATCCAATCAGATAAAATAGAAAGCAATACAAAGGTTTGTGTTTTCAAATTTGTGCTTTTATAAATTATTTGGGTTATCTCAGTTTGAGTGGAAGCATCTGGATGTGGGGTTACAAGGGTTATAGATGAAGAAACCATAAAATTCTGAGCCATTCATCCTCAAACTATAATTTTCTGTTAGAATTTTCTGGGTGGTTTGTTAAGTTTAAGTATCGGCATAATTTATTAGCTCTTCCACTGCTTTGCTTTGCTGATCACACTGTATTTCTTTACTGAATGCATTTCTTGGCCAGTTGATGGTGGGTTTTTTTGTTTCTCTGTAGTTGAGTTTTAATCTGGTGCCAAACCAGGCAAGAACAAATCTAGAGAGTTAAAAGCTTTCTGCTCAGTTTACTAGTAGTGTCGTCTAATAGGCAGGCTTTGCTTACCTGTTGGGAATGGCACTGGTCAATGAGTGGTATATTTGGCTTTGACAGTAGCATTCATTAGCACCGCTAAAAGATGACCTCTTAGCTGGCATAGTAGTGACAGAGTTGGCAGAGTTATCTAGATAAAAGGCATCTGCAAACCAGCACAATGTCATAGGGGCTCAATTGACTCAGATTTGAACAGCACAAGAATGAACTATATTAGCTTGGTACTCCTGGTAATTCCTGGTGAACCCCAGAATGAATGAACAGGTAGCCTTCTTTCCTACCACCACCACCGAATTGTAATTTCTAAACTATCCTGTTACAAAATATATTAGGCTGCATTAGCCAGGATTTCTGTATTAGAAAACAAGGTTTTTTTGAATGCTTAATCCTGTCCCAGTCCTTTCTTCATTTCTAGACAGTTGATGATTCTGGGAGCAGAAGGGTGACTGTGTTTCATAATCTAGATGTCAAATAGTTACAGGTATTTCATGTAAACTAATTTGTGCAACTTGTGCAGGAATTTCTAGTTGCTGTTGGACTAAGAGGAGCCACCCTTCAGCACAGAGTACTGCCTTCAGGTTTAAGCTGGCATGAACAGGTCAGATTGCTACAGTTCTCTCAATTACATCTTCAATTTCAGTCTGGTTGCCTTAACTGCTTTAAGTATCAAACTAAACCTCGATGGAAAGTTTTTGTTTTAGGCTGTGTCTTATTATCTTACTCTGCTCTTGAAAATGTTATTCTTTCTTTCTTGTCTCTCTTTGAGACCATTGACAGACTGCAGTCTTGCTCTTAAATTCTTCCTTGTGTATTCATTTGCTATAGTTCCTCTCATCCTAAATCTCTGCCCACAACATGTCAGGGAGGTTCTGGGGTCTTTTGGGGTCTTTTTCTTTATTGTTTGTTTGGGTTTTTAAGTTCAGATTGAAAAACTCACTAGTCCAATGCTATCCAAGCACTTAGATAATCCTTGATGTAAAAAACCACCCTCAAAAAACATGCTGCTTGCAGCACTGAAAGCATTTCTGTATTTTTTTTTCCTTCTGCTCACTTCATTCCTCAAGTCCTGGTTTCTCCCTTGTCTGTTTCCTGTTTTACATAGTTTGAATAGCAGTAATGGAGAATAAGACTTTGGGGAAGTAGTAAGCAGCTGTTTACATAAACTCTTACAATGCATACTTCTCAATTAGAAGGGTTGTACTGATTCGTGTGGATGCAGAGGTATTATGGCAGAGCAGACAGGGCTAGCGACCCTTGATCTGGAAGCTCTGTGTAAGCATGCATGAGCTAGGACATCCTATTAACACAGTAGCGGTATGGTTGCGTGTACGTACACTGTACTGGATTACAGATAGTAAACCCTGGCATTCAAGCAGTTTATCCTCCTTACCCTCCAGTATGTATGGTATTCATATTTTATATGCATTTTTATTGTATAACTGCATGGAGCTGTGCTTGGTGCTTTGGGCTCTGCTGTGTCATTACTTTTTTCTCAGCGTGGTTTTCCTATGTGTTCACGTAGCCTGCTTTACACAGAGTTACTTATTTGCTCTGTGAATTTTTGCTCAGTTATCATTGCCTGTAATGCACTTGGGAATCTTTTTTGGAGGAGGTGGGGAAATAAAAAATTGGCCAAAGAGATAGGTAGAGGAAATTATTTAAAGGCTAGCAGTGCTGGTATGCCCCAGGCTTGGAATAATTTAAGAACTTCTATAGTGTAGTGGATTTGAGAGAGAACTATGACAGATCTTAGAGGAGGATAGGAGTTTATTTTACTCAGCAATACATGAAAAAGCGGTATATGCGATGCATGTGCACGTGCTTCTGATCCTGAGCATATTTCTCACCCCCCAAACCACCCCCCACCCCCCCCACCCCCACCAAAGAAAATGAAAGATAACTTCAAGATAACTCTAACAATGTATACTATTACAAGAAAAGATGGCTTTTCAGATAAAGAAAACAAAGAAAATAATAACACTATAATAGGAGTTTCAAAGAGAGATGAATGAGAATGTGTTTGGGAAATGCTTTAAAAATGGATCGTGAGGCATTGTACAAGTAACCACTTAGGCATCTGTGGATTGGTCTCTTCCATACCCTTGAGGCTGCAGTTTGGATGTTGTATTTTTTTTCCGTGTTTACATTCTATGCTTTTTATATTCAGATGCTGGGTAAGCACCTTTAAATATCTGAGATTGTTTACTCCCTTTTCCTTCTACCAAACAAACACTTTTTTGTCATATCTGTTACAGATTTTTTCTTTTCTAATGCATAGTTGTTTGTTAATTTAACAGATATTGAAGTATTATAATGTTATGTTTGTGATTTTTAGATTTTATATTTTTTGAATATTTCTGATGAGCCTGTTCTGGGATATAATCCTCCAGCTACAATTACAACTTTTCATGTACATCTGTGGAGTTGTGCTCTTGATTACAGGTAAATAAAATGCAAGTGTTATGTCACTTGGTGGCACTGCAGCTATATATTTGTTCTTTAGGAATGTTTGAGTTTGCATATTGTAAAGAATATTTATTTAGGCTTGTTTGGAAAAAGTACTTAATAGAACTCCCTTAAACAGTAAGCGATTTAAAGTAGAATAAGCATTTGCCTATGCCTGGGAAGATCTAGTTAGGTAACCCATAAGGCTTTGATTGCACTTCTAAATAGGTACAGAGTATTAATTTTTTTGTTTTCCTATTTGTTGTTAGGCCCTTGTTTTTGCCAGTCAGATCTCTACTTACTGTTGAAACTTTCAGCATTTCCAGTAGTGTTGCAGTGGATAAATCCTCTTCTACTCTCAGGTATAATTTAAGTGATTGTGAAACATGGAAGCTCCTGTAAAACTTGTAATGCCTGTCTGCTTTTTGTGGTGTTTAAATTATCACCCTGGTTTGCATCTTCCGAAATATATTTTGGTCATGAATAATCCTTCTGTTTTATTAGGTTAAATAATCTTTTTTAATTATTGCTTTCTTTAAAAACTGCATTCTGCAATTTTTAGTACGGTTGAAAGATGCCCTGAAATGAAATTGTGTCTATTTTGTTAATTAGTAACACCTTAAGATTTCTTAAAGATTTGTTATTTGGAGACAGTAAATTAACTAAAGAAGTATTTAGTGATTACTGAACACCTCTATAACTTCTTAATAATTTTTCTTGCAACTTTAGCTGAATATTGAGTTATGCCTGTTCTGATGTGAAACATCTGCCAAGTTGCTTGTTTCTAACGCTAAAACCTTATAAATGACCTTAGAAACAAATGCGTCCATTACTTCCTTTTTGGCCTTTTTTTCTTTTTAATAAAGAAGTGTTAATTCTCTATGCCAAAAGCATTACTTCTCATTCTAGAAAGGATCAGATATATAAATTGAAATGCAAATAAGATATATTTTCGCCATCGCTAATTATCTTGCAGTGGTTAATTACCAATGGATTTGGAAATCATGAAAAGTTAAAGTGAAGAGTTTAGATTTAAGATATGCTAGATATCTTTGTGTTTTGAAATATTTTTTCCATACTAATTTCTTTTCTTTTGTCTGGTGAAATGCACAGCATTTCTCTAGCATATTTAGTTAATCTTTTTTTTAACCTTTCAGGATAATTTTAGATGAAGCTGCTTTGCATCTGTCTGACAAGTGCAACACTGTTACAGTGAACCTCCATAGAGGTAAGGATGTCTTAGATGTGACTAATGAATTGCAGAGCCTAAGGAAACAAAATTACAGGCATATTCAGCATAATAAAGGTTACTGAAGAAGAGGCCTGAGGAGATAAGGAGCAGCAAGTTGAAGTTCCAGTTTCAAAATGGGTATTTGAAAAAAGCATATTTTTAAAAATCTGGAGTTGGCACAGAAAGAAATCTTCATAGAAAAGAGATCTCATTTTATGAGATGTATATTCTAAATAGTTGAACTTGAAAGGCATTATATGGCACGCAGTTCTAGGTTCTGAAAAGAATCATACCAGCTGGTTTGCTCTCATTCATACAGTAACATTCTTTAAGGACTGAGAAACTTGAATCAATATTTAACAAATGAATTGGAAAAATAATGAAACCCTGTCCTCACAGATGTGTGTATTTAGCTTAGGTAAGAGATCTCTAGTGAAGGACAGAGTAAAGATATGCCTGTTTTCTTTAAACGAGAGAGAGGGGAAGTAAGTTACTCATGGTGCTGAAAGGTAGTACAAAGCGAAAATGTCCTCTCTCTCACTTCAACTAAAAACTGCTAGGATGCTTAGTCACCCAGCTACTGTATGCCTCTACTTCTAAGTCACAGAGATGGGATGAGGATAAAGATCTTAAAAGACTACACTGCACAAAGATGGTGGCAGTGGGAGTGATATATTGGTTTGAAAAGATTTGAGTTCTTCATTTGAGTAGCTGAAACTTGTACTCTTGAGAGTAATCTCCATAAAAGGACGAAATGCAGAGATATAAAAGGTTTTGACAAAAAATCCCTTTTATGCTCATGCTGTTTCTAATAATTTAATAACCAAACTACATAGTAAGGATGATGTTTGTTATTAAGTCCTTTTTTTCTTTTAATTACTCATTGTCTTTCAGATTACGTTCGTGTTATGGATATGGGATTGCTGGAACTAACGATTACGGCAGTAAAATCTGATTCTGATGGGGAAAGAGTAAGTATTTTATCACAAGTAAAATAAAATGTAAAATCTCCATGACAGATTGTGATTTGAAAATGACTTTATTATACTTAAAATCAAGGAAGGTTTTTCACTTTACCTGTACTATTTTTTTTTAAGTCCTTTTTGACTAGTTAAGTAAATTAATTTAAGAACAACGGTGTATAGATGCTGTTTTTAGGGAACCTTAGGCTGATGTGAAGTGTATTCTTTTTATTGTTGCTATCTAGACAAAACCACGTTTTGAGCTGCACTGTTCCAGTGATGTAATCCATATTCGTACCTGCTCCGATTCATGTGCTGCACTAATGAATCTTATACAGTATATTGCAAGTTACGGTGATTTACATCCACCCGCTAAGACAGAGATTAAACGTGGAGTTAGCAAGCCAAAAATGAAGGTATAAAATGGCAAACTAATACCAGCTTAACTTTGTTTCCTGGTAATATGTTTTAATTTTGATATCCCCATTCTACTTCCAAACAATATGAGATTTCCTCCAAAGAAATTAACAGATTGCATCTAACTTAAGATATATTTGAGAATAAAATAGTGCCTTTTTTTCTGCTTTGGTCACTACTTACAATTTTATAATATTTTGTGCTGTTTACCTATTGTACTTTATTCTTATCTAAACAAGGAAATTCCAGGACATGTATGACCTGCCGAAGTACTCTGATCTAAATACCCTAAATACCCTGAACCATAATGTTCTAACCTACTTTATGAATCATCCAGCTTGGTGTTTCAGCTCACCTGATTATTTATAAAGTTAAGGTGTTACTTCTTACAGTTTAAGAGCTGTGTATCCAACCATTCTAGGAAAATCTTATTCAGCACAATATTGCAGTTGTCTAAGATATAACTATGTATAGTTCCTCTCCTACAGGTAGAGACCTTTAGCCAACCATCTTCCCACGGACCAGTCCTTCCTGAATCAGAGCAACAGATTTTACGGGACTTGATGAGTGACGCAATGGAGGAAATTGAGACGCAACAGACTGCTTCCGCCATGAAGCCAGAGTCTAACGGTAAGAATCCTCTGGAGGCATAAATTCACATAAAGTACAGCCTTTCTGGAAGGAAAGTGGGATTGAAAGTTTTGTGTATGCAGAGATGCTGCAACAAGTGGGAGCCTACCTTTTGACGTCTGAAGTCCTCAAACTATCAAACAGCTTCTTTCTTTTAATAACAGTAATGCAAAAATAATTTAAGATTCTGGTCAAAAACACGTTACTGAGATACTGAAAACAGCAAGGAATGAATCTGACTTTGTGGGACTTTGTCAGGACCTCATATTCTCTAGAAGCGTAAGTTAGTATAGATGTAAATTTATATGACATAGGGCAGCGTGAAGGAATCAGACCTCTCTGCTGCATATGAAGGCAGTCCGGGAGGATGAGGCAGTTCTGAGTCACAGAAAGGACTTTTAGCTATGAGGAAATCTTTCAATCAGCAGATAGAACAGGGTAATTGATTTTTATCACAGGATTATGGCTTCTGCATCACAGCTAGAGTTAAATCAGTTTTTAAATTGGCTAAGGATTTTGTACTGCGAAGTACAGAGGATTTCACTATTTCCATGATGGCTGGTCCCCTTTCTGATGGTAGAAGGTGAGCAGTCACTGTAGTACTGAAAGTTATTGATGCTGTGGTCTTACTACCAGAATGAGAAACTTGGATACAGAAATGTTTGGGGTTTTTTTTTGTATCTGTGGGGTTTTTACAAAGAGTTTTTCTATATTTTCTCAGTTCATCTCTACTAGTAACTAGTTATGGTTATATTGTAATCACTTTCAATTGTACAGGAGACTAATTTTTGAACATTTTATTTATGGTAGGAATTGATTCAAGATCTAATAAGCAAATTTCCATGATATAATTGAAATAACGAATTCTAGTTAACTGTTACCTTCATTCATATTTTCATATTTTGTAAAGATTTTTCCACTGAAACATGTTTTTTTTGTACCCTCCTTCAACTCCCAGGAGTTTTGGATGACAGATCTCAATCTCAGGAGCCATCTTGCTCAGATCTCTTCCTGTTTCCAGATGAAAGTGGAAACGTCTCACAAGAGTCAAGTCCCACTTATGCTTCATTCACTCATCATATGATAAATGAGGCCATGGGAGATGTTCCCACAGAAAGTGATGATTTCTGCATTCTTTTTGCACCCAAAGTTGCTGTTGCTGTAAGAAGCTTTACGAATTGCTAAAAAAATCCATATATAAACTGAAGTAAAGAAAAACCTATGTAAGACCTGGACAAATTAGACTTCGTAACATTTTATGATTGCTTAGTGATACGTTTATCAGTGGGTAGAGTAGCAGAAGAATAATCTTTCTGATTGGAAGATTCATGCATTGTTACTGTTAGGAACGAATGCAAGTATTTTCAGATACATATGATTTTTCTATGTCTTAGCAGTATGTAGTTGTTCTCTGATCTGAATATTACATTAAACTATTGGGAGTTTTCTTAAGTTTAGCCATGTCTTATCATTGCCATTGTGACTTACAATAATGGTGTAGTTAGAAATGTTTTAAGCAAAATACAGTATTTATCAAAATAGCAGCTTTGCACACCTAATCTTTTATTAATTTTTCTCATAGTCTAAGCTTTCAGTGCTTTTATGGGCCTAAGATCCTTGACAATCCTCAGAGAAAAGCATGTGTGTCACTTTACACCACTGTCTGTCCACTGCATTAAAAGGTTCAGGAAACTATACTCAGACTCTTTGAAAACAGCTTGTGTTCATGTTTTTCATAGTATCTCTGGTTCTGTTCTTAATAGACAGAGTAGTTCTAGATCCCTAGCTAGAAGCTGTATTTGCCCAGTTGTCTTTGAGCTTGTTTGTTTCCTCAAGTGCTAATATGGTAGCCCAGGCTCTTCCATGTTTTTTTTTCCCCAACTCTTTGTTTTGTTTACATTTTGGATGAGGATTTCTTTTTTTTTAACTACTACTCAGCTTCTAATTTACTTTTATGTGCTTTTGTCTTCAGCAATGATTCTTATAAAGTAACTTAAACCAAGCCTATGTTGTATAAGATTCAGAAAACAATACGGAATAGTTTCTCTTCTTGTCACAGGAAAGAATTAGACATATCAATAAAGAAAGCAGATTTCACCTTCTCAGTGCTATATATTTTTTTTTTTTAATTAGGAAAAAGAGGAAGAGCCAGTAATAAAAATAATGGTTGATGATGCAATTATCATAAAGGAAAATCATTTCAGCCAACCTATAAAAAAAACTGATACAAGCAAAGCTCCTCTTCATTTTCCTGTTCCTCTGGTACGCTATGTTGTAAAGGAAATCTCTCTTATTTGGCATCTTTATGGTGGAAGGGATTTTGGGACTGCACCACCAACATCTCCAGCTAAAAGTTTCATGTAAGTGTTTGATGCAATTCTGTAGATTAGAACATTTAAAAATACTTAATTTTCCTTTGATTTGAGGTTAACCTCGTTATTCAGTCTTGTCTCCCTCACTTGCTTCTTCGCTCCCTCCTCACAATGAATCAATCATAGAATGGTTTTGTTTGGAAGGGACCTTAAAGATCATCTAGAATCATCTTACTCAGTTTAGCTTCACATACCAGAATGTCTTTTTCCTGTGTCTTAACCTGGGCAAGGTGGATTTGTTTCTGGTGTTTTTTTGGGGGATGGAAGGGGGGGGTTTGCTTATAAGAGTTATATTAGAAGTTAAATTTTCCTAAACAGATTGGGGCTTATGGGGCATAAGAGGCTGACACTGTGGTAGCTGAAGTCTGGTTTTCAGGATGTCATGTAAGTTGAAGAGTAATTAATATTATCACAGCCAAAATTAAGGAAACTTTTTATGAAAGTGAATTTGGTGGGAAGCATGCACCTAGCATTCCACTTAAGTATGTGTTACTTGAACAATAAAAGGAAACTATTTGGTTAACAGCAACACAACTTCCAGTATATTTTTTTTTTGTATTTTCTGGTATTTTGTAACCATTAAAATACTGAAAAGTTATATCCAGTGAAACATACACGCTTTTAGTGTTAGATTAACAATGAGATAGCTTTAAGTTGAATCTGTGAAAGTGTATTTTTCTTTATTTCCCCAGAAGTCCCCATAGTTCTCCTTCTCATACACCAACAAGGCATGGACGGAGTACAGCGTGTGGGGGAAGAGGAAGAAACCCAGACTTCCTAATGGAAATACAGTTAAGCAAGGTGAATGACACAAACAGCTTCAGCCATGACTGTGTGTGAATATCTTTACATGTTATGTCTGATAACAGCTTTCCGTTACATTTCAGTAGGGTTTCTTCTAGTAGTATCTAAATCTGAGCAATCACTTTGAAGGTGATGAATTCAGAATTTGTTTAACAAAAAATGTATTTGTTCTTCTAGCACAGTATTGTTTACTTGCTGGATAAACATGTTTCTAAAGATGAAGGATATTTATTATAATAGTCTTACAGTTTTTGTAACCACATTTTACAACTGCTGTTCTGTTTTTCTGTCTTCAGTTCTGCTGTGAATTGATATACTGATTGTGAAGTTAAATGTTCTAACAAAATAACCGGGATGTAGTTCTGTTGATACACTATCAGTTGATGATAACCGGACATGAAATAACATACAGTTATCACAGTATCATTCCTCTATTTCTCCTTATGTATTTAGCACCCTTTGGGCATAAGTATAAGTATATATAGGTAAACTTCATATGTAGAAGTATAGCCATCTCTCTTAATTTGCAGGTATTTAACGAGCTGGTGTTGGTACTGAAGCATAAAGTCGTCTCTTTCCCTACTCATACCCCTAACTTGGTACAAGGCTTAATAGTAATGTTTAAACAAGAAATTGAGGAGAAGAGTGTCAAAACCATAAAGTTTCTGAGCAGTGTTTATGATAAATACCTATTTTTCTCTTCCTCTTTAAAATATTCATTATCTCATGTATCTTAAGTATTGGGCACTTACACACAGTGTTTCTTAACATCTCAGTATCTGGCCAGTAGAAGTCACTGTTCTGCTTGCTATGCGTGCTCTGCTTCCTTACATTGCAGGCAAGGATGCTGTGGGAGTTAATGAGACAGGGAATGATTTGTAGGTAACCATAGGTCTTTGATTGAAAATGAGAACTACATCAAGAGATGAGGAAAAAGAGATAATTTGGAACTCTAGAATTTGAGAAAGGTAGTGGATTAGAACTTACATGGACTACAGTGTCTAAAGAAAAAGGAAACTTATACGGGAAGAAGCTACATGAGAAGTCTGTTGGCAGGGAAGAAACCTTAATTTCCTAACTGTAGAAGACGCAGGATTCAAGAACTGCAAGATTGCCCGGTAGAGGCTTCAACATGATGTAAAAAAGATGTCAGGACTGAGAGGAAAAAGCATAACTTGTTCTTTGTCTTACACGGACTCTTTGTTTTGGCTCGCATTTGCATCTTAAAATATGAATATGTACACAACAAGGAATTGGAAAATTTGTACTGCTAGACATGGAAAAATCTGAATAGTTTTCAGAAATCCTAATATTATTCCTGAAAATTTAAAATAGTAGACAGCTTTTTAAGTTCTTATATGTGGCCTGGAGCTTTCTTCTTTGTTTGTTTGTTTTTAAAATTTTTTTAAAGTGATATACTATTGTTAAAGGTATTTTTTCACTGAGGCTAATTATGCTGGTTTTCTCTCCTTTTTAAAAGGTAAAATTCCAGCATGAGGTATACCCTCCAGGTGGTGCAGAAGGTGAAGCCAGTCTGTTGGAGCAGCCAGTGTCACGGCAGGTTTTTATTGTTCAAGACCTGGAGATTAGGGATCGCTTAGCTACATCACAGATGAATAAATTTCTCTATCTCTACTGCAGTAAGGAGATGCCCAGAAAAGCGCATTCAAACATGGTACGGTTATAGAATATGTTATTTCATTATAATTATAGTTGTTGGACTATCATTGTGGAGATTGTATACACTTAATCTAGCAGAAGGAACATGAAGTCATCAAACATTGAAATAAGATAACTTGATAGTTATTTGCTGAGTCCTTGGTGGCTTTTAATATTAGTGTGTCAGGTATAAATATTTTTGAGATTGTCAGTTTAAAAAAGTAGATGTGCAGGACTACTTCGGTAGCTTTCAGATTTTGGTTTTGAACAACTACTTGTATGAGTATGATTAGACTTTTCACTACACTTGCAGAGTTGTAGTTCTATGATATGCTGTAGTCTTACTGGTTCTATAAATAACTTAGGAATTTGGTTTTTTGGGTTTCATTATTTTAATTTTCTTTTTTATAACATCTATAATGAGTCGTTTATTCAACACTATTCTTGTGTCCAGAGAAGGGCAGTGAAACTGGTGAAGGGTCTGGAGAGCAGGTCTTAAGAGGAGAGGTTGAGGGAATGGGGGTTGTTTAACCTGGAGAAGAGGAGGCTGAGGGGAGACCTTATCGCTCTCTACAGCTACCTGAAAGGCGGTGGTAGTGAGGTGGGTGTTGGTCTCTTCTCCCAAGTTACTAGTGGTAGAACGAGAGGAAACGGCTTCAAGCTGCATCAGGGGAGGTTTAGATTTGATATTTGGAAAAATTTCTTAACTGAAAGAGTGGTCAGGCATTGGAACAGGCTGCCCAGAGAGGTGGTGGAGTTACCATCCCTGGAGGTATTTAAAAGACATGTAGATGTGGCACTTAGGGCCATGGTTTAGGAGACATGGGAGTGTTGGGTTGATGGTTGGATTTGATGATCCTAGAAGTCTTTTCCAACCTTAATTATTCTATGATTCTATAACTGGTAAGTGGAATCAGAGTAGTACAGAGGTTTTGCAGAACGCTAGCTAGTGTTCTGAGATTTAGTAATTGCAAGTGCTACTACTTTTATTGATCTTGTTGCTTTTTCGCAGTTAACAGTTAAAGCATTACATGTTCGTCCAGAGTCTGGCAGATCCCCGCAGGAATGTTGTTTACGTGTTTCACTAATGCCACTTCGCCTCAATATTGACCAGGTTGGTTGTGCCAATGCAAGGGGAAAAAAAAATTTATGTATTGATACTGGGTTTTTTACTATATGCTTGTAACCATCATATGTGTTTTATGGGGTTGTTTTCTTGGTTCAATACCTTTTTTTTATTTATGATAATCACACATACCTTTGGATCTCTGCCACTCTGTTTATATCCATGGTAGAAATTGCCTTCAGCTCCAGCTATTACAGAGACTAGCCTCTTTTTGTTTTTTTAATTTAAATACTTAGAATATCTATACACCTGCCTGTCTTCTAAATAATAAGTTTTCCTCCTGAGAATTCTGATTATCTCTAATGTTTTGAAATCATGGCTTTTAAAAAGCATGCACTTATTCTTGAATTATCTTGCTTTGTTTGTTCATCAGTGGCATTGGTGTTTTTAACTGAAAAAAGTTAATCATTAATCCAGAAGATGTTCACAATACTTTAGTCAAGAACACTTGACACTTGAGGACTGCTTGTATACTCTGAAGGCTTTGGTCTTGCTGTCAGCTGCAGTGGCATGAAGAACAGAAAGAGAAGAAATTGTTTTTACCTTCTTTTAGCAAGCCTTTGGGCAAAGTATTTTTCATATACTCAAGAAACAGTTGGGATTTTTTTTCTGCACCAGTGTGGAAGCTACATATGTTTGTGCATTCAAATTTGAAGTGTAGTTATTACTCTCTAAGGCATTTCTTGCTTGATTTGTCATCTGCAGAGAGATGTGTGTTTTTTTCAAGAGCACAATTAGGAATTCCATATCTACCTTCTGATTCCCCTCAACACACATTAGAGACCAGGTTTTCATTTTATTGTTAGAAAAAATTGAACTCTGTAAAGGTTGTAGTAATTTCATATAGAAAAACAGCATAGAAATGCTGCCATCTAGTGAGGAAATGTGTTCCCCCTTGGTTACTTTTCGAAGTCTTTTATCTTTTATACTATAAACAAAACTCAACTTTACAACTTCTGCAAAATTAACCACAGCTTTCTTGGAAGCATAGGGTTGAATGCAGTCATGTTAAAAATTCTTGTTATTACTACTTAAGCTGTGTGCTTATCAGTTGGAAACAAAAAAAGGAAAACAAAGTCCAGATGTCATTAATTATTAGGATGAACGAGGCATCAGTATGAGGCATGTGACTGACAAGACATTAACAGCAGAGATATTAATGACTTTTAATGAAGCAGTGGCAAGAGCTGATCTGGCTGACATTGGCAATATTAGAGATGAATATAAACTGTACTTGAATAGCGTTTCATTAGAAGTCAGAGAAAAGTTAATAGCCATTAAAACACTTGGGTTCTGGACCAGTCTCCAAAATGAGAGCAGATGATGAAAACAACCCTGGAGTCTTAAGATGGAGCTCGATAGATTATGAAATCATATTATATGTAGTATGGGGCAATGACCAAGAAGATCTTTATGGTTTCTATCCTAGATTTCTATGTGGCTTCTGCACTTGTTAAAGGATCAAAAAGAAGAAATGTGTTTTGGTTCATATCCGTATGGAAATAAAGAGCTGGAATGGTAGATAATATTTTTTAGAGAATTGGGTATTTTGCCTTTTTTTAACCTAATTATATTTTATTTTTGACATTAGGATGCCTTGTTTTTCCTGAAGGATTTTTTCACTAGCCTCTCTACAGAAGTAGAACTCTTAGTTACTCCAGATCCTGAAGGTATAATTTTCAAAAAACTAATACGAAAATGCTGCTTCTTTCTCCTTTAATGTGTGTACATGTCTGTAAATTCACATGTGAAACTCATGCATAAAAGAACTTATGTTAGTCACCACATGCCAGCATTAGTTTCTGTTAGAACACAGAAACTTTGGCTGTTTTAGTTTTGTATTTTGTAAATGCCAACAAAGGTCTTCAGTGCCTGGGATCTCCACTGTATAAAAGGTTTCACCAAAATAGGAGCATATTTAATATGAACATTGAGAAAATTGAGGATTGTGTCTATGATATTTGGAGTTGTTATTAAATAAAAGCAATACATTATTTATTACCTCTTGCATAAAAGAGGATGTCTGCCTAATAACTTGAAGTTGTGTAACCTCTGGAGAAAGGAACAGAGATGAAAATTATAAACAAGCAGTACAACATATGTATACAGTTAAAGCAGTACTTCTAATCAACTACACTATCTGATGCAAAAACTAGTATATATTTAAAAGCATATTTCCTCTATTAACTATATTTGTGAGTTTGTTGGCAGCTGTACCATAAGTGTTTCTGTTCAGATGTTGTACTGAAATGCATAGGTGATGAAGTGCTCTGCAATACTGTCATTAAAACTAGATGGGTTATTATGCTGATGCATAAATCTCAACTTAAGGTTCTTGTAATAATTTCTGTTGATAACTAAGATGCTATCTTACGAAGAGAATCTAAATACTGTCCTGCTGGTAACTCCTGTTAATAAGCATTAGATCCTCCTAAGGACAAAGTAATTGTATAAACACAATCTTTTTGTAATCACTATGGAAAATACGAGTCAGTTTACTGTGTATAACTTCTTATCTTAGTTAAAAAGTCTCCTGGTGCTGAAGTTACGTGTAGTTTGCCCAGGCATGTCAGCAGCCTTAAGGACCCAAGTCCAGTCATTTCTTTCTCATCACACAAGCAAGCAAATGAAAATGGTAGCATTGATTCTATGGATGTGGTTAATGGAGATGATCATCATTTCTCAGAAGAAGTGACATCATACAGTGATCAGCCAGTATTTTTCAGGTAAATTTTTGTTACAAAATTTCCAGTGACATACAGCTGTTCTGCTGAATGTTTTAAGAAAGTGTGATGGTATACTATTCAGACCTTATGACAGGGTGTGTTTCTTTGGTTACTGACTGATTGTGGAAATCAGATATATTTGTTTCTATCACTGGAAGGTAACTAATGATTTTTTTTTTTTTAACTAACTCTTGCACGCAGCTGTGCAAAATAAAATTAATTGAAGCTCTGCCATGTACAGAACCAGTAATAAGATGTTTTACAAATAAATAAAAAGAGCATTCTTTGTATTCTTTATGTCTAACAATGTAAATTGTGTCTAATATAACCAGAGATGAGAGTATATCAAGGAAAAGGATATCAGGGGAGAGGTATGAGATTAACATATCACAAGAGAAACTCTAATGTAGTCCTGACTGGGAAGCGATTATAGAAATGTCAGCTTGTTACGCAGCAGCTCTTTCTTGTGTATTCAGATCATAAGTGCCTCTAACAACAGATGTGTACTTTGGTAAGCAGTGCAGAGCCAAATTATGAGAGAATGGCTGTGGTTCTATTTCATCACATACATCAGCAACAAAATTTTTTTTTAGTAAGTTCTAGCTGCAGGGCTAAATTTTGCCCATAGAACCATCATTAGCCATACTTTTTTTTTTTTTTTTGGTAACTGAAATTCATGCTGTGAAAATTGGGGGAAGATGTTCACCTGCAGGTTTAGTAGCACTTTTGCAGGACTGTTAGATTTGTTATTAATGCTGAGCTTGACTAGATGTTAATAAACCAAGAAAAGCTGAATTTGCCATTGTATTTTCCACACTTATTCTGAAGTACTAATACAGTAACTAGAGGATTTATGGTGTACAGAAAAGGGTATGACATCCTACCCCATAAGGATGGGAAACCATGGGTTTCTTTTTGGAAGGATAACTTTATTTCCTTTTCATGTTTCTCACTGTAAAATTTCTTTTGTACATCCCAGAGAATTTCGTTTTACGTCAGAAGTTCCAATACGGCTTGATTACCACGGCAAACATGTATCAATGGATCAGGTTTGTGTGATGCCGATGCTGTAGAACAAAACTCTGATGTTGTTTGTTTTGGTGTTTCCCCCTCACTGAGTTGGGGTATATTTTAATGCTCCCTACTCATTCCTGATGTGATCTTCAGAGATGCAGAACACTCTTCTATTTTTTCCTCCTTAGTTTCAGTAAATCTTAACCTTGTTTCACTCTTAATTTGAAAACTAGGGGATGGATCCTTCAGGTATTATTAGGTCAGAGTGAGACTTGAAATTGACATTTGTCAACTCAGTGACCTCTGCACAGCTGCGGTGCCCTCAAAGGATGATACCACTATCTGATGCCAGAATTGTACATTTTATTTTCTTCCACATTAATACCAGCATAAAGGCTTGTCTTTTTTTCATCCTTGTTTCCTTCTCTTGCCTAGTCTAGTAATGTATGGGCTTCAGTGGCAATGGCAGAATCTAATACAGATTAAAAAAACGCTCATAGTTCTTTTTAAAATATGTATTGGTTATCATACTGAGTTTACAGAGCAGATGACAAAAAATCCTATTTGCACAACCAGATTTGCACTCTGTCATGGCAAATCAGTAAGAAAATATAGACAAGCAAAAGCAGCAACTTCTTGAATTTGCACTGCTGCCAGAGAAATCAAAACATGAAACGCAGCTTTAGAATGCCTGGAACAGACTAATGTCAGACCTATGTTTACATAGTTTATTATATCTTAGTATTTCTGAAGAAGCCCTTTTGTGTCTGGATGTTTTTCTTAGATAACTGATTAAGCAAGATTCCATCTTTTGCAAGTTTTTGTGTAACGTAATTAATAGCACTGTAACGAGTAGCATTTGGGAGACTCGGGGAGAATCAGTTAGAAATACCTGCAATAAGTGTTGAGGTGATGAAATTATTTCTCACCTGCAGATTAGATTGTACAGGGTGAATAAATTCATGTGATAACAAAGTATTTCACTTAACAGGGGACACTAGCTGGGATTCTTATTGGGCTTGCTCAGTTAAACTGCTCAGAATTAAAGCTGAAGAGACTTTGTTACAGACATGGGTAAGTTTATTGAATTGTAGATTAACATTGGTGTTGCAAATTGAACAAGTTTATGGTGAATAACTGAGTGTAGCAAGCAAAAAGCAAATTCTCTGATAAGATGTGCTTCTAAAATCTAAGGCACTTTTTGACTTTACAAATATTTCTTGATTCTAGTGTTCGTCAAATATATAGTGTTCAAGAACATCTATTTTCAGGACAGTATTTAATATATGTGCTAGTCTTGGTGCTGAACTCTCTTAATTTTAGTTGTATTTTTACTTCCTATTGAACTGGAGGTGATTCTGCAGTCTTGAACTTCTGTTTTATGGAGCACATACACACGAAGCGGTTGGGTCAGCCAACAGCAACAAAAAAATGACACTTGAAAACAGCTTTCCTTTTGTTTTCAATGACATCTTTGTTTACTTCAATGAATAATGCATTTGTCTTATCAGGAATTGTATGGGTTTTTTTAAAATAATAATTTTATTTACTTCAGTTTATTAGGTGTGGATAAATTGTTCTCCTATGCCATCAGTGAATGGCTTAATGATATAAAGAAAAACCAGCTACCAGGAATTTTGGGAGGAGTAGGGCCTATGCATTCGCTAGTGCAGTTAGGTAAGTTAATTCTTATCTCTATTCAGACACATATGGCTGTTGTTTTAAATGAACAAGACTCAAAAACAACAAAAAAATCCCACAAACAGTGTTGACACTTGTTTTTACCTCTTCTCAAGGCATTCTGCTTCTCTGAGTGAACTTTCTAACTGTGGTGTTCTGTCTTCATTTTCAGTCCAAGGTCTGAAAGACTTGGTGTGGTTACCAATAGAGCAGTACCGAAAGGATGGCCGTATTGTAAGAGGCTTTCAAAGAGGAGCAGCTTCTTTTGGTACTTCCACTGCAATGGCAGCACTGGAGCTAACAAACAGAATGGTTCAGACCATACAGGTATAGTGTATTACTTCTGGAGTTAGATGTAAAATGAGAAGTGTTGCTCGTACGTGCTCTGTATTAAGCTAATATCTTAATGCTATGTGTTTAGGGTGGGGAGCATGTCTTAAAAGAAAAAAAAATAAGCAGCTGTATCAATGGGAAGGAAGACACTGGACAAAGCTTGCAGCAGTCTCTGAGGTGGCATCAAATGCAATATTTAGAAAATTGAGTTAAATTATTGCTGAACATCCAAGCTGTTACATGTTTCTTAGTATCTTTAATGTATTACAGTATACAGTTTGATACTAAAATACTCAGCTGTGCTAAAAAAAACCACTGATATTGAGAACAATGATTCTTCCTATATGTGTATTTTCCAATAATAGATTCTAACTTTTTAAAAATGTCACCTTATCTGTTCTTATTTGAAAAAAAAAACCACAAACAACACACCCCACAAAACCAAAGAAAAAAAACCCACAAAACTAACCAATCAAACAAAATTCCTTAAAACCAATGCTAATGCTGTTGATGTACACAAAGTCTATAAAGCTTTCTGGATTTAACCCTAAAATAATCTTGGATTAAATTTAATAAATTTAAAGTTAATAAACTTATCTTCCTTAATGTAAATAAAACACATAATGAATAAATCTACACTTCTACCACCTAATTTTGCAAAAATAGTAGATATGCCTAAGCTTGAACATATATAGTAAAAACTCAGTGGTATTATTCACGAGTGGAATTATGTGTATGCTTGTGTGTTTGTAAGAAAAACATACTGTTGATCAAATGCTTCCATTTCTGTCCTGAGCATTTTGTGCAGATTAGAGGATGCTTTTGAAGGAATGGCAATTAGGGAGGAAAAAACCCCTACCACAACCTACAATGTTCGTTCTTTCATTACGGAACTTAATGTATAGTTAACAGCTGCACCCATTCCAGTTGTTCTTATACAAACCTTAATCTGATGTAAATGAATATTATTTGCGGAACTAAAATTCTTTTATTTCAGTTATGTCACCCTGTTATTAGCTTAAATTTGTGATTGGATGCTATAAGGCTTCTTATATATTTTGCATTTGGTCCTGATCTTCAGGCAGCCGCAGAAACTGCATATGACATGGTATCACCAGGGCCTACTTTTACTGAATCAAAAAAGATCAAACGATTCCCTCGCCATCGTTTAGCTCATCAGCCAGTGGACCTGCGGGAAGGTGTAGCCAAAGCATACAGCGTAGTAAAAGAGGTGAGTGCAAAAGTAATTGTCCTTAACCAAACTTTAGAATTATTTCCTAAGACTGCATATAGAATACCAGATGTTAGTTCAACCTGACCAAATGAAGAAGGGTATTCAAGGTTTGAACAAGTCTCAGTGATCAGTAATTTTGAACAAGACTCGGTAATACAGACATCAGTAATCTTAAACCAACAGAAAACTTGCAGGGCAAAATCAAAGAAGGAGAAATAAACTAAGGTGTTACACAGATGAGCATGAATAGGACTTCAGTGTTCTACAGTTGTAAGGGTTTACAGTTATTCTGAGACATGTAAACCTGATTTCCTGCCCCACGTCTTCCGTCCTTCCCTTCCCACTCTGTGTCCTCTCTTTCCCATGTCAGTGTATTAAAAATTAGAATGCTGACCTGTTTTTATTGTACTTCTGTATTGTACTTTCAATTAGTTGCACCTGATATCATGTCTAGGAAGTTAGGTCTTAGCTGGGGAGTTTTCAGTGAATTCTGTCATTTTGAGTAGCTCACAGTACCCCACCGCTTCTTCCCGTAGGCACAAGAAATGCCACCAGAGGCTAGATGAAATATATTAATCTGTAAGTTCATAGTAGTGTTATTTTAAACCTCATTAGAAGAACTAAATCATATTTGCATCAGTATGGTTGTACTACAGTACAGTACAAATCACAAAGAAGAAAAATGCTGAGCAGTTTAAGTTTCCCTTAAAATTAGGAGAGGTTTTTCTTTTTCAGTGTAACTAATTTCTGTTAATTTCTCAAAGGGGATTACGGACACAGCCCAAACCATCTATGAGACTGCTGCTCGTGAGCATGAAAACAGAGGAGTAACTGGAGCAGTAGGAGGAGTCCTCCGCCAAATTCCACCAACTGTGGTGAAACCTTTCATTGTTGCAACAGAGGCAACCTCAAATGTTCTAGGTGGTATGAGAAACCAGATCAGGCCAGATGTACGTCAAGAAGAGTCGCAGAAGTGGCGCCTTGGGGAGGACTGAGATTATAAATCTGTCTCAGCAGGCGTGTAGCAAGGCTGGAAATGCAGAAGATTGTCCTGTTGGCAGCTTTAGATGGAGCCCGCTTTGTTTTGTCATGCTCATCTCAGGAACAAATGAGGTTTTCAACTATTATTAGCAAAACATCCAACCAAAAATATTTATGAAGTGAAAGGCAAATTGGTACTTGCTTATGCTGTGTTTTACCAATACATTTGGTAGATAGTGCCAAACATGGCGAAGCATGTGCAGCCAACTCAGAGACATGCTTGCTCTATTCCATTTACCATATTTTTCTTGGTAGATTTAACATCTGAAGCAGTAGCCTGTATGTTGAAACTAAGTAATTTAAAGATGTTTTCTGAGCATAGTCAAAGAACTGTCTTCAACAAAGGGCTCTGCAGGTGCTCTTCACAGACTAAAGGGCAAAATCTTTCATTTTGGACATGAGACATGAAGGCTATTTAATACAGAAGCAGATAAGGTAATATCGTTTAGTGGTCATAAGCATCGCTTTTAGTGTGGCACTTACAGCGAGGGCAAGCTTGATAACCATTCAGAACTTAGATTCAGCGTTGATACACATATGAGAACAGGATTTGTTCCTAAATATTAAATACCTACTTTTGTGGGTCTTTGAAGAACCTGAATGTTGCAGAAATGTTCTGTTGTGTTGCACTTTAAAGGATATGCCTGTATATTGTGCTCTTTTTATAGTGTGAATAAAATGTAATGTGCATTAACCCTTATGCGGTTTAGAAGCTTACAGAAATTATTGAAAAGAGCATCATTTGATGATGATCCTACAGAAAAGTGTCTTAAATTTGTTTAAACTACTCATATGTAGAAATGCTTTTGTCTTCTGTTACACTAATTAAAATGCTAAAAATAACTGTCCTTCAGGAAAACAGCAGTTAAATATTATTGTGGCCACCAGTTCTTTGAAAGAATGAGAAATCCTAAGTAAAGTAAAAGCAAATTATTTCATAATTTCATAGTTAAAATTCTATACAGACTTCATTTTAAGAATCTGCTTTTATTTAAAGTTCATATTGTTGCGAAAGTTGCTGCTCCAAGATATTTTTAATTTAAATTGTGTGTGGTCAGCTATTTGACAATGAGTATTTGGGGTCATTTAATTTGAACTGGGAGGGTGTGAGAGGATTTAAAAAAAACAAGACAACAAAACTTCAAAAATCAAAGTTGGTACTGACATTATTTAGTTTAATAGATGACCAGGGTCTCCACAGAGCTTTATTAAGCAGCTGACAATGTGCCAGTTTTGGGCAGTTAAAAGGCTCAGCACTAGCTGCGCAGGAATAAGCTTTTTTTCCCTTGTATTAGCAAAAACTGCAGGATAAAAGTAAAGACTGTTCTGAATATAAAAATATTCACTTTTAATTTCAGTAACTTAACACTTCGGCTGAGTAGCCAGAATGTAAGTTTGTGGCAGTCGCGCTTGTCGTAAGTGGAGGGTCCTGCAAATAGGCTGTGTGGAAAATCTCCACTGAAAAAGGGACATCAGATAGTTTTGATCAGACTTTGATCTCTAAGGGTGATGATGAAGTAGTTTCCCTGTCTTCTATTTAATACCTGCCACTAGCAAAAACCTCCCTGATGGGCCTAACAGAACAAATAGGAGTGTAAGAAGGAAAATAGTTATTGCTTGTTCATCTTGATATTATATTAGCTATTCCCGAACACCAAAGAGTCTGGCTGGAGGGTAAATGATTTGAAAAGGTCCCCTCTGCTGGGAAGACTCCTGCAGTCTGCTTTTATTACTTTTGATAAAACAAAACCCCAGTTACAAACAAATTATTGCATTGGGTGACAGGTGATACTACAAAGTTTTGTTTTCATTCACTGGAGTCATCTAAGTTGTGGTACGCTTTGAAGGCCTGGTCAAATGACTTGCTGTAAGCAGGAGATGCTTTCGAGGGGACAAATACCTGCAGATTTAGTGACATGAAATATTTTTCGATGTAAGAATACTTGCTGCAGTTCATACTTCTGTGCAGTAATTAGAGAGCTCTGCTCTAGCGAGAGCTCAAAGCTTGAGCGACTTGCACAGGAGCGAGTTCCGTGTTTGCAATTTGGCACCTCCTGAATGCCTTCTCAAGAAGTGGCGATGAGTCAATGCAAGTAAGTAGCAACGCATCATTTTTATTTGCAGTCACCATACTGTGTAATTTCGGCTGGTCCAGTTAACTGGAGTATGCTGCAAGAGTGTAAATCTATGTATTTTCTTCCTTTTTTGATATTGCTGAAAAAGAGCAGTGGCGTGTCAGTGTTCTTTTCATTTTAAATTCTGTCATGAACTGATTGTACTGCAATGCAATTAGAATATATTTTTATATGAGGGCATGCTGTCAAGGTAAAACATTTTTATAGTGTCTCATTGTCAGCAATACAGACTCTACAATTTTATTAAACTTCACTTTCTGCTATGTAAACCCTTGCATTTACTGCTTGCACTTTATTGAGCCTCTTCAGTGAAATTGATTTAAATTTTTTTCCAACATTTTAACATTTTACAAGCAGTTCCTTAATTTTTGGATGTATGTTTTTCAGTTGTGACATGATCTTGCGGTGTTTGAAATGTTTTTTTTTAAAAAAAAAACAACAAACAAAACCCACAGAACATGCCAAACTAGTCTTCACGTTAGGACCTTGTTTTCAAAGTGTGTCTTGTGTTTTAAATCAAAAAGTATATGAGTATACGAGAAGGGAGTCATCAGATGCTCTGCTCAATGCTGTTGAGTTTTCAGGCACTTAAAAATACACAAAATGAGATTTGACTCTGGAAATATTTCCGGGAAATGGAAGCCTATGGATACATTACTGTATTCTCTGTTAGCGTGAGGTGATCTGCAAAAATATTGTTGTACTTGAATTTTCCACTGAAATCACTTGGCTATAGATAATGGCACTTTTCATGTCTATAGTGGGTGTAAACTGGCACAGTCCATGTTTAATGTTAACTTCTCTCATGTTGAACTAACACTACTACTGCTACTACGATTGCTTAGTCCAATACTGTCATAGACAGAACTGTCATCCTGGGTTTTCTTAAGCATCCTGGCACTTCAAATAATACAATGGTGAAAGCCTGGGAAGTACCTGAAAAAAGACAGCCATCTTCTGAAAAAGAAAAGAAAAGAAAAAAAAAAAAGAAAACCATGCATCGTAAGAATCTTAGCAGTGACGGAGAGCAACAGACCGTCACATCCGTGCAAAGGCAGCTTCCATTTTCTTTCCGATACCAGCTCACAGTTCCTAAATGCCGCAGCTTTTTAGCAGTGCAGTGTATCCAATGGCTAATGGTAAGCATTAGGACAGTCACCAGTGAGTTTGTATGTGCTTACGGGATGTGTCTGTTTCTGTTTTCTCATTAAGTGGTTGACTGTGAACATCCATTGCTTGCTTTCATTTACAGTTGCTTAACTGAATTGCCAAGAAAGGTTTCTTAATAAACCAAAAAGCTGTTAAATGGTTATGAACAAGACACTCTTACTGAACACGATCCATATACCTGCAAATGTGATACTGATTTTACTTTAAATATTGAAATGTATGCATTTTGTAAAACAGTGAACTATAATAATTTGTTTAGAGTAGTTAAATACTACTAAATCTTTTAAATAGCCTCAATCTCACACCAGCATAAGCATTGGCAGAAAAGGTGTGGGTATTTATGTTAGCTTGGATCCCTAGTGTGCATAGTTCTCGCAGTTTCCAGGCCTCATGGTTTAAGCTTCTGACAACTGTTTTAAGTTGCTCTACATGCTGAATCTTGTTTACAGTTAAAAAATTAGATACTACAAATTAAGTACATAAGTACAAGTCATGCATTTGTACTGGATTTCTAAATAGTAAGGTAGCTCAGACAGAAACACAGCAATTTGTGTATATGTTTGTGTAAATTTTTTACATTTTTGCATTTATATTATAGTAGTTTTGTGGTATTGTTTGTATATAGTTTGCTAGTGTAAAGAATATAATCTCATGAAATACAAACCACTGTTGAAGGGAACTGACTATTTCAACTTGAGTTATTTTACTTAAAGTTCTTGTCCCCTCAGTGTGTCTTTGAGAATTATTTTTGACCATAATTTATATGGCACCAAAAGTGTATATTTTAGCTTATTAAAATGCTGAAAGGCCTGAGTGCAAATAGGTTGTCCTGTTAAATATGTTTAATGGAAAAACCACAAATTTGTAATGATACATAAATAAATATCTTAATTTGTTCCTTGAGTTGGTTTTCTCTACCTATGAATATAACTAATACAGAAAACAGTTTCCCAAAATACCAGAAGTTAACAGTTAAAGCTTTTTACGTGTCTGGCTCTGCAACTGTACCTCAAAAATTAAAGTTTTATACTGAAAAAGAAAAAAAAGTTTCAATTGCACAGAGATCAAAAGCTCAGAAATAACCTGGCTGATAGAGCTTTAACCCACCTCTGTACCATCACATACTGCATCTCCTATAGGGCCGTTGCTACATTTAGTTACTGAGTATGTATTTCTTACCTCCCTGGTCTGGGGAGGTTTTAAAGCTCTATTAGCTTCCAAGCCCTGTGGAGAAAGCAAAATAATGAACTCCTTTCAGGATGCTTGTGTGATGCCCACTTTGTGGGCATTTAGTTAGAAGCATCTGAAAAGAGATCTTAGAAGGCTGATTATGGGGTATTAAATACCAGTGGCAGCGCCAGATCCCTGAATGATGAGAGAGAGATGACAGGTGTAATTTTCTGTGTTTTGTAATGTTCTTGTAGCTTAGGGATAGAAAAAAGCCACGGTATAATGCTTGGATAACTGTTCTAACAGTAACCATTTAAGAAGGAAGCTGCCTCCCACCCTGCACGGCTCCTCCTCTCCTTTTTTTTAAAGCAAGACCTCATGAGAATTAAGTTCCAATTTCAGCATTTTTATTTAAAAGCTCTTAATTTTTGTCTTTATTTAAGGAAGTTCTGTAGGAACAGAAAGTGAGAGGGGTTTTTTTCTTTGCAAGCAAGTTGGACAAGTTTCTTAGCTTTTCTAAACATTGCTCATAAAAGTGATGCAGGATATTTGAACCAATGCTGTCTCTTTGCGACACTGAGGTGTACCAAGGATACTCCTGATGTCTCCAGGTTAGTCCCAAGAGCAGAAGAGACTCCACAGCCCTTGACACTCCAACTAACTGAGAATTTATGGGAAACCACAAGTAGGACACACCCACCTAGAACAACATTAGCTGATGTCCTTGAGCTTTGGTTTGTTTTTCTTTTCTTTCCTGTTAGTGATTTTTGTTAATAACCTTTCAAATATGATGTTAAGTGATTTTTTTTCCTGCCAATTCATATTTCTAGCAAATAGTGGTTTAAGTCATCTGATATTATCTTCGATGATAAAAGTCTGCATAAAGCTGCCTTTTTGTGGCAGATGAGCTGAGGTTTCAAAGCTATTTTGTTCTGAAGTGGAGTGATTAGGTGAAAGCAGCGTTTACTGAAGGGCAACAGTTAAGTATTTATGGCCCCACAGGCAAGGAAACAGTTCAAGTTCCTTAGATGTTTGTCATGAGGATTTGTGAGATGGCTATATATAGTGTAATTCTGTTCTCAGGATCTCATTTGCGTGTCTAATTACTTGCCCTGTTGTTGATTTCATTCTGTAGTAGGAGCGTGAATGTCAGCTTTGGCTCTTGCAGGCCAAGAGTGGAAGCCTCCAGGGAGAAGAGCTGTGTACCTTTATAAGTAGGAGGAAAATGGACCTTGATTTGGGGGATATGGACTACCTGTGCCTCAGCACAGAAGTCAGTAAAATGGGACTTGGTCTATTCTAGCTCACAGGCACAAACACAAAATGGGTAACAGTACTCAGCAGCTCCCAGCTGTCTCAATAAGAAAGCTTTAACTTTCACCTTTAGAATTTAACACTTCGCAGTTTTTTGGTACTGAGGATTTGCTTGATGAATCTCACAGCACTTCTTTCCTCCTTTCATCTCCTCTGTCTCTTCAGTTTGAAAATGCTTCCTATTCTGTGTACAACGCAGTCTGAGGGAGCCTTATGGCTATTTGTAAGTGAAAGGAGTTGTGAGTTGGAGGGAGTTTTGACAGTGCCGTGCCATTCGTTGTAACACTGGCAGTTCTTGGCCAAATGGCAGGTCAAGAGACTGGAGAAGGTGCAGGCATGGTGTGCTGCACCACAAAAGAAGAAACACTGCAGGGTGTGTTGTGAGAGTGTTTATAAGCCCATGGCGTGGGTATTGTTAGGTGTATGTTTTGCTATGACCAGTGTTCTACAGATCTGGATCCATTGCAGCTGATGGAAAGCCAGCTAGTACCTGGACCTGGCGGAGTAGTTAGATAGGTACATGTGGGTATATGTGTGTGTGTCAGACATGGGCAAACACTTGGTACTGTGGATGGAAAGCAAAGTATGACATGAGAGGATGGAAATAGTAGTGCTCAATTGTATAAACAGGTTCTTTATACAGATACAAGTTTTTTTGGAAATAAAATTCCTGGTATCATTTATCTCCCTGCTAATATTTGACAGATCTGAGATGTTTCCTGGAATTGTTCAATAAAACAAAATGCTTCACCGTCATTGTGGCCTGTCCCTGTCTACTCAGTGCCAGACGTGTCTTTTAGAGCACTACAGGTGTTTATTTTAAGCAGGAGGCTTTTGGTGATGCTCTTGAGTTTTCTTTCTCTTGGTATTTCAGAGCTGTTTAGTACCTTGTTGTAATGGTGTTTGCTCTTTTTCTTCTTTCCATGTCATTTCTGCCTCTGAATGCTTACTTCCCTCAGAGCAGTTAACAGGCCAATGAGGGGGGAGCGATTACACTAATTCTGTTGGAGGCAAACCCTCTTGCTTGACAGCTGAGTTTCATTCACACCAGCTGAAGGTATTGTCCCTGGGCACAGATTTCAATTTTTACTCTTCTTTCCTGAGAGCTGTGACTTAATACCATGCAGCCCCTTTTTCCTTCTCCTGACCAGAGGTGATGGCCCCCCGCAAGTAAATTTGTTATTACAACGGGGTTTGACGATTTGTTCAAAACTGAAAATGACCCCTAAGTTTGAGAAGAGCCATTAACATGGGATTGTAAACTCAGCCCTGTCTCTTTGCGATATCCCACGGACACTGTAGAAATGATAGGAGGCCATTACAAAGGAGCGTGTCCCACTACATTAACCATTAATGCCTCTACACCATTGCCCTAAGCCTCTTATATCATTTGATGCGAAGATCCACACTGACATTGAGAGAGAAGGTTTTCAAATGCAATTTTCATCATAACCATCTTTCCTTGTTGTCTTCAGCCTGAGTTTTTACTGATGCTGCTTCCTATTAAGCGTGAAGCACCAAGAATAGTTTTTAACAGATATTTGTGAAGACGCAAAAAAGGCCAGTAAGGATGATGAATAAAGATAAGCAGTATTTTTATTTCTGCCACCCCTGAGCTTTGCCAAGAAAGTGCTCTTCTGTCTGAATTACTTGATCAATACTGCTACCCCTACTTGAATTTAAACTTGCCATGCAAAAAGAAGAAAGAAGAAGTAGATTTTTCAGATTAACATTGGAGACTTGAAAAATGTTTGGGGTTGTTGGTTCATTTGTTTTTCCACTACATATTTTAGGAGTAGCTATCCGAACAGGTCCACTGGAGCCCTCTTTGTGTTTCTGGGTAATAGCTCTTAATACTTGATGCTTTTGCAAACCTCATCTTTGCAGAGAAGTTAATATAGGGAAAGGACAGTAAAGTGAGTTCATCTTCCCAAACAGACGGCAGAGCTGGGGAAGAAAGCTATGTGTGTAAGCATCCAGCCCTCCTGAGGGAGGATGGAGACGTTTGTTTCTAATACACAGACAATGTCTTTCTCTGTTGATAGGAAATCGGGGCCTTTCTGAGCTTCCCCTGTGTTTCAGGAAACCAGCCCTGACGGCTGCCCACAGCGGGTCCCAGGCCAGGGCCGTCAGGTGCAGGGACTGATGAGCACACAGCTTCCTTCCTATCTGTAACATACTGGTATCATCCCCTTTCCTTTTCTTAAGGAGATGTTGTTTCAGCCAATTTGTGATGAGAGTCAGGGAAGGTCTAAACTCTCAGAGAAAGCTAAGCAAAACAGCAGCTCAGTACACCTGGGTTTTACTGTAAAATCTCAAGCGAAGAAACATTTTCTCCTGGTTTTTCCTATTCTTGTTTAAAAAAATATAAAATCTACTTTCCTCCTGCATTTTGTATGAATGCTGCATTGCACAGGAAAATAAACACCCTGGGTTTAGCCTGCTCGCATATGGACTCTGCTGCCCATGGGAGGCAGGTGGCAGGCTGCTGGTACCTTCTCCTGTGTTCTCAGCTGCTGAAAAAACCTCTAGAAGCATATAGCAGAACTGAAAAAATGAAACTGTGTCCCTGCCTATTTATAGCAAGGGTAGAGTCAGAGTTTGAGGAGAACTGAAAGAGAAAACTCCTTCAAATTCTTTACTGTTTGAAAACTGAAGGACCTGCTTAGAGTAAGGCAAAGAACTGGGAGTGTTTTGACAGTTTTGTTAGTCTCTAGGGGAGCTTCCACATGACTGAGTCTGTTCACTTTGCTGAAAGCTGTTTCCTTCCTCGGATCACTTTTCTGTTTAAGATCAAGTCCACTGCATTAGGTTCCAAGCAGCAAGAATTTTCTTTCCTCAGACATTTCAACATCCTGAATTTCTCTACAAAGTGTTTCCAGAAATATCAGCTGTCACTATAATGCACAAATATTTGAAATGTACTTTCAGAATAGCTCTTGTTTACATAAAAACTGGCAACTAATGTTGTTGTCTTTAAATCAAAATTCATCCCATGTTTCAGTTGTGGGACAGAAGCTGTCTGTGTAGAGGACAGCACATAAGCTCTGCTGGCCGAGAAGACAGAAGTTGCTGGATAATCGCAATCAAGATCTATGGCTGATGTTGAGGGCAATTTTAGGTGTTATCATATGTACTTGTAGCTGAGCAAATTTACATCCTTATATGGATTGTAATTGTGACTATGACAGTAGTATTCCGGGAAGTTATGTGTGAAAGAGCAATAAATGTTGCACTTTCTGCAATGTTTCATAAGGCTTAGCAATAATTTCCCCAAATTTTCTCATTTTCAGAGGGGAAGTTTCTAATTGTTCATAAAGAAATGCTGGGGTTAAGCCTTCAGAAGAAACCAATCATACTGGCAGGAAATACTAACGAGAAAGCTGCTGCTACAGAAGAAAAGTAAGTGTCTTAGTATTAGCCACAGAGACTAGGGAAAGTCACAGCAAATTAAGCAGTGCTGTTTTCCAAGCCATTCACAACTGAAGTGATGGATCTTAATAAAACCAAGGCCACATTAATCACTGACAATACATTAGCTCCTCTTTCAACAGAGAAAATTATTAAAGGTTTATTTAGAAAATACATATATATCTACGTGGCCTCTCAAAGAATAATGATAATTGCATTGTATTGCAATGTTAAAATAGTTATATGCATTGTTGAGAATGAAGAGACCCTGAAAATGGCATTTAAAATATTTGAAAATTGAAAAATCATATTACAGTCAAATAATTTGAATCGTGACAACGTAGTGCTGTATTAACTTTAGAAGACGTTATTCTGTCCATTAATGGAACGCATCAACACAACGCGTTTTAGCTGCATGACTCCCACTCATACGGTGTGATGGTGCTAAAAAGCTTGTGTACCATTTGGACAGTTCAGGGCATGGTTTCCCTCAGGAAATTCAGTTCCCTGCAGAGGAGACTCAGTCATGGAGGGAAGATGGTGGAAATGGGATGAGGAAATATTTCTCCTGCTTACCAGCGTTCAGTCTGGCCAAAGAACCATCTGGTGTGGCCTTGCTGTGGAAGTTCAGTTCTACATGAAATGCCTACCCTAAAAAGACAGTGTTACAGCAAGTTTTGTGTTTTCTCTGGATGTTTTTCAGTTCTTAATTTGGAGAATGTTGTAGTTCACTTTTACTCAGCAATTGAACAAATGGTGAAGGGGGTTTTGGTGAATATGATTTGTGGTTGGGATGCTGTTCTCCCTGTCTATAACCTGCAAAAACCTGTTGATAGTCTTAATGAGGTATTGAAATACTTGGATTTGATGACAAAATGGTTATCTGCAGAAAAATATAATCCCTGATAAACAATCAGGAGTCATAGTTTTACCTGGGATAAGGAACTCCTTGTGGCTATGTATATCCTGTGAAATTATACCGTCTCTTTTTTTATATGCATTTACATTTTGGTCACAGAGTGGCTTAAGCTTTTTGCAGCAGCTACTCCATCCGTGTCCTGCTCTGCCTCCTAAGCTGTGCCAGGATACCTGGTTTTGTGCATACATAGTGAATTAGCATAGGAACTGGAAAATTAGTGGTTTGCTGGTTTTTAATCTGGATCACATTCCTTATTACCACACATCTACAGAACCAGCTGTCCTGACTCAGCTAAAGGAGGAAGAACAAATGAGTGGAGGAGAAGGCAGGACAAACCAGCAGAGTCCTTGAAAGAAATACATGGGAAACTGTGGCCTTGGCACAGATTAGTTGCCTTCCTTCACCTCTTCATTCGCTCTCTGGGAGACATTAAAGTGGGTTCACCAACTCATAAGCAGACTGCCTATGAGCACTTGTAACTGTTGTTATCTGTCATAGTAAGCTATGGGTTCTTACTGCTTTTAGAAATACAGTTTGATATTTGCTATCAAACTCATTCTCAAAGGTGCATTCTCTGCTAACCAAAACACAGTAAGAAATCTCTTAACTTTTCTTCCTTTTCTTCTCTTTTTAAGTAATGAAAGGGATCTCATTATCTTGCTTGTCTCTAATGACATGGTAAAATGACAGAGAAAAAACTTTGTTGCAGTGACTGTAGCTGGAATTGAATACTTTGAACCCTAATTCTTCTGGAAAAGCAGTAATTCGTTTCTACCAGGAGAGGCTGCTCAGGAACTGTTTCTTGCCCATAAAGCCATCCCAAGAAAGAAAATCTAGCTGGGCTGCAGCTCTGCCTGTGTCAGATGTTTGCATGTGCACCCCTAATTTCAGACAGCTTGTTGGAAAGGTTCCTTCCCATTGTGCATGTGTGTGTATGTGTGTGTACTCTCACCAAGCCTTTTATGACATTCTGAAACACCAGTCATAGAGCAGAGTCTTTCACTCGATAATGGCAATGGGCCTGAGGAGCTTGAAGGACGTCCTTCATGTCTCTGTGCCACAGCTTCCCTTAAGCTGAATAGTAATAAAACTCAATAATAAAGTAATATTTTGCAGTATTATTATTATAAATAAAAAATAATATGGCAGTAATAAAAATCTTTTCATACTGTTATCAGAGAATCACAGAATCACAGAATCACAGGTTGGAAGGGACCTCAGGCATCATCTAGTCCAACCTTTCTGGGAAGAGCACAGTCTAGACAAGATGGCCCAGCACCCTGTCCAGGCGACTCTTAAAGGTGTCCAACGTGGCCGAGTCAACCACTTCCCTGGGGAGATTATTCCAATGGTGACTGTCCTCACTGTGAAAAATTTCCCTCTCATGTCCAGTTGGAATCTCCCCAAGAGCACCTTGTGTCCATTCCCCCTTGTCCTCTCCATGGGACGCCGTGTAAAAAGGGAGTCTCCATCTTCTTTGTAGCTGCCCCTTAAGTACTGGTACATGGTGATGAGATCCCCTCTGAGCCTCCTTTTCTCAAGGCTGCACAAACCCAGCTCTCCCAGCCTATCCTCATATAGGAGGCTTCCCAGTCCTTTGATCATCTTGGTGGCCCTTCTCTGGACCCCTTCCAGCGGGGACCAGAACTGTACACAGTACTCCAGCTGTGGCCTGACAAGCGCTGAGCAGAGCGGGATAATGACTTCTTTCTCTCTGCTGGAGATGCCCTTTTTGATGCAACCCAGCACCGTGTTGGCCTTCTTGGCTGCAGCAGCACACTCTTCGCTCATGTTGAGCTTCCTGTCCACCAGGACCCCCAGGTCCCTTTCCACAGAGCTGCTCTCCAGCCAGGTGGATCCCAGTCTGTGCTGCACTCCTGGATTACGTTTTCCCAGGTGCATGACCTTACACTTGTCCTTGTTGAACTTCATAAGGTTCTTGCTGGCCCACTCCTCCAGCCTATCCAGATCTCCCTGCAGAGCAGCTCTCCCTTCTGGAGTGCCTACTTCCCCACTCAACTTGGTGTCATCAGCAAACTTCATCAGCCCATAATTGATGCCGTTGTCCAGATCACTTATAAAGATGTTGAATAACATTGGGCCCAATATCGATCCCTGGGGGACTCCACTAGTGACAGGCTGCCAGTTTGAGAAAGAGCTATTTACCACCACCCTTTGGGTGCGGCCTGTCAGCCTGTTATGTCTCTTCTTACTAGACTAATGAGTGACTTACAGTTTTGGCAGGTAAGAGAATGTGAGAATTCAAAGCATTGCAATCCTTCGGAAAAATCCCATGCTGTTTTCTCCCTGCACAGTTCTACCCAAGCACTACAGCTTGCCTTACCCTTGAAACAATGAAGGCAAAGCTTCCTTGGACAACCATAGCAGTGGTCTTTGAAATGTCAGACTTCTTGGATTTCTTAGGTTTGCTCATGCCTCTGTTCTGACACTTCTGTTTGAGCTCCAAAGCAACCTGACCCTCCTCAACAGCCAGCTGCACCAGAGCCTGGGCCACACCACCTGAACTTACTGCATGGGCACTTGCCCTTCAAAGCTGTTGAACATGACTGCAGCCAGCTCCTAGCAAGGAAAGCACATCTCCTCAGCCATGGAGAAGCAGATTCCCTAATGCATGGGTGGAGTTAAACATCATCTTTATCCAGGAACTTCTTTGGTAAAGGATTTCTAGCTGTGTTCTTCAAACCAGAATAATTTTTCTATTCTTGCACAATTTTCTTGGATGATGTCTTCTAGGTACTCTTTGGTTTATGGTCCCAGGCAGCCAGCTGTGGCTCCTTTTGATGTTTCTGGTCAAATGGAGTAGGACAGATAATCTGGGGGGCTGATGGAGACTGGGAAAGCGGTCCGTTGGCATGCCATGGGTGTCTGGTCTCTACTCAAGGACTGGGCAAATGGAATAGAGATGGTGGGCTTCTGTGGGAGAGCTAGAGAGGAGGGGATTTCAGCAGTGATTTTTGGCACCTGCTGAACAAACTCTGTGTCAGCTGGTGACCTATGTCTTCACTTGTGGCTCAGAGCAGGGCTGTAGCTCTCCAGTTTGTCCTACCCTACTGCAGCTGTACCCAACACAAATTGCTCTTCAGTCACACTTGGCTCTGCTGTGTCCTTGGATGACTCTCAGGTCTGTGGTTCTGTGCTGGGGCTCCCACTGAGGGATGCCCTTCATCAAGTAGCAGCAATGGGAGGCCACAGGGAGTGTCTGTGCCCAGGCTCTTGAGTGCAGGTGATGAGGTATCCTGCTGCGAGCAGAGGCATGATGACAGCTGTTTTTGAGGACGACTGTCTTGCCAAGGCTACAGACAAGATTTGTGACTGAGTAGGGAATTGGATCCTGCTTGACAGAGTCAGAGGTGCTAAAACATCGGGAAAAATATTAGTAATGACCCCAAGGTCTGAGTATGTGCAGGTTTAGTGGCTGCTGTTCGTCCACACACAGCAGGAAGGAGTTTGACTGTCCAAGGTATTAAACTTATGAACATGCTCTTGAGAGGAGAAGATTTTGATTTGCAGTGACAAAGCATGCAAGGTAGAGGAGTCCTGGGTGTCCATGTGCCATGAGTTATAAATAAGACAGTTCTGTTCATTCACTGTCTTTAAAGAATGCAAACTAGAAGAACACAGTAGGGAAAAACTGCTTTTTGAGCCATCAGGGATCTAGGCCTGGCTGGTTTCAAAACTCCTGAGCATAAAATGTGTATCACTCTCTCACTCAATAGAAAAATGATGTAGCTTTCATCTTTTCATATGCCTTTTTTTAAGTACAGCCTCTAATTTTTAAAATATTTTTTAAAATTTTTTTTACCTCATGGACCTTTTCTATCCAGGCCAAATTGCTCTTTGTTTGTAAGAACTTCTATATATTGCTCCCATTTGAGTCAACACTAAACACATAATACAGAAGCCTAAGCTTCAATTTTTACTCTCAAATGTTTCTCACAGAAAATCAATGGTTTTGTTTATGAGCTTGCACTTTGTGAATGTGTTAAAGATGAGCATCTTCACCAGCCCAAGAGACCTCTCTTATTTCCCTTCAGCTGCAGAGATGGGGCAAAGACTGTGTCTGCACAAGTTTCTTCCCCAATTCCAAATTATGTCTTGACATCCAAGTCACCTGTAAAAGCTTCTAACTTTCTTAAAATGTGAGCCTAGTACTCAATTTCTGGCCATCTAAGGTTAACGTTCAGATCAGGATTTGCAATCCATACAACGTCATGTAGATGTGAAAATTAGCCAGGATGATGGTCTAGAAGCATCTCCTGAGCACGCTTCATTCACATGAAAGTCAATCAAATAGCTACCACCATCCTCCATCTCGCAGACAGAGTGAAAATGCTTGTTTAGAGCAGTTTTACAACAAATAAATTAATGTTTTCCATCCATCTTGCAGGTCTGAGTTTTCACCCATAATTATTTTAGAATCATTTGCATCTACTTGATATCCAATTCTATCTGGAGAACTTGTCAGCAACATTCAGTGGAAATGGAAGGGAAAGTCAGTCATTAGTGTTGTACTGACACTGACTGCTTCATGGTGTTTAATTCCAGAGCTCCTACTCCATGGTTTATATATCTAGTCATGTAAACATCAGCAATTCTGAAAACAAAACTGTTCTTTCCTCACCAGACACACTTTGGGATAATTCTGGGGCAGTTTTAGGCAGGAAAGAGTAATCTCTGCCATGAGAATATTGTTCTTACATAGGAAATATGGCAGCTAAGGGCTTGGGGAGTCATGAGCAGGTCAGTGAGTTCTGCATGGTGTTTGAAATAGCCAGCATCCAGCTCTGCGTTGCCAGGCATTGCTTTTTTGACTGCTTCTTTCTGAGTAGAGACTGCATGGGAAAGGTAATAAATGTATTTTTAAAAACTGCATTGGAAGGTTTGAGAGTAACCAAGCAACAGAGGTAATTTGTATTAAAAATGTAGTATACAAAAGGACAAGGCTGCAAGAATTCTTCCACTAATATCCAAGATATGTGATTAATTCTCTGCACCCTCACAGAAGTGTAAATCCAGACTAGCCTAATTGCAGCTAAAGGATCCATGGTGTTGGAGACTGCCTCTGTAACCTTGTAGTCCTCCACACTCACATTTTGCAGTGCCTGTAGTTAGAGTCTGTAGGAAATTGTCCCTTGGAGAAGGCAGTTAATGGACAAAAGTGTTTTGTAAGAAGTGTTTTTGTGTTATTGCCCTGCTGTTTGGGGAATCCATACTCCTGCCAAGGGAACTTTAAAGATGGCATGACATTCAGCCCAAAGGTCTCCCTATAGCTGAGCAAAACCTCCTGCAAGTGTGCGAAACATATTCCAGTTCAGTGACTTAAGCAAAGCTGTTTGCCGCCACCTGAGGTCTGGTCCAGTTTTCCTAAATGGGCTATGCATTATTTACTGCTGAGATGAAAAGGCAAACAAGATTAAAGCAACTGTATTGGCCAGAGAACAGACTAACAACAGGGGTAATTTGGCTTTTGGGTTCATGATATCAAGGTATATGCACCACTGCCATTAATACTGCTTTGCTATCTAATTATACAGGTCCTTAAATTTCTATTGTTAAAAATCCCATGGACATCTGCAACTCTGTCAATGAACTGGCAGAATCACACAACCCTTGGCAAAGCCAAACTTTTGGGTGGATATCTTGACCCTAAATTCTGCTGGAAGCCACAGGCCAGGAGTCCCCCACCTAAACCACCCAGTGTAGTATGTGTTCATATCACATAGATGTCACCAGAACCAGGCAGAGAAAGCAGGATGGGAGAGCCCAAGAAAAGAGCTCTTCTACCTGCTAGCGCTTGGGTTAGACATGGCACACATTCACTTGTCTTCTCCTTCACCTGCAATAGCATGGAGACCTAAACACAGTTCTTCAGGTTCCAGGAGAGAGCCCTAACAAAAACCTGTACTCTAGTTTGGCAGTGTGGCTTTCTCAGCCTTGAAGCTGTTGTTTCTTGTATGTTAACTAAAGTCTCTAAGAACTGTTGGCTCTCTGCTCCCCTGCTACAATGCCATATATGTCAATTTATAGATAATTTTTAACTTTTTCTTCGCTCTTTGTGACCTAGTGCATGTATAATGATTGTTTCGATCCTTAGGTCGAGGGAAGTGATCCTTCCCTTTTTCTCAACACTGGCAAGGCCACAGCTGGAGTGCTGCAGCCAGTTCTGGACTCCCTAGTACAAGAAAGCACGGACTTATTGGAGTGAGTCCAGCTCAGGTTTGCTAAGATGGTTAAGGGACTGGGGCATCTCTCCTGTGAGGAAAGGCTGAGAGAGCTGGGACTATTCAGCCTGGAGAAGAGCAGGCTCAAGGAGGATCTTATCAACTCATATAAACACCTCACAGGAGGTAATGACGAAGAGAGCTCCATACTCTTGTTAGTTGTGCCCGGTGACAGAGGCAATGAACACAAATTAAAACACATGAAATTCCATCTGAATGGAAGAAAATATTTTTTCACTGTGAGGGTGGTCAAGCACTGGCACAGGATGCCCAGAGAGGTTGTGGAGTCTCCGTCTCTGGAGATACTAAAACCTGACTGGACATGGTCCTGGGCAGATTGCTGTAGCTGACTCTGTTTGAGCTGGGGGGTCGGATTAGGTGATCTCAAGAGGTCCCTTCCGACATAAATAATTCTGTGATTTTGTAATGTGAACTTTAGCCCTACGTGCACACTGCTTGGAATCAATCTGCCTACAGTTACAGAATATTTATAAAGCAGGATGCAGAGATCTCAGAAGATTACTAACATTGCATTTGGCAGCGTGCTTTCTTCATCTTTTATCTGTGAACAGGAAGAAAATACTTTGAAACATTTAAATGAAGCAATTTGAAGTATTTGCCTCATACAAAATAAGCACTTAGCAAAAGTCATGCAAGTCAGTTTAGATTGCCACAAAATTCTACATAAGTGTCCTTAGGAGCTTCTTCAGCTGTTGACAGACCTTCCTACCTCTCTTGGCAACAGCATTTCTGAATGTGTTTCTGCAGGAAGGACATTAATCTTTTCTTTTTACCGTGTGAGCTAGCATATATTCTTAGTAGTTCTCAATCCCCCTCAGCTCCTCTCTCATGTACCCTTATGCATTCAGTCTTTCTACTTCCGTGTGTCCCATCTCTTGAGGCCTCAGATGCCCATCTCATATAAAAGGCTTTCCACTGTCATTCATTTGTGCTACACTGATGTTGTCCCTGAAGCAGCTCAAATGTTGCTGATGAATGATACGTATTCCTCCTTTTCTGAAGAGTTGACAACATTTTTACTTCACCCTTGGGAAGGCAGTAATATCCTCAGTTACTTGGAGTTCATTCAAGTCATCTTGCACCGGTTGTTTGAACTTCAGCACAACGTGGCACAATACCTTTTTGGTACAGAGCAATATCACACAGACTACACAAACTGGTAGAAAGAAATAGGCATATTGAGGATGTCTTGACATCCACAAGTCTTAGGTAAGTGTTTAGTGGACAGTATGTGATAATTAAAAGCACTAGCATACCTCTGAAAGGGCTAGGGTTGGTAAGTGAGTACCTGTGAGATAGCACATCTTGCTTTGAATCACAAGCTGCTGCTTTGAATTTTAATTTCTGTGTTTTAATAGAGATCTGCTCTCCATTTGTGGGCCTAAGTAATGGTGCCAGAAGTTTCTGAGGAATTAGAGAGTTAAAGGGGACCAAATCAAATATTTTTCAGAGGACAAATATGGAGTGCAAGTGTTTACTGCCTGGCTGCTAGGCCAAGTCCTCCAGAACACTTAACGCAACCAAATAGATTGTAATCAGAAAGGAATTGCAATAGCCAAGAAAAGGAGGATTAAGAGTTTTCATCTAATCTTAAAGGAATATATGAATGTTGTACTTCCCCAATACGGTTATACCCATCCCCAACAACTGCCTCTGTACTTTAACTCTTACCTTTCAAGAAAGTGTCTTTGTCTTGCCCTTCAATCCTCCTTCGATCCAAATGAGAGATGGGTGAGCAAGCAGGTTGGTTGACCTCTCAGACAGGACAATCTAACAAAGCAGGGCATGTTGGGAGCTGCCTGATGCCTCATTGTTTTTTTTTCATCTAATACAGGTTATCAAGGAAAGTGAAGAAGTTTAATGGTTGGAATGGGTCAGTGAGTTTCATCTTCATCTGGCCATTACTGAATCCCATTTCTGGTCCACCCATTTTGCTGCTTAAGTGCAATTTCCCTTCATTTTTCTTCCATGTGCATTAACTCTAATGGTATGTTCCATATATAGTCTGTTGGTGGTTTCACTGATGTGCTAGGCGGTTCTGGTGATGGTTTCATTATCGCATGTGTAGCCAGGGACCTGGCTTGCCCTGTGGCATTATCGTGTGTTATACTAGTAGCATCTAATCTAAGCTGGCAGAGTTTCTGTGGTGACAGCCTGTGTGTATTGTGATTTATATGAAGGTGTGAAAAAGAATTGTGTTCGGACAAGGAAGCTACGTCAACATTGCTGCACCCTTTAATTCAGTGAACACGTGCTACACTGGGCAGTGCTAATGTTTAGGAGGACTGGGCAAGAAGGACAAGCACAATACAGCTCCTGCAGACCTCCCAGTAAGAGCATGCACACAGTGGCAGTGCACACAGTAGGTCTCTAGCTTGTCAGTTCAAAATTAGTATGAATCTATGCTCCTTGCACGGAGATCTGCAGCAATGGTCTAGGCTACATCAGTAGATACCTGCTGTGATATATTTTGAAATTCTATTTTATGTATTATAAATTGCAATTGTATAATTGTAGTTACATGTTACAACTGCAATTTTAAAAGGTGTAGAGAAACTAGCCATTCATGAAGCTCTGTATTGCTTTACCAATCATTTTCACTAGCAGATATTCCTTTTTCAGCTCAGAGAAGGCCATCTTCCAGGGTGGTCTGAATTCTAGATGTGATTTATCATTAAAATATTGTGTCCAAATATGTATGAAGAACCATAAACATCATTAGTCTTTCTGAGACACACTTGTCAGACAGCACTGTAGGCTGCATATAGCAGCAAACAGAATATGAGACACGGCCTTTCCCTAAGGCTGAAGAGAGAGGCATTTCAACAAAAGCCCCTAATGAATGTCAATATTTTAATAGCTCAGGATAGCCAATGCTGGTGAAACTATGCTGAAGGTGCTTTGGGACACAGTGCAGCACTGAGTGTGCAGCTCGCCACTTTTTTTACTAGTCTGTTGGGAAGGTCTCCTCCAGCTTGGTAAATGCTGCTGCAAAAACAGACTTAAACTCTGAATTCATTTCCATATCTAGACCCAGTGGAGATAGAGCAGTTCCTTCAACGAAGTCAAGCAGAAGAAACCTGGCTAAGTTCCAGCAGAAGTGTCCAGCTGAACCATGGCGGCAGAGCAGCTTCAGGGGTTGCTACTAATCCAGCAAAGCCTGGTCTTCAGCAAAGCAAAGGAGCCAGCTTTTCTTTCCCATATTTCTCCTCCCACCCCCCCCAGCATTTCTGGCAGCAAAACTTTGTTCACAAGCCAGTTTGAAAGAAGTGACTCTACTGCTGTGGGAGGGTGTGTCTGTCAAATGGCTTTTCCTGGTGGGTCTGAAAGAATCCGGGGTGGTGGAGGATGAATGAAAGTAAGCGTCTTGGATGGCTGTCCACACTGAAAATCAACACACTGAAACTGCCACAGCAAGATTAAAGGGTTAATCATTCTTTAGCATGCTGCAATATATACCATCTGCTGCATATTTCAAACAATGAGCATTTAAAACACAAAAAGCATGTTCATTCTGTAGATATTTTGTGAGGAAGAGAGGTGGCTGTATTTTTCAAATCAAATGCCTGTCTAGAAACAGTTCACCAACTCTAGTCAAACTGATCAGTCTTGCTATAACTCGGTATCACACAGTAACTGCAGTCAATTATTTTAGAAGTTACTACAAACAAATTTGCTGGAAGAGAAATTTAGTGTATTTATTGTGATGTATATGTTGCAGGAGGAAGAGTTGATACCCTAGAATATTGCAAAAGGTAACTGATGTTTTTCAGACCTCATGAATTAGAAAATATTTGCCTTTCAGAGCACTGTAGCTTCCCCCCATTTTTCTGTAGAAGAAGAAATAGATTAAATGTTAAAAGTATTGTAGTCTTAGTTCTATATGTATGCATATATACAGAAACTATTTAGAGCAAGATAATGCAAATAATATTGAAAAGTCAGACAGTAGAAAGCAACCAAATGCAACAATCTTCATTGTCTGCCCTACCTTCATTTACCTCCCCTAATGGGTTTGTGATGTGAGGATAATTTCAGATTACTGACTATATATAATTATGGCCACACAGTCTGTTTCCTGCTGTCTCTTTCAGTGCCTAGGCTGACAAGAGGGGGCGACTCCTTTAGTTTTCTGACTCTTGCTGTTTACTTCCCTAGCTTCTTTCACCAAGAAAACGTGGTGTTTGACCCAATGTCAGATGGAGTAGCCCATATTGACAGGAATGATTTTCCCACCACCACCAGCTGGTCCCAGCCAAGCTATGACTCATTTAACCTTCCCTGCCATGATACACACGTTGTTCCCAAATATTGTACTGTTTTACTGTCTGTCACCTCTGCTGCCATTACCAAATAGGACCTTCCTCTAAGCACTTTACTTATAAGAAACACAACTTTTGGATCACATGTGTAATAGCAGCATATGATAGAGGATTTCATTAATATGTTCTGTACCTTTGCTGCTGCTTTAGTTTTTGATGCAGCAAGTTGTCTAATTTCCTTACTGTGCCAGAGAAGATTTTCTCATGCCATAGCTTTTTCTATCACCTAAAGAAGTATAAAAGTGAACTTGGATAAGCTGAATACTAAAAATATCTCTCAGAAATAAAGATTACATTAATAATACTTAAAATTGTACAAAGAAGAGAATGTCTAGGAACAGGAAAGCAATTATTTGTCTCTTTATAGTGTGCATTATTAAGGTATAGCACGTAACTCAGTAATAGCTTACAGCAGAAGACAGTAAGAAATGACGATTCTGTGAAAGCATGTGTCTATATTTTAAACTTGTCGCACCAGAATTTGTTCATAAGTAAAACACTGTCTTCAGTTACACTGACTAAGACATTCTCATATTTCTATTGCTCTTTTTCTAATAGGAACTGGTCTTTTCACTGACAGCTGTTGATAACATACATTCTTATTTCTCAAAAAAGTTTATATTTTTCCTGTAACATGGTGTTATGGAATGAGTTTATCAGTAAGTGTTATTAAACTTACTCTAAGTTGAACTGATAGCATCAGAGCTGTTCAGTCTTTCTCCTCATACCATAGGAGAACGTTCAAGGAAATGAGTGCATCTTCCTGTCTTATTTGCTCCTGAAAGATGTACAGAAAATGTCACTTTCTAGAGCAATAACCTCGGGCAAACAAAGGTATTTCCCAATTGGCTTGTGTAACAAAAAGAAGATATTTGGGACGTTGAGGAAGAAAATGCTGGTGTATCCTAAAAGGAAGATGGCTTGACTAGTCCATCACATTTGTCTTGTACTGTTGGCTCCTGTCCCCTGGTTCTCTGCCACTAGACAAATACCTTACTGCTGAGTTGCAGGGACTCTCCTGCTCCGGGCCAGCATGCGCTAAACATGGCTGGCTGTGCATGGTGCTAATGATGATGGGGTAGGAGAGAGGCTGTGGGGCTGGACTGAGGAGCCCTCCTGAAGGGCATCAGCTGCCTCTATCTACTACTGCAGGCTATCTCCACCAGGGACCAGGGACTTCAGATACATCTCCCACAACATGACTGGATACAGTATTGGCCAATACATCAGAAAACGATATAATGAACTAGAAAAGGAAATGTTTCACTAAAATCAGGGTACAAGATAACTCCACTAATATTAGTCTAAGTAGTTAGAAGTTGAAAAAAGAACAGACAAGGAATCCAGTGCATGAAGGGGGTTGTGTTTTACATCAGTATCCTAAGTCTGGGACAGTATCCCAAGTCTGGGACAGTATCCCAAAATAACTCTTCCAGACCCTTCACAGCTTGTCCATACAAACAGGATGGATTGTGTAGAATGCCTGGAAGTGAAGTAGAGCAGGGCAGGAAGAGCAATGCAGGTCTAACATCACATATCTAATTTTATTCTACTGAAACTGTGCCCTTGGTTTACATGCTTTCTCGGTTCACTACGCATTTTAAAGTGATCAATCAATGGTACTTTTGTGTAGTTTCTCAGGGACATCATGTGCTGTTTAGAGGACTACTTATTTGGAAAATGCAGCATACTTGAAAGATGTTTGATTTTTGCCATAGTGTGAAAGATGAGTTACGATTAATTCTAACAGAGCTATTTTTTTGTCCTGCTATTCCAAGCAAATTGTTATTTTCACAGTAAAACACATGAATGTTTCTTTTATTTGGCTAATATTTTACTGGTAATTACAAACGTATAAATACTCTGTATCAGGACATGGGAAGGAAAACAACAGCAATGTAGCCACCTCTGAGGATGCAACAACCAGCAAGTGTGTGTTGTGGGGAAGCTTTGGGCAAGAGCGCCACACTTAAAGTAAGCGCTATATGCCTGTAAATGATATGTAGAGTTTTGGCTTTTATAGTCTAGATGAAGTACTCGATGCTGTCTGTTATTATGCTATCTGAATATCATACGCCTATTTTATTTTTAGGTATCACAAGACAGCTGTGAAATTTGTAAGCCTCATTCTATTGATGGTGACCTGAAACATATTGGTGGCAGTGATCCCGCTATGTATAGGGCTGATCACAGCACCCTCAAAACAAAAGTACCGTTTTGGCTCTACTGTTTGGTCTAGGGGTCACCTCTCGGGTGACTGTTGGTACCTTTAGGAGCAAACCCAGGCTCCATGCAGAGCTTACAGCAGCCTCTAAGGCTGCAATTAGATCCCCAGCTATCAAGCTTCACCACCTATCCCCACAGTGAGGGTTTGGCTCTCTTCTCTGCCTGGTGCTGTTTCTTGCAGGGTCCTTGGAGACCTTCTGACACCACCGAGCCTCAAGGCAAATGGGGTTTCTGAGCAGTGCACCTTCAGCTGGTAAGGTGAATTATTGGCACCTGAGAGGTGCTGGTTCCCAAGAAGCCTCTGGAAACCAGACAAATCAGATGACCAGTTTAGCAAGCCTATTTTAGAAATAATTATGGAAATGAAGGATTTCTCCAAGATTTTAAAAAAAAGATTGTAGCAGAGGTAAGAACTAAAATTGTCTCTTGAAAAACATGCTTGTGCCTTAGTCATTGGAATACCTTCGATCACAATCTTACTGCTGAAAGCAAGCCTTCAAGCTCAGCTGAGTGGTGCTAACATAGCTGCTGCAGAAAGCCACAGGGCTGAGTAGGCATAGCTGGGATCAGAGCTGGGTTCTGTGGTTTCGGGGGGCTGAGGTACTGGTTGTACAATTGGTCGTTAGACCCTATCCTCTCCCCTTGGACTACTAAAGTGCATATATTGGGTAGGCCTAAGAAAAGATACTACGTCATGGTGTGAACAAGGCCATGTGTGGAAGGAAAGTGCGTGTCTTTAATACATCACTGAGCACCTGAATGTTACTCTTGATTCTTGATCTGCAGCGACAATTTAGCAAAGAATAGCCTTGAAGTTTAGGATGTGTGAAGATTCAGTAATATGCACAACTAAAAGTCCTTTGATGAAAGAAAGAAAGACTTTTTCTTTTCTGGAACATGCTTGTAGTAGGTGTTTTCCCATTAGCTTGAATTTACTTATCTCTCCCCTTTATTATCAAGTAATGAAGAGTACCTCAGGGCTGGGTAGGGATTTTGACACGTCTGACAAATGGCAGTCTACATATGTTCCCATATACCTGCAATTCAGTTTGTTGCATTAACTTTCTGCCATCATTAATTCCCCCTTCTGTTAATAGGGCAATGATAACCTTTTCCATTATAGCCTGACAGTGATGGGTTATTATTTAACAGCTCTGAAGTAGCTGCCAAACAAAGCAGAGTATTCCTTTTCTGCCATAGCCTGGGAAGAAGGAAGTTGGCCTGGGTATATATTTGATGACATTACACAAAGCAGTTTTCTTACAGTTGCAGAACTCTGTATTTAGCCAAGCCAGTGGTGCTTTCCAGCCCTTCACATCCAGATGTCTGAGGCAAGACAGGAGACAAAACTGTGCTAAACCTCATAATATCTCACAAATAATTTTGATTATTCCAGTAGATTAGTATTTATCTGCAATAATGCCTAAACCATAAAGATATCTGTAAGCCGTTAATTCCCATCAGATGTGTCATTACCCATTGTCTGACTACCACTTGCCATATCAGAGAGATTTTATGTTCTTGCTGTGTGTGATTTGTCTTAGCAATTACTGGCATCCACCAGGAAGCTGGCACACAACCAGCAGATAAGGGTTAAGCAATGTTGGCAAAAGGCCTCACTCAGGGGATCAGTGCTTCTTGTGATTCTTGAGAGACTGACTAAAGTTTCGCAGAACAGGCAGCCTTATCTTTAAATTCTCCTGGTTTTCTGTTTTTTGAAAATGTCTTAACTGCTTTTCCATTTATTAAATTTAAGACCAAGTCTTGGTTTTCTTTTGCAATTTACCTGTCTTTTTCAAAACTGAGCCTAATGAGTGTCTTTATCACTAGAGGCTGATTACAGGTTCTGTCTCTTCATGATTTGTCCTGCAAAGGGAAAAATTCCCACCACCCCCGATAACTTCTACATTGCGCACCAGCAGTTTTGTCATGTGAAAGAGATTTCTGTCGGATGATTTATAGCTAAAAAGCATAGCAGGAAAAAAAAACCCACAGATGGAGACTTTTGTGTGTTACGCTATATTTACACTGATGTAATTCTTTTGACTTTGAAAAAATTATAGTGAGTTTAAAATGGTGTGATGGTAGGCACTCAAAGTCACTACCTCTGTTCAGGACTCACTCTTTGGCTGGTACAAATAGGTATAGCTCCACTAATTTCATTTTACTGTGATGTACATGAGGTGAGGCTTTGGCCTCTAACCTGTTCTTCATAGAACAGTTCTGTCACTCAGATAAGGAGTACTTGAGGCTGCAGTTTAAATATTTCTACTTATCCTCCTCCCAGTGCTGAATGATGAGCATGTCTCACTCCACAGCTACCTGACATGTACATTTGTCCGTACATCAAAAAGACACTGGGAGCTTTTCAATAGTTTTTTGACGATTTGTACCTTGCTGTTTGTCTGTTGAGTTAGTCTTGTGTGATGGATGTGAAGCTTATTCCATCTCTTCCCATAGGAAATGGTGGTGGCTGGTTTCATTCCTAATGTGTGACTGGGGATTTGCTGTGCAGGAGTTGAAATACATAAGTAGTTGAAATAGCATGAAACCAAATATGAACTTTTCTGTGTGTGAATTACTTCCCAGAGGAGAACCTCTCCCAGCTGTACATGTAGATTACAGTGATGATGGAGAATATGCCTCATCTACTGAAAGAAAGTATTGCTAGCAGACAGTGAAGATTTTGCTGGAACAAACCTGTAGTGCACAAGATTAAAATGGCAGAAGAGGGTTTTCTTGAGCAATTGTTTCTTAAGGTTTTTTTCCTGTAGAATACACTGCAATCAGCCACACATATGCTTTAAAAGTAGGAAGCTTTGAATTCATTCATCCCTTTTTACTGTGTTATGTCATTTAATAACCCCCATGACCACTGTTTGATGACACAAAAGAGTTACTGTATTTGTGGCAACAAATATGTGGCCAAAGTAGGTTGTGTGGGCAAGGTTCCTCTGCCAGAAACTGAGGAGCAGAGTGCTAAAGCAGGCTTTTTTCTCTTACCATTCACACGAGGTAGTATGACACATTGCTGCCTGTAGATTGACCCTGAGAGGCAGTTGGGTCTTTTCAAACAATGCTTAATAACCAAGGTGAAACTCAAGAATGGATCAAATCCTGGTTCTTTGTGAGCACCTGCAGAATGAACTCATCCAGCAAGACTGTCCCTTTTTTTGCAACAGCAACAAAAAAGAAAGGTGTTCACTTCTCCTTTGGAGCAGAGCTTTGCTAACATTTTCTCTTGTTCAGTGTGATGGATATTTGCAATGCAGTGTGTTCTGGAGAGAATTAAAGTAGGGCATAACACCTGTGACTACATGGATCCATGGCCATTCCCCACCAGGGAGAAACATACTGGTCACAAAGCAAAGGGTTTCTATCGTTTTGGGCTAGGGAAAGAGGGGGTAGGTCCCTCATCTAGCCCTACCAGGCTGGGAAACATACTCAGGATTTTACTCTCAGTCATGGTTGAAATAACAGGCTTAGCAATGAGCAGCAACTACTGAAATCTCAAAGGAAAAAACAGCTAAAACACCAGAGTAACTAAGATAAGCTGGCCTGCTCTTCAGATAGGCTTGTTTTGCTTTCAAGCTTCAAATTCCTTTAGGAAAAAAAAAAAAAAAAAAGCTGCTCTTGCATGGTCCAGCCCAGGGTATCTGTGTTTCCAGCTATTCTCCTTGTGCCCTGAGCTGACAGAGTAGGATTTTTTTGAATCCCCAGTTCTGCCCTCCTCTTGCCTTCCTGATGGTCCCAAAGCCCTGCCTTACTCCTCTGTGATGAAGCTGTTCTGACCCCCTCTTTCCAGTGCCCAAGGGTGATGTCCACTTTTGTCAGGCATTCTACTGTGCTACAAGGAAAAGGGGATGTTCCTTCCTACATTTGTGCTGATGACTATGTTCTTCCTAATTGCTCTTATTTTAGAATTTCTTGTAATCTTTTCAGTTATGGTTATATATTATTATTAGATTCATTTGTCTCTATACTGCAGCAAATTTTTCAGTTTCATTATATATTGTTTCAAAGATTTCTTTCTGTAAAATTCAAGGCAGGATGTGTATTATCAATACTGTTGTTTTTATTTAATACACAGGATGATTTAGTTTCTTGAGGGCCCTGTTTTGTTTATGTAAGTGTGTTTCTCTCTCACATAAGGCAGAGTGACAAAGCTAAACCAGAAGTGGCTAAGTTGCAATGCTGGAAATTCAAAGCTTAGTCATATAAGACTGTATTATAACTCATGCACTGAAGGAGGCCACACTGAGATTCCAAGGACAGATTTGAGGTCAGACATTTCCTGACTCTTGAATGCCTGATTTGGTAAACTCAAATTTCTTTTAATTTTTTATATCCCAAGTCCTATCCTGAGCCATCTGCCTCTTCTTCCCTTGTTTACACTTTGTTCTAGACTCCTTGCCCAGCAGGTTCCAGCTCTTTCCCAGTTCCTTGTCAAAGCTGTTTCCCCTTCACAAGCACACTGGTTCCTGCTGTCTCCTGGTATAGACAGTCCCTGCCTCCTCTCCTCCCTTAATGCTTTCTTTTGGTCAGTATGACCTCCCTGCACCTCCACACACTCTGTAATTGGGAATTGGCTGACAGAGACACTGGTAGTTGCTTTCTTCTTTCCCCTCAGTCTTTTCCTCTGTTCCTTGACTCTCGGTCTCCAGTCAGGTATTTCTCTGTTCCCCATTAACCTCCAGCCACAGGCCCATTTCCCCAGTCTGATACTGGTCCTGTGGTCTGGCACAGCTTTTGCTGCTTGTTCCTTTTCTGCTGCTGTGAGTGTACCAACAAGCTCACTAGGACCTTGAGCAAACAGCTTCCTTGACATCCACTGCCCTTGGCCCACAGCCACCCACAAGCAGTGAAGTGGGCCCTGTTGCTCTGCGGCCATGTCTCTTGTGAAACCCTACCACAGGCAACTGTGGAGGGTTTAAGTATCTCTGAGAATAGGATCTGCCTGCTGAAAGCTGCAGCATGTCTGTACTGTGTACAGACTGCTTTCTTCCATTTGAGAGTCAATTTTTCACTTGATTTGGTACGATTTTCACAGGGATGCTAAACAGCTCTCTTCCCAGGAGGATGACTCCTGGCAGGCCAGAAGCCCAAGTGGCTATAGCTCTCTGAAAACTCTTCCATCTTTATTTTTAGTGATCAGTGTCTTTTCTTCTAGCTTCAGTTCTAGAAATGGGTTTTGGCTTGGTTTTTTTCCTTTTTTTTTTTTTTTTTTTTTTTTTTTTTTTTTTTTGTTGTTGTTGTTGTTGTTAAAGGCAGAACCTGATACAAGAACTGCCTACTTTTACAGTTAAAGTTTGTAAAACTAGTTTGTCAAAATGTTTTCATACTGAAGATGAAAATCCAGGCTGTATTATTCCCTGAGATGGGTTTCAGTGAATCCAGAATGTCACTTTATTTCGTTAGTGTTAGCAGGGCCATATTGAAAAATAAGAGTAAGCTGGGCATTAAGCATGGCCTGAGCATATAACTAAAAGATAGTCCTTGCCCTAGTGAAATTATGATTAAAATATAAAATATACTAATTCAGTGCAAACGGATGAGCAGAACAAGTTAAATTATACTTGCAAACTCTTAGGGTGCTGGGATCTTGCCTATAAAAGACTGGTATTGCAGCACAGAATTTTTTTAATGATTAACACTTGACAATGTGTATTAAGATAGTGAGAAGTAACATGAGACAAGGTAAAAAGGGTGCTTATTCAAAAGAACAACCCATGGGCAGTGGAGTCTGGCAGTATTGGTTGACTGGTTATGAGAGCTGATATTTCAGTATTGATTGAAAGGTGATAGGTGAAGAGCCCTGAAAATGCAAACAAAGAAACTTTGTTTATTGACCACATGAGAAAGAGTCAGTGGTGGCATGCACATAATTAAAAATCCCCCCTGTGCTGGGGCAGAACCAGCTACACTCATATCGTCCCCAACAATTGCTGTCTAAAGTGATCTCGGAGGCTTCCATTGCTGCGGTGCTGGATTCTCTCCAAGGCAGCCTCTCACTAGCTTTACCAGGAGAAGGGTTTTATTACTGCTTATCCTGATCCTCCCTTGCTACAGTTTAGGTTCATTACCTGCTGTCATATACACCTTCAAGGCAGAAACAACATGGCACTCCTGGGTCATGTTCAACTTTCAATCTATGGATCCTTTTTTAATGAACTGCTGTTAGTCTCTTGCTCTGTGCAGTGGATTATTTCTGATTAAATATGGAATTTTGCATTTGCTGTGGAGTAAATTGCATTTACTCTTCATGTTTTTCTATATTAATACAGCTCACACACAAAATCAGTAATGAGAGAAACTGATCAATTTTTACTTCATGGGTAGAAAATACTTTCATTTACATACCTTTGTAATGGAGAATAAATCCATTGATTTGCAAGACCCTGTTAAGCGGTTTAAAGCAGTATTTAAAATACAGATGCTTTTTCTGACAGTTGTGCACGTGTAAAATAGAGGCAACACTTTCATGAAAGCCCTTGTCACTTGCCCATGGAAGTAAATGTGAGGCTTTCCATTAATTTCAGATTTCAGACTGATTTTCAATCCATTAGGTCATACTCTAAATATGCCACAGTGCTCAATAAGTTTTTTTTTCCTTTTTCTGTGTACATTGCATAATATGGACAAGCATTAGTCAGGCAAGATATTTTTCCCTTTTAAGGTTCCCATGCATAGTGGGAAAATGGCACTTCTGGTTATACACATTTTTGTACGATTTCAGCTCTCCCCCGCCCCCGAAAGTATCTATGCTTGGAAGTTTTCTGAATTAAGGATTCAGCTGGGGATGTATTAAATAAGTGTAGCGTGCAACAGTTTACAATAGACTGGAATTAAGTTTTTGATCTCAGATGATTCAGCAGACTTCACATGCTGTTGTGACTGCTAATATCTAGCCCTGACACTTACAAAAATCTTGTCACAGAATGAGTGAAACTAATAAAGCTATGAGTGATTCTTCCCCCCTCCCCCCCCCATCCCTTAATCCACCCTCAATTCTTAAACCATCATTGCAGGAAGATAGACTTTTAACTCTTAAGGCTTCCACTGGTCAGATTCAAAAGGTTTAGGGGAATCATTAAAAATGAACACTAATCTTATTGCAATGAAGTTGAATGGGCAGATTTATATAATTAAATAAGAGATTAATTATTCAAAATGGCGACACTAAAAAGAACTGTGGAAAATGCAGCACTGTTACAGTGAATATGAAACTGAAAAGGCTTTATAATAACTAATTAAATAAACTGTTATACAAATGATGTGCTTGCATGCCCCTTTCTGCACTCAATAACTTTCTGGCTGAACAGGCTGCACAGTATCTCCTGTCTTCTTCTTCTATGTCTGCACATACCCATAGTTTCATAGTTATGGGAACACGAATCTCAGTTGTTTTAAGTCTGTTCTGCAATTGTGTCGGTGATGGAAAAGAAGATTCCTTCTTCTTATCTTCTGTCTGGTGTATTATTGTTATGTTGTCATTATTACCTACCACCACCAGAGTTTATATTCTGGTAGCAGCAAGGATTTATAGTCACAGAACTATATATTTGCACTTCCCCAGAGGAACAGGGGAAGAGACAAAATACAAAACAAATATAAGAAAGAACAAGACTATGGTGTAAAGTGGGATGTAATGCAGTTTATTAATTTCGATTCATAAAAACATAAATTGTATCTAAGAATTTGCCTCAGATGAAAGATATTCCAAAATAATACAGTACCAATGGCCATCACTGATATTTTCATAGATAAAAAAATAAAAAGAATCTTTATGTACTTGATGAGTAATCGTGTAACATTTTACTGGATCAAAAAAAGTCAGATTTTGAGAAGGATACAAGGTTGCTTTGCTCTCTTTACAGCTTATGTACACTTTCTTCGTGGTACATTGTCTGTACAATATTTGTGCACTGAATATATTTGAAATACACAATTTTTTCATATGTTACTGTGAAAGTGCAAACCATTTAAAATATTAAAAACAATGGGAGCTGTTCTATAATTGCTCAAATGCAGCTATCAGCTGAAGATTAAGTTCATATTTGCTCTGTAAGATATGTTATAATTTTATGTATCATGTTATTGGTGGTATAGTAGTCGTCATCACAGATACAATGCAGTAAAATATTCAGCCAGCTTATGGCTTTCTGTAAAGAAACCAGACTTCTGATATCCTGTCAAAGAGTTTTTCTTTCAAGTCTCTGACATTTAATAAGACAGGTTAGATCATTTGGTATAAAATTCTGGTATCACATCTTATGCATTTGGATGGATAACAGAGAAAGAAAAGCAAACCTGAGGACAAATAAACAGTCAAGTGATTTACTTTAATAAATTATTAGCTTAGTCTGTGAATGCCATATCAGTGCAACTCCCATTCATTTCTAATGCCATTTGAAATAAGTTGCAGTATCAAAATGAAGGTGGAACTGAGAACCATTAGGTTAAACTACTCTTGAGTGGAAACCTTTTGAAATATGAAGACTTTTCTTTGAATGACATCCAGCTCAAAGGGAATCCACAGGGAATAATCTGTGAAAAAACTTCTAAAACCTTTTGCCTGAAGTATTTCCCAACAAAGACATAAATCACAGGGTTAATGCAACTGTTCGTGGTAGCCAGAGTATAACCAAACTGCTCACCAAAGTTGAGCAGTTCCTCCCAGAAGCAGCCTTTGATAACTTCTATCTGGTATAATATATCAAGGAATACAAAAAAATGGTAAGGGGTCCAGCACAAAAGAAACATCAGTATCACTGTGAAGATCAAGCTGGTAGCCTTTGTGCCTTTGTGCTCCTTGCAGCTCTTTGTTCTGAGTGATCTTCGGTCTCTTGCTTGTTTTTGCAGGGAGCGAATGGTAGAGAAATTAAGGAAGATGATTGCTGTCGATGGCAACGCAAACCCCACTATGTTGAACACCAGCCTTTCAGATGTTATCCACGATGTCGTGGGGAAGTCTAAAGTGCATGCTGAAATGTTCCACAGGGGAAGGTGTTTCACAGTCCGAAACATAAAGGTTGGGACGCTGAGAAGGATGCTGAAGAACCAGGCGAGCAAGCAGATCCTTTTGGCCATAGTTTTGTTCCGTATCCCTCTGTGGTTCAAGGTATGAACAAAAGTCAAATAGCGATCCACACTGACTGCCACCAGCAAGTAGATGCTGGTGTACACATTTAGGCGGATGGATGCACAGGTGCTACGACAAAGCAAATTGCCAAATGGCCAGTCAAATCCATTCCTAATGTTTGCTGCCCAGAAAGGCAGGCACACGAGGAAGATAAGATCAGCAACAGCTAGGTTCGTAAGGTAGATTTCAGCTATCTTCAAGGGGCCCTTGTGCAATGAATAAGTGAAGAGAACAAATACATTTCCAAGAGTTCCAATAATGCAGATGGTGTCAATATACTTGGGTACTATATCGTACACAATTTCCCACCAGTCATTCAAGTCCGGGCAAATAGTTGAATTGTTCTTGTTTTCACTCTGGTTTGAGGAGGGAACATTCAGTAGAGGCATTTCAGTCATTTTTTTTTTTTTTTAATTCTGAAGTGAACAGGACACCTCTTTGAAATGAGAGAAAGGAACTGCAAAAAAGAGGCACAAAATTCTAAAGGTTGTCTCCTGTCAGTGGTGTAACAAACATTTAACTGCTGGAAATTCTTTATTAGTGCTCACTGGTTTTTATAGGCACATGGTTTGTATGTGCAATGGTGAGAAACAATCCCAGTGGCGAGAATGGAACTTCCTCTACATCCTATGAAATTTCCTCTCTTTGCTGTCTGTCATTGTTTAAAGTGATACAGGGGAAGGAAAGTGCCAATTTAGTGTAAGTAGTTCTGTTTGTCTCCTCCAGACTGATCACAGAAGAAGAGAGAGCTGAATTCCAGCTCCCTGAGAGTCGTGGGAGTCACGCAGGTGACACAAAGCTAGCTTTGCACCCTTCCCTGCTCTTTCTTTTACTCGTATTTTCCATGCTACATAATACTTTAGCAGGATCATGTCCATTTCCCCAGAACTGGGAATGCTACTTTCTCTCTGTGTGCATCACTTGTTTGTTTAATTTTGCATTCTTTTTTTCCCTCTCAGTTCCTCCTACCCTGAATTTTGGGTTCAAAATTACCGTTAGGCAGCTTATTGCCCTCAAATGTCAGCAACTGTAACAATAAAACGTTGACTTCTCTAAAATCTTATGCTCAAACTCTTGCCTGGAGGAAAGGCTTTTGCAGCTCCAAATTCACAGCACTCTTCTCCAGTACAAAAATTTCATCTGAGTTCAGCTGGAGAGAGGGAGCCCCAGCCTTTAGGGTTTTAGCATTTAGATTCGTATAGCACTGGTAATATCTTTATTTCTCTCTAGTAACCTCATGCGAGATTGCGCAGGAGTGAGAGCATGAGTAAAACATTACTGTCCCAAGAAATTCCACTGGGTTGGCAGAGCCGTTTCCCGTGGTGACCTTATTCTCCTGGTGTTATCATGCAGGACCATAGTGCCTGGATCTTGTTTTTTATAGGCATTCAGTCTTAAAATCATTAGGGTAGGCAAGGCATTACTGAGCCTGTGGCAATATCCAATGTTTCTGAATATCATATCCAAGTGGAGTATGTCAATCATAAAACAATGCATTTAAAAAAATCAGTATTTTGCAATCAGCCATCCTGGCTGTTAGCTTTCTGTTACAGCTATTTAACTCTGTTCATTCAGTTTCAATATTTTACAAGGAGATAGCTAAGGATGGAGTTTCTGAAGAGAACGTTCATGGCCATCGTTCAACCCTTTTACATATATGTACAGCCTTAGTGGTGTCTGTGTCTGAGCAGCTTGCAATGCTCATCTCTGTGATGCCTCTAGCAATTAGTTGAGTACTAATATTCCACATCATGCAAGTTGGTACTTAATGCACAGAACACATTTCATCATTGCAAAAGTAAGTGAGCAGCAAAGTTTTATCTGAGTTCACAAACTCACTCAAGCTGTCAGTCTTGTCAGGAGACTGGGCTACAACTCAGGTTAACACAGCTCTGCGGCTCTGAACATCTTCCCTCACAGCAGTCTGAATGTTACCTAGTTCACTGACAGTCTTGTGCAAACTACAATAACTTGGGAGGATCTAAAACTGCAGAGAAGATATATAAAGCAAATAAATGGATGATTAGCATCAAAGTGGCTATTTGTGAGCCAGCAAGAGGCTATTTTTGGGACAGCAGGAATCTAACCTTTTTATAGCAGGGGGCTGGCTAAGGTATGAGAGTAATGGGAGAAAATCTGTAACATCATATGTCAACAATAACATAAAAGAAAGATAACAGTTAAATATTTCCTTTTGTAAACAGAATTATTACTTTTACTGAATATAGGGAAGGAAGAAGTGCTGCTTTTCCTTGCTTGCCCATTTTCTGATGATTTCTCACTACATTTACTCCAGTCACTTTGCAGACTTTGTATATGATCTGTGAGCTGGAGCCACTAATTCATTCATGATGGGCTAAACCAAAACCTTCAGGACACATTTACTTTCCATTGCAACTTAGGTTTTACCACAGCTAAGTCCGACTTCTTGTTCAGCTAGCAATTGTACATGAAGTTTCTGTAGAGTTTGTCATCAGGAAGATTTCTTCAAACTCTACTAGCCAACATCCAAGCAATACCACAAGCCACAAGTCTTTTATAAACTTAGAGCTCCAGATGTCTTCTTGACAGAAAATGCAATTCATTTTCAGTTGCTTAATTTAATTTCTTCTTCAAGGGCAATTTCCTTCTGTAAGTATTTTTAAGTATTTAGTGCTAATAGACAACTAGCTACATGAATGGTTTTCCATTTATGTACTTAACACATTCCAGTTATCTTTTACACAAATAATGGCATATTTCTCCTACTTTCAACTAATTTCTGATTAATTTCCATGTATAGTGAACCTGTCCCCATTATTACTATTAATACATATTACTGAGGATCATGTGTTCTGGAAACACTAAATAAATACAACTTGAGCTTTGGGAACAATCTTAAAAGTAGAGAGTACTTTGAAAGAGAAAATTCTGCAAAGAGCCAAGCATGTTCAGCTATAAAGAAATTTCATAAAATTATTCAGATTTTTACACAACTAGAGAGAACTAATGCTGACCTTCAGAGTTAGCTTCATGGTGAAAAAGAAAGGGAAATTCTTACTCGACCGCACAGATCAGAAAGGAAGGCACAAAAGATTTTTTTAAATACAAAAGTTTTACATGAAATAGTTTTAATAAAGGTAAGAAATTAAAAACAGATAGACATACCTACTCCTTGTCCTTCCTGGCAATTTAGGCAAAGTTTTAAATTCAGAAACAGTTGGTAAATAGTAGTACAGAGGTTACTGAGAGAATTTAAAGATGCATCCTGAGGCATGACTAAGTGCCTGAGTGCTGTCTGAGTATTCTGTTTGCCATGGACAATGTCTGTGATGTTATATTTTGGAAGAAAGCCACAGGATTTTTTTTTCTCTAAATGTCAGCTGTAGTAATTTTCAAGTCATGTGAAATATTTCGTTCTTATTGTGAAATCACAAAAGCCATATGCCATGACTCTTGTCTTCCTGTAACCACCAAATAAAGCTCTCAAGTAGGGGTCCTTGGCAATTAAAAGTTCCTTTGTGCAATTAACTATGTCCCTAACAATAGCAACTTTATCAACAGCTCTGAACTGCCCTCTCAGTGCCAATGGACACAAATAAAAATTTTAAACTAGGTTTTTGTTGTGGTGGGAGCTTCTTCCTCTGCCAGCCTGGTGGAGGACCATGCCCAGGAGCTGGGGTTACAGCAGAATAGGTATATGGGAAGGGCTGCTGCAACTTGGATCCACTAAACCCAGTGTCAGCCTTTACACTGTTTTTGAAAACTGATGTCTTTTGCACCCCACTTTAAGTGTCTAGGACATGAGTCTCTGTGAACATTACTCTTAGCAGTGCATGATGACTGCTGTATTTTCTCAGGCTAGCACCCATAAATAATCTTCTTTTTATGTTATTACCCGCTGGGACTTTGTAGCCAGCCTTGTAGACTAGTTGTTTGTCAATTATTTTTATCCTTCTTGTTCTGATTCTTCTCTGATTAGAACAATAGTTAAAAAAAATCGTATCTGATGCATCTTAGATTTTAAATACAAATATCTCTTAATTAGATCTGTGTAAACTATAGTTTTTTTCAACTTCTTTTTAAAAAACAGTGAGAAAATTATCAAGGGACCGGAATGTTATTTGCTTATATGAAAACGTTCTTCCCATTGGCTACCTACCTAACACATGCACCATCTCTCTGAATTCGTATTTGACTCTCCATTCTTGTTTGATAAGTGAGTTAAAATGAAAAGCCACGTGAAGCTGCATGGTGATATCTTATTACAGACTTCCTTATCATCATGATAAATACTTTTATTCCAACTTTTTATTCATTAAAAAGATACCAAGTCTGAGTTATGCAAACACAGGTAAAACTGACAAATTCAAAAAATTGTTCTGGGTAACACCATCATACGGGAGAAAACTTTAAAGGACCCAACATTTAATTTGAAAACTGGAAATGTATAAATACTTCTTTTATTTAAACAGCATCCTATTTAATTATTTACTTATTTTATCAAATAAACAAAGCCATATAAAAATACATCTCAAATGAAGCTATGTGCCTCACTTCTGTCAAAATTATTTTCTTTTTAATATCTGGATCAAAACATTTATTTTGGTGAAGACCTGAAACACAACATTGTTTGAATTACATGTTACCTAAGGAATCCTATTAACCTACAGGAGATCAGCCTCTAAACAACACATCCCACGCTAACCGATTAAGGTAAGTGCAATACAACAGGAGATCTTCGTCACAGTCTTTCCAAAGCTTCCTCTTTGCTTACGCTAGTGAATTTCTGTGTTTAAGTTATTTTTTGCATAAAGAAGAACATTTGAGCAATAACAAGAAGTCTGGAATTTGTCCTTGCTTGGACATAAATCTCTAAGAGCCGCCAACATCCACATTTACTCACAGACTCTGAATAGAAAACTGCAGCTGTGTCTAAATTTTAAATTATAAATAACATAGTCTTATGAAACTCATCACTTCAAAATGGGATTCAAATATTGGTTTGAAAATCTAACTACTCTTTGTAAATCTAGTTTCTTATTTTCTGTTGTTTTTCATTGCCATCTTTAGAACTTTTTTCAGCAGTGGAGAGAGATTAAAAAATGGGGGTCTAAACATTTGGTGGAAATAGTGAAATGAATATATGCTGTTGTAGCTCCAGCTCTTAAACAGCTTAGAACAAGTCCACATAAAAAGCTGTAACTTTATACAAAAAGGGGATTTAATTTATTACGTCTTTGCAACTTGGGTCTTCATTTCAACCTGTAGAGAGCACATAATGATTTGGTAACATTTTACAGCTTGCACAGGTGTAATGGACCATGAATTAAAGTAATGTGAATGATTAAGTTTAAAAACATCTGTATTAGAGTCAACAGTTAAAGGGTTTTGCTGTGTATGCATAATTAAAGCATATCTGTCTATTGGTGCCTTCAACTTGGCATGCTCACAGCACATTAGTTTATGTATTAAGCTTATAAGATCTTCAGCCACTCTGTCTATGTTACTTTCCTGCAAAAAGTACACATTCTCTAGAGCTGCATAGGAATATACAAATGCTAACTGGGCCTCTCTGATCAGAAAGTTTAAATAAGCTGATGAAGGCAGGGGTAAGACTGTTTGTTCAATTATTATACACATTTCATGGTAGACAAGTGGCAGAAATCCAAAAGTTCTCCAGAGTTCTGGCTCTTGGTCCAAGAGTTCAGCCATTAAAAATCTTCCTCTTAACATAGCTGGAGCCTTTAATGATCTCAACAGATTATCTTTTGGGGACAGTATGATTTAACAGTTTGATTTTCTTTATGGAAACAATTTGCAAATCAACATAGTTATCTGCTATAACAGTTCATCTATTGTGGAACAGGACAAAAGTTTTCTGATGAGACGTTTGTGATGTAAAATTCTTTGTTCAGCTTGATTGGATTTATTTACATAAGCTATAGACAGTGGTTGCTAAGGAGAGCTTAAACTCTGGTGCAGTGACTTACAATTCCTAATAAATGATCCTAGTAGCATCACAGTACAGTAATAATCAAGCCCTACTAACTACAGTTTACAGGCCTGAAGGAGCCAGTATAGGCTGGAAACCCAGATTGTGCTGATGGAAGAAAGGAGGGTAAGGATAATCCAATGGCTAAGAACTACTTGGGGATTTGGGAGACCTGAACCAAGTTTCTGACTTCTCCACAGAAACCCTGCCTAAAAAAGAACGACCATGTCACAGAATCACAGAATGGTAAGGGTCGGAAGGGACCTCTGGAGATCATCTTGTCCAACACCCCTGCTTGAGCAGGGACACCTCGAGCAGGGGGCAAACGAACGTGTCCAGACTCCACAACCCCTCTGGGCAGCCTGTTCCACTGCTCTGTCACCCTCAGAGTAAAGAAATTTTTTCTCATGTTTAGCTGGAACTTCCTGTGTTCCAACTTGTGCCCAATGCACCTTGTCCTGTCATTGGGCACCACTGAAAAGAGTCTAGTCCCATTGTCCTGACACCCACCCGTTATATATTTATAGGTATTTATGGAATCTCCCCTCAGTCTTCTCTTCTCCAGGCTGAACAAACCCAACCCACTCAGCCTTTCCTCATAAGGGAGATGCTCCAGTCCCCTGATCATCTTCATAGCTCTCCACTGGACTTGCTCAAGCAGTTCCGCATCCTTCTTGAACTGGGGTGCCCAAAACTGGACACAAACTCCAAATGTGGTCTCACTAGGGCAGAGTAGAGGGGGAGGATGAACTCCCTCCCTCAACCTGCTGGCCACACTCCTTTTAATGCAGCCCAGGTACCATTGGCCTTCTTGGCCACAAGGGCACTTTGCTGGCTCAGGGTCAGCTTGCTGTCCACCAGCACTCCCAGGTCCTTCTCAACAGAGCTGCTTTCTAGTAGTTCAGCCCCCAACCTGTACCAGTGCATGGGGTTGTTCTTCCCCAGGTGCAGGACCTTGCACTTTCTTTTGTTGAATTTCATCAAGTTCCCCTTGGCCCAGCTCTTCAGCCTGTCCAGGTCTTGCTGGATGGCAGCACAGCCTTCCGACATATCGGTAACTCGTCCCAGCTTGGTATCACCAGTGAACTTGCTGAGGTTACACTCAATCCCATTGTCCAGGTCATTGATGAATATATTGAACAGAGCTGGACCCAGCACAGACCCCTGGGGAACACCACTAGTTACAGGCCTCCATCCAGACTCTGCCCCATTGATCACGGCTCTCTGACTTCTGTCGTTGAGCCAGTTCTCTATCCACCTCACTGTCCACTCACCCAACCCACACTTCCTTAGCTTGTCTAGGAGGATGCTATGGGAGACAGAGTCAAATGTCTTACTGAAGTCAAGATCGACAACACCCACTGCTCTCCCTTCATTGACCCAGCCAGTCACACCATCATAGAAGGCTGTCAGGTTCATCAAGCATGATCTCCCCTTGGTGAATCCATGTTGATTACTTCTGATAACCTTCTTGTTCTCTACATGCCTGGAGCTGACCTCTAGGATGAACTGCTCCATCACCTTTCCGGGGATGGAGGTAAGGCTGACTGGCCTATAGTTCCCCAGGACCTGCTTCTTGCCCTTTTTGAAGATTGGAGTGACATTTGCTTTCCTACAGTCCTTGGGCACCTCTCCTGTCCTCCACAACCTTTCAAAGATGATGGAGAGTGGCTCAGCAAGAACATCCGCCAGCTCCCTCAGCACTCAGGGGTACATCCCATCGGGGCCCATGGATTTGCAAGGATCTGGTTTGCATAGGTGATCTCTGATCCAGTCTTTCTCAACTGATGGTAAGTCTTGCTTTCTCCAGATTTTTTCTCTCTCTTCTGGGGCCTGAGACACCTGAGGGCCAGCCTTAGCAGTAAGGACCAAAGCAAAGACGACATTCAGTAACTGCCTTCTCTGCATCCTGCGTCACCAGGGCCCCTTCCTTGTTCAGCAGTGGGCCCACTGTATCCCCAATCTTCCTTTTACTGCTGGTGTATTTAAAGAAGCCCTTGTTGTTATCTTTGACATCCCTTGCCAGATTTTATTCCAAGTGGACATCGGCCTTCCTTGTCGAATCTCTGCACACCCTGACAACATTCCTATATTCCTCCCAAGTGGCCAGTCCTTTTTTCCACATACTGTGGACCTCCCTCTTCCATTTGAGTTTCTCTAGAAGCTCTTTGCTCATTCATTTGGGTCTTCTGCCTCCTCTGCCTGACTTCTTCCTCCTACGGATGCACCGATCTTGAGCTCAGCGGAAGTGGTCGTTGAATACTGTTCAGCTCTCTTGGACCCCCCTGCCTTCTAGAGCCCTAGCCCATGGGATTCCTCCAAGCAGGTCTTTGAAGAGGCCAAAGTTGTCCCTCCTGAAGTCCAGGGTTGTAACCGGACTTGTTGCCCTGCTTCTACCACACATTATCCTGAACTCGACCATCTCATCGTCACGACAGCCAAGGCTACTTCCAACCCTCATGTACTCAATCAGTCTTTCCTTGTTTGTTAGAATAAGGTCAAGGAGCACATCTCGCCTCATTGACTCCTCCACCACTTGCATCAAAAAGTTGTCCTCAGTGCTCTGCAGAAACCTTCTGGATCGTGCATGGCTCACCGTGTTGCTTTTCCAGAAAATATCAGGGTGGTTGAAGTCCCCTACGAGGACCAGGGCCTGTGATTGTGAAACTACTTCCAGCTGTCTGTAGAAGGCCTCATCAGCTTCCTCTTCTTGATCAGGTGATTTGTAGTAGACACCCACAACAGTGTCACCCATATTTGGCTGTCCCTTAATTTTTACCCACAAGCTCTCAACCTGTTCTCCTTTCACTCCAAGGCAGAGCTCGATACATTCCAGTTGTTCCCTCACATAAAGAGCAACTCCCGCACCTCACCTTGCTGGTCTGTCTTTCCTGAAAAGCCTGTAGCCATCCACGACCACATTTCAGTCATGCCAGCTATCCCACCATGTCTCTCTGACTGCAGTCAGATCATGGCCCTGTGACTGCATACAGATCTCTAGTTCCTCTTGTTTATTCCCCATTATGTGTGTATTGTTGTACAGGCATTTCTGAAAGGTACTTGAGCATACAGGTTTCCCTGGAGGGGTGCATAAAGACCCACTATAGCCATGCAAACCCTTGGGGTGATTAGTCTCCTGGTTGCCATCGCATGAGGCTGCTATGGCACCTTTATCACTGCTTTGGTTGGCCTGTCTTATTCCCACATTGTATGTGATGGCATTAGCATTGCCACTTTGGTCCCCACCCTCCGAGTTCTTCAGTTTGTCCTGTCCACGACAAGCATCAGCTGTTTGTGCCAACAGCATTTAAGATAGCTAAATTTGCATTTTAGGTGAAACCAATAATCAGCCTGAAAAATACACAGTGTAAAGATGAGAATTATTCCTGTCCATGCCCACTACAGGCCAGAAGCATCAACTGGCTGTTGATATCCTTGCTGTTCCTCTGGTAAGGGTCCCCATACACCTCCATCAGGCTGAATGTGGAGTCAGCCGTTTGCATGGTCAAAGTCTCAATAAAAGATGTGGCAGCATCAGGTAAAAGAGAATATGGGAGCTGCTGTGGGAGGTGGGGGACAGGATAAAGAGGAATAAAAAGGTGATGTGATTAAAGTTTGACATCTCCAGCTCTGAGGTCCTCAGAACAAAGTCTGCCCTCACTTTACCAAGAAGTCTTCTCATATTTTGCCTTGTGTTTATGAGAACAGGACAGAGCCAAGAATTTGGGTGACTGTAAACTGGCAGTAAGCAAGTTGTAGCTTGAACGTTGCCCTTTATTTCTTCTTGGTTTTTGTTGCCTGCATAAATTGTACATATGAATACTGCACAATGTGTTATCATGCTGGAAAGTGGGCAAGAATGTGAATTAAATGGTCTGTAAGTTGACATCGTGCATTCTGTGGTCTGCAGAGGCTGATGCAGGGGCTTTCCATTACTGCTGGTGTCTATGTGCTTGGAGAGAGAGTGAAAGCTTTAGAGGGTCCATCCTGCAACAGCACCTATGGGCTCTTGTGTACCCCAGGACCTGACAAAGAAAAGGAAAATCTGCTGTTTTATGGGACCTTGAGTTATGAGCAGGCAGAGAAAAGCTAGTGAAAAGATTTCAGTATCCTTAACTGCCTTAATTCATATTTTAACTTCCAAGGGGACTAAAGGTCGTCAGCACCACTCAGAAATGGGCCCTGAAAAAGCTGACCCAAAGCTTTGAAAGTAGCTAAAATTCTGTGGTTTCAGCTCACTTTCCTTTGATATAACAGGAAGTGAAAGAAAGTACCTGCAACAGTTGCATTTCTGACAACTCATTCCTGAGTAACAGGACATGGGCTAGAAAAGAAAATGCCAGCAAACCTCATTTCCTAAAGTGGTTTATTTTCTGTTGTACATGCTAACTGCATAGCAAAATAATGTGTCTATATATTTACATTATTTAAATTAATGTCATGTTAATACCATAACATTTTTATATTTTACTTCTCAGTACCGAAAACTCAAAAATGTCTCCCATTGCCTTGATAACCTCTGTATGGAGCTCCTTTTATTTAACAGTTGCGTGAACAGCATGCTCGTGAACAACACAGCATTGATAACACTGGAGATAACACAAAGCCTTGCAGTATTTCACCATGGGTATCTTGCAGAATTTAAAGAATGAACAACAGAACTATTAATGACAGGATTATAATGGATTATTAAAGAAAAAGGTCTATAAATCATCTACACCGACCTAAATCCTATACTTTTTATAGCACATCTGCACACTTCTAGAGAATTTTTTAGGTTTATTTATTTGAGGCTTTAATACAGATTTCCTATCTCAAATGGAACTTCATTGCTTCATTCAAGCTCTGATGACTAAAGACCATGCAGTATCAATCTGAGTTTACCTATGTCACCAAACTCCTTTTCCCTTGTTGGTTTTAAGGCTGTAACCTCAAGTGCTTTTAAAAGAACAAAGGCTCTGTTAGTTTCAGAAGATGTTTAGATCACCTCCAACTTGGTTTCTGATCTAGGTTCCTAGATAAAAGTGCGTACCGACAATTCAGTACACTATGAGTTTATCTTCTCTGTAAACTCAACTTAGTTCATAAATCCATTCAAATTGGGGAAAAGCTATCTTGTATTAAAATCCCTAGATTGACTCTACAAATAAAATGTAGGTATTATTAGAGTCTGAAAAGGCCATTCCCAAATACTGTGAGCTTTCAAGACTCCTATTAGCTTCAGTTAGATTTCTAAACATTAGGCAATGCTCTCCCTCATATTCCCAGTTTCTTCTACTTCTGAGATCATACCAGTTGTACTGAGCTTTTATGTTTCCATTAAAAAACATTACAAATATTAATTATGCTTTGTGAGTATTAAAAGCTAAGTCTCCAAGCCAAAGTGTAGGTATGAATGTAAGTAACATTCACTCACTCAAAAGGAGTAAGTGAATGCTTTTACCCCAATGCAGAAGGGGCAAAGAATCTCCTGGTACAAAGAAAACTCAGCTAACTTCATGCAGCTGGCTGCAGCCTTCCTTCCACTACTGCTTTACCTTTTTTTCAGGTACTTTCCACACATACAAGCTGATGTAAACCTGTAACTAACAGGGGCAGAGCAGTTGCAAAAAGGCACAGCTTGTCAATCAAATAATCAAAATAGTTTTGGATGACTAAACAGAGAAAGTAAAAGCCCAGAAGGTGGCCACACCTAAAAATCCATTTGAATAACAGTCCCATGGGATTAATTTACCAGAACTTACTCAAATACAAGCCCCTTCCTATCAAAAATCTAGTCTAACAAACTGTATGTGTACCATAAGTAGTTACACAACCCTGACAATAGCTTCTATACTGGGGCTCTATTCAGAAAATTGTATGTATGTGTATGTACACCATAGAAATGCAAACACTTCAAATGATACATGCATCAAATACTATTCAGCCATGAAAATGAAAGTATGCTACAAAGTAGGATTCAATCCTGAAAAATGTCCAGTCACACTAGAAGCAGGTCTCTGTGTGGAGTTTCCATTGAGATCAAACTATTGGTTTCCCAAAAGTCATGAATACTACTACAGGTTTATTCTGTGGACCGCTAGCAGATGGATGTTAGTGGATACTGATATCTTAGAAGACTCTTTTCCTGTAATGAACAAATTGTGCTCTCATGGTAACAGGAAAACAGGTTTTTTCCTTGAGTATTCACTTGAAATGGAAGTTCTTAAAGTGTCCAGGGAATTTTCCATCTGCACAGACTGTGATTTTCTGCACCTCTTTGGGAGCAAGTCCTTGCAGAATTCCACAGCCTTCTTCTGGAAGTGCTTCCCAACAATTACATACAGGACTGGGTTCAGGCAGCTGTTGCTAAACGAACAGTATGTAGCTATGTCAGTCACTACATCATTAATTTCTTCCAGACATTTGGAAGCAGGTGTGAAGTAACGGATTGTGTCAATGAGTGTGCTGATCTGGAATGGAAGCCAGGAAGCGATGAACAGCAAGAGCACAGCAAGGACCAGCACGGTGGCTCTCCTCTCTGTCTGGACTAACTTCAGTTTTTGTAGCTCACTGCTTCGTAAAGCTTTGATGATTTGCACAGTGCAATAGGTAATTACACAGAGTGGGATCACAAAGCCCACGATATTCAGCAAGCAGTTGTTTGCAGGCTCCCAGTAGCTGACTGGATAAACAAGACCACAGGCTGTGATGTTGTATTCTTTGTAATACCGTAATTTTCGGAACACCATTGTAGGTGAACATATGAGCAATGCACATGTCCAGACTATAAAGCTATTCCATTTGGCCCAGACAGTTTGCCGCATCCGTCCAAGAGACATGGTTTTCACCAAGGCCAGATAGCGGTCGATGCTCACAAGTGTCAGGAAATAAATGCTAGAATAAAAGTTCATGTAACTCATTACATTGACAGCTTTACAGAGGAACAGGCCGAAGGGCCATTGAAACTTACTAGAAATATTAATGGCCCAGAAAGGTAAAGCACAGACTAACATTAGGTCAGCAAGTGCCATGTTTGCTAGGTAAATTTCAGCCACTGTGCAGCGACTCTTGTGGAAACACATAACTGTGAGGACAAAGGAATTTTCTATTGCTCCCAGAATAAATATAAACCAGAGGAATCCAGGCTGAAAATCCCGTAGCCATTTCCATACATCTGAATTAATACATTCATATTTATTCGGCTGATACTCTTCTGAACTGTTGTAGAAGTCACTGACTGTTGTCTCCTGGGTGGTCGTGGTGTTGTAAAGCTGTGTAACGTTTTCAGTTGTGATGAAAACCATATCTGTGCAGACAAAAAAGAAAAAGATGACATGAGATTGGTGCAAAAGAGACAATATGAAAAGCTGGCCCTGCTTTTCCTACTGTCCTAAAGAGCAGAGCTTTGAAAAGGCTTACAGTCCTCTGGGTTGTGTTCTTTTAGATGCCCTGCATGTTTGCAGAGACTTTCACACACTAAACTGCTAGGGACTGCACAGACTAATTTTAAGTGGGTGAAACAGAGGGAAAAAACCACCAGCAGACATTGTGGCCAACACGTTAACAAAAGAGAACATTTACCAGTCTTTTTTCACTAGAAGCAACCTGCAGCAAGACTTTTTTCAATTCTTTGAGGAGGTTGATGGTTAATTTATTTTCTTATCTTTGTGCATTAATAGCCGTAGTATCCTAAAGGACAGATGTACCTTGTGAGTCTCCTGTTGCTCATTGTTAAGCTGCTTCTCCAGTCACATGTCCTTCAACATTTTACACCCTCTCCTGAAAAGCAGTTGGGTCGAATTCAGTGGTGTTTCCTCCTCACAACACCATATTTTTTCCCAAATGTTGTGCTTGTCACAGCAGATGTTTAGTTTGCAGCTCCAGTGTGCACTAAGAAAGCTGCAGGAGCAAGGATCAGTGTCTGCAAGCAGTGAGGCTTTCATGACTTCTCATGGGAATCATCTGTGTATTTCTGTGTCTGTGTTACAATCTCTTTCTGCAAGCAAGTCACAGAGGAGATATATGGTAGAATCTTTCTAAGGGAACTTGGTTTTAATATGTCTGCATTGTGTGGGTTGACAGCTTGGCAAAGATGGTGGCTGTGCTGCCAAAGTCAGGACCTGCCTGCAGTCAAACTGCTGGGAGACAACTTGAATGCAAGAACACAATCTGAAAACCAGGTCCTGTAGTGTAAATATTCTATGGGTCAGAACAACTTGGGGTCTTACAAGGAGCTATTTACAGTCATAAATGTCAGATCTGAGCTTAAATGTTACTAAGACCAAACAGAAGTTGAGAGTCCAGCATCTAAACAGAAGTTGAGAGTCCAGTTCTGCTAAAATGTTAACTGTGGTTTTCATTGTTGTGCTCTGAGATAATGAATGCCGAGATATTATTCAAATACAAGACTGGCTTCCCAGATATATATATATTGAATGATATATACATTGCTCTGGGCTGTGTGACAGAAATACTCTTTGTCTTTTTCCAGATCTTTAAAATACCACTGCTTACGTTACAGTTTGATTGGAAGTTTTCAGATGTATGTTCTGTTTTTGATTAAGCTATTTGTCTGATTCAGCTGGTAACTTGTCAGTAAAAAGGTGACATATTTGTAATTCCTGAAAGGATAGGGTTCTCATTTTTACTCTGGTTACTAGATTTGTTTCTTTGATAATTGTCATTGCTCATTATGCATATAGACATTTGGCTGTTTGATGCAGAATTGCTGAAAAATGGTGGTCATATTTTGTGTACTTAGCTTTAATTAAGCACTGTAGTGCCTGAAAACCAAAAGCAAAGATGAAGGCCACATTTTACTAAGAACAGTAGAGGCAGTAAGAGGACAATCTCTCTATACCGTAAAATTTATAACAGAGGTGTCAGGCAGGACAGGTCAACTGGATAAAAGAAGTAAGTGGAACTAAGAACCTTGAAAGACAAGGCAGCTTAAAAATGGACCAGTGGGTACAAAACAAAATGTCAGCAATGCACTTTTCCAATTCTTCATAACTTGACCAAAGGACAGTGTTTGCATAAACTACATAACAACATAAATATTCTTATTCTCCAAGTTCACTCTCTCAAAACCTCAACTTTTCAAATCCATATCTAACTGCAGGAACATATCTCCATCTTCTATCCTGCCTCTTCATTAACCTTGTCATTGTTAGAACTACCTCAATCTTGAGACACTGTATCCTTTTAATTTCTGAATGTTTTCAACCAGCATCTGGGGAATGGCTTGGTGGAGCCTCTTTATTACACAGCATTACATGTTGTAAACAGCCGTGCAGTGATCTATTGGTGACACTGGTTATCTGGAGCTTTTAGGTCTAGTGGATATGGATTTAGGTGTTCTATACTGAAAGCAAATGCTATCCACAGTGCATGCTATGCAACATTGCCAATACTCTGATTTATGCTCTCTTTTAATCTTCCAGGTACAAGCAACTTACCGTAGGTTGTAAAGGCTTTGGTTAGAAATATTACTTTTGTTTGAGCCCTTCCAGGCATAGCAAAGCACCTGCACCTACAGTGTATTTTTCTGCTACTTTATTTGTTCACATTTTTGAGGTCAGCTGATGCAGGGATATGTTGAGTGATGGCCAGATCCTCCCAATTCTGCAAATGAAGAACATTTGCAGAGGGACTGGGAAGAAAAGGTTAATAAACTGTAGTTGCTGGGCTGTTGGATTGTGTTTACAGGCAGGGGAGAGGGACCCCAAAGAGGTGGTGGTCACCAGTGCCATGGCCTGAAACCTCTGAGGGCTGGGCACACTCACTAACACTCCTTGGTATTGCCAGGTAACCTGGTGGGTTGTTCTGCTGATCAAGGACTGACCTGTAAGTACTCTACTGTGGAGAGCATGCCAGAAGGCAGGCATGAGATTATCAGCAAGCCAAGGATAACACCCAGAGTCCAGGGGTGTGGTCAGCCTTGGAATGTTGCACAACTCAGCTGGACATGCTGGGAGCTATGGATGTTCTTGAGAGAAATGAAGCGGGATATGATGAAGTGGGACAAAAAGCTCTTTAAGGACCAAAGGATCTAAGGAATGCAAGTATGGGGAAAAAAGGTCAGTGCTATTGGAATTACTTTAACAGAACAACTTTTTTTTCCCCATTTTTCCTAACGTAATTGATGTAAATGCCCTTAATGATAACTGCAGAGCAATGGCTGTCATTCCACAGTGTGCTACAAGTTTACACACCAAACTGTCTCTAAAAATTCAACTTCTGAGAGGTAATAACTCTGTATCTTTTCTTTGTTGCCTTAATTTTCTGACAAATTAAGGAGTTCATTTGCATTAAAATAACATTTTCTCTTGCAAGGTTATTTTTGTCCCAGTCACGTTCCTCAATCTGGTTCAATGTGAAGCCTTATGAAAGTGAACAGTGTAACTCTGAGGGCAGCCGCAGGTTGAAAAGGGACAGTGAACGATGAATAAAGAACAGGAAATGTTCAAGCTAACATTGCCACAAAAAGTGTCCACTGATCGACAACCTCAAATATGCTAAAGCCCATTAGATATTCATTATACCAAGATTGGAAATTAAAAATTAAAATCATGATGACAGTAAAACCAGCAAATTTTAAGAATGTTTCAGACACTTTCTCTATCTCTCCAGAATAATGAATGTCTCCTTAGTGAATGTGGTGGGGACACCCTGGCTGGAAGCCAGGTGCCTACCAAAGCCTTTCTATTACTTCCCTCCTCAGCTGGACAGGGGAGAAAAAATATAACAAAAGGCTCATGGGTGAAGAAGAGGACAGGGAGATCACTCACCAATTACTGTCACAGGAAAAACAGAGTCAGCTTGGGGAAATTAATTTAACTTATTAACAATCATACTGGGGTAAGGTAATGAGAAATAAAAACTAAATCTTAAAACACCTTCCCTGCCACCCTTCCCTCCTTCCTGGGCTCAACTTCACTCCCAATTTCTCTACTTCCTCTCCCTACAGCAGCACAGGGTTTGGGGGTTGCAGTTCATTTGAACCAAGAAATAATTATTATTAACACTAGAGGCTGTTCCAGGATCAAAACAACAGGATCTTCAAGTTTCTCCAGCCACTAAATCACTCCATTTCAACCTTGACAACCTCAGAAGTTTTAAACACCCAGTTGGATAAAGCCCAGAGTGGCATGGTCTGATTTCACAGCTGACGCAGCTTTGAGCAAGAGGTTGGACTAGAGACCTTCCAAGGTCCCTTCCAACCTGGATTATCCTAAATTCCTTAATTCGTGCTTCTTGTGCTAATAACTGAAACTTCCATTTGGATTAAGGCCAACAAACAAAAGCTGAGCATCAACAGTGAGTGCCCTAGCTCACCGGGGTGCCCTTGCTCACTGACTTTCCTTAGGAAGCTATGGACATTTTGTTGAAAGCACTGTGAGAACTGGTTTTAGTAAAGTAATTTTTTTTTCCAACTATTGGGACACAGAATTGGCTCTTCCAAATCACAGAAGGTACTGGAGGAAAGTTGTTTTATATTACCTGGGGATTTTAGTGGGAAGCAGAAGGTAGCCTGAGCGCCAGGAGAGCAGAGCCTGTGCTGCCAGGAGTTGAGAGGTCCACATTGGCAACTGAAACATGCTGAGTTAGTCTTTTGCATCTAGGCTGCTGTGTGACACACAGGGCTCTTGGAGCCATGTTTCAACATGCATGTACTGCTCCATTTACCACCTTTCTAATCTTTATGTTGCCTCAGTTACATCTTTAGGTGGCTAGAAAAGAAAGAAAAGCCCAGAGAGAGACACACATCTGGAAGACTCAAGCAGAGACATTAGGTCAGTGGAGCAGGATGGATGCACAGGAAATTGGAATAGAAATCTACATTGACAACTAGGTCTGGCATAGCAATGAGGAGTTTTGCCTCTCTTTTCTACAGAAATCCTGAGGGACTGTATTCAGTGCACATAAAGGAGATAAAAAAATTCAGTGCTTTTGAAGAAAGAAGGAGCCAGGTGTTTGGGAGGCAATTCCGGTGCTTGAATATGGATGTTTCGGAAAGTGCTGGATGTCTAGGATGTCTGCATGGGGTTGGTATATGATAGAGTACCTCTGAGAGGTGTGGTCTGGAGCCAAGCAAGATACCCTGGGAGTTTATGAACCACTCCCAGACACTACAGGGGCAACTTTGCCCCGTGATATTAGCACTAAGGTTGGAGGGTGGGGGCATAATCCTACTGTGAAACTAGCAATCTTTGGGTTTAGTAGAGCATACAGACTGTGAAACTATACTTTATAGCTATAAAATGAAATACAGAATTATAGTGAAGGAAGATAAGGAAAAGAGTCTCCTGGAAATTAGTCTGTTAAAACAGCCCAGGTTTTAAGAACTCAAAAGGAGAAGCTGTTGATTTCTTCCAGAAGAAATTGTTAAAAGACAATTTTCTGATTTTTAAGTCTTTGAAAAATAGAATAAAGGAGACATGGGTCCATATTTGAAATGAATACATCAGAATGTATTACTAAATGTATTGGACCTCGGCTTAGTTCTGTTTTTAAAGAAAATTCCTGCTTGTGTTTAGAGAGAGTAGGAATGCTGTGTAAAGATCTGTGCTACCTTGGCAACAGCTAAAGCAGATGAGCTAGAGGAAAAGGTTGTTGTTTTTACTGTTTTGTGTTTCTTCTGGAAAAAGGAATTATCTATGGGTAAAATAAGAGGTGGAAGAAACCAAACCTGCCTCTCTATACTAATTTTTGCTGACTTTCTGACCTGTTAAAAATCTGCATGTTCATAACAACTTCCAAATTTTTGAGAACTCTGTATTCCTCAAAGCTTAGTTAAAACCCATCTATATTTTAGCCTTTCATAACTATCTCAAAGGCAACATAAGCTAGAAATATTCAGCACAAAATAACTTTTTAAATTAAACACTCTCCTTGTAGAAATATTTCCTCTTCCTTCCCTGAAGTATGGAGGAGGGAAAACACACATTTAGTCAGAAATGCAATGCCATACAGCTCTGATCTATCATTCCTATTGTAATATTTATAACCACCAGGGATTATTGTATTGTTCATTAACAGTAATTTTACTGACAGTGATTTACAAATGTGATTCAGTCCCTCAGAAATCTTTTTTTCCTGTGAAAATATATCAGATGATCCACTATGAGGTTACATGACTTACTCCCAATCAGTGGTGAGCACAAGGGCTAGATGGTGAACTTGGGCACACTTATTGGGCACTTCTGAAAACAAAGGGCTGTAACTATTTAGTTGTGGTTTTGTTGCATGTGTTAGCCTACTTAGCTGTTCTCTGGAGCTGTGTAATTCTTTTTGTATGAAAAACTTTCATAGATCCTGGGTTTCAGGAAGTACCTCAGAAAGGTTGGTGATACAATGGGTGAGAACATTTCTCTTGCAGAGAAAGGCTGCTTCAAAGCTTCGTTAAATTAAAAAGGGAAGGGTATAAGTGAACAAATAGTATAAAATGCCAAATCCCTTGAATATTGTTCTAGGGTTGCTTTGAGGCATATTGTATCAAGGTGCAGTTTGGACAAAGGAATGAAATATGAGGGTATACCCCTCAGTTGTTTTTTTTTTTCACAATAAACCTTCTGCTAATATTTGAAAGTGTTTGGCAATAAAAGTAAATGAGATCTGTAACTATAGGACCATTAAGAATTTAAAATCTGCTACCTACAAGACCTGCACATAGTGATGTGCTCACAGCAACAAATGCCTAAGTTAAATTTAGACCTGAATATCTGGTTTAACATTTTGTATTCCTGGAGATTTCTATTATGTTAACTCTGTGCAGCTTTTCCCTTCCCTTTTGTACGTGATGGATTAGTAAACAGAGTAGAACTTCCTGTACTTGTTCAGCAACTTTTACCATTATAGTTCATGAGCAGAGAAAGAAGAAGAATTAAAAAACTAACAAACTAATCTGAAAACAGAGACAATCACTGCCTTTCTCCCCCTCCCAGCCCACACTTCAATTTCTGCTGTTCAAACACCTCTGAGAAAGTTTTAAGTTGTTCATTTTTACTGAGTGATTTTTTTCTCCATTCCCAGCTTATTGAATAATTTGATTGAGACTATTTCTCTTTATGAAGCTATTTCAAATGAATATAAATAAATAATTCTTGGAGCAGGGACATGAATCTGATTCTTCCATCTTCAGAAAATATAATCAATTGCAAAGTTTATAATGTCAATCTCACAACTCCTCCTCTTTCTCCTCATGAATACTGAATTATTTGCTGCCGTTCTCAAGTATCCTCAATCTTTAAATGTCCAGGACCTTAATCTTCATGGACACCTCATTTGTGCCCCCCTTAGACTTAATGCCACTCTGCTCCAGAACCTGGTGTCAGGAGTCCTTGGGTAACTTTGTGTCCCCCTGAACCAAGGAGATAACTTTCTGATTATCTTAAAGGAAGGCACATTACTCTCACACAATGCACTGAAGTCACTGTGGATTCTTTTTTTTTTCCTGTGTGTACTGTAGTGTGTTTGCTCAAAATGTTTTGACAACTGAGAAGGAAAATATTCGAATGGGGGAAAACTGACAACAAACTCACTCTGCAAGGCTGGCAGGGTATTTTCTGTTCTTTTTGGCATTCCCCATGTGAGTACAGGTAAGGTTAACCATGAGTGCTCATTGTCCAAAGCTCAGCCAACAACTAGCATTTAGGTTAGTGTTAGGTTAGGAGAGAGAGAAATCTAGGACCTACAATAGGAGTGGGACTGCAGAAGTACTGCAGAAATGAATGGTCACCCAAATGAGTTGTTCCTTGAGAACTTTTTCATGGGAACTGTGGTTGGTCGTCAGGGTCCAAGACTCAGCGTGTGTCTAGGGTTCAGGTTTGGGCTAGGAGACTCACAGACTGTGCCTGCTCTTTTGGAGATAGGGTGAGCCCTATTATGCCTATACATGTGTTTATCACACTTCTTACACTGTGTCTTATCAGCACTTTGTGTTTTCCCATGTATATGTTATTGGGTCAGCGTGTTTTTTCACACAGGTATCTTGGGCTTTGTCAACAGCATTTACTTTCGGAAAGCTCTGAGTGTATTGTTGAGCTTAGGGTCCATTTGCTGCCATGTCTGACTTCTGGTTTTTGATTTTGTTTACTTGATCTTTATAATTGGTCCAAAATTATGTTTTGTAGTTCTTTCTTAGTAAGGTAAGGGGTAGAGGCTCAAACTTTGCAAGTGGCATCAAGATTTTCCCTTCCCTTTCTCAAGTTCTTTGGTGCCTTTGAGGGCAAGCACTAGCTTACAGCAATAACATAAGCAGGAATGCTGTTACTTCACCTTACAGGTATTTTAAATAATACCAGGGTAGGATACATCCCTGAATGTACTGGTTTAAGATTCCCACTCAGCCCAGCTTTCAGGCTCAGTGGGTCCCTTTCGTAAAGGCACAAACAGAGGAGATGCTGAAAAAAACGGAGAGATGAAGATGGCAGATGTAGGTCAGGGGCAAATTTGCAAGTCACACAGGTGGAGGGGAAGTGAAATGTGCCTGATGGAAACAGTGTTGTCTGGGACCCTGATTATTGCTAGGTATAAATAAGTAAAGAATGATTATACACTGGTTTGTAGTATGTGCAAAATAAATGCAAAGCTTGGTCTTATTTGCTTACACTCACAAAGCTCAATAGTTTTTATCATTAGATGAAAGGCCTCCTGCCAACAGGGGCAATATTCAGATAATAGTTTGCTCACATTTTTCAGCTTTGCAGAATTTGCACTCAACATTGGATCTGTTGCTGAGAAAATGATTGTCTATTAACATAATTTATTCCTGTGCCTAGCTGGCTCACTGCCTAGCTTGGCAATATCTCCCCTGTTGCACTGTCTTGCAGATAGTGATGGATGGGATTGAGCCTCACTGCAGATTTGTACAGGGAGAGAAGCAGCAAAAGTGCTGTTTGGAGTGAGAGTAACATGCTTTGGCGCCAGGAACGACACAGGGCTCCCTGTGAGGTGGCAGCGATGGCTGGGAAAGCTTAAGCCTTGTCCCTGCATTGAAATGTTGCATCTCCCTTAACCTCCTGCAGCACTCATGGTGTCTGTCTACAGAGCTGAATGATCACAACTCACACAGTTTACCTGAGGTACGAGGAAAAATGAGAGACTATAAACTTCCTGACTTTTGTGATGTGATGTGTATATTTGCCAGATTGGAGTAGGGTGAAAGGAGATTGTATCCCCTCCCCTAAGCACTGTGGGCTCCATGGGAATTCTCTGTTGTCTGACAAGGGATTGCTGTACTCCGTCTCCACTGCAAAATTCAAAGAGCTTAATGTGCTAATGTTGTAAGACCCATTTAATATCCATTGCAGGAGTCTAATGTCATGTGAACTGGCAGGTCTAATGGTATCAAATAGCACAATGCATCTATCAAGTGGCAGGCAATACCCTGAGCCCAGTGAATAGCTAAGATAACCTGTATCCATTGATAAAAAATAAAATGCTAGTGATTTTATCAAGACCAGCTTGCACAGAGTCCTGGATTCATCTGGGATAGAGTTAATTTTCTTCCTAGTAGCTGCTATGTTGCTGTGTTTTGGATTTAGCATGAGAATGATGTTGATAGCACACTGATGATTTAGTTGTTGCTAAGTAATGCTCATACTAAATCAAGGACTCTTCAGCTTCCCATGCTCTGCTGGTGCAGAAGAAGCTGGGTCGGGGCACAGCCAGGACGGCTGACCCAAACTGGCCAAAGGGATGTTCCATACCATTTGATGTTCAAAGAGGTATTCCATACTACACGATGCCATGCTCAGTATATAAACTGTGGGGAGCTGACTGGGGCCAGCGATTGCTGCTTGGGGATGGGTTGTGTGTCAGTCAGAGGGTGGTGAGTAGTTGCATTACTTGTTTTTCCTGGCTTTTGTTCCTCTGTCTCTTTTTTGTTGTTTTCCTTTTTACTACAATTTATTATTATTATTGTCATCATTACTATTATTATCATCATTACTATTATTATTATATTTTATTTCAATTTTTAAACTGTTCATATCTCAACCCATGAGTTTTTCTCACTTTAGCCCTTCCAATTCTCTCCCCCATCCCACTGTGGGGGGGGAGCTGGGAGGGTGAGCGAGCAGCTTTGTGGTGCTCAGTTGCTGGCTGGTGTTAAATCATAACATGCAGTCAGATTGTATTTCTTTGTTAAAGTGAGAATTTCCTGCTTCAGAAAACAACTTTTCCTGAAACCCGGATAGATCAGAACTACTGCTGAAAACAGCTAAACTGCAAAAGAAATACATGAATTTTCAACTGGCTGATGACAGTTTTTGAGAGGTGGGCTGGAGGAACTGTTGCTTGAGTAGGTTCTCAGAAATGGTCTTGGGGTTCAACTAATAATAGTTACAGGGCTGATCTCAATATGTAAGATAGGAGAGCGCTGACGAAGCACGCTAATAACATAAATTGCATGATCTTCATTACAGAGAACAATGGGAACATCCTGCAGAAAGCACTGGACAATATTAAGAGAGGAACAGAAGTGGAATAATAAAAGGAAAAAACTCCAAGTCATGAAGCACTTCTGTTCCCCAAGGTGATGCTTCTTTATTCTCCCTGCAGTAGCGGAGGCACAGAGGAGCTGTTCAACAGCACACAAAGCTCCACTTAAGGCTCCCTCACTGATACGCACATGAATGTCCTCTAAAGCTTTGCTGTTTGTTGCATTACTCCTACCAGACCTCTTCAGCTCGATTTAGTCACTCCCTTCTCTTAGCAATTGAAATACTGCTCTTTTCCCTGTGCAGCAGCTCTAAGTTCTCATGACTAGGCAAAATGTGAAGGTCTAATGGCCAAATACTATTTACCAGTACTGCTCCCTTTGTGCATTAAATACTTAATGGACATATTTGCATTTCAAACGAACCGGCTCTGTGCCCTGAAAGCACTTTGCTTCTAGCACCTTGAGACATTGTAGCAGCCATTTAGAAAAAAAGGCAGACATTTGCCATCTCCAGTGCTTCCAATCGCTATTGTTTACACTGTTGTCAAGGGTATTTGCAATAATGCAGCCTTTCTTGCACATTTTCACCCCCAGCTTTCACAAGTATGGCCTTTGAGAAAAGCCCAACTGTCTCCAATGATTGGAAGCTCATAGTATGCGTGGGTGGCTGGTTGCTTTCCCAAAGTCTAATAGGTATTTCTTTGACAGCTGCTTCTTTCATCATTTCTTATCATACAGGTAACCGATTATTTTACTCTGGAGTTGATTAAGTCTCTGATGCATTTTGCAAAAAAATAAAAGATGTTGTGAACTGTCATATTATGTCTGCAAAACATATTTGCAACTACAAATAGTCATCCCCACCAGCAGCTGGAAATGTTTCAGTCACTACTAATTTTTCTATTGCTGAGCCACATGCTGATGGCTCTGCGCAGGCAGGGGAGGCCTTAGTGCAGAGTGCATCAGAGGCAGAATCTGTCATCCCTATAAATTAGTAATAATTCCTTGTGTTCTTTTAATGCCTTTCACCAAAGGGATATACTCACAGCTTTACTGGGTAACGGTGCAGTTTTCAAACAGCACATTGGGATCTGAAAACAGAATAGGCTAGAAGGTATGATTAACTATATAATGTTCAATTGAAAGGAGATGGAACTCGGAGGAAGTGTTATTTATCCAGGTTGTTCAAGTTAGCATCTCTACTACATGGGCTTCCTAAATCTCAGTTTAATTTAGAACCTCTGACAACAGCTGTAGACCTATCTCAAAAGCTACATTAAACTATAAACTCAAATTTCAACCTTCTGAAAAGCCTGGCTTTTCTCATGGACTATTCCAGTGAATGATCCCAGCATCACTGATTTGTGTCATGGAAGGCTATACAAGCGTGACATAATACTGAAGCTGGCAGAGGAACTTGCCCAGCCACTCTCCACCATTTATCAGCAGTTCTGGTTAACAGAGGAGGTCCCAGATGACTGGAGGCTTGCCAATGTGACACCCATCTACAAAAATGGCCAGATGGAGGATCCAGGGTACTACAGGCCTGTCAGCCTGACCTCAGTGCTGGGGAAGGTTATGGAGTGGTTCATGTTCAGTGAACTCACCAGGGAAGTGCAGGACAGCCAGGGGATCAGGCCCAGCCAGCATGGGTTTAGGAAAGACAGGGCTTGCCTGACCAGCCTGATCTCCTTCTATGACAGGGTGACCCACCTAGTGGGTGAGGGAAAGGCTGTAGATGTTGTCTACCTGGACTTCAGTAAGACTTTGACACTGTCTCCCACAGCATTCTCCTAGAGAAGCTGGCGGCTCACAGCTTGGACAAGTGCACTCTGCGCTGGGTTAAAAACTGGCTGGATGGCCAGGCCCAAAGAGTGGTGGTGAATGGAGTCAAATCCAGTTGGTGGCCAGTCATGAGTGGTGTTCCCCAGGGCTCAGTGCTGGGACCAGTCCTGTTCAATATCTTCATTGATGATCTGGATGAGGGGATGGAGTGCACCCTCAGTAAGTTTGTGGACGGCACCAAGTTGGGTGGACGTGTCGATCTGCTGGAGGGCAGGAAGGCCCTACACAGGGACCTGGACAGGCTGGATCGATGGGCTGGAGCCAACGGTATGAGATTCAACAAGGCCAAATGCTGGGTCCTGCACTTGGGTCACAACAACCCCATGCAACGCTACAGGCTTGGGGAGGAGTGGCTGGAGAGCTGCCTGGAGGAAAAGGACCTGGGGGTGTTGGTTGACAGCCAGCTGAACATGAGCCGGCAGTGTGCTCAGGTGGCCAAGAAGGCCAATGGCATCCTGGCTTGTATCAGTAGTGTGGCCAGCAGGAGCAGGGAGGTGATCGTGCCCCTGTACTCGGCACTGGTGAGGCTGCACCTCGAGTACTGTGTTCAGTTTTGGGCCCCTCAGTACAGGAAGGACATTGAGGTGCTGGAGCGTGTCCAGAGAAGGGCAACAAAGCTGGTGAAGGGTCTGGAGAGCAGGTCTTATGAGGAGCGGCTGAGGAAACCGGGGTTGTTTATCCTGGAGAAGAGGAGGCTGAGGGGAGACCTTACCGCTCTCTACAACTGCCTGAAAAGAGGTTGTAGTGAGGTGGGTGTTGGTCTCTTCTCCCTAGTAACAAGTGATAGGATGAGAGGAAATGGCCTCAAGCTGCACCAGGGGAGGTTTAGGTTGGATATTAGGAAGAATTTCTTTACTGAGAGAGTGGTCAGGCATTGGAACAGGCTGCCCAGGTGGAGTCATTATCCCTGGAGGTATTTATAAGACGTGTAGACGTGGCATTCAGGGCATGGTTTAGGAAGCATGGTGGTGTTGGGTTGACAGTTGGACTTGATGGTCCTGGAGGTCTTTTCCAACGTTAATGATTCTATGATTCTAGAAATAGTAGGTTGTTTTTACTAAAGGAATTGGTGGAGGGTTTTGTTTGTTTTCTTTTTTTTTGTTTGTTTTATTTTTTATTTTCATACTGTCCTAAAAGCAGAATGGCAGTGCAAGAACTGGTGAGTTTCCTTTTCAAGGAGAAGTCTAATCTGGAACATGCTTCACTTCTGAAATGATAAACTTCAGAAATTAATTTTGCCTTGCCCTTCCTAGGTCAAACGTCCTGCTATTCTGTTGCATGAGCAGCTTGGGCAGTCATTTTGTATTATTTTCATATTTCTGCTCCTGAGTTAGACATTACATGAAGCATTTGCAGTGGGAAAGAGGCCAATTGTCAGATATCATGGTCAAAAATCACCACAATCAGTATACTGCAGTGGAAAGCTCAAAACTAGATGCACGTGTTGGAAATGGTGTGTGTATGTAAGTAACTGTAGTGAACTTCAGACTGCGTTGCAATTACCTTGACAGTCACAGCAGATAAAACTGGATATATATCCAAATGTAGTCTGTTTTTCTGCTGAAAACCCAGGGGAACTCTAATGACAATAATTCTTCAATGGGAATACACTTAATTTCTATTGGAAGAACTAAGTATTCAAATACATGCTGATAGGGATTTGGTGATTAACTAAGTTGTACAAACATGCATGTTTGGCTTTCAACACTGAGAGGTCTGAAAGATTCAGGACACTGCTCCAGCTGAGAAGTGGTGTGATTTACAACACCGATTTACAACAGCCAGTGTTTGGATTATGATTTTATTTTTGCCTTTTCATGCTTTGACAGTATTCTGAAGTGAAACCATGTGTTAATTTATTGTCATCTCTTTGTTAGCAATAGGAGATGTCAGAGCCTTGCTGGAATCTGCTGCAGACAATTTGTTTTTCACTCCATGCAGAGCAATGGGTTTTGAGCACTGGTGTTCAGCAAGAAGATATTCTATCTGCTCTTTCCAGAATGTGTGAGCTGACAAAAAAGAACATGGTGAGAATTTAGAGACAGATTCCCTTAGTTATGCCATAGCTCCTTCAGAGAACGATTGTACCAAAAGTTAATGTAACCCAAATACCCTTCAAAGACTGACCAGTCACATGGTGTTGGGTTGTCACAGGGTGACTCTGCATCCTGACACAAGGTTGGAGATCTTTTCCTGGCTGCACAGTGATAACTGTTAATGGATCACACTTGCTGGTATCTTACACTCACATATTACTACAGCTATGTACAAGATATTTTACTAAATGTTGGAGGAAGGGAAATCTCTTTTCCTATTAAAATGACTATGAAACCAGAAAATTTCTGGAGGAACGGATTTTAAAAGAAAGATTTTTCACAAAAGATCTGGGGAATTTAACAGAAAATATTTTAAAGATGTCAATTCTGATCTTGAACAAAGGAGGAGACATCCTGACTGCTGACAGCTTAGCAGGAGACCCAGATTCACTCTGGTTCTGTCTGGCCAACTAAATAGTTTATTATCTTTACAAAGTGGAGCTCCAAAAATGAGAGGATGAAAGAGCCCAACTCACTACATTTTATCCCCCAGGCACTTGTTTAAGGAGGATGCCTTGTTCAAAATCCCTAATCTGTGCTACCCATTTCCAGGCAGATTTCTCCTGTGTGTGTAATGCATGTGTCTGTGGTTTGGTATCTTGCTTTCATTATAAATATCAAGATTCTTTAATTCCAGATGGGAATTTCACTTCTTTCTGCCCTTCCCCATTTTTCTGTGAAACAGAAATTTTGCCTTCTAACCAGCTTTGTTAATTTTGAAAAATGTTCTCATTTAAGTTAATCATGTCACCTTTGAACTTATGTACCATGACTTTTGCAACCGCTGTAGAACATAAAGCATTATGTTGTATTGCACGCGACAGTTTTCTGCAGCAGGCAGAAAAGGCTTTTGGCAGGATGTCAGGGCAGGAACAAGTGAAGAGGAAATGAGCGGATGTGAGTTCTGGAAGAGAACATAACATTGCTAAGGAAAACAAACAGAGGAGAAATGCTGCTGCTAGGAAGGAAAGAAGGATGGAGGAGGAGAAATGGTGTTGCTGGGAAGGAAGGATGGAAGGATGGAAAGAAGGGAAAAAGAGGGGTTTAGTTTTCCAAAAGGAAAAAGAGTTCCAAAACAAATAATGAATAAGGATTCCTGCCTGAGTCAGGATACGCCAAAACTGTGTTTTATCTGGGGTTTTCATTTAAAATCTTATAAAACCTACATAGTTTACACAGTTTGGATCCTTATTTTACCTAGCTTCAAAATAGTACCAAATCTGAAATAGTTTGATTCTGGTATTTGAAGTAAAATCTTTCCTCAATTTTTTAACCATCTTTGATCAGAATTCATTTATCCTAAGTCAAACCTTATTAATATATTCTATTTAACCCTTAAAAATGACACAAATATACAGGGGAAATTATTTATACGTTAAACCTGTCTATGGTGATACATGATGCAAAGTGTAACGGAATGAGACTCCAGATATCTTATACTGTACAGTTATGAGCTGTAATCATGATTCAAATGTCAACTTGTAGACTACGTCTATTGTGGAAAAAAACAAGTTGCTGTCTTCTTATATTTCAAAAAAAGATTAATGTTTCCATAACGTTGCAGGAAACACCTACACAAAACTGACTCCGCTTTGTTATTTCTCCTTCCTTCTGTTTCTGGGAAATGTCCCTGTTGCTGTGCCAGCTGGCTGGAATTTCTTGGCTATAAAGGTGATCCTTTAATTAAAAAGAAAAGATTCTTAGCAGAATGATGTAAGCAGAAGGTGAGAGCATAGTTGTCTTGTGCAACGTGCGGGTACATGCTGCTTTTAAAAAAATACTTACGTTACAAATTAAAATCTTCTGTGAACAATATCCCAGCCTTTCATGGATTGCATTCATGTCTGATTCATTATGACTATTTAACCAGGTTGGAATAGTATTGCTTTGAAAATGAACTTGCAACTCTGTGCTGGTTTTGGCTGAGATACAGTTAATTTTCTTCATAGTAGCTGGTATGGGGCCATGTTTTGGATTTGTGCTGAAAACAGTGTTGATAATACAGGGATGTTTTCATTATTGCTGAGCAGTGCTGAGACAGAGTCAAGGCATTTTCTGCCCCTCACCCCACCCCATCAGCGAGTGGCTGGGGGTGCACAAGGAGATGTGAGGGGACACAGCCAGGACAGCTGACCCCAAACGACCAAAGGGATATTCCATGCCATATGACATCATGCTCAGCAGATAAAGCTGGGGGAAGGAGGAGGAAGGGGGGGATGTTTGGAGTGATGGCCTTTGTCTTCCCAAGTGACCGTTATGTGTGATGGAGCCCTGCTTTCCTGGAGGTGGCTGAGCACCTGCCTTCTGCTGGGAAGGAGTGAATGAATTCCTTGTTTTGTTTTGTTTTGCTTGCAGGTGTGGCTTTTGCTTTACCTATTAAACTGCCTCTATCTCATCCCACGAGTTTTCTCACTCCTACCCTTCTGATTCTCTCCCCCATCCCACTGGGTAGGAGTGAGAGAGCAGCTGTGTGGGACTTAGTTGCTGGCTGGGGTTAAACCATGACAAACTCATCAAAAAAAAAAAAAAAAAAAAAAGACAGAGCTGTTTAGAAAGATCTTAAGTTTTAAACTGGTTCCCTTGTTCTTGTAAAAGGTTAGTCCATTGTTTCCATCACTTGACTTTGTTACTTACTGGAAATCTCTACACAAAGTGAAAACAAAGGGAAGATAACTGGTTTTGCTTGTTTGTTTGCCCATGAGGGATAATCCCAGATACTCATGACTTGGAATTTTGGCTCTAACTAGAAGAAAAATAAAATCCTTGCTCTAGCAAAGGAGAAGAAATAAGCAAATGCAACAGTCTTGATTCTAACAGATGGGTACATCAGAAATGTCTGAAAATATTTGTTGATCTTTGTGCATCAAGTAAAAATGTGGAAACCAGGAAGGAAGCGGTGGAGGATCCTTCTAGGATTGTCCCCTAGTAATTGGTAGGACAGGACTGTGTGTATAACATGATCATGTAGAGGAACATATATTTTTCTACTCTGACAAGATGCTAACAAATATTTATGTTTGTCTATATAGACGTATATATCTGTGTGTCTATATATATGTCTATGTGTGTATATATAGAGAGAGGAGACAGAATTTCCACAAAGCAAACATTTTCTGGTCACCTTTAGTGCCACAAACCATTTGCCTGCTGTTTTGCTGGTTACTCTGGAAGAAAGTGGTTTGCTTGTTTCCAGTGCCCAGCACTGGGAGGATCAGGAACATCAAAACTTTCTGGGTGATGCCAAGGAGAACTGCCATGTGTGAGCTAGTCTGGAGCAGGTAAAGTGAGAACCTGCACGAGGAGTATTTGGGAGGGCTCTCTAGAGTACAAACAGCGTCTGGAGGGTTTGATTTAGATGACTCAGTCTAAAGAAATAAAGAAATAAGAAATCCATCTTTGAGCTCCAATATCACAGATTGAGATGAGACCTTTACAATAAATAACCTGATGACACTAGGCTGGTTGTGAGATTCATTGGCTGAAGCTCAGCTTTGAGCTCCAAGCTCAGCAAAGTTTACATGTTGTGAGAGTTAATGGAACACCCACTGCATGGATTTCTTTCTTGTCTCCTGATTTCACAGCTAGGAAAGCAAGCCTTTTACAGCCCTTTCCCTCTGGAAAAGGAAGCCAGAAAAAGGATGTGGCTACCCTATCGCGTTTGGTATGCAGATTACTGGTGAGAAAATCACTCATCTCTGCTGACAGATCTATAAGACCTCATCTGCTATAAACTGTCATTACTCTGCTGATGTGGATGGTGCTGTGAGTATTCAATTCAGCTGAGGATCTCGGCTGTGTGATTAATTGTATCACTTTTTATGTCCCTTCATCTGGTTGGTTGCTTGTTGTGCTGTTTGCCTGGGTCCAGCAGTCAGGACCTGGAGCACAGCTCTGCAGACATTGCCATACTGTCTGTGTTTTACTGATGACCAGAGGTTTTGGAGATAAGCAATGTGCAAATGCTATGCAAGCATAGAGGCAGACTTTGCCTCAAGGAGTTTATAAGCTAAGCAGAAGCCAAATATGATACACAGAGTATAGAATATAGCTTGTTATAGGGAAAGACTGCTGGAGAAGGAGATGAGTGGTGCATACAGACCTGAGCTAAAGCCTAGCAACATATACTGCAATATTTTTGTCCTCCTACTTACTTGTATAAGGATCAGGTTCCACCTTTGATTTATGAAGGCTTCACAGTTGCTTTTTGCAAAAATGCTCAGGTGACCCGATGAAACCCTTCTAGCTTACTGGCCCGCCCACTATCTTTAGGCAGTTTACCCTTCACATCAGGAAAGTGGCTTTGGTTATTGCTTTGCTCCACATGTGTGGGCAGAGGGTTCACATCACCCTTCTGCAGGGGAATCTGCTGCCTGTCTTTTGTACTCCATGACATTTCAGAGCAGTATCCCTTTAGTCAGGTAAACAGCTAATGGGAAACCACAGGGCACCTCTAAAGACACAGGGGTGCAGGTCCCAAAGAACACACCTGCAGCATACTCCCCTCTGCCAATGCAGGAACACTGCAGGAGGAAAAACAGCTATGGCCGGTTCTGCCTCTGGTCATGTATGTATAAATGCTGTTAATACCCAAAAGATATCTAGCCTTAGTTTTTTGTGGAGCTTACTTGTAATCTCAGGTAATGTGAATGGGAGAAATGGATTTCTGCATTTTGACAGCTCCATTCTCTGCAAATTAGCCATAGTTTGAAGTCTGCCTTAGTTTGCAGCACAGTCGCTAGGCTGGCATACTTTAGCATACAAAGCTCAGCACTAGTGGATCTACAAACCTGGATAACTCAATTTGTTTGCAGGGATCAGAAAAACCAGCCCAACCTTGCTAAACTGAGTTGATAAGTAACATGTAGGGGAGGTAAATATAGCACAGCAGCAAAACTCAGTCAGATCTACCCCTTCAGGGAACATCAAGAGTCCTGAAGCATTTTGCTGGAGTTTGATGTAGCAGCTTTGCCACAATGTCTGAATGCTTTGGACTTGCTTATCATCAGACTGAAGAGAGCGTGCTTTCAGCAGGCTACTTTGCTGCTTGTGTTTTTTCTGGTCTGTATCCCATTACAGTCATGTTCTGCAATATTTAACTGCTCAGCGGGTTGCTGGACCACAACCAGATCCCAGCTCCCATCCCAGTACACTAGCATTACTTCTAAGCAAGTGATATATCCCCACAGTGGAGATTGCCATCAGGTGCAACCTCACCTGTGTGAAGACAGCAGCCTGCAGAGTTCAGATTTAAAGTGTTGCTGGGGTGCTCTCACTCCCTGTGCTTTCTCATTGCAGTTATGCCTATCTGCCTCAGGGCTGTTACAGTATACAGGGATGCCCTCTCCTCCCTCTGTCCCTGGTCATGCATTCCTGCTGCAAGGGGCATCCAGCTGAGGGGAGACGCTGGTTCAGCCATCTGCAGGGTTTATGAGTCAGAACCCAAAGACTGTACTGTAGAGTGTGAGTCTTTAGTAGCTGCCTATTCACCCAGAGTTACTGCAGTTACAGGGGAGTGACAAAAGTAAGCTTTTGTGACCGCTTTAAGGCACTTTGTTCACAGCTATGTATCAGCCAGCCAGAGGCATAACTTTTCAGCTCAAGATGTGGAAAATTTGAAGTATGCTAAATGCAAGAAGGAAAGAAGATAAACCTTTAGAGGAAACTGAAAAGTGTGGAGTACTGAGAGGGAATTTAAAAAAAAAAAAAAAAGTGATGATAGAAAAAGGCTGGTTGTGTATAACCTCTAAAGAAAAACAGAGGTTCTAGCTAAATGGCATTTATTCTCAGGTTTTATTTAGTTTTATGTTGATTAGGATTGTTGATGAGTTCAGGTGTACTTTTGCTGTTGACTTGTTACCGGGAGGTAATTTGTTTTGAAAGCAAAGCTCTATCCTCTGGTGAGTTTTCCTGGACTTTCAATATGATTTTTTTCCTACTGTGACTTTGAGAACTGCGGGATTTGGGTTGCTAAGAGCTTTTTACCCCCTTATTTCTCTGAAAAACAGACTATCAAATGCTGACTATTCTTAAGCAGTGAATTTTAGGGTTTTCATAAGGAATGTGCTAAAATTCTCCCAAATCCTTCCGGTTATCTGTCTGAGAAAAGGCTTCAAATATTATGTAACTATGAGGATTTTTTAAAGCTGTGTTCCACTGCAATGATGAGATCCTTATTTCAGGACGCTCTAACTCAGTAGGAAAGACAGCTATTTTTGTTGGATTGTTGGTACAAAATATTCAGGTAACTCTGAGTAACTCAGTTAATCTTGTTCTAACATGTAAGGGGCCCAGTGGAAAACCTGACAAAGATTTTCTGGAGGTGTCTCTCCTCTGGCTATTCCAAAGTCTTTATTAACTTCCATACATTTACCCTTTCTTTTTGTGTTTTCACTATCCACATTGAAAACAAGACAAATCTACTTGGAAGTCTTTGAATGATCCTGAAGTGCAAAGATGCTTCTCTACATTTTTTTTTCTTAAAGATTGCACATTCTCAGACAACAGCAGATGGGATAAAATCATATGACTGATATTACTCAATATCCTGACACTTCAATCTTAGAGACTCTGTTGTAAAAATAGATCGGTTTTTTCCTAGCTTGCTTTCTTCTAGCTTCTTTAAGAAAATATGTACTGCTGTTCAAGATAAAAATACTCTTATCTTAGAACATGACATCTATAACATTATATACAGTATATTAAATCAATGACAAATTATTTGAACTCTTATGGGTTTACGGCCATTTTGTTCTTGTTAGGCAAAGACGGCTGCTAAAGGTACTGAGTAGTGGAAAATGAATAGCTAAAAGTGTAGCATATATTTTAACCTTTAGCCTTTTTGTTATATGATCCTAATCACAACCCTAGTTCTAAGCTTTTTTTTGTTTCTATCAACATCTTATACATCATGCTCCTACTGCATTTTTATTTGGATACATATGTTTGAAAGAAACTGATAATATTGCTTAAAGGTGATCCAAAACTTTTGTTCTTTGTAACATAAGAAATAGCTTTAAAGGTTTAGTCTTTGCCATTCAACCAATGCAGACGAGACAGGTTAGCAGTGTAAGGTAGACACACATACACACTTCTTGCCCACAAAGCTTACAGTCAAAATAATAAATGAAGAGAAAACCTTCAGCATATACAGAAAGAAATTGTTTCTGGTTTCTTCCTACTATTTTGTAGGTAATTTCTCAGCTGAAAACAAAGGTATCTGCTTGCACTTTGTTTCTTTTGTGAGATGAAAGAATGGGTGCCCATGGTGTGATTAGAGACATGAAAAGCCTTCTGGATAGAAACAGCACTTACCCTCCAGTAGCCCATACACTGGATAGTATCTGTGGCAGGTGAAAAGCCCTGTGCCTTTGATAGGTTGGGTACTTTAAAATAAAGCATTTTTCTGTAAATGTTACAGCTCTGCAAAACCTGACAAGTTACAAAATCCCATTAACAATGTTTTCTCTTCCATGTTCCTGAAACACTAATAACATCAGCTTTTTTTTGTCACTGAACCAGAAACATATTAAGAACTGAAGAAGTGGTTCCCAAAAAGCAGCAAATCACACTGAATTTAAATGAGAGCTCTTCATATTAAAGAGAAGCAGAAACACATACCTTGACTGCAAATTCACCACTGAGCAGGTACAAATGAGTGAAGTGCAACACGTCTCTGGGAACAGCCAAGCTCCTTCTGTTGTATGAATGAGTGTAACTTCTGGTTTTCTGCCCCGCCCTGAACAGAACAGACTAATCCCTCTGTTGATGACATCATATTCCTGGATTTTCTCCCATACTATATTCTAAAAGCAACGTTTGACTACTGTATCCAGTATAAGACCGCTGATATTTGAATGTGGGTGGTATGCAACACAAATCCAGCTAAAATATTGATGTGCCATGGTATGCGTATGAAAGTTATGTGTTTGCACAGCAGCTTCCAGAATTGTGTGTGAGCATGTGTGCAGACATACATACAAACCTGATCTGGATTTTGGGGGATGGTGAGTGCATTTTTTTTGTATTGTTGTTAGACACAACCAAGAGTTAAACAAGTCAGCTTTTGGCCAACTTGGATTTTTAAAACAGAAAAAATCAAATATCTCATTTACAATCTTACAGACTTTTCTTTCACGGTAGAAAATTCACTGTTTATGTTTCTGGAAGACACTGTTCTTCCTCAGCAGAAGTCTCTAGCTACTGAGTCTGCTGAGAACTAATACAAGAATCCAAATACCATATAAAGATTTAAATTGGAGCAAAATTTCTTCAAGCTTATGGATGAGATCTTTATATGAAACAGAATGATACACTATGAGTAGAGCCTTTTTCCTACTACACTGACCTTTATTCTGCATTTGAGATAATTTACAAAGAACTGATTTTACCCTGTTTGTAAGAGGCATAGCTGTTTTTCCTCTAGTATTTATGCAATTAAACTGATATCTGAAATGGCAACCATGGTTGTAGAATTCCACACAAAGGATGCACCTTCATTTAAATAAGAAGTGAGCAGAGAGAAAGAACAGTCTGCTCTCCTAGTTTCCGACAAAATACTAACTCTGAAAAGATTCAAGAAAAGACTCAGAGCTATTTGTGTTATATGTGGTCTATATTGAGATCAGTGGTATCTACCAGGGAAAGTACTTGGCTCCCACTCTCCATTGGTTCTTCATTTATAGTTCTAGGGCAATACTCTTACTCACACTTTTCCCAACAGGAAGAACTTCTTTGCTTTCTAGTCATTTCCCTTTCTTTCTCCGAATCTGTCATAGTAGTTGCTCAGGACATTTTCTTTATTGCAGCTAGTTGAGTCACACTCTCCTATCAGCAATATCTTCACCTGGTCTGTCTCTGCTTTCCCTCCACCTGTTCTATTTGATTGTGTAATCTTGGGACTCAAATCTAAAAGGTCTTCATTCTGTATTTTTTTTCCCAGTTCTCTTTTAAGTCCTCCTGTACCTGAATAAACATTTTAGGAGAATCTCTAGATTTGTTTTTTGGTTGGCCATGGATTTAGTACAAACATTAACTTAATTTTGCAAATACAGTGCAGCAAAATTCTGTTTTGTTTTAAGGCATCTATGTGTTCATGGGAGAGACTCTACTGTGGTAATGTAATAAAACCCAGCTGTAGCCAGACCTGCTCACTTACACCTGAGGAATGCAGACAGCTTCTAAAGAGCAGAAGAAGAATGCTCTACAGCCTTTTCAGGAGGCTGAGGCAGGTGTTGCCAATGGCTAGTCTGGTATGGAGAGTTACTGAAAGGGGAGATAATTGCATGTAATCATCTCAAAACCTTTAGGGAGGCAAAGGTCTGCATTAGTGCTTCAGGGATGTGGGGGAGGTAACACATGAGCCAGATTTACTGGGCATAATGCAATACTTTGGTCAATATTCTCTTCAAATTTAAGTATCAGTGATATAAAAATGTGGAATCTTCAGTATCTTTGCATAAAGCTGGAATAGGTCAAACTCAAGTGAGTGAGAGAAATTTCCCTTTCCTCCCCCCGTTATTTTCTGGTTATGGAGGAAAAAAAATGTTTGGATGGACGAAAGATGCCACACCTGAGAGTCATAACCTGTAATTGTGAAAGGTTTAATCACTTTGAAGTGGGTTATATGGGAGCTTTCCTGCTCAGTTAACATTTCTCTAGGAAACTGAGAGAGAATGTATCTGAATATTGAACTCTGTTAATTTGAGACAGCAAACAGTGAGTAAAAAGTAAATATAATAGGAGAACTGGTTGCCTTAGTAGTTGTTTAGGGCTGTTGCCAGCGTGTTCTGGGGGACAAAAATCTTACCTCATGATTTTACTGATTAATTGTAGACATTTTTCAAGTGTGTTTTGCTCTTTCCCACTCTACTGGTAAAACTATGGCTGTCTTTGCATTCCTAGGTTTGGAAGAGGAGTAGTCCTTGGCTTTTTGGTGGGGACCTACAACTTTGAGTGTTAGTGTTTGAGTAGGAGTCTCCATGTGGGCAGGTGACTTGCACTATTGACCATGACAATGAAAGAAGCTATGCTCAGAAGAAGAGCAGCTCTTAAGGTCTGTCTGTGTGTATGTGTGTGCTAGTCAGGCTCCTAGAAGACGCTTTTCTTGTAGCTAAGTCTTGTGTATCTAGTTCCCTTACAAATTCAGTGTTTTCCCAAGACTCACTGGGGGACTGCAAAAATGATCTGAGGGCTGGAGCACCTCTCCTATGAGGACAGGCTGAGAGAGTTGGAGGTGTTCAGCCTGGAGAAGAGAAGGTTGTGGGGAGACCTTATTGCAGCCTTCCAGTACTTAAAGGGGGACTCTGGGAAGGATGGGGGCAACCTCTTTAGCAAGGCCTGTTGTGACAGGACAAGGAGTAATGGTTTTAGGCTAAAGGAAAGTAGATTTAGACTGGGTATAAGGAAAGAAAGATTTTTACAATGAGGGTGGTGAAGCACTGGAGCAGGTTGCCCAGAGAGGTGGTAGATGTTTCATCCCTAGAAACATCCAAGGTCAGGTTGGACGGGGCTCTGAGCAACCTGATCTAGTTGAAGATGTTCCTGGTCACTGCAAGGGAATCGGAACAGATGACGTCTAAATGTCCCTTCCAACCTAAAGCATTCTGTGATTCTGTGATTCACTGATTGAAACTAGTGACTGAAGAGATTTGGGTACTTTATTTAGGACACCAATTAATTTCCTTTTCCTTGCACTGGACTGAGTCAGATTCTCCTAAATAAATTGTATCTGGACAGTTTTTGCTCGGCTGTGAAGTTTTTGTATCATCACTGAGCTTTAGCTGTTTGGCATGTGTTCTGGTTTAAACAACCATCCATTTTGGTCAGTTACATTTTTCTGGAATGGAAACAGTTTTTTGTCTTTTAAGTGTTTCTGGCTGTTCAAAAGAAAATGTGTTGCATTTATTTTAAAACCTTATATCTCTAATTCATAAAAATTTGCTCTTTCCTTCCTACAATTAAATAACTTTAGTACTTTCTTTTTCTTATTTTAAGGGGGGATGGGGTGGTGTTGAATTAACCAGCATTTAGAAGATGTGTGAACTATTGAAGGACTGTACAACGGGTTTAGTCCTGAAAGTCTTCTAAGGAGACAAAGATTTACTACAGATGCACATAATATCAACAAAGAAGAAAAGGCAATGCTGATAGAAAATATTTGCTCACTTACCAGAGGAAAAACCCTTTTCTTTGAAAACTGAATCCTATATACATGGTATTGTCAGGTACAGAGTCAGAATCAGACCTCCTCAGTTCTGTGAAAGGAGCAGTACTCTCCTTTGGAAGTAGCAGAGTGTATCTCAAGCTATCCATTTGCAAGCACATACAGAAAACCACAGAGAGTAATGAATGCTGTGGTGAACTTCTAGCAGTAAAACTATCTTCAGCTGAACTGCCATAAGTTGAATCTGCGCTGGATGAGACCAAGGAGGTGATGCTAGAACGAACAAAGCAGGCAAGGGACCCTACTTTTCTGTACCTTTGATAGGTCTGCTTGTGCTGTAGCAGTCAGTGATATTGGGATGAGAACATCCATCTGTAAAATGTGGGAGAAGTGATTTTTATCTCTGTGTCCAGAAATATTGGAGAGAGTATTCCTGTGACTGCAACTCTGGGCCCTGCTTCTTCTCTAGCATTAATCACCATCTGGCCACACTGCCAAGGAAGGGGTTATTACCTTCACAAGGAGTCAGCAGTGTACTGTTATGTAGATTTATCCCCATCGTGATGCCTGGCGTCTCTCTGCTATCCCGTGGTGACTCTACAGCTTTTCATTGCCTTTACAAACAAAGAGCATTAGGTTTGCATGTCTTTCCTGCTTCCCAAACAGCTCTATCCGATGAAGCTTCTGGAGAGGTATTTCTGACATACAGTGCTGCAGGATGTTATGGCTTAGGCTGTGCTTTCCTGTTGTTTTGCGTCAAATGTTTTTTCCCCTTTCCTTTGTAGACATTAGGTGGGATTGATTGTAACCACCTAGCGCCAGGAAAAAGATTAAGCAAACAAACAAACAAAAACATCCCAACCCCGCAACAAAACATCCACCAAAATTAAATACTGGGTAGTGCACCTATCCTTGCAGTTACTGAAATTTTCCTGTTAACGATGTTACAGATGTGCCTCAGATAAAACTGCATTCAAAAAGGAAACTTGCTGCTTCTCCTTATTAAAATCAGATTCTTTTTCACTCTTACTGGAAGTGCTAAGATTTATGATTTCCTCTGTATCCTGAGAGAACTTAGCAAAGGATGTACGCTGCTGGATCCAACCCTGCAAGTGTATACATTAAGACACATTTTGTACAAGTGAAGCAAACATCCTTTTTCTAGTATCCTTTGGATTGCTTTCCCCCAATTAACTGTTGTAGTTGAACACTATTTCACTTTCAACTAGAGATTATGGAGGTTTTTAATCTCCACGCACCTCCTCAGCTACATTGGTCTATGTTGAAAGCTCTGTACGCTGTTCTCTTCCTGAGCTCCTTGGGCGAAATTTTGCCACTTGGTTCATTTGTTAGCTCCTTTGTGCTAGTCTGTTAAGTCCTACTAATGAAGACGTAATGCAAACACAGGAAAAATGATCTGCTGTAATTCCAGCTCGGATGCTGTGGTGATCAGGCTGTTTATATTTTATTATTTTTATTTTTATAAGCTAATGGATTTTCAGTCAAAAGCAGCCATATACATCAGGGAATAACATATTCTGTTTATGTCTGGGTCTTGCATCTTTCGCATGAAAACTCCACAGACTTCTCAGATTTGGCGAGCTACAGCCCCAGTAAGATAATGCAGATCCCCAGACAGTTTTATAGACATTCAGATCTATATAAGCTGAACGTGAGGGAAATTAAGTTTTAGATATATATGTCCTAACACAAGCTTCTATGCACCTTGAAGGCTGTTGATGTGTTTGTAGATTACACTGTAAAATACCTGGCAACTTATTTTTGTAAAACTTTCTACATATGCCTTTATTCTGATGTTTTGTTTTGCTCGTCAGTATGTATGTACTGTCGTTGTCTTCTAGCATCTTTTTGCCAGATTCCTGGTAGCAAAGTTTTCATCAGCACAAATTGCTACAATGACACAGAATTGTACAATGCTATTGTCACAATAGCATTGTGACAGCTACAAAATGCAATAGTTAATGTTTGCTGGGAGGCAGAGGAAAGACTACTTGGCAGGAAAGTGTTTGTCCTCTCCTGAGGCTTAACAGTCATGCCAAAAAGCTGACAGGTGGACAATGTAATGCCATTTGACTCCTGATCAACGCAAGCTACTGAACTTCTGCAGTGCCATGCACTGATCCATCAGATGATGAAAGAATACAGCTGCTTTTACTGTCTCTTTCTTATGAGCAGCATCTAAATGGCACAGTCCAAAGCTGAAATTTTAAGATATGCTGCAGTTCTAGATAAACTGACTACACAGAGGAGCTGTTAGCATTAGCCTCTGAATGCATTTCTTTGAGCTTTTATGAGTATGAACTACTTATGTTTTTATTTTAGTTTTACTTTAAAAAGTATAATACCTCTTCTTAGGAAAAGGATAACTTATGACTGTAAACTTCCTTTGCAAAAGGAGAGACTCTTTTCTGTATTGAGAGAAATTACAGAACTAAATGTGCTATTGGGGTTCTCCCTTATGCTTTTTCCCCATGAGGTGATGTGCACTGTTTGGGTTTATCCACGCACCTACCAAGTGTTAATACAAACCATGAATTATAGGGGAAGGGATGGATTTGACTTACAACACTTTCAATGCAGTTTGCGTGGTAGAGGAGTTTAAAGTGGATCCAAAGGTGCTTTCCTGGAAGTATCTTACTGATTTGTGCTAAAATCAAGTGTGGAGAATGGAATCTTTCACTTGTCACTTTCTTGATCTAGAAAAGTGAAAGGGAAGTTTGCTCTTGGCAGCAAAGTGCTGATGAATGCCTCAGGTGATTGAACCATAAGCTGACCTGGATGCTGTATACAGGGACCATGAGAATGAATGGTCTAGATCTTTTCTGGGTCAATGTGTTAGTAAGGCAATGAATATTAAACAACTGTCGCCACCATCCTTTAGCAAAATGCAAACTATCTATTCTTAAGATAAGGAAGACAAAGATTTGATGATCATAGTAATGAAACTGAGAATAGTAGCTCAGCTTCTGGAGTTTGAATATGAAAATTATGTAATTTTTATAACATTTTAATAGTGAAAAATCACTGGAGTGACTAATTCCTGCAACAACTGGAGATGTGTGTGAATCCTTTTCTGCTTTTTCTGAATACCAATGATTTCTCAGTGTGCAGTAATAGTCCCTGCAATAGCATGCTTGACTTCCTTCATTCTAAGCACTTACTGTCTTCAGGGTGAGGGTGGGAAAAGGGACATAAGCCTATTGGATTGTAACAAAACTCTGTGTGAGAACCAGAGAAGGGGAAGGTTATTTTTATTTCTGGGTAAGATGACTCTTTCCTTTCACATTCTTGAACTCCTAGATACCTGTGTCCAGGTAGTCTGATTGAGTGAGTCTGTCTACTTGTGTGTGACATGGAGGATGATGAATGCTATCTACTGAGCCTCTGCTGCATCATCCAGGTTCCTTCTGGCTGACAATGATAAACTGGTTTTTGAACATGTCTTGTTTTATACCCATGACAGTCAATGGTTATTGTGGAGCAACCTTTCACCTAAGACATCTGTTTCTTTTACCCTTAGGAAATCTTAGGCAAGGTCTCTGCCTTTTTCGTTTTCTTGTTTGGGCATCTTCTGGCTACATACCGTGTTCTTGTTTGAATAACAGGAAGAGAAATGGCACCAGAGCACAGGCCTTCACCTAGTGAGTCATCCCTGCAATGATCTTGGTATGAGCAATACATTCTTCAGTGTTTACCAGTTTTATGACTGTTAATTTTGCCCTGTCTGTTGTTGCACATCACTTTTAATCTTTTCTCTGTTGTGTCTTACGCTCCTTTTTATATGTGTGTATATATATATATATATATATATATAAAAATGTGTTTACATTTATATTGCATCTATTCCAGCCTTAATATTGCTGTTACAAGTGTCTTCAGGCTAGGCTGACTTAAGAATAAGACAGAACCAACAGAGTAGGACACTGAAACCATATCCTTTTGATAGTATAGTCCTCTAACCTGTACATCTGTACTCTAACTGCTAGCAGAAGAGTGATTCATCAAATATTTTGTGAACAGTTGTAGACAAAATGTGTCCCCACACCTTGCTATAATACTGTCGGATTTATTTATTTATTTATTTATTTATTTGGGGAATTAATTGGATACACAAACAAAATAGTTGTTTTTGTGTATTTTTCCCCACCAAGTGGTAGGTACTAATAGCAGAGGGGACAACAAAGTAGTCATCTGGAAGAAACAGTGAAGTAGTGAGATTAAAGGGATTGTAGGAACAAGAAAAAAGAAGCAAATGCATCTTCATACCATTCTGCTGTTTTCCCCAGTCTAACCACAGTCTGGATTTCACAGCAGTCAAGATCAAACTTGCCCAAATTCAAATGGTACATCATGCATTTTCTATTTCTTTTCTGACTGATACCCAACATGACTAGAAACAGGAAAATTAAGTATAGTATATGTCCTTATTCACCTAGATCTTACGTGAGGCCACAAGAACAGATTAAAATTGTTTATTGTTTCAACATTCTTTTTTAATGCTTCTAGCTAAATGTTTATTGGGTAGACAAGCTATGTTTATTATAGCAGAAGAACTGAGGAGGAAAGCCAGAAATTAAGAAATTGCATGCTGCTTAGCCTCACTTTAGCCCTGGCAAATCTGTGGAGCAAGTGCAGCCATTTCCAAGCATATGAAGAATAAGAAGGTAGTTGGGAATAGTCGATACAGATATACCAAGGGCAAATTATGCCTGATGATCTGGATTGACTTCTCTGGTGAAATGGTAACTGGCTGGGTGGACAAGGGAGAGTAGTGGATGTTGTTTATCTTGCCTTTAGCAGAGCATTTGATACAATCTCATAACTCTGAACTGTAGACTAGATGGGTGGGCTACAGAGTGCATGAAAAACTGGATCGGCTGTTGGGCTCAGAAGGTAGTGGGCAGTAGTTCGTCTAGGTGGCAACCAGTTATGACTGCTGTTCCACCACTGTTTATTGTCTTCATCAGCAACCTGAATGATGGAAAAGAGTGCATCCCAAGCCTGAGGATGACACCAAGACAGGGAGGAGGTTGGTGGGGCACTGCTAAATAAAGGGCAGAGCTGCAATTGAGAGAGCCTCAAAGGTCTGGATCTGGAGGAGTTGGCTGATGGGAAACTTGAACAAGTCAACAAAGACAAGTGTCAAGTCCTGCATCTGGGGTGGAACAGCCTCATGCCTCAGTGCAGCCTGTAGATGGGTTGAGCAGGTAACAGACCTGAAGGAAAAGGTCTGGAGGGTCCTAGGGAGTAGCAGGCTGAACATGAGTCATCAGCATGTCCTTTCAACAATGAAATCTTGCAGCATACTGGTCAGTTAGTAAGAGTATAACCAGCAGGTTGTTGTAATTATTTTCCTGTACCTTCCATTTTTGAGGCTGCCTCTAGAGTCATGTCTCCATTTCTACCCACTCCTACCCTCCTAGTCACGAGAGATTTACAAACTGGAGGGAGTCCAAAGGAGGACCATTGAGATGATCAAGGAGCTGAAGTGTGACAGCCTCTAGAGGAGGCTGAAGAAAAGAACCTTGAGGGGAATACTTGCCATCTTGAACAGCGTAGTGGGTGGTTATTAGAAAATACAAAGCCAGACCTCTCTCAGGGATGAATGGTAAAGGAAAAGCAGCAAAGGATAGGAAACACATCATGGAAGGTTCCTATCTGTGGTTGGGAAAAGAAATTCTCATTAAGGATTGTGGAACAGTGCAACATGCCACCCAGAGAGGTTGTGAAGTCTCCATCCTTGAAGATATTCAGAACTTGGATAGACAGGGCCCTGGGCAATCTGCTCTAACTTTGAAATTATCCTGCCTTGAGCAGGGGGTTGGGCTTGCTGACCTTCAGTCTATTTTTACAAAATGCTGTCATTCTGTGAAATTCTGGCTGTTCCAGAGATGATAGTACCTACAGGAATCTGGAAAGTTTTTCACAGGACTCAGACTTGGGGGGTGTGTGTGTCTTCCAAGCACTGGAATTTCTTGTACCTTTGTCTGCTAAACTAGAGAAACTGTCAATGAACTTTTTCTTCATGTAGGTAGTTTTATTCTGTGATACAGTTGTTTCTGGACCTTTCCTTTGAGAAGTTATAAAGACAGGGCTATGAGACAGGTTACCCGGTATTTTAAAAACTCATGTTCTTTTTCTAAACCTTCTCCAGTATATTATTGTTTTCCCCAGCCGGTGTCAGATCTGGACAAAAATATAACTTTGAAACAGAACATGACCACTTTCTTACCACTACCAAAGAAGAGCCATAACATTTCCTTTCTTCTTAGGCATTCCTTAATTTTACATTCAAGGATTGCATTAAACAGTTGGATCATCACACTGTGAAGGGAGTACTTGGCTGAATTAATCCATCAAAGGTTTCTTCTACAGTGTCTCCCAGATCTTTTTAGTCATTATGGCTATCCAGGAGAGGAGTCGTTACGTGGGCAGAACTTTCTTCCCATTTGTATGTTTACACGTGGCCAATGTAAGCTCATAATTTCTTTTTCCCTAGTTTATAACAAAAAAGACAGAAAAATATCTAGGTAACTTGTGATCCTTATTCGCAAGTCTATCTATCAGCAAGAGTTTTTTTTTTTTTTGTCTGTCAGTGATCTGAATGTATGTGAGAAACCTCAGTACAAGTATAAATGCCCAGCAGAGATTTCTCATTTCATAGTAGTCCTGGAGATCTGCCAGCTACCTTTAAGCAACTGTAGATGTGACATACTGTTACCTTTTGTTATTAAGTCTGTTGATGATGATGTTGTACAAGATCGGGTAAAAAAACTTCTAGAAGTCTTCTTTTGGATTCCTTCCAGACATTAAACTAATACCCTGCCACCACCGCTAAGCCTCTTCATTTAGAAAGGTCTCTTTTCCATAAACCTGTGTTGATAAAGATTACCAGTAAAAATGAGTAATTCCATTATTTTTAGACAGGCTCTTCCATGCTGATGAGCTGAAGATCCTGTTGGTAAAAGCTGTCATTTTAATTTGGAGGCAAAGTTCAGAGGAATAGAGCACTCGATGCTTCTTTGAAGACGTTGGCACAAGTCAGAACAGGGAGAGGTTTCTAAAGTTCAGTGGAAAAAGTAGTCACAGCCATTTTTCTGTCCTGTCCTAACATTTTCCCCTCTTTTCCAGCTTTGCTCTAGGGCATCCTCTTCAATCAAGGAGCAATTTTTGGAGGGCTGTGGCAAGAAGTCTGATATTTGCAGGAAATGCAGTATTCAGCAGTAAATTCAGTATTGGCCAGCTTTCATTCACTATAAATTGATATGATACATAATTTCTGCCCAATTAGATTTTTAAATGGAAATGCATTTGAAGAAATATGTACCCATCTTTGGAAGACATGTACTTGTGTTAAAAATAAAGCTCTTCTTTCGTCATGATTTAATCTGTATGAGTAGCTAAGTGAAAAGTTGGGCATTTTTAAAAATCAAGCTCACAGTTTTTTCACTCTTTAAGAATTTATTACCAACTTTCTAGCACTTCCACCAGTTTCTTTCTGATCACTTCTCCCTTATTTGATGAAATAAGGATTATTTATTACTTTGGTAATCAGTTGCAATGAGAAAAATATGTGCAAATTTAAACATGTGCAAGAAAATGATAACTGAACCGTAGAAAGTCCCAGACAACTGCAAAACTAGTTTTGCTAATAGGTTGAAGGACGAGATGGGAAGATTAGTTTATCCCTTTGTATTTTCCCTTTATAAGTGTCATTATAACAGCTCAAGCAGCTTTTGTTCCAATGTCATTTGTTCTTGGATTTTTATGGAGTTCAAAAGTTGAGCCCTTTTGACTGTAGTATGAGATGTACCCTTAGAAGGAATAAGTATGCTGGCTGCAGTCTCTCTCTGGTGGGTCCTGCTGTGTGCTAATATGTATACCCCTTCTCTGCTTTGCCTTATGTGGTATGGGGGTGGAGCAATGGAGTATTCCTTTTTCTGTTCTCTGGTCATAATGAGGCTTCAGCTCTGAAGGGGTATGTTGGCAAGTGGATACTGGAATACTACTTCCAGGTGCTACTACAGCAATGAGGGTGATGCTATATGGCTCCTCTGAGGAGGAAGGGATTTTCCTTACCAAAAAAAAAAAAGGCATTTCTGCCCTTTGAATATCATGGCCTTCATGGACAAAGGGAGCAGTATCACCCCAATTCTGTGATAATTGACAGTTTTAATGACCTGCTCAACAAATCTATAGAAGATCAAGAGAAATGACTTAGATCTTCTCTGTCCAGGTGTAGAGACTTTAAATATCTTTTATCTGTTGGGGAATGTCTGTGATGTTTGGCTTGTGCTTTTTGCTTTTTACAAGCAACATGAGTGCTTCATGCAGAATCCTAGATACCTAGTGTGCCTCTAACTTTAGCTGATCCTTTACAAGTGTGAAGATATTATAAAATGCTGGCATACAGCATCTCCCTCAACTTTTCATGCGTTTAGATGCTGTAGTTTCTCTACCTATTACTCTGGCATTACCTTTTTCTACCAGAGTTGCTGTTCTTCTCCAAGTTCCTCTCTGAAGTCTGATTCTTCTTCAGCCCTGCATGATGGTGCCTCCAGTTAAAGGTTAAAGTCTAAGTTTAAAGGCTAGATTGGTTCCTAGTTGAGAGGTGGTATTCTTTGCTAGGGGCAGGAAGGGCAGGTTCAGGAAGTAAAGACCCTCTGGAAGACAGAGAGATCTCCTTTGCCTGTAAATTGGTGTGGTTTGCTTATGAGGACCACCTTTTTCATAATCTACTGAAGGGAATAGTCCGTGTGGGTTTATTGAAAGCAAACTGTCTTGAACTAATTTCATTTTCCTCCATAGCAAGATACTGCAACTTGTATATAGAAGCAGCCATGTAGTCCTATATCTTGATGATAGGGCACCTGGCAAATTTTGAACCCTGTTCATAAGCAAGCAAGTGAAATGTGATCTCGCTGAGTAAAACTCCTATAATGTACTCTGAAGAGTTAACAGTATAGCACATTCAAAACAGTAGGATGAGCTGAGTGGGGTTCTCCGGGGCCCTGCCCTATGCTCTGTTCTGATCAGTGCTTTGTAATAACATTGGTGTTGGAAAGCACCGTATGTGGCTGCACACATGGAAAAAAAAAAAAAAGGGGGGTGGGGGGAAAGCTGGAACAGGGAAGGACCCTTCAGTATGTTGGAAGACAGGCACCTTATTAAAACTGAATTGCAGACCACCTTTCACTTCAGCAAGGACAAGAATAGGGAGCTACAGCTGATCAGCCAATTATTCCCATCTAGCCAGCAGCTCCATGTGAAAAAAGAGAAGGCAGGGAGTATAGTGGTCTGCAAGAGAAACATAAGACATCATATGTTTTCCTTAATATAGTCCAGGATATTCACATGTTTTCATATATGTACAAAATAATTATTTCATCATTCAAGCAGTGGTAAATCTTGAAGCAGAGTGGTGTCAAGTTTTAGATGCTCCATTTCAAGAAAAATGTGGATCAGCTATGTCTGGTCTGTTGTGAGGAAAGAGGATTGTCTAGATTGTCTCTGGAGGTCCCCCCCCAGTCCTGTGGGCATGACTTTTCAAAGACATTTGGTCTGTTTTCAGCTTTATAACAACGAAGAGTATGTAGGCTACTTGACCTAAAGTAAGAGACATCCTCTAAACACTCTGAGCTGATCCTAGACTTCTATGCCTCCATTAGCTTGTAACGCTGGAATTTAGGACAGTGGTAATAAAGCATGTGTTTCCTTGTTTGATATGCCAGGACGAATATGTGAAGAATTCACTAGCTGAAATTCAATCTTTTCTTAAAGCAAAAAAAAAAAAAATCAGTATTTCTGTTATAATATACAGAGTAAAAGGCATTGTAAGTGAATTTTTCAGCATCCTCTTTCAAGTAGAAAATAAATTTATTCTGAGGTACTGCATTTTCCACTTTAGCTGCTGTCTGTTCTAGCAGAGTTGGAGCTATGACTGAGAGATGTGGTCTGACAATTGCTAGGGCTGCAATAGGCTCCTTTTCAAGCACCTTTCAGTATCGTTAAAACATGAACATCTCCTCTAACTCTAAAAATTTTGTCATCTTGCACAATGACTTCTCTGTAAGGCAAAAATAAAATATATCCTGTTGTACCAGCTGTTCAGGGAAACACAAGCATTTAGGTAAATACGTACATGGGGGGACATCTGGAAGCCTTTTTGTAAGGTATGAGAAGGACTTGAATGAGAGTGGTGGATATTAACCAGGCTGTCAGCATTTTAGTAGGGGTAAGGGAAGCCTTTAGAAGTAATGTTTTAAAAGTTTTGCCATTCTTTCCTGCAACACTGATGTCACTTGTCTGGATGTGTTTTTGTCATTTATTTAAGAAATGAGGAATCCTTTTTACTAAAATTGGAGATCTGACTGTTTTTTTTCCAGCAATCATTCATATTCTCTGAGGATGTGGGAATCCCTGCAGGGGAATCAACCACGAAATCAAGTATAAATCAGCTTTGGGAGTGGACTTGGTGATGGAAGGGCAGTGCTGCAGGCCTCATCCTGCACTGTTAAAGGAAACTAGTTTTATCATTGGGAACAGTAGGGTTCTCTTAGGTTGCATCTGCCACTGTGGTATCTGTGATCTGGTTTCCCCCCACAATGGTCATTGTCATACACTTATTTTTTAATACAGGATTTCATGATATGTTGCTGATAGCTTCTGTAGCTTTTACCATGCAAGACAGGGAGAACATCAGGGGAAATTGCTCTGAAAATAAAACACATAGTTGTTTGCTTCCTAGATGGAGAAATCTGTCTAAACACTGTTACAATCTTCCCTCTGCACTTGCTTGAAGTCTAGGATACCCAGGTCACTTTGGCAACCATGACAAACTTTAAAAATCTGCTCTGAGACTGTGTCTCTTCCTGCTAGACAAGAGCTGAATCATTCATGATCTCTCGGCAAGATGGCCCAGCAGGGGTTACCCATGTCTCAGAAGGTTCTCAAGTGCATGGACCTCTCACAAATGTGGGGAGAATGGCTTTGCTCCTCCTTTGTTTCCTGTGACCACTCTTATTAAAGAAAAAGGAACAATATCCTACAGAAGAAGGCCTTTTTGTGGCTAAAGCGCTGCATTCATGATCTGGGTCCTTGTCTGGATCTACTGTAGGTCCTATGAGACATTAATTAAATGCCTTACTCTTTGGCATTTCATCTTGTTTTTCTTCCTGTTATAACAGGAATAACATAATGAATGTTGCTGGATTTTATAAAAAAGATTGTGGATTTGACACTGGTAAAAAGTTTTGAATTATCTTAGTGACGCCCCAATAACATGTAAAGCATTGTGACAGAGAACCTGCAGGCTTGGCCTTGCTGACAAAATGAACAGCTTTTGGCAATGGCAAAGAAAAATCTACTCAATATGCAGTAAGTCAGTTGCCTGCCCAGTTATCTTTGGGGGAATAATTGATAAGGGATAGAAAGCTAGTTTACAAGTATGCATTGGCTGTATGCTACAGCCAACTGGTCCGAAACATGTTTCGGGTAGACATCTGCTAAGACAGAGATGTTCAAAAGGTGGCTATGTTTCAGATGAAGATATCTGTAGCAATAATTTCAGTTCTGGCACAGTTAACTTGCCCTCCTACTTTTGGATGCTAATTAGTGGGTGAAAATAATGCCTGAAAAATAACGTCTGTTTAATGACAAAATGGAGGTCAATATAAGGGTTCTTCAGAAGGATGTCTCCTTCCTCCCCCATGCCTCAGCAATCTGATGTATGAAAGAAAGCTCTGCTATAACAAATTTTTACCTGAACACATACAAGTCCAAGCAGACTTGTATGTCTCCATCCAGCTCACAGTGCTTGTGCTGTCTGCTCTGACTGTACCATTCTCATGAGACTGAAAAGTGTGCTTTCTCACTGTTGCACAGATGTTTTTTCAATCTTGGAGGGGAAAAGATGTTTTAGGATGGATGTGGCAGTTCAGCAGCACAACACTCTAATAGCTGATGCATGTGTGTATATATATGAAATCATTTCACCATACGATTTGAAAAGCTGTTTGAAAGGAAGCAGGTCTGGAGAAATAGAGAGTAGCTTAGCTGAACTTCATTTGAACTCAATGAGCAGAAATATTAATAGAATCATAGAGTCATAGATTCATTAAGGTTGGAAAACCCCTCAAAGATCAAGTCAACTCTCAACCCAACACCACCATGTCTCCTAAACCATGCCCTGAAGTGCCACGTGTACAAGTTTTTTGAACACTTCCAGGGATGGTGAATCCACCACCTCTCTGGGCAGCTTGTTGCAGTGTCTGACCACTTTTTCAATTCAGAAATTTTTCCTAATATCCAATCTAAACCTCCCCTGATGCAAATTGAGGCCATTTCCTCTTGTCGTATCGCTTGTTACTTGGGGGAAGAGACCGACACCCACCTCTCTACAACCTCCTTTCAGGTAGTTGTAGGAGTGATAATGTCTCCCCTCAGCCTCCTCTTCTCCAGACTAAACACCCCCAGCTCTCTCAGCCGCTCCTCATCAGACTTGTTCTCCAGACCCTTCACCAGCTTCATTGCCCTTCTCTGGACATGATTCATTCAGAGCATTTGGCCGTCAAACAGGCTTCTTGAGTTACTGAGGCACGTTTATGAGACCAACATTACATGTTTCTGGAAGTGGCACTTCAGTCTTCCTGGGGCATTCACTTCTGTGACTCTGTGTGCCTGTGTCTGTATGAGGTGATTGTGCCTTCTTTCTTAGGAAAAGAAAGGTGAGATTGAATGAATTTAGACAATAAATCTTTTTGGCTTACTTTCTCCCCTAGTTAGTTTGCACTAAATCATTTGTTCTAAGTCTTCACGACAATTTGTAGGCTCCCCTTTTGGTAAGGTCATGGTGAATTTGAAAGTAACAGGCAGCCAGTTCTTGTTACAAATAAGAGCAGTTGTATTACTTGGATCTGGGCCATGAAACCACTCTTATACAAACTGCAGAGTATGTGAGGGATACCTGAAACCTACCAGGTCTTTCCTGAAAAAAAAAGAGGAGTTCTGTTGATGTCAGTACCTTAAACTGGTTCACCCTTCTACGGCTGAATGATATATAATGATGACAATCTAGTGCTGAAGTCAGAGGTATAGCTATAAAGCAATCCCAATCTAAGCTGAAGGTAGATCCTCTTCTACTGAGATGTCTTCCTCTAATAAAACTAAGGTTTAAAAAAATAAAAAAGACAAAAGAAGATATTAGGGTAAAACAAGATCAACCTTATTTATTTTTCTTGTAGCTGAGTATGTAATTTTGTCCTCCTCGCTTCATTGACAGGTGCTCAGGTAGAAGCTATTGGGTAAAATAAGGACAGAAAAATAAGTGACAGGTAAAATGAATAGCATTTGAAGATGAATTTTAATTATCCTGTGTATAATACCTTCCTTTAACTGCTCTTCTTTTTGTTGGCTTATTAAGGAATATGTGAGACCTAAAGTGCCCTGTTCTACATTACCCTTAGTTTTAGCCATGTGCTAAGGGAGAGAATTAAATTTTGGACCTTTCAGATTAGTGTTTTATGCCTGAGGTCCCACATGTCATGGGAACAAAAAGGACAATATGTTCATGGCTCCCATTTTAAAGCAAAATCATTTACCAAGGAAGGAAGCATGGGGGGCGGGGGGATGGACTAGATGATCTTCAAAGTTCCCTTCAAACCCAAACTGTTTTGTGATGCTATGAAATTGAATCCAAATCCAAGCCACATGATGACCACACCCTGGATCTGATTGGCTGCAACAGGCCTGCCCCGAGGCTGAGGTTCGGCATCCTGCCACTTAGTTTGACTATCAGCTCATCCAAACTTCCGTCATTCCTGTCCCTACAACCCATGTTGCTGCTTTCAGTTTTTCAGGCACAACTGTTTTCAGTGAGTCTTGCTGAAATCGTTTTTTAAAACTGGTCAGATTGAACAGCCCCACAAAACTTATTTAGATAAATTATTTTAGTTCCCTCTCTGCATCACAACACGAACCATCGAAACAGTATTTCCCACCTCCTTGGTTGCCTCAATGTTACAGTGTAGGGCAACAGAAATGGGAAAGAAGGTCGGATTTTGAGTTAGCAGTGCTGCCACACTCTCAGCAAAGACTGCAAGACTTGAGCTTTGCTTTGCATCTGCAGTTGCAGCAGTTGGGTGGAAAACAAATGTTTTCTTTGTGAAGTGAAGAAAATGGTGTAGTTTCAAGTTGAACCAACCTGAATAGAAAATCTTTGACTGGAGCCCTGCAGGCCATTTCTGAGGGACTCTGATGGGCTTAGGAAGGGAAGGACTTTCCTGGGACTGTTGAACCATGAAGACCCTGTTCTTTTCTCCAGTCAGCAAGGACTATTTAGCTAATTGCAAATGTCTTGGAGGGACGTAAGAGACTGATGACTGCAAGCGTGGATCAGACCTGTAAAAGCTGTATGAATGCTTCCTAGAAGACTTTGAAACAAACCAGTTGGCCTGCTGGTAACCAGTGCCAAATGTGCTGCTACTGAATCTCCTGTTGCAAAGAGCTAGCAGGAAGATCATGAATTTGCCTTAATGCTTTTCTGATCATTGAGCCAACAGTGTTAAAAAATGATACAGCGACCACCTGTAAATGCTACTTTGAAACACAGATTAATAAATTCAATCTTCAAAAGCACTTGCCTTTGAACTAAAGTAGTTGTTTAACACAGTGAGTATTAATCTGAAAATTTGATAGTCTAAATCTCTCTGTTGCTATTGTGTACGAATTATTGTTAAAATAACTAATCAAAGATTTAGTGGGGTTTGTACTTTGTAATGTATGAAAAAAGTGCGTTTATGTAAGCAGACACTGTGTGCATGTATATATGTGTGTGTAAATATATTTGTACGCAGAAATATCTCTGCAGTCGTATATTAAATATGGGGTTGGGCCTTTTTGGTTTTATAACCAGAAATGTATGCATACCCTGATTTTTTTTCCTCCTAATACTGTGTTTCTATGACCATTAGGCTGATCCTATTCCTGTTGTCTCCAATTTGGACTCGATGCACAAAATCTATAAAATTATCTTAAACATCTTTAAGAACAAAATCAGACTTCAAACTCTGAGTTTGCAGGGAAAGTAACATTTTGCTCGCAATTTGGAGACCTCCTTTGGTCCGATGGCAAGCCAACAGCATAGCTACAAAGACCTAAGCTGAATCTGTATTGCTAACCCAGCTGTCAGCCCAACACAGATGCATAAACTGATTCGAGAAGGGCTACCTCCAAGCTGCGAAGTCCTGCTAAGATGGCAACTGTATCTGCACTACTGAATTGTCTGCCTGTGTCCTCACTGAGCTGTGTGGTTTCATAAGTTCAGGGTTACTACCTGGGGAGCATCTGTCTCAGCTTTCTCTGTACAGCTTCACTGTAATTTTCTTGAGAAGGCAGTCAGAGGTGGGTGAAGATGAACTTTTGAGTGAGAAGGACTGAGAGGGTTTTCTTTTGTTTTTGTTTATATTGCTCATGTTTATACAGATGACATAGCCTCCTCTGAAATCCAAAGAGAGCATTAGTGTAATTGTGTATGTGTATAAAGGTTTTAATCTCTCTCCAAACTTTAATCCAGTAATGATGTTCTGGTATAAGGGAATATGAGGCTTGCAGGCAATAGGAGCTGGTATCCTTGCTCTAGAGAGCACTAGCTTGTCACCAAAAGTTCAAGTCCAAGTCCTGAATGCAAGGAAGAGGCTTTTTAACCCGCTTTTGTGTGAACAAAGAACCACAAATGGTTTTGTGTCTCGCAGACAGTGAATTTCAGTTAGAGCTTCCCCTTGCCCCTTGGCAAAGGCAGTTACTCAAACTTTCTTCAAGAGTTTGCAAGTTTCAAAGTGAAAGCAAGTGTTAATTAGAATGCTATCACTATTATTTTTTTTTTTTTTAAATTCATGAGGTCTGCTTCTGCTGGGAATATATTTTTTTGTGTATAGGAAACTAGATAATTGTCCTTTATGGCTTCTATTTGAAAATTATACAATGAACAAAGAGAACAAATTCAACAATGAATCAAGAAAACCCCAAAACCTCTTGTCTACTGAAAGCTGGGGTTAAGGAAAAGAAAAATCTGGTATTTTTCACCCTAAATCTCTGATTAAGAAGAGATGGATTAGTCTGAGTTAGGAAGATGGTGCTGCTTATCAGCTCGGCCCTGCCCTTCCTGCAGGGATATCTGAGCTGCTTGTCAATCACAGATGGAGCTGCTGCAGCTCACAGCTCCAGAGGCTAAGCAAAAGAAAATCAGCGATGGCTTCGTCTGGCAACGTGGGACTGTAAAGGCTGAGTGGCTCATGACAGCAGCTTATGTGTCTATGCAGCATGGGCAGAGAACTGATGTGGTAACCTTGCTAATCTTCCCAAATCACTGTCTTCCCTGTTGGTTACAGCCCAAAGCATACAAAGCAGTTGTGCACATATTCAACCTAAAGAAAAGCTCAGTGATGTGAACTGCTATTGCAAAATACTGTGGCAAAAAGGTAACAGTGATTATGAATCGACAAAACACTAATATCAGAGAAGCATCAAAGTGGGCATATCTGAAGTGACTTGAATTTGTCATTTAAACAAGCTTTTGAGACAACTTTATTTGCTTTGACTGAGTCAAAATTACTGTGGAAAATACTGAGTAGAATATTTAATCTAGATTCCTATTATTAAGTTCAATTTTAATTTAGTATTTTGAATATATTTCTCTGGCAAAATAACGGCTTGTTCTGTTTCAGAATAAGTGATTGCAGATTCTTTGAATTTAGGATAACAAAACGCTAACATAATATTCTTTTGATATTCTGGCCATCTGAAGCTTAGGTCAGGTCATGTCAATATTTCAGAAAGTATTTTCATCTTTTATTTTAGCAGTGCAACTTGGGGTTTTTGGGTCTTGATTTACAGGAATGGAAACAGAGATATATATGGTGCCCTAAATTAATGTTAAAATAAAAGTTCAATTTCAGTGGATCTAAGATTCAACCTTAACTACTTTGAAAAGTGCAGATAGGGCAGCTAGATAGTGCTCATTGGATGGTCCAGTTACAGTGGAGTAGCTGCTTTATTTTTCTGTTACTTCTTTAATTTTTATTATTAATAATAAATATTCACTGTGCAACTAGATTGAAAAGATTAATTTATTAAAAAATAAATTAAGCAAGATAATTGTTCTGAAATTATTACATGTATATTACAGGATAAACACAACTAATTACTCCTGAGTAGGGGTTATTACATCTGAGTGAATTATATTATCAAAGCTGAAAGATAGCTCCAGCTCATGACTGAGCTACTGTGATCTGTGTCCAAGAAAGGAGGACAGAGATCTGCTTAAGCGTATGAAAATTAACCTGCAAAAAATAAGTAAGTATAATCAATTATCATAACGAATTAAATATGTCATTAAGAGAAGGAGTTCTGTTAATGAAAGTTATTTTGTTATATATCAACCCTCCTTGTAGAAAGGCAGCTTTATGGGCTGGAGGATATATTGTGGAAATGTGGGATGGGTCAGACAGTACTTTTCATGTCTGCTCTCTGACTTCTGCTTGAAATTTTGCAAGGTAAGTTAATGTGCTAGTCTCATGTTTTCTTTGCAGATATTATTTTAAGGATGCATTGCTTATAATACCCAGGTGACACCATTTCTGTAATTCTCTCCCTTTTTAAACCTTTCCCATCAGTAGCTGGAAAGAGAAAAGTTCTGTTAGTTCTTGCTAGCCACCCTTAAAGTTGACAGTTAAAAATTTGGATTAATAATGTACTGACTACTGGGTAATTCACTATGGTCAGATGTTAATTTAACTTTTGCTCCTCCACTTTTAAAGATGGAGGCAGCCAACAGTAGTCTATCACCCACTGATGAGCATACCAAAAGAAAATGGGTGATGACTTAAACAAATCTACTGTTGGTGAGGTCTGAAATGTTAGATGTGCCAGTTGTAATAACTTTAATACTAAGACCATCTTCCACATGTTGAACGTAGTACACAGCCTCCGTGTGACAGATGGACATTTTGGACAATTTTAGCCCAGTTTCTCTTGTATGTTCTTAGCAGAATTACCATGGTTTTCCTCAGTTCCTGTTGAGGAACTGGATGTTGGTAAACCAATGATGGCTCTGTTGAAAGAGCTCTGCTAAAGTGATTCTTAGGCCCACCAAGGTCTGATTCTCTTGCATTTCTCCCAACATAAAAGGCAGTTTAGGGTCTCAAAGAATAAAACATGATTATCAGAAGTCCATTAAATTATTGCTTATCCTTTTGTTTTGGAGAATACATTTTTAGGTATGTGTGTTTAACCCTTGAGCCTTGCTTAAAGTTTGCATCATGCACTCCTTCAACTAAGGAGCTAGGTATACCTGAAAATTTCTCATGTGGGAAAAAAAACTAGGGAGGTATGGAGATGCTGCTCTGAAGAAAATACAAGGGATTAAAAGAAGCCAAAGGATGGTCATCTCCCTGGGATTGAGATATATCCAACACAGGTATATGTAATGTGGGTTGGAATGTAATCCAGTGGTGTGTTCTTAACTAAAATCTAATCCCAGATTAAATCTGTAGTAGTGCCTATGTTAATTGCTACCCACCAATGTAACAAGAGTAAGGGTGCTTGTGTTCTGTGCTCTTCTAACATGTTGGGGACTTAGCTTTCATTGTTTGGCCCTTTCCATCTGACCTCTACAAAAGTAGTTACAAAGTGTAACAAGCCAAAGCAATGATTTCTGTCCCAAAGCTGTTGTTTCTCAGCCTAAAAGCCCGAGACACTCAGTTGTACTAAAACATTTATCCCAGAAATCATTACTTGTGTATTATAGGATAAACACCAGGTAGATTGTATACGGGTACATAATTAGCTCCTTCATGACTGAAACAATGTTTGCACGCTTAATGCCGAGTCACAGACGGAAGTGCATATTTGGTCATGCACCTGGGTATCATTAAAAATACTCCAGTATAAATTCCTGTCTTCAGAGACATATTGGCAATGTATAGTAATGAAATGCCCGCAGGCAGGCACTAAGTCTTGTCTTGGATATATAATGCACAGAATAGCAGTTGCTATGGAAAACATGAGTTTAAGTCATTGTTTCACTTACACTAATGTTCATTTATCAGAAATGAGACCTGTGGTAATATTCCAAATTCACACTGGTAGCATTTAGGGACAGTGGACTTTATTATGAAGTATGTGCATTTTTTTATGATCCATGTCCAGAGGGATTTATAATTCACATTAAAAAAGTAGCCAAAGGTCAGTGTAAAAATCTTACTGTTCATGTTTTACAGGTAAGGGAAACAAAACTCCAATTAAGAAATCTGCCCCAAACTATAAAAGACATCTGTAACATGGCTTAGAGTTGAATGTGGATATCTGGTATCTCAGATAACTGATACAGGTAAAAGTAGAAATTTTCTAACAGAAATAAAAAGGTTGTGAAGATTTAAAGCTGAAGTGATACAGCAGTAGCAACCTTCTCATTCATTAAATCAAAATAGCAGCAGTTAGATGTGATTGCTGCCTTGGGACAGTTGTGACTGTGCTGAGGCAGTGCAAAGGCAATGCTGGTGCCAGCTTAAGGTGATGTTTGGGGCTATGAATGGCTGCCTTGCTTTATGGCTTTGTCCTCCAACTGGCAAGTGCCTCTCATCATTGAGGAGACTGCTTAGTAAGCCAAGGAGAAGGGGACAGGTGAGAACTACATTTATATTCACAAGTGCTGTGCTGCCACTATTTTAGCTTCTTCAGTTTTCTCCCCATTTACAGTTAGTTTTTAGTACTTTGAACATCAGGCAATTTTTAACTCCCTTATATGTGGTTGCACAGAAAAGGACAGGACTGTGCCCATTTTTAAAAAGGGTAGAAAGGAAGACCTGTGGAACTACTGTCCTGTCAGTCCCCACTTCTGTGCTGGGGAAGATCATGGAGCAGCACCTTCTAGAAGCTATGCTAAGGCAACGGAGGACAGGAAGGTGATGCGAGGCAGCCAGCATAGCTTCACCAAGGGCAAGCCCTGCCTGACCAACCCAGTGGCCTTCTGTGATGGAGTGACTACATCAGTGGACAAGGGAAGAGCTATGGATGTCATCTGTCTGGACTTCTGTAAGGCCTTTGACATGGTCTCCCACAGCATCCTTCTCTTTAAACTGGAGAGATATGGATTTGATGGGTGGACCATTCAGTGGACAAGGAACTGGCTAGATGGTCACATCCAGAGACTAGTGGTCAATGGCTCGATGTCCAGATGGAGACTCGTGATGAGTGGTGTCCCTCAGGGGTCCATACTTGGACTGGTACTGTTTAATATCTTCACCAATGACATAGTGGGATGAAGTGCACCCTCAGCAAGTTTGCAGATGACACCAAACCGAGTGGTGCAGCTGACACACCAGAAGGACGGGATGTCATCCAGGAAGACCTGGACAAGCTGGAGAGGTGGGGCTGTGAGAACCACATGAGGTGCAACAAGGCCAAGTGCAAGGTCCTGCACCTGGGTCAGGGCAACCCCAGTGTTGTGGTTTTAGCTGGGACAGAGTTAATTTTCCTCATGGCAGCTGGCACAGTGCTGTGCTTTGGACTTAGAATGAAAACAATGTTGATAACATACCGAGGTTTTGGTTGTTGCTGGGTAATGCTTATACAAGTCAAGGACTTATTTTAGCTTCCCATGCTCTGCTGGGTGCACAAGAAGCTGGGAGGGGAGGGGGCACAGCTAAGAAAGTGGATCCAAACTGGCCAAAGGGATATTCCATATCATGTGACGTCATGCCTATCTATTAACTGGGGGAGCTGGCCAGGGGTGGGCAGCGTTCGCAGCTCGGGGACCGGTGGTGGCGGTCAGTGAGTGGCTGCATCACCTGTTGTTTTGGGTTTTTTCCCTCCTTACAGGGTTTCATCTTACTGTTTCTCTCTCGTTATTTTTTTTCATTCTATTACTATTATTATTACTGTTTTAATTATTAAACTGTTCTTATCTTATCTGAACTCACGAGTTTTCTTGCTTTGGCCCTTCCGATTCTCTCCCCCATCCCACAGGGGTGGGGGGAGTGAGCGAGTGGCTGTGTGGTATTTAGTTGTTGACTGGGTCTAAACTACAACACCCCGGTATCAGTACAGGCTGGGGGATGAAGAGACTGAGAGCAGCCCTGCAGAGAAAGACTTGGGGGTACTGGTGAATGAAAAGCTGGACATGAGCCAACAGCATGTGCTCGCAGCCCAGAAGGCCAACCGTATCTTGGGCTGCATCAAAAGAAGCTTTTAAACTAATACAACTACTGGGTTTTTTGTTTTGCCTTTTGCCATATGGCTTTCCTTGCCATGCTTGTCTTGAATACTGCTCCTACTGTCAATGGACATACCTTTACTGCAGGTGCTGTCACTAGAGGAGGTGGAACTGAGTGGCTGGCAAATATAAGCCAAGTGCTGACGTCCCTCTTTTATCTGGTTTAGTTGCTGAGGGAAGGGAGGGGAAAACAGCTGAGAAGGATCTATATCAAAAAGTAATGCTGAAACATGGAAAATAATTTATATAAATATGTATTTGTATTTTATTATCTGTCCCTGTAGCAGGCACACACTAAATTCCACAAATTCTGCTTTAGCCAGAAGAAAGAAAAATAAACCTGCCTTAAAATTCCCACAAAACATAATGGGACTAAAGCAACATTTTTAGTGACACTTCTGGATTAATTCTGTTTTACAATTGTGTCTGGAGGAAAGTGTCTTATACAAGTTAAACATTTATTGTTTAAAAAAACCTTATTAATTTATAAATCTAACTTATGTTCAATTAAAAAAAAAGACTTTCTGCTAAAGTTGGAATATAATCTAGGTTTTGTCATTTTTGGTCTTGGATAACTGTCATCCAAGTCATCAAGGTTTCTTTGACAAGATTTCATAATCACTTCAGAAATAAGACATGCACTCTGAGGTCTCTTTCTAGCTGAGAGCAAAAGTTTTGTCCTTTTTAGCAGCTGGTAGTGCTGTCTGCCTACTAGTAAATTCTTTCCACTGCCCTCAAAGAGGTGCAGAACAACAAACTTCAGTCAGCTCATACTTATCCTCGTAATGTATCTGTGGCTGTGTCTTGCTTCTAAGGGCCAGATAAGTGCTACAGCACCTGGTACACTTGGTGTCTCCAGCCCAAAGGACCTAAGGTGTTTCTTCATTCTTTCACTTTCAGGAAAGTCTTATTGCTTGTGCACTTAGTACGAACAAATGTATACAAAAGCAGATTTGAACACAAAGAACAGCAAATAACAAAACAGTTTAGTGTAAGGTGAATTAGCTTTTTTTTTTTAATTCTCCTGCAAATGTCAAGAATGGAAAGATGTAGAGCAGTTGTCCAAGATGGCATATAGGTGGAATAAAGTTGGGAAGAGATGGAGAACTATGAAACAGCTATAACTGTTGTGGTGTTGACAACTCTTTCCCTAGTTTCATGATTACTAGTGTTTTCCAGGAAACCTCAGGTCCTGGAAATAATAGGAAAATATATTCCAACCTTAAATTTCATAAGAAAAAAAAAAAAAGGTTTCTAGCTGCCATAGAGAGAGATTATATATAGGCCATATTTTATGATTTTAACTTCAAAAGTAAAAAAGCTGGAGACAAGCAGAAAAGATGTAGCCACTTTTTTTCAAACCAGATGGATGACACTTGGGTTTGGTAGCATCATGTTTGTGTGAGGATATGCCATCACAGACACACTGCCTCTGTGCTATAGGGAGCAGGACGGATCATCAGCATGCCCGTTTTATGTTGGGCTTGAGTTCAACTCTGCCTCCATGTTGAATGCCTTCCCTCTTCTCACTGCCTTCAGCAGCAATCAGAATATGCTACCATCAGCAGATCTTGCTGATAAGTTCCAAGTCAAATGAATGAGTTCACCAGTATTATGGATACAGTGCAGTAGCTCTTTTACTTTAGCAACAATTATATAAGTACCACAGCTGCTCTGAGGATAAGGAAACTGATGCAGAAAGAGCTCAGCGTGCCAAGGAACTATAGTGTTAGTCCTATATTCATGTAAACCAGCAGAGAAAGCTTTGAAGGGAAAAACCAATAACCAATACAGAATAATATAAAATGTCAACATACTTCATGGTAAGTGTGCTGGTTTTGGCTAGGATAGAGTTTATTTTCTTCACAGTAGCTAGTGTGGGCCCATGTTTCGGATTTGTGCTGAAAACAGTGTTGATAATACAGGGATGTTTTTGTTATTGCTGAGCAGTGCCAACAGATTCAAGGCCTTTCCTGCCCCTCACCCCACCCCACCAGCGAGTGGCTGGGGGTGCACAAGGAGTTGGGAGGGGACATGGCTGGGACAGCTGGCCCCAGCTGACCCAAGGGATATTCCACACTGTATGACATCATGCTCAGCAAATAAGGCTGGGAGAAGGAGGATGAAGGGGGGGACATTTGAGTGATGATGTTTGTCTTCCCAAGTAACTGTTACGTGTGATGGAGCCCAGCTCTCCTGGGGATGGCTGAACACCTGCCTGCCCATGGGAAGGAGTGACTGAATTCCTTGTTTTGCTTTGCTTGTGTACGTGGCTTTTGCTTTACCTATTAAACTGTTTTTATCTCAATGCACAAGTTTTCTCCCTTTTTCCTCTTCTGATTCTCTCCCCCATCCCACTGGGTAGGAGTGAGTGAGTGGCTGTGTGGTGCTTAGTTGCTGGCTGGGGGTAAACCACAACAGTAAGTTGCTCAAGATGACGCACTTAGAGCCCTTAGGCAGAGGGGGAAAGTGGAATCTGTTACTCAGTTTATGGTGTATAAACAGTCTGGGTAATTTTTTTTTTCGCTCCTGCTGGAGGTCATATTGGTAACCACATATGTTTTCTTATTTATGCTTCTTTTCTTCATTAGTTTGCTGTCCTTAAAGCTTCCTGGAGCATAACGTATTTGTAGTTCACAGAATCATATAATGTCCTGAGTTAGAAGGGACCTGCAATAATCATCGAGTTCAACTCCTGTCCCTGCATAGGACAACCCCAAAACTCAAAACTCACACCATGTGTCTGAGGCTGTTGTCAAAGTACTCTTGAATATTGTCAGACTTGGTGCTGTGACTTACCTGTTGAGAAAACACTCTGTGAAAATTAAAAAAACACAAAAATGAAACTCATTCCTCCCTACCATCCACCCCCCACCAAAAAAAAAAAAAAAGCTTGTTAAAATTAATAAGAACCAGGTTGGGATTTCCTGAATTTGTGTGTTACTTCATAGGCATTGCAGTTTTAGTGATGAGATGGCTGAGAGACAGTTTATTAACCAGATCCCATCTTAATATTGCTTAGGTGCATCTGGGAGAAACAAACATAGGTAATGAGCAAACTGCTTTCCAAAGAGGTCAAATGAATTCCATCAGCCTAGAGTTACTGAATAGTGTAACCCGTTATTTCTCATTTCAGTGGCTGCACAAGCTTCAGGCTAGATATATCAAGCTGGGCATGGAGTACCCTAAATTTCAACAAAAACTCAGAGACATAATTTACTAGCAAAAGCAGGGAGAGGAATCTCCTCTTCCTCTTTTCTGCTGTTAGTACCATAGTTTCAGGCTTTGTAGAAATGTGTTTTGTTTTTTCAAGCAAGAGACTTTCCCTACAGGACTAATCCACTGTACCTCAGCAAAAGTAGTGGATGAAATTGTGAACTCCTGGAGACCAAAAAGAGACCCCCCATTCTCTTCTAGGGTACAAGATTTTACTTAAAGTCTGAGCTGGCCCATGCTGGGCAGGAGCTGGGAGACAGGGGAGCTGAATGCACTCTCTGCCTTCTGAAATTAGAGCTGAAAAGTGACATATTTTACTTCCATTTCAATTCTGATCAGATCATTTAGTTGTCTCACTTCCCTTCTAAATGCTGTTTCAAGTAACTTTGCTGGTTTCCAAGCTAAACCGTTTCTGATTATGTATTGGAAAATATAAGATCTCAGTTCCTGGAAAGTTGTGGAACATGTGAAGCGCGAATTGCTCAGATCAAGCACTATGGCTCATATATGTGTGTACTGTGAAAATAGGCAGCTATGTCAATATCCTTCATACTTCAAATGTCTGTCTTACCTCAGCGCTCTTATGGTGCCACCAGAGAAGTAATTTAAATCATAGAATGTCCTGAGTTGGAACAGACCCAGAAGGCTCATCAAGTTCAACTCCTGTCCCTGCACAGGACAACTCCAAAATTCACACCATATCTCTGAGGATGTTGTCCAAATGCTTCCCGAATATAGTCAGGATTGGTGCCATGGCTGCCTCCCTGGGGAGCCTGTTCCAGTGCTCCACCAGCCTCTGGGTGAAGAACTTTTTTCTAATATCCAGCCTAAACCTTCCCTGGCACATCCTCCTGCCATTCCCTTGGGTCCTACCATTGGACATCCTTTTTTCTTTGAACTTCTGATGAGAAGATAATAACCCTGAGCTGGCTAAGGCAATACAGTTACAGATCCAAATAAACTGCTTTATCTTTCTGTCATAATATTTGTTCTTTCTGTAGTATTACACATCTGTTATTCCCTGTAGAAAAAAGGGAGGTTATTTAGGGATTAGTATTAACATCTTATTTGCCAGATGAAAAGTCAAGTGGGAAATTAAGAAAAGAGGAAGAACGTGAATAGGAACAGAATGAAGGATTTGTATTAAAACTTCTTTCTGCCACAGAGATTTCAGACTTCTCCATAAATCTTGGAGCTTTAAAGAATGTTATGGCTACAAACAGCGGACACCCAAAGCAAGAAACTAATCACAAACCCCTCAGTTGATATGATGCTGGATCTGGAAAATGTTTGAGGCTTGCTAGCAAGTTCTTTGGGATCGTGTTTATCTAAATTAAAGAGCTGGCAAAATTCTCCACGCTGCAGGACTATTTACCTGCTAGTCAAGAGCTGAATCATAACATGGTCAGAAGACTTCATACAGCTAATTTTCTGTAGTTGGCCTGACTTCTCCTCTGCTCCCCCTTCCTTCTATGTAGAGCAGACTAAGCAGCAAGCCTTCTGTTTTATGTTCCTGGAGGCTAGCTGAGCTGCTTCTCGTACCTGCTTTAGCCCATGGGACTTGTGCTGACTATCCACAGCCAATCTACAGTCCCTCTTGCAGCCCTATAATTGAATTACTTTCAGATGGGTTTGCTAGTTTTCCAGTGGGCAAAGGCACTGAGTTACTTCCATTTAAGTTGACAGTGTCTGTATGACATTAAAAATGGAAATCTGGTTTTGTGTCAACTGAAGAAAGTGGCTTTCTGCATGAGTTTATGAATTTTATCATGATTAGGGTGACTGATTAAAAATAGGGGTCAAGCCAAATACTCAATATCAACCTTTAAGATCTTGCAACTATGGCTATTAAATATTCATTAATACATAACTGCATTGCTGCATTAAGGTACTGTAGCTACTTAATTTTTCTTAACACCAGCTGCCAAGATCACAAAGTCTTTAACAAGGCTCCTGGATGGATCCTTAGCAGTCACAAATGAAAATGTCATAGGGTTATTTCAACCAGAAAGGCTGTAAGTGTGGCTGTTTGCTGTACTGTGCTGATCCTTGTGCTTGACTCCCTCTGAAGAGAGAAGTCATTGAATAGCTTTTGTGCCCAAGGAGAGCCCGCTGAAGTGTGATGGTAAATTCCTGCCTCTCTCCATCTCCCTGCTTTCCTCCTTGTGTGATAACTAGCTGTTAAATAGAAGAAATTTCAAATGTCCTATCACATTGCAAGTGCTGCAGTTTAAAATGGGCAAACTTGACAAGGTGAGAGGTTAGTATTGCTTAGGGATAAGCAAGGAAGATGACTGCAGTTGAACTAGTCAAATTTGAAAGGGCAATGAATAGTATTAAGCCTAGAGGGTAAAAGAGAGCTGCTCCAAATGTAAGTCAGAGGAGTGAAATTCTCACCACACTGAGAAGAGATACAGGGCTGAAAATGGATGTTAACAGAAAGCGCAATGCAACTGTGAAATATAACTGCAGTTAATCAGACCAAAGTGAGTTTAATCAGACTAGCTAACTACTCAATTGAATATTCACTTGAACAGAAGGCCTAATATTGGAAATTAGTCACTAAAATTTTACATAGTATCTTGCACCTTTGTAACTGATGTTTTGTTAAGGGGAAGAGGGAGAGGAAACTTGAATGCCTCCATGAAAACAGAATGAAGGCACAATCCTTAAGTTGGCAGTTGTTGAGAGCAACAGGGTCGAGGGAGGCAGGTGAATAGATTCTTACAGACTAAAGGGGATAATTTCTGATGTCTGATTTAGGGGTGGAGGGGGGATGTTTTAAATTATAGAACAAGAATTGTAGGAATTAAAATCATGGCAATACAAGAAACTAATATCTGTCTTTGGACTTGTAGTGATTTGAAAGTCACTTGTATGGTGAGTGCTTTTGTTGTATTTGCTTCTCTGGTATTGTAGGACACAAAAGAAGAGTTTCATCATACCTGTGAAGTGTCAGAGTTGGGTGTCTGCTTCAAACCCAGTACGGTGTTTGGAAGCTTAGAAAAGCTTTCTGAGCCCTGCATCGAATGTCTTGATGAAATCTTAACAACAACTTTAAGGCCTCTAAAGCCTTGACTTGTAGTGATAGTCCCTTGTGGGGCCCCTAAAAGTGCTTCTGAATGCTGGAGTGAGTGCTGCTGTGCTAGGATAGCTGAGGTTCTTGCTGATTTTCCTAACAACAAGTGGAAGTGAGAACTGCCTAAATATATATATATATTTTAAAAAAAGATAATTATCTTTCTCCAGTGTTTTCAAACAGGATGTGTTAAAACTGCTACATCTGTGGAGTTGTGTCCACAGTCAGTGTAATGGCATGGAGGGTCAAGAAGGATAATTTGTTGTAAATATGTAGCTAATTATAGAATGAACTGAAAGAGATGAACAGGGAAAGTCCCAAGCAGGGATATGTTTGGTGCTCACTGAATAATCATCTGTTGCCTCTACGTGCTTGAACTTCTTCCAAACGACCATTGTTTCTGGGCTACAACTTTATGTAGGGTTTGCTGAAAAACGTACTGTTTTATCTAGTGCTCATAAATATAAGCTGCTTAAAATAAATAATGAGAGAAGCTGTACTCAATATCCATGGCATGAAACTGCTTTTGTGGTCATGCCACAATTTGACGGAGTCAACTGGCAAATGAATAAAAGAAGTGGATCTTAGAACCTTTGCCAGCACTATTTAACTTTTTTTTTTTTCCTGTCAGGGGAAATGGTCATGACCTCTCATCTGCAGGAAAACTGTTACCACTTGCATGATATGGTAGCCATCACCTTTTACTGTGTTATATTTAAGGGAAGTAATATTGGAAAATACTTTTGTCCACAGAAATGTGGGACTTTGGAAGAAATGACTATAGCTTTGAGGCAGATTTCTGGTCAAAGAAAGAAGCCAGTTGAGTGATACTTGTGTCAAGGTTCCTCTGGGGGTCCAGCTATTAAAAATTCAGCTATTGAGAGCAACGGATGTGTTACTTTGCTCAGTTTGGGGAACCTGGAAATTAAAAGAACAGTTGGTAGATTGCATAAAAAATGCTGATGACCTTGATCAGAAGATTACCTGAGATGATAGGTTAAAATGGATAAAGTTCTGAGGGAAGTTAGAGCTAAAACAAAAACTGCAGTGAATATCAGAGATGCTCAGTACAAATGGTGAAGGGGTACATGGGGAGGAAACTATGTGCTCTGTTAGAGCTGGTGAGGATTTTCCTTTGGGAAATAACGAGTTGCAGTGATGGTGTTTGTTCCAAGTAAGTCCCAGGGTCAACATGAGAATACTGCTGTAGAAAGCCAAACCAAATTTCTTGGACTGACAGAAGCAAATATTTGTTGTCAAGTGTCAGATTAGACAGCTGTTTAAATTATGTTGGCCTCCACACTTTATTTCTTCAGATACCATATCTTCAGGACTGAGCAGATTTGATGTTACAGGCAGCTCTGAGGAGCGTTTGTCCTTAAACCTGAAAGGACTGAATGTCTAGTATGTGTATCACACTACTTTGTGGGAAAATAACCTCATTAATCACAGGACTGCCAAAAACAGGATCAAAAGCAGGGCACCTGGGTGATTGATCCATTGCAAGCAGGGACTAACAGAATTCTACCCTATAGAGCTCAAGGGCTAGAGATGAGTGTTGTATCGTACAAGAAGAGGTAGGACCTGCAGGCTAAAGTAGCAGTAAATTCCACTTTTGTTCTGTGTACCTGAGATGGAGAGTGGAGCTTGATTAGGCCCCACTTAAGTAATTTGGGAGGTTATGATTGCAAAGTAGGGAGGAAGATAAGAGGACTATCTGTCTTGAAACTAGTTTTAGAAAGCAGGCCACAGGAGGAAAGCCTATAAGACTAGGAACTGTGTGTGTGTTGAGGGGTAGGTGGGCTTTTCCTTGTTTGGTTGGTTTTTTTGTTGTTGTTGTGGATTTTTTTCTTCTTTTTTGCATTTGCCATACCTGTTCACTTGTTTGAAGCATGAGGTGGAACCAGTTCATAACACACTTATCAAATGAGTCCAAAATTTCCTCCTATCCAGGATTGCAGAAGGATGCTTATTACTTAATATTTACTTAATATTTGTAACTATAGTTTAAGAGTCTGCATGTGGGAGTTCTGACTAAGACATATGCTCTCTTGACTCAGGCTTTTTTTGCAGTGAGTAATTTGAAAACCACTTGTGTGTGTCTCTTTCTTTTTTGGACATGTGTTTAAAGTTCCAGTAAATAACACTTGAAATTACATGGACATATACTGGAAAAACAGGTCTGTATGTAAAGATTTACTACAAGGCTATTTCTCTGCTATCTCTTGTTGAAGAGTGGGAAGAAAGAGAAACACATCAGGGAAACTGATTTCAGACTTTGAACAAAGCATGTTCTAAAGGTCTTCGTTAAAAAGCAAAAGTATTTTGTTAATTTTCCATTCAACACAAAATATATTAGAACACTTCTTTCCAGAAGGATGGAATTGGCTTTATTTATTGATGCAGAACTCATTGGGAGGGACGGGAAATGAGTTAAGACTGTATTTTACCTGAAAGAAAGGTACTTGTCTGGCTTTGCATACTTCGTAAATATTGATAAACAGATACATTTGAAAGTCTTGATTCTTTTATTCCTCTCCTCCTTCATGCAACACTTGCATTCCCTTAGCCTATAGGCTCTTTGAATTAGTGTTCATTAGCTGACAAAACCTATTCACACAACCCTGTGTTGTCATGATAGACTTTTGTTTCTCCTTTTAGCAGCTAAACACAGTGTGACTGTAATGCAAAGAAATTATGTAATTGGTGGTTTGATTTGCAGACAGGTCAGAAAAATATTGTTTGCTAATACTTAGTTTAGTGTTGCTGTTTAGCTGTTCTCTGGCACATTGTGCAAAAGGCAGGATTTTCTGATAAAAATATAAGGTAAGACCTATTTTTGTCCTCTTTATTACAGCACAGTTTGCTCATCAGTTCAGCCACTAAGGAATATGCATTTGAGTTGTTCACTGAAGAATAGACTCACTCCTATATTAACAACCAAAGCATTCTCATGCACTGTCACGACAGTTGCTCCCATTCAAAGACAGGACTTGCTCTCTTGCTGTGTGCCACATGGGTCAGAGAGCACACATACAACAGTACTCCTGGAGAGAAGAGAGAACTACTGACACTGGTCATGGTCCAACTGCACTGACTGGATTCTCCCAAACTTGCATGAGTTCAGGTTCCTAGGGACACTGTCTCAGTCTCCCTCCTTCATGCTGTTCTATATAACTTTTAGGGGTCAAAGGAAACTGCAATAAGTAGACAGCACTTCTCTAAAAAAATCCACTGGACTTTGACATTACTATTGGGAGCATTAGCATGTGGTACCTCCACCTCTGAAAGCAATTAATCTGTCCCTTATCTCCTTTTCTACATGAACCTCCTCCTCTTAGAAACAGCAGGAAAGGCACCATCTACTGCATTGGTTGGTTCAGATTAGTTGTGCTAGTAAACTCAGTCATTTGACATTCATCCAAGGAAGGTAGAAATACGGACTAAGTAGGATGAAACTCTGCAGCCACTAGTACATAGGGAGCTGGACTAGAGCTACTGGTCCATTTGGTTGACAGTCCAGGAGGATGATGCTGAAGTGATGGTCTCTCAGTCATTGTAGACCAAGGCCATATTGTGGAAACTTTCATGACGGCAGTCACAAATTAAGTTAACAGGGCTACTTGTGAGAGGATGATGTTTTTTTATGGGAAAGAGGGTTTCACAATGAGGTTCTTTTGCCAAGTAATCCAAACTCCATTAAGTGCAATTTTCATTTAAATAAATAATACGTTAGAGGTGAATGATCCTGGGGAGTACTCTACAGAATTATGAAGAAACTATACTGAATCACTGATGTCTAAACAAGTGTCTCACTTGGGCAGATGGAGGAAATAGGCTCTTACAGTGCCCCTTCCTCTTTGTTTAGATCATTTTGCAGGCAACCCTGGATTTAAGCTGATGTAACCTGAGGGGACACAGTTTGGCCCTGATTTATTGTCATATATTGAATAAAAATCCACATGGCATACTGCTTAAAGTAGCCTGTGTACCAGGCTGACCACTAGATAGTGTGGGTCTTCTAGCCACCTCCTCTCAATATATGATCTTTAGTTTCATGGCTTGGTTTTGAAAATGTTAGTTGACCTGACCAATTTATGTGACAACTATGAAGGCAAATCATTAAAAGAGCTTTAAAAACCAGGCTTTTGGCACTACTATGGTCATACAAGATTATTGGTAAAATACTCTTACACTACAGTGTATATATAAGGTAAATATATATAAGTATACATGTATATATAAGGTAAAACCCCGATCTGTAAATTAAGCAGTGAACATATGGCTGCTCCATGTTTACCCTCCATGTTTCAAACCAATTAATTTAGTGGATTAAATAAATGGATGATAAGTAATTGAGATGGAATGATCTACAGCAGAAAAACCTGTAAATTAAGGTTTCGTTAGGGCTGCAATCACCCCTTCAGATAAGATGCTGCCTGTAGAGCAGTGAAAGCAAAAATGCTGCTACTGCATGTGCTAGATCATAACCAGAACTCAAGGCTACTTCAGTTGCTTAAAGCTGAAGGTTGGATAATTGCCATCACTGTGTTTGTTCTACCTTTGAGTAAAATGGTAAAAGCAGTAACATTCAATGCTGTGCAGAACACAACACTATAGAAACACAGAAGGTAACTTAAGTAGGTAGGATGACCTGACATCCAAACAGCTCATACTCTTGAACAGCATCTACTTAACTACTTTTTCAGTTTTTTTTCTGGACTAGGAATTACTTTTAAAGGCTAAAAGGACTATATTTTCTGATTATTGGGTATAAACTGTGAGTAAAGTGTATATATCCCAGGATTACAATGTAAGACCTTTCAACATATTGGCTGGGGATTTTTTGGTTGGTTGGTTGTTATTGGATTTTTGTTTGTTTGTTTCTGTTTGTTTGTTTCTGTTTGTTTGTTTCGGGTTGTTTTTTGGTCGGGTTTTGTTTTTTTTTTTTTTTTTGGACAGGATTGCGGTGGGGTGGGGTAAATTTTTTAAAGCAAATGGAATAGAAGTGGAAGTGTACCATGTATTTATGTAGTGGTAAGCAGACTTTCTGGTAGTATCGGCAAATTCTGGGGTTCTCACAGGTGAGGCATAAAGTGCAGGTTTTTTTTTACTAAGGGTTACTGTGCTTTGCCTTTCTACAGCTGCTAATTTAATTGATCTTAATAGCTAACAGCAGTATCTAGTACACTGGTTGGCCATCTTCTAGCGGGCTAGTGGCTCACATGGGCAGACCTAGCAGGTAAGTGGAAGAGCCAATTCATTCTCTCCATGTATAAGTATCCACTGGTGTGTTCTGAGGCTTGGAAAGCTGACTTGTAACTCACAGTCTACCACATATGTTTGCATCAAAACTATCAGGAATTCCCTTTATCAGATATGAAGGTCTACTGCAAAACTTCACTTTTGTTGCTGAGCACAAGGTTTTGAGGAATATGGAGGTTTAGCTCATTGAGGTCACCTGGAATGGATTACAGACCGTCTGCCTTAATCTCTGACACATGAAACCTGTTACAGATTGAAATAGCGAATGTATTTTACTTCCATTAATTTTCCTCTAGAAACATGTATATAATGAACTCTTTTTGAGCGTATTAAAAACCACACAAATGTTTGCTTATTTCTATTAGGGATGCAACTTGTTTGTTGAAAGCAAAATTAAAATCTATTTGTTGTATAAATAAAAGAAAACATCAGAAGATTTTCTCTTTGCCAGCCTGAAACAGAACACATTGTCTCCAAGCTTTTATATACGGGCTTTGGCCAAGGGGGAAATACAGCAAAAATACAAACTGGTTTGAAAATGCTCTAGAGAACAGGAAACAAGAGATGGCTATTAATGGATCTCCTTAGGGGTTTTGTACAGTTAATTGTTCGTCTTATTTATACAAACCACTGTAATGGAAATATTAGTATATTAGCAGAGAGCATTGGATTTGAGACGTATCACAGGAGTAATGGCAAATGGATCCCTAAGATATAACGTAAACATTCCTGGGCTGATAGAAAGCACATCAGCTCTGACCTTTGGTTATAGGGAGAAGTGCACATTTCTAGGATGCGGCCATTTTTATTTTTTTTTCTTCTTTGACTTCTTATGTAAAGTAACAGACGAGAAAACTGTGCCCTTGGTGGCAGGGGTGGTGGTGAAATATAGTCTTTAATGTGCAGGGAGAAAGTGAACAAGGTGTTACTGTCCCTTCGTATTTGAACCCCTCACAGGGAACACAATGCTTATGGAAAACTTTGACCTTGTTGGAAGTTCTGTTTAGAAATTGTTCATTGTGCATCAATGGACATAAATTCAGAAAAGCCTGGGTCCTGCAAATAAAAATTTCTTGGGCAAATAGTCACAGGCTGTAAACTTACCCATGGAAAGCATTTGGCTAAGGAGTTGTCTTTCCTCTTGAAGACCACAACAAAATGAGAAGTAAACAATTGTGCCAAGTCCCAGTGTTTTGGGACAGTCATGCAATTACACTTAGCCTATCTCCTGGACTGGCAGTTGGGGTGTTAATCCCAGTCGATTTCTCTGCTTTCTGTGAAAACTTAAAATAAAAGCTTTCTTTCCTTAGCCCTGGTCGTAGACACGTTTCTACAGTCATTACAGACAAGAAGGTTGGGCAAGGGTTCCTGTGTCCATGTGCTGTCTCTGAATGTATGAGGGTACATCTTATTTGGCACAAAGTAACTCATGGGTTATGCTAATTTTTGGTGGCCTCTTAAGATAAATCTTTTAAAAGCAGTGATTTTTTTAGTGAGAGTGGGTTAACAGGCAGCTCTGCCTCATGGTTCTGTAAGTTCCTAGAAAGTTCTTGCTTCCATTTGGACAACCACGAAACCTAGAAACGCTCCTTAGTGACCAAGATAGATAAATGCTCTGACCAAAACAAATGAGATTTCAGAACAAGTGATAAATTAATGTACTAAGTTCTCCGCTATTTTAGTACTGGCTAAGGCAGGTGAATAAATAAATAGTAGCTGAATATACTTTATTTTAACAAATTAAAACTGTCTGTGATCTTTTTCTTAATGCCACTTAATATAACTAGGGAAATTAATAGATGTAGTAAAAATAAACCTCATCTGTTAGGAAGCATGTGGAGAGTCACCTACTCTTTGTTCCTGAGCCCTATCTTCCTTCCTTTTCATCAGAGTCAAAAGGGTTACTTTTGCACCTAAATCAGTTACACAGTCATTTTTGAACCAAAGCACACATCTGCTTTTCTCCTCAGCTGTGAAAGTCTGATATTGCCTGACACCATCATTGGATCTCTGTTCCCATTACTATATACAAATATTAAAATATGGGTAAGTTAACCAATTTTTCTAGAGGTTATGCTGTGGCTATGTGTTGCTAGATGGAAATAAGCATTCTCTGGAAGTTTGGTTTCTATTTTTCTTTACTCCCCTACTGCTACTTATATCCTTGCCTTGGGCTGAGCAAGGTGATCCGAAATCCCAAAAGAGAAAGAGAAGTGACATGCACAAGAGTAAAGGAATTTTTGTCTCTAGTACCAACCCACTCTAGGATGATGGATAGGCAAAGGCTGAAGCCTTCAAAGCACAAAGAAGAAGAAAGTGTTCAGATCCTTGTGAAAACAAAGGGCCCAAACAGGATCAGGCTTTAGTTCACATAATAAATGTTATGGGTAACATCAGTAACATAATAAAAGTCAGTGATGGTCAGGCTATACTAATTCCTTCACATATTAGCTTTCTTATGTGGGGGCCATATCTGTCTAGCTGTTGGGTCTGTTTTAAGAAAATTATTATATGATGGGTCTACTAGTGACAGCAGGAGACTGAGCAAAAGGTCTCAGGTGGTATTTAGGTTCCTGTATTCACTTTGCATTTCTACTCCTTCCCTCGGTTTGTTTATTTATGGAACAATCACATCTGCATGGCACTTGGAGCACCAAGGGAGGGCTGGAGGTACTTTTTACTTCTTAAGGAAAATTTAATTTCTTCAGGCACAGAATCCCTCTTGAGAAGCCTGAAAGTATACTGAATGGGTTTAAAGTCTTATTCTACTATGCCTTATAGGTTTGTTTTTGTTGTTGCCAGTTTTCTCCAACAGGAATGTAATAATAATAGTAACCCCTACCCTGCTAATAGGAGGGTGATCTCTAGTCCACAGTCTAAGTGGAAATATATCTGCATTAATTTCATCTGCTTTCATTAACTTCAGGGTCAGTCAGCTCATTTTTTATAAATTTATGATATTTTTATTTTTAGCATACATCTCTTTTTTAATAGCCTGACTGGTCATCCTCAGGGTTGTCAGGCCCCTGTGCTGGGAGATGGAGCTAGTATGCAGAATGAAGTCCCAGTTGTTAAAGAGGTGGCAGTCACCGACCTGCTCCTTCAACTGGATGTTCACAAGTCCATGGGGCCGGATGGGATCCACCCAAGGATACTGAGGGAGCTGGCAGAGGAGCTCGCCGAGCCATTCTCCATCATTTATCAGCAGTCCCGGTCAACCAGGGAGGTCCCAGATGACTGGAAACTAGCGAACCTGATGCCCCTCTACAAGAAGGGCTGGAGGGAGGATCCAGGGAACTACAGGCCTGTCAGCCTGATCTCGGTGCCGGGAAAGGTCATGGAGCTGATCACATTGAATACCATTACACAGCACATGCGGGACAGCCAGGGGATCAGGCTCAGCCAGCATGGGTTTATGAAAGGGAGGTCCTGCCTCACTAACCTCGTCACCTTCTATGATAAGGTGACCTGCTTAGTTGGTTAAGGGGAAGGCTGTGGACGTTGTCTACTTGGACATTAGTAAGGCCTTTGACACTGTGTCCCACAGCATTCTCCTAGAGAAGCTGGCTGCTCACGGCTTGCACAAGTGCACTCTGCGCTGGGTTAAAAACTGGCTGGACGGCCAAGCCCAGAGAGTGGTGGTGAATGGAGTCAAATCCAGTTGGTGGCCAGTCATGAGTGGTGTTCCCCAGGGCTCAGTGCTGGGACCGGTCCTGTTCAATATCTTCATTGATGACCTGGATGAGGGGATGGAGTGCACCCTCAGTAAGTTTGCAGATGACACCAAGTTGGGTGGACGTGTTGATCTGCTGGAGGGCAGGAAGGCCCTACAGAGGGACCTGGACAGGCTGGATCGATGGGCTGGAGCCAACGGTATGAGATTCAACAAGGCCAAATGCTGGGTCCTGCACTTGGGTCACAACAACCCCATGCAACGCTACAGACTTGGGGAGGAGTGGCTGGAGAGCTGCCTGGAGGAAAAGGACCTGGGGGTGTTGGTTGACAGCCAGCTGAACATGAGCCGGCAGTGTGCTCAGGTGGCCAAGAAGGCCAATGGCATCCTGGCTTGTATCAGGAGTAGTGTGGCCAGCAGGAGCAGGGAGGTGATCGTGCCCCTGTACTCTGCACTGGTGAGGCCCCACCTCGAGTACTGTGTTCAGTTTTGGGCCCCTCAGTACAGGAAGGACATTGAGGTGCTGGAGCGTGTCCAGAGAAGGGCAACGAAGCTGGTGAAGGGTCTGGAGAGCAGGTCTTATGAGGAGAGGTTGAGGGACCTGAGGTTGTTTAGTCTGGCAAAGAGGAGTCTGAGGGGAGACCTTATCGCTCTCTACAACTGCCTGAAAGGAGGTTGTAACGAGGTGGGTGTTGGTCTCTTCTCCCTAGTAACAAGTGATAGGATGAGAGGAAATGGCCTCAAGCTGCACCAGGGGAAGTTTGGGTTGGATATTAGGAAAAAATTCTTCACTGAAAGGGTTGTCAAACATTGGAACAGGCTGCCCAGGGCGGTGGTTGAGTCTCCATCCCTGGAGGTATTTAGAAGAAGGGTAGATGTGGTGCTTGAGGATATGGTTTAGTGGTGGACTTGGCAGTGATAGGTTAGCGGTTGGACTTGATGATCTTAAGGGTCTTTTCCAACCCTAATGATTCTATGATTCTACGATTCTGTCACTCTTCCTGTCTTTGGGGCCTAGATCAGCTGGGATTCTTATACGTTCTGATTTATTTTATTGTATGATTATTTACTTTTTAAAAATAAGTCTTTCCCGTAAAATATTAAGTCTCGAGTGGTTGTACCAAACAATTAGGAGAGACCAGAAAGAAAGGATGTGACAAGAATCAGGGCGTATGCAGTACAGTCACCACATGAAGGGACCTGAGTGTTCTCTTTATCCCAGCACTTGAGGTAGTGTTGTATCTGGAGTGCTGTGCCCAGTTTGGGCCCCATGGTACGAGGAAGAGATTGACAAACTTGAGAGAGAAACGGAAGGCCAATAAGTTGGTTAGGGAGCTGGAGCACGAAACAATGATGACGATGATGATGATGACAAATTCGAAAACGAAGCTGGACAAAACCCTGAGCAATGGGTGAAGATGAGTGAGTGTCTTGGTCTGTAAAACCGGAGCCTTTGGAAATTAGTCAAAGAAAGTCACTGAAATCTTAGAATTTCTAGATATATTATTTGTTCTGATGCCCAAATATAAACATCTCATCCTGTCATTTAGCTACTGATCCTGTTAACTGTGTAAAATATATTTGTACGTCTATACACTGCATATACATATATCAGTAGTATTGCTGGTCATATTGCTAATGATTTAATATGATATAGTGTTGAATGTGCCTTTTCTAGGTGTGGTTTTTACTTTGTTCCTGTGTTTAGATTGCATTTATATACACTAGGTTACAAGGGTACATTAAATTATCAGCAGACATCTTTTACTGTCAAGGTAACCAAATGAAGAAAGTAATGTCTAGCATTGATGATAATACGGCTCATAATAATGCATAACTCTCACCATAAACCTGGGCATGCTAACTATCCCATTAGTCTGCTTCAACAAATTATTGATTGGAAGTGGCCTGAAGTTTGGATTCTGATTTCTGATTCACAGCACAGCATGTCTGTTGAGATGAAGCAAGCACTAGAGACTAGAGCAGTGTGTTCCCTCATGTTCTGGAAATGGTCCAGTTCATATCAGAATTCCAGCGCCCAGTTCTGATGTAAACAAAGATCTTCATTACTTTTCTTAAAGAAGGCCTGATATATGTCTTGCTAATCTTCTTGTCAGGATTTTCTTGTAGAATAATGTATCTTGGCAAAGTTAAGGCTTATGACATATGCTAGACATTTTGTTCCATCATTTTTTTCCTTATTTTGGCAAAAGAATTCGGATATTTCTAAACATTGGAAATCCCTTCATGTCTCAATTTTATTACGCAGTCTAAAAGTCAATGAGTAAGGCTGCTCTCGAGGCAGCATCAGCATATGTTTCACCTATAAGCTATCTGGAAGTTCAGAGGGAATTTTTTTTTCTTTCTTTCTTTTTCACCAGACCTTATTTATTCTGAAAACCCTGTAGCTCTCTCTAGAAGGCATCAAATCCTGTTAAAAACCAAACCAAATCCTAAATCAAAAAACCACACCTGGATTCCCAAAATTTCATATCATACCCAGGCAGTAGCTCAACTACAAGTTAAAAGTCTGTGAAGTCATCATGACCTGTGCCGTCACTGTCTCTTGCCTCTTAGGAGGCTGGGTTTAGGCACAGGGGATGGCAGTGTGGGTGGTCTGCTTTGTATTAGGAGCACAGACACCAGAAGCCTGGCCCTTCTCCAGCTCAGCAGCCCCTGCCCCAATATATGTGCACACACACACAGACTGCCAGACCTTCAAGAATGTACATGCACACATGTACGCAAATATGTGCTTAATCAGGATGCATAAGGTGAACTTGATAGTGTTTATAGCACAGAGAAGAGATACCTGTGGAGACAGTCCATCATGAGCACCGGCAGTGAGAGTCTCAGTATCTATAAAGATCCACTGAATGGCTTCACAAAAAATATTAATTTCTGGTTCAGAAGGAAATCTTGGTGTGGGACTTTTTTTGAGGCTGTTTAGTAGGGCTTGATGAAATGCTTACATCTGGTTTTGGAGAGGCATGAAAAATGCTCTTCAGACATACAGATCTTAGTAGAATTTTGGGATGTGCTGTGTTAAGGGTTTAGTGTTGGGACAGGCAGTTTTGTTCAAAACAATTTAAATTGATGGGTGTGCTGTTCTTGTGTGGAACAATGTTGATGAGACTGGAGGATTAGAAGACTTCAAGGACCAGGAAAAGGGAAGCTGTGATAACGTCAAGGCAGTGCACAGAAAGCAGTCTGTCCCCACTTGTCAAAGCTTTTCTTAATCATATTGCATCTTATTATTGCATTCTTAATCTTATTGCATGCATATAGGAATGGCAGCTGCCTAATCTGGAGCCTTTTTGCTGCAGTCAAGGTAATGTTTAGCTATGTGTTCCTTAGGACTGAAACATCAATGTAGGAGAATTTTTAATCCCTAAGTTGCACATGGCCAGTTACTGGAGAAGGACTGCCCCAGGATGTGTGTTCATCCCACTGATGTCCTGTGCAACCTCAGGGCAGGAGCTACTTTTGCTGCTTGTGGCTGTGTAAGGTTTGGATTAACAAGTGCTCTGCTCCATACCAGGTTCCCAGCTGATAACCAGGTCAGCAGTGGACAGTGTCAGATCATCTGGCCTGAGATGTCTCCTGAGAGAATGGGTGTTTCATCAACATAAACCAGACCCATCTTCTACTGATGACAACCAGAGTCTGTCATTGGTGGTCATCCAGTTTACTGTGATACTGGAGCTTGACCCAGACAAATCTGCACATCAGGCTCTGATGTGGGTGGAACTGGATATCAGCTGGGCCAGAAAGGCCTGGACAGGGTGAACTGTGAGTTACAAACCAATTCACTTCAGTTACTGCTGAAGGTGTATTGGTGTAGCAATGAGTGTGCTCTGCAGATACCTGTTCAGTACAGACCAATTGACTCTGAGGGCTCAACTTCCCAAGAAATGGGTTCAAGGCAATGTGACGCAGCAGTTGCAAAACAAATCAGAGTCCCTGTGGTCTGTGATATCCTTTTTACAATTTCTTCTTTTCTCTGTGTGTGGAAAAATGAGAAATGGTTCAGAAACATGCTGAGGATCAGGGGCTAGGGAGAGTTTGTCCCTGCTGGTGGCTACAGGGTAAGATCCTAGATGCAGGCACTGAAAACAGTTGAATGTCTGATCTGTTAGAGCGAAAAGAGGCTGAGGACTGCTGCTCAGTGTTTAATTCAATGAATTTTCAGCCTGGTGGCCATTCTCCGTCTGCGTCTGTCATTCCTGATGAGTGGTGTCTTTCCTGTAGAGAACTTGTCTGCCTTTGCTTGTTTTTTAGTGTTCCTACTGTCCTTATGACTGGTTTCTGTACCACAAGGGAAAAATAAGGATTGCAGCAACTGAGGAATAAACAGCAATCATGGCCAAATGCTTCATCTTGACTTAATGCAGATATCCAAACAAAAATATTCTCAGTAACAAGGAAAGAAAAAAACCAAACTTCATAGCAACCAGCATTAGACTCTAGATACTGTGAGGCAGGGTGAGGTGGTGTTTATTTTATTATCTTGGTGTGCTTTAAGACAGTGTTTTTGAAATATGCATAAAAGGAATTAATACAGTGTTAGAAATAATAACAGATGTTATATAATATTTTAATTTGTATGCAGTCTCTCACCTTTCGCTCCAGGGAGCTATGTAATCATGTTTCATTTAACCTTCTCACTTACGTATGAGGTAGTTAAGTAGTTAGAAATTACGATGCACAGACAGATTTGAAGAAAGCAGCTTTAACAAACCTTTTGGGTCTTGTTTCTCTGCAAACTCAGGCACCCCTGGATGCTAGCAGCCCAGCTGGCTGCTACTGTAAGGCTGGGCAGGGAGTGCTGCTTCTCTGAATTGCAGAGAAGCCAGAAACAAGGTGGTAACAGGCAAAGTGAGAGAGATCCAACAGGAACTTTACTGTCGGCTTCGCCCTCCCCCATTTTATTGTTTTGTTTTGTTTTGTTTTCTTAAGACAGATGTTTTCAGCACTGAAGCTGAATTCCCTCTGTTCTTACTGGGTTGTTTTTGCAGCAAGATTAGAAATCATGCCCTAGTGCTGGAATTTTCAGGATTTTGTGGGTTGCTTTTTTTTTGTTGTTGTTTGTTTGTTTTTTAAACACTTCTTATACAGTAACACCATTCTTCAGCTCCACAGCAAACACTGGTGTTTATAGAAGGCATTGCTGATCAGGTCCCACCGTCATATGCTTGGGCATAATTCTGCCCATGCTAGCATCTGCCTCGGAGACCACTGGACCCCGCAACTGTCTCAGCAGTGTATGCAGAACCTAATCCCACTATGCCAAAGACTGTGGTTGGGGCAGGAGGGGGTGGCAGCTGGTGATTTTACAAGAGGAGCTACGTCAGCTAACAGTATCCTTCTCTTTACACTCCCGGAGCTTTCAGTTGCTAAAAGCCATATCTAGCCTTTTTGTGGTTCAGCTGGAGGCAAACACACATCAGAGGCGTTCCTGTTATGCTGTCTTAGGCAACTGCCTGCTTTACCTGTGTCTAGAGTTGGACTTGGTCTTATCAGTGGTCAATAAGAAGGGGTGCTGCAGACCATTTTCTACTTCAGAAGCCTGTCCTGTGAAAGTCTTTCTTCTGAGTGACAGAAATAAGGCCACAAATTTCAACTGGAGTCCAGTTATATGTTTGTGAGCACAGAGAAGGGTTGTGTCTGTCCCTGTGAGAGACAGACAAACCTTCCGCTTGCTTTGAAATGTATTGTTTTCCTCCTGTAGTTTGAGCATGATTTTTTTTCATAGGAGAAGTGATGCTAAAATGGAGGTGAGGACTGACCTAGCAGTACAGTGATTTTACATGGCAAAAAACCCCGTGTAACTCTAGTCCTGTGAGAAACATCACAAACATCAGCAGCACCAGAGAAAAATGTAAAGCGACTGGTAAGCTCAATTTCTGCAATATGTCAGATTCTGCAGTCCTTTCCATGCTGGGTGGAGATTCTCCATTGCATTCAATAACAGCTGGTAACGAGAAAATTGATCAGTCTTTTATAGTGTTGTTTTCCCATTATTATTCCCCACAACTGTGGTTCTTGGCACACCATAGTCCTAGGAGATAAAGGAGCAGACCACGTTACAATTAATTTGGCTTCAGTTCACTGTATACCATAAAGAATATATCACACTTACTTCTCCACTTTTCCATGTTTCTGTTGCATGGAACTGATGAGACTTTTCCAGCTTACTGTTGTTAAGACTGTTGGCACTGTCTGACAGTTCTCTTGTCCACTTCCCATTTATTTTCATTCCTTTGGGTGGTTTTCTTTGTTTTTTGGTTGTTTTTTTTTTTTTTTTCAAATCATGGTTTCACGTTAAGAGTTCTTTGGCAACTATAGTAGCATACAAAGCTCATACCTGACTGCTCATTTGCCAGAGGTTTCCCAGAGGTCAGTGGAGCCTATTAAACCTGTAGGGCTACAATCCAGTAAAAACAAATGTGTTGCATTCCGCCCCTTTACCCTTATCTCCTAATTTTCCAGTGCTTCTCCATCTTTGGAAAGATTTGGAATGGAGTTGGAAAAAATATCTGCAGCTTTGCCATATGATAACATGTAGAAAGATGGGGGTATGTGTATGTGTTACTGAAAAATGTGGTAAAATCAGAAACAACTCTTTAACACCGATTTAGTATTAAAGAGCAGGCATTCTTTATTCACGGTGCTGGATGCACGGGGGATCGCTCCTCCTAATGTGGGTACCTCACACACCTTTCCCATACAATTTATAGATCAAAAATTTACATATTTATACATATTCATTATTGTCCTTTCTACTGATTGGTACAACCTTGCTCGTTCCATATGTAAATTACTGCGCAGGCTTAGTTGTCCTCTTCCATTGTTCTCTTTTGAGTAGGTGGTATTATTTGGGGCGGTGGTCCGTGAGTCGGTGGTCGAGCTCTCCCCCTGCCAGAATTACCTTTTACCTTCTTGGCTCTTAATCTTGGCAGTCCTGGCCAGTTTTCTCAGTCCACTACATGAAACCAAGTTTGGTCATCCTTTTCTGACAGAAGAACATTGTCTATTGTTTTGTTCACATTAATGATTACCTAGGGACTAAAATACAGATCAACAGATACACTGATTCGTACACTGCATGTTCCTATAATATAACAACATCTCTGGTTGATTAATTTCATCACTTTGGTTACATAAGTGGGATGGAACAGTTGCTGACTATTATTTTCTTCAAAACATTTTGCCACTCAAAAATTTTGGCAGAATTTTCTGGGAAAGTCCCACTGCAGTAATGCTCTTGCATAACAGTTTGTCAACCAATTCTAGCAGAAGAGAATGGGCTTTGAGAAGCCACATGGTGGATTCACTGATGATTCCTCTGAGTCAGCGATGCATTGTAAGTGTTTTGTCCACAGTGTTCCACCTTACTTGGAAAATGATTCATTAGCACTAAAGACAGTGTTAATCACTAAAGATTAAAGACAGCTAATCACCAGATAAGGAAAGGGAGAGAGATGATGTTTAGTGAGGAAGGACTATCATGGCATATGCCAGTAACAAACTGTTCCACACTGATGAAATTTAAAGGTTAAGCACAAGTTATTATTTTAATAACAGATGACCATAGCAAATCATCACTGAAAGTGCATCTAGAATGCTCTGGAAAAAGCTTAACGCTACCTAGTATCTCGTCCAAATTTGCAATTACATTTTAAAAAGCAGTACATTAAAAATTATCTCTGTCTTAATGGGAAAATAAATTCAGAAATGAAACTGAAATTCTGATTTTTGCTATGAAGCTGTCCTCTGCTTTTCCTCAAGAGATTGAAATCAGTAACACTCTTTTATTGTCGCTAAGAAGGGTAAGGGCCAAACTTAATCCACACTTACAGCAAAATTCCCATTAACGTCTGTGATGCTGTCATGGAAGTGTTCTGAGCTCTGAGCACCAAGCTTATGTAGGATTGAGATTAGGAAAAAAAATACATATTATTAATCCACTGTTGGAAGACAGTATGACAGAGAAGAAGCCGCCTTGTCAAGGGGAAGTAAGGGGTTGGTTTGAAGCCTAGAATCACAACTAATGCTGGGCACTACACTGCTGTCCCTGTGGGACTGCTTGTGTAACCACAGTTAACAGAATCACATAAATGCTACAGCTCTATCTATGATATTATTCATACTGATCTCATATCTGTTGTGTGACACTTGGGCCAGTGTGATGTTCCCTTCCCTGGGGATAGCATGGGTAAAGCAGAACATTGCATCTGTGATGGTCTCAGCTGCCATTGAGGAATAGGTATGGGAGAGTGGTGTTCTTCAGGCTAAGGACCTGGGTGTCAGGAGAGTGCTGAGGGCAGGAGGACCTTGATCATAAATTCTGTCATACTCAGACTTGCAGTGAAATTTTTCAGGATAACTCTCCCTTTTCTCTCCGCAAATCCATGGAAGCACAGGGTGCTAATGGAGGTGAAGGAAGAGACAATTCCTCTCAGCCTTTGAAAGCCCTGGAGTCCTTTTCACCCAGCAAAGTATCCTTGTTTGCAGTACTATTATATGAAGTAGTATTATTGTAACAGTGCATTGATCTTAATATCCATATGCTTCAGACAGTAGCATTGGTTACAAAAAAGAGTCCCAAGCTTAGAAATTTTATTCTATTCATCTGCTAGAATCTTGCTTGGTCTCTTATCTCCCTTCTCAGCACCATCTAAAAACCGAGGAGAAAATAACATTTTCTATGTTCGTTTCTAAAGGAGAAACAAACCCAGTCTTTTTCTGTACACCTTACAATGCCTGAAGCCCATAAAACATCACAAGTGTCAAGCATCTGCAATGACCATCAGTCACTGCAGCAAAGAATCCTCTATCGCTGTGGTAGGATTTTTATTCTAATCTCTTGCAAAATAAGCATCAACTGTAACAACCTGAGGCGTTTTGACTGAATGTCAGCTGAACAAAGGAAAGATGACACCTTGGGAACTTCAGTCTTCAAGAGCTGGTGAGGTTATACTTCTGGAGGGATAAGAAGGCTAAAAGGCAATGAAGCAAAAGGCTGATGTGAAGATGAAGTTGGACTTGGCAGGATTGTTTGTCACCACTTAACTGCATAGCCCACTGGGAGAGGAAAGGGAAGGAAAAGAGAATAATAGCAGAGAGGCTTTGCCAAAACCAGAACCACTAACCAGCTTATTTGTGTCTTCTGTTGCTTGATGCTCAGTGCAAAAATGAAGGGCAAAAAACTTTGTAATACAAAGAGGCTGCTTCCCTTCCTTTTCCTGCCAGCCTTGGTTTTCTTGCCTGTGCTCCACTCCTTTTTAAAATATGTTCACATCCCATATCCTCTAGTTCTGCGCTCCCTTCCTCATCCTATCTCCTGTGATACTGCCGCAGCTTTAACTCCATCCCTCCTAGGTCCCACTCTTCTTGCCTTTTGTCTCTTCTTCCATACCCCTCTTCTGATACACTGTTTCCTTTGTAGGCACCTGTCCTATTTTAACAATTTAAATTGCTCAAAGGGGTCTGTAGCTGGGGGACGAGAAGGGGCCTTGTATTCCAGCCAGGGCACAGAGAATGAAAACTAGAAGTGTTTAAAATCTGACATTTCAAACAATGATGCATGATTTCCCTCACAGGGGTTCCCTGATTCCCTGCCACCTTCTGCCAGTATGAAATTATAGGAGCTGGCTATCAAAGGTGTAGTAATGAAGATGTCTGGAATCAGTACAAAGCACACAAAGGATGCTTCTGTCTTTCTGAACCTAGGCATGGGTATAAATGCCTTCCACAACCTTGAATACAAGAGCCTTTTGTGCGATCGCTGGTCTTCCTGTGGGTGTTCGATGCAGGTGAGAGTCTTGCCCTGTGCTGATCAGGGTCTTACCCTTGGCATGCAGGGGCATCGCTGCTTTAGTGGATGGCAAGATGTGGAAGGGAGAATGTAACAGGTCAAACTGTCTTTAGCACACATAATGTGTACGTTTAATTAATAATTTTTTATCTTCTATCACAGTAGTTTTGATCTATCAAAATTCCTTTAGGGGTTTTTGAGCTGTTGACCCTGATACAGTACATTTTACTAGTAATGTCAGGCCTAAAAGAAAAATTTAAGGAAAATTTAAGGGGGGGAGGGGAGTGTTGGTGATGTTCAAGCACTGAAGTTCAACAAGGTAATCCCAAGAAAAATGAAAAAGCTTTTATTTATTTTCCCAGATTTGAGAATTGAGAAAAAAGTAAATAAAAAGAAGTTAAATTACTTCTTGTTCCCCCTCCCCCTCCACAGTTTCCTCAAGTAAGTTGTGTTGGAAAACATTCTCAAAGATCCTTATGACACTTAAGAATACCTCCCAGTTTGAGAATAATGGCTTTGAATTACAACAACTTGTATCTTTACTGGTCTGTGAAGAGTCCTTTATTACTTAAGATTAAAATGGTCACTTGCTGTTACCTGATGGGCTCCTGTTTTCTCTATGAGAAGGCTTAGAGCATTTCACTCCATATGATGTGCTCCCCATGAAAATTTTAGAGGCAAACCAAAATTACAAGTAATAAAACCAAATCAGAATCTGATCTTTCAGGAACTTCTTGCTTTGAAAAAGTTAAAAGAAACTTTCCAAAATGCTAAAACATCCTGTTTGAAACTACTACTTACATTAAAAATTGTTTTGAATTTTTAGAATTCCAAAAAACAATTTTTTGAACTGATTTTCTAGAATTATATTGCCTCAGGGTAGCTGGATTTCGAGAGTTTCATTTTGTCGTTGTTTTTTTTTTTAGCAGTCCTAATTTTTTTAAGGTGGGCTTTAATAATCCAAATATGTGATAACCCCAACATATAAATTGAAACTTGCTGTCTGCATGTTCTATCTGATCTGGATTAGTTACTTCAATGTCAAAGGATTCACACCTACTTGTGTGTGCTTTATGATCGCAGAAAATAGTTGAAATATTTGCAGCTGAGAAGTCACAGTCCTAGAGTTAAAACTTGTTTCTTGTTAACTCTTTCCACTATTCCTAGGGGCAAAGCTATTTTTTATTTTTTTTCTCTTTGTCTCCAAATATTTTGTTTCCTTGCTTGTTTAAAATAAAATGGATCCTGTCCTCAACCCGACTTTGGCTAGGTTTTTTGTTTGCTTTGGTTTTTGGTGTCACCAAAGAATTTTGCTGCACTGGGACCGTTTCTGAGCTGGTGAAAAAAAATTATGTCAGTTCATAAATATTAATGAGCATGAAATGGATTTATTTTTTTTTAACACTTAGTGTCAGGTTTTTGTATAGCACAAAGATGTGATGAAGACAAGACGAAGTGTAGGTAAGAACAGTCTCATCCAGACTGGTGCAGCCCTTGTTACTTGTGCTAACTGCAAAACTAACTGTGGCTCTCTTCTTCCAACATTTTCTAATAAAATAAAACCCGTGGCCTCATCCACTCTCTATCCACTGACTCATCATCTCCACAGGCTCAGTATTAACTTGCAAGCACACAGTCTTTACGACAGAGATTTTTCAGGCAACAATCTCCCACGTGGACAGGAAGAATGTTTATTAAATGATTTATTGTCAGATTTAGTGCTAAAGACTATTTTGTGCCTTGCACTGGGGGTTTCTTCTGCAGGGCATGGTTACTCACATCAGCAAAAGTTAAAACAGAAACATTTTTTATCCATCACATGTAGTTCCAATATTTGTAGTTGTATTAGCTTCTAAACTAATTCATTGTATATGTTGCTTTATTAAGTTTTCCACAAATTCAGCAATGTAATAACAAAATTTTCATATACTAAGAATTGGGTTTGTGATACTTGGTTTAATCTATGCTAACGTAGGCCAAATCTTGGCACCAGCCATGGACAATTGGTCATACTACCTTGTTTAAATACACCCTCAGAGTTTGGTGAGATTATTTCAGTCTGTTGTGGTTTACCTGGCAACTCAGCCCCACACAGCTGCTCGCTCACTCCTCCACTGGTGGGATGGGGGAGAGAATCAGAAGGGTAAAAGTGAGAAAGCTTGTGGGTTGAGATAAGAAAAGTTTAACAATTAAAATAAAACAATAATAACAACAGCAACAATAATGAAATGAAAAGGAAAACAATGAGAGCGGCGTGAAACCCGAGACAGGGGAAGAGGGGGAATGAACAATCAAAACCAACAGCACATGACGCAGCCGCTCACCGCCCGCCGACCCGATGCCACCAGTGCCTGAGCTGCCACCACCCCCCCCATCCCCCACCACCCCCCGCGTGCCAACTCCCCCAGTTAATATACTGGTCATGATGTCACATGGTACGGAACATCCCATCGGCCAGTCGGGGTCAGCTGTCTTGGCTGTGGCCCCGCCCCTCCCGGCCTCCTGCCCACGTGGCAGAGCATGGGGGGGCTGGAAAGGCCCCTGACTGCTACAGGCGCTACTGAGCGACCCCGAGCCGCTATGTAACAGCAACTAAAGCATCAGTGTGGCATCGGCACTCTACCACCTACAGTGAAGAGAATTAATGCTATCCCAGCCAAATCCTGCACACAGTCTTACTTATGACTTCCTCTATAAGCATTAATCTGAAGTATGGACATTGGGGGACTATTTTCAAGTGTATATCGGGAAAAATTAGGTTACCTGGAGGGTTGGCATACTCTAGAAGTAATATGCAAGACTTGCCAATGTCTTTCAGTTTTCTGACATTTGACCTTGACAATATATATCATCTGTAATTGGTAGCATCTTGCTTGTACAGCTTTACTCAGTCATCTGTATATTCCTTATGCATCTTCCATAGGGTAAAACTAGATAATCTATCACTTCAAAAAAACCTCTATGACTGAAGTAATGCTATGTCATGCATTGCTGACAGTGCTTAGCAATAATGGTGTAGCTGGTAGGAGTTACAGTGTAATAGGAGTGCCCACCATGCAACAGGTAGATACAAGTTCCCATTCCCTTGTAGGGCACACAGCACGTGCTCAGCATCCATCATGTGAATAGTCCTGCCCAAAATGCTGGGGCAGGTTTACAGCTGCAGCTATATTTGCATTTACCTGTCAGCAAGGTCAGGGTCTAAAAGCAGAGTGATTTCATGCAGTCCAATTGTGCAAGCAAACCCAGGTAGCAGAGGTGGCAAGGAAGAAGGTAGGCATGCAAAAGTGAGAAGCGAAAATGGAAGGTTATCCTGGAAGAGAATACTTCTCAGTTAAAAGCAGAGTTTAAAGTTTTATGAGTTGATTTGATCACTTTGGCATGCTGCCTAGTGTCAGGTTTGGTTTTTTTTTTGTTGTAGATTATCAGTGAAGAGCTTTGTAATGGGTATGGTATTTTATTATATCCTGGGACTTTTGTTATACCTGTGACTATCAATCCCTTCAGTTGCTTTTCTATTAAAAGTAATTTCTCTTTCTGAGATTACTTTTGCTTGGCCTGTGCCACTGAGGGCCGAGCAAGTGTGCTGTACCCGAGCTGTCCTCTTTGGTGTAGACCTGTATACATTTTGCTCACAAAGGGCCCCAGTAAATGTTTTTAATAGAGAGCAACTGCAAAGCCTAGAGGGGCAGAGAGGTGCCTTGCTGTGAATCTGGCTGGGTTAGGCACTCAAATGCTTCTCTGCTTTGTCACAAGGTGAATCACTGACACGTGCGGCCGGTTGAATTGCGTAATAGTTTGCTTCAAAAGTGATGCTAAAGATAATACACTTGTGCCACTCCCTTGTAATGCTTGTCCTGAGACATATAGGTACTGATGTTTGTTCAAAGGATCAACTTCTCATAAGCTTCATCTCATAAGCAATGAGAAGTATTGGTTTCCAGAGTATAATTTACCTTCAAATAAAATAAATTTGCATGTACCTAAGCAAAAGACTTCCACAGACTCCTATCAGAATGATTTATCATGCTGCATGTAAATTAAAGCTATGAAGTCATTAATGTTTTCTATTTCCATCAGAAACATGGAAAAGAACTTCAGAGTTGGTAATACTTGATATTTTAGAGCTGAGCTTACGGACAAGAATATTATCTCTGCATATTCTAGCTATTTGTTTACTTTCTATTATCAATCTATTATTTAGCTCAAAATAATGTTTTTCAGAATCTTCAGTATCAGATAAATGCAATGCACTGATACCTGAGGCTGTTACAACTCTTTAAAAGGAGTTCTTTTCCTATCTGCTACTTGTATTTAAATCTGGTGTATTTGGGCTGGACACATGTACAGCTTTTTGTCACTATGGAATGCAAAATGAAGGACTTAGATATGCAGACTTCAGACTCCCTTGAGAGCCTGCTTGTAAAGCTTGCAACACTAAGTTAAACTCCAGCACAGGACTAGCCAAGGCAATGGTTCTCTGTCCTTTGGGGTTTGACCAATATGCATCTAATCCTCAGAATGGGAAAATGTCCTTGTGAATAGACAGTAAATGATCTTAAAAGTAGAAAAAATTAAAGCACAGTTTTATTTATAACAGTTGCTAGAGAACTATTTCTACCCTCCCAAACAGTGCTTTGTGTGTTGCCATAGGTTGTAGGTTGAATGTATTGGTAACCATCAGAGCTAATGCTTAAGACATATCTGGCTCTGGTCTGTGTCAGTGTCATGGATGCACTCAGCAGTGCTATAAATGGCACATTAAACTTCAGATCTGGAAGTTCAGCAAAGTTCAAATGATTTGCACTGCTGCTTTGAATTCATTAACTTTTGACTATTATTACTCATGTCTTTCTTTGAAGGAAAATCTGATTAAGAGCAAACTGTAAATGCTTTGCAGCTAAAGGGAAATCCGCGTTACAACTGGGTGTCTGATAAAAAAAGAGTCATTGTTACATCTGTATTAGCAATCCCTCTTACTGTGAGATTGCTTCATAGATGCAAAAGAGCATGGTAGACTGATTCTTTTTCATGATACCACTTTGTCTGAATAAATTAAATTGGTGTAGAAAAAGCACTTTTACCACCTTAGCTGTATCTCTGCTTGTGCCTTTGCTGATCATGGAAATGACATTCCTCCAGCACTGTTCCTGTCTTAGTAAGAGTGATCAGAATATAAATATGTCTTTCCTTCCACTAAGCCTTCCCTCAAAATTAGGATTTCTGATTGGACTTTTTTGCTTTTAAAAACATTATTATTTTGCTTTCCTAGCAGCCTTGTGTTTGTTTGCCCAGTAAGCTGAGGTGTGCATTTATTCTATGCTAAGTAGAGAAGTGCCTCTAATAGGCTCTTTGTATAAATATTTGCTATCTTCCTTTGAAGATTCAGAGATTTTGATTGAAAGGATGAAGTCCCCTAACTGCAGGCCTCTTAGTGTGACCTGTAAGTTCAGAGCATCACCTCAATGTTGCTGGTAGCTGAGAGATGTTATGCATCAACCTTATCTATCTCCTACCCCGATAAAATGAGAAACCCAGGGCAACCATGCTCCCAGCCTTAGGACCTGAAGCTAAGGATGTCCCTCCTGGAAGAGAAGATAAAGTATCTAAAGTGCTGAAAAGTCTGTGGTTTGTTTCCATTCCCCTTTACAAGAGTTGTCTTCTCCCTGCTTCCTTATTTACTTAGTTCATTTTACTGATCCATACTTCCACTCTTTGTGTTTCCATCCAATCAGAATACTTTTCCCCAGGGCTATTGGAATGAAATAAAAATTTAGTTGCACCTTAATCTTGTTTTACTTCCGATACGGCTGTCATTAGGTAAGATTTGGTATTCTGCAACTGAAAGTTGCTTATCCCTCCCTCATGTTGTTGAAAACTGGAGATGGTGCTTAGCCATTCCTGTACACTTGAGTTTTTAAAAATACTTTGATATCCTTCCATGTAAGTTGCTCTCTATCTGTGATAAAGGGGTAGGTGGTTCAGCTACCCTGGTAGATTTGGCAAAAATCCCCCGAGAACCTATGGGATCCGCTCAGTATAGTGTGCCCTTTCAGGCCAGACCCAGGGAACTTACGTGCAGTAAAGAAAATTTATGGCAGGGCACCTCCAGGCTCACAGTCTTTGGCTACCAGAATGCTTCAGTGAGGCAACTGGTCCAGCTTAGTATACATTAGAGGAAAGCTGAGATTACTCTGGGTAAGAAGAACATATGGTGTGGAGTTTAACAACAGTGCCCTGTTAGAAAATAAACAGGCCTTGATCTTGAGAGGTAAGCCTGTCTTCATTAGGACAGCCTAATAAAACCATCTGACTGAGCTGTTAGACTGTGTCCATGTACAGCTAGGTATTTCCACACCACTGTGAAATTAGTCTTGCCAACACCCAGAAGCAGTATGTGCACCTGCCTATGAAGCTGATGTCTCCTGAGAAGTGAGGGCTGATGCTGTGTGCCCACAGAGTTGGTGTAGCTTGTGAGCACTGAGGAGCAGAGAGAGCAGGGGATGCACTCAGGAACACAAGAAGTGGTGTGAAGCTTCAAATAAAAAGTAAATCTAGACCTTTATTCTGTCCACAGCAGTGGATGATGGTGTTAACTTAGAGAAAAAAAACACAACAGTAAATGTGTGGATAATTATTCCCCACTTCAGCAGTTTTAGGATTTCCTAAACTGGACTCCATCTATAAAATCTTACTAAATAGCTTAAAATACATTTGTCCCTATGAATGCATCTAGTATTGACACTGGGGGAGAATAATTATATGCAAGCTATGTAAATGTTTTTGACTTGAATTTATTTCTAAGAATTGTTTAGAGGGTTTGAGGGTTGTTTTTTCTTTTTATTTACAGTTATGGTGATCAACGTTTGCAGCAGAAACATTTTTTATTTTGCTAAATATCTTATTTTCTGTGTGTACAAACCTAAACCAATTCCAATTAAAGATTATCCTTTATTATTTGTTGTGAAACAGTATGCATATTTTGTGTTGAGCATTTTGACATTGAGAAGCATCAGCCTGGGCTGAAAAGCATCCTGAAATCACACTTCAAGGGCTTAGTTTGAGATCGCTGGTGAGGCTGTTTGTCCTGTACTGCACTATGGTGCATTTTGGAAAGCTAAAGACTATTTCTGCATCACATGTAGTCAGTCTGGGAAGAAAAGCCTCTAACAGAGAACAGGAGGGATCAGAACCACAGCCCATGTAAGGTTACTGGGGACATTCAGAGGGATAGAGCTTGAGGACAGCTGTAATGTAAAGCATTCCTGAGTAATCAAAAGCCTCAAGCATGTTTTAAATTATAAGTCTCTTGTGAAAGTAGGCAGCAGGCAAGAAGCTGCTAGAGGAGCATATATCCAAACAACTGTGCTTAAATTTTCCATTCAAATGAGGACAAGAAGTCTTGTGCTGTACGTATCAGGTCCAAGGTTTGGGGTTTGTTTTTTTGTTTGTTTGGTTTTTTTTCTTCCCTGTTGTGTGCAGAACAGTTAACACGTAATTGGTGCTAGAGGAATAAGAGACTTGCGATGAAGTAATGTATTGTTGACCCTGGAGCAGACTGCTAAGCAGATTGTGTCCCAGTGGGCCACTGAATCACCATCCGAAGCTTCCCCTTTTGCCTTCATGCTATAGAACAAAGAGTGTAAATCTGTGTAATTGGAGGTGACTCTGGCACGAGGTGGATAGGCGTGCTCCCAGTGGATGTTGATGGTCTAGTGGAGCCTAGCCCAGGAAATGGTGTGGTTTCCATCCGGTCTCTCCAATGGACATGGGGTGGGAAAGGACATACTTCCAGGCAGTGTATGAGCTTGCAGGTTCCTGTGCCAACAATAATCAGATTTAATAAATGCTGTGCTGTTGCACTGGACTGATGGATGTAATAAGTTTTTAAGGGGTGTTGCTGTGGCTTGTGTCTGGTGTCACCACTGTAATGTGCAGCACAGACGTGCCTGGATGCTTTGGAGGTATCATGGCAGTCTTTTTCAGAGAGACTGTTGGGATGAGTTAGCCCATAATGCTCTTTGTGACAGTCCTTGAGTGTGTATAAATTGCACTAGGACTAGTTTCTAACATATAAAATTATCAAGAAAACTGGCCGTTCTTACTAACAGTGGACAGGGAGCTCTCTGCCTAGGAATTTCTCCTAGGAAATTAGGAGACTAACCAGCCCACTCTCCTGCTTCCTCTTGCTTAGGAAACTACAGTTACTTACTCATAGCCTCTAGCCAAGAAAAATATTTCACAGCACAGTTTTGCTCTAAAAGTAAGTAGAGGCAGGCATGCCTTGTAGTAGCCACTGGCATGTGGGACCAGCTTTTTAGTCTAATATAGTGATTCACACTCTTGACTTCTGTTTCTATTTACAAAGCTGAAAATATAGCTTAGAAGTATCATAATTTGTGTTTGCAGCAATTTCTGGCACATGTATTTGTGTATATGCAGCTATTTATACAGGCTTCCTATTTGAAAAGGCCCTTGCATGCTTCTGCCAAGTGCTCAAAGATAAGTGGCCAGGTGTTTGCAATGGCTCAGCTTGCTGGATGCAAAGGCCTTTCAAATGTTTAGATGAAAATGTTTTTGTTGGCATTGCTGAGATCTTTGAATGTCTGGCCTGAAGTGCCCACATGTGATCTGAGCTGTCTTCAGTCTCCTGCATATTGTTAATACCACGGGTGCATTTTCCTGCTATACTGGCCTTCCCTCACAGAGGTGAATTCACAGACAGGTGGAGCTGACTCCTCTTGGTAGCCACTGCCAATTTTATAACTCTTTAGAAAGTACTGACGTGCTGGTACTGGTTTTAACCAAAACTTTTTTTAATCCCCCCTGCCCTGAAGTCAAACCAACCAAGGTGAACCATCACAGCTCCCTGTTTCTGGCGGTGCATAGTGGTACTGGTAAACAGGACAGAGTGTATTAATTAGCCTGGAAAGCAGCAGGGGAAGAAATCCAGATGGGCTAGCCAGCCTCCTCTACAGCCAACTGAGTAAAAACAACATTTAGAGATGAGAGGGACAAATGCAATGCCGTTGTTTATGGTCAGATTAAAAGCGCGGGATAAATTCCAACTACTGCTGCAAACAGCTCAGCAGGAAGGGCGTTTCATCGTACAGTGAACCAAGGAATGTACATTTGTGAGAAAGGTATGTGCTTCCCCTCACCTTGTCCAGGACTTGAGGAGCCTTGAAGTATTTATGGCAACTATAAGGAAGTGTAGAAAACCTGTTTCCCTCAAAGCAGCCTAGTATTTTAATGAGTTTTAATATTTGCCAGCTCATATTTTCAAGTATTCTGAATGTTATTTATTACTGAAGTGAACACAAGGTTTCTTTTAGCATGATGCAGTCCAGAGCTTTCTGTGCTGACAGGAGGTCTTGGTACTTGGTTATAAGTCACGCCACACAGGGAGCAGAGGAAACAACTGACCCCACCTCCGTGTCCCCAGATTCTGACATGGCCCCAGGGCACTTCCTGTGTTGTAGCAGGAGAGGAGTGTTTGTCACTCTCTCTGGCAGGTGTAGGGGTGAGACTTAAAGCAGGTGGGGTGATATGCTGGTCAGCACGATGGGGCAGACGTGGGAGTGTGTCCATCTGCCAGTGATACTATGCAGTAGCCGTTTGGACCCAGCAGCAAAACACCAGGGAGAGGATGGCCTTCTGCTCACCTCCATAGGGAGTTGAGTTGTAGGTCATCCTTTGCATGTGAGAAAAAGGCAGTGCTAACCTAATAACTTCCTGTCTATAGTATTTCAATTTACGTTTAGCTGTGAATAGCACTGCAAGTGACATTCTTTTTCATAAATTTCAAGTATAATTTCTAATGGAGAAACCAAACAGCCAGTAATTTGCTTTACATTTCACAGAACGACAGAATTTCCATTATGTACTTACACCATTGAGGGTCAGAGGCGTCTGAAACTTGCACAGAGCAGGCACAATGCGTACTGTTGGTGACCATCCTCATGAAGGTTTTAGCTCACGCACCAGAAGGGCTCACCCGCCCCTTTTCTCAGTGTAGTTCAGTACGTCTGCTCCTGGTTGTGTGATATGGTGGTGGCCATGTCGCTGGGCAGTCCTGGCCCACCTACCCCTTCTCTGATCCAGGCTGTTGCTCCAGCTTGTCAGCAATGGACCTTGGGGCTAAAGTTGGCTGTGATGCATGTGCTGTGGTTGTACCATGCTGGTGTAATTGGTAGTGCTGATGGGAAAAAACTCTTTTCTCTTGTTGCTAAAATAACGTGATTGTGAATGTGGCCGTGGCATAGGGTCGTATTGCTGTGTATTTTTTCATCCCTGTGTTGTCTGTGAAGAGGAAGATGATGCTGGAGAATAGTTGGATTTGTTCAGCTGAGAGTTTCCCTGCTAGAGACGGCCTTTTGGATGATACACACTTGAGGTATCCAGCTCCTTTGCTTCTTCCTTGCCCAGGTTTAGCAAAGACGATAAGGCAAGGTTATGCTGTGGCATGTGGCTGCTTGGGAGCTATCTATAGCCTGCAGAATTTGTCCTCGGATGTGAGGCAGTACTTGGCCAACTTAATCAACTGTTACCCTGGCCAAATCCCTTCTTTTGGTAAGTAATTTATTAAGGAGCTAAATGATTGTTCAGCAAAGCTAAATGGATTTAATAGCATCAGAATTTGCATTGGAAACAACGGAGAAGTACAAGCATGCATTTAAATTCTGTAGCAAACTTTTCAGCACTGGGGTCAGAGTATTAGGCATCCATATGTGTCCAAACTCTGTTCCCAAGAAAATGTGTTTGCATCTCAATTTTCATAGATGAACTTGTTTATACATAGGAAGGCCTAGAAACTTCTCCAAATTAGGCGGGGACCTAACTAATCATTTGGGTGGTTCCATCCATATAATTAGGCATGTTCAAAATTGCTTGGGTTGGAGATTTTCCCAGAACAATCACCTCATCTATGCTAACAAAATGTTCTCCTAATTTGTACAGACCCTTACTTAACTTGGTCAAAGGTCAACTGTATGATCAGGGGGAGCTTAAGCAGAGACTTTCTGGGAAATTTGATGAAAAAACCTTTCAATGAAATCACAGAATTCATTAAGTGTTATCAGTGCATTTAAAATGAAACTGAAAGGTGTCCCATGTTCTTTGATAGCTGTGATCTGTACCATCACCATAGAGTGGTCTCTTGGAGTTATTACATCACTATTTGACTTCTTGTGATGGTATATGAAAAACTGTTTGCCAGCTCTATTCTGGTTTAGAGTGTGATGAAAACCTTGATCATCTCTCCCTCCCAGACAGAGGTATCACTTGGGAAGCACTGTATAAACAAAGGAATTCAATGTCTGGTTCAGAGATCAGAAGTAAACAGGAGAGCCAGCAGAGCCAAGGTCTTCCAGCACCCAGACTGTTGCCTCTCTGGCAGACCAAACTTCCTCGCAGTCTGCTTTCAGCACTGACTTAAAGAACAACAATTGTTGTCATCAAACCCTTCCCTCGTATGACTAGGCTTTTAAATACTGCATTGCCATTGTATGGCACTTCAGGGTTTCCTTCATGCTATTGAATTCTATTTTCCGTTACAAAGTCAGGCCTAGATTGACTGTTTTCTTTCAGAAATCCAGCCCCAGAGGAAACAATTATGTTTTTCCTGTTCTTGGCCATCTGTCTTGCTGATAATTTGTTGTGCTGCAGACATGATTTATTTTTAGTTAATTCTGAGCTGTAGCATGTGGATTTGTTGTCCTAATGCCGTTTTTTTCTTTTTCATGATCATTTGCTGAGATATTTCCACTTAGTCACGTTCCTTACAGTCAACATCTATCTGAAGAAGCTTGTTGCCCATTTCACTTTTGTCACACTTAGGAATACACAGAAAGTCTAAGGTTTCTCACTGAGGGTGGAAATTGCAGTCTTCCCCTGAGTCTGAAATTATTTTTTTTATGTCCAACATATTTAATCTCAGACTGCTTGAAATTCTCAAGGTAACGTTTACATAAATTAAAAGGAAAAAAAAGCCCCAAAACCAATAAACAGTAGGTCCCAAAGTATACTGTCTTCTTGCCCTTTTCAGAATATTAGAATAGAATATTTCAGATGGAAGGGACCTACAACCATTATCTAGTCCAACTGCCTGACCACTTCAGGGCTGACCGAAAGTTAGAACATGTTATTAAGGGCACTGTCCATATGCCTCTTAAACACTGACAGGCCTGAGGCACCAACCACCCCTCTAGAAAGTCTGTTCCAGTGTTTGACCACCCTCTCTGTAAAGAAATGCTTTGTAAGGTCTAGTCTGAACCTCCCCTAATGCATCTTTAAACCATTCCTATATGTCCTGTCACAGAATAGCAGGGAGAAGAGCTTAGCACCTCCCTCTCCACTTCCCCTTCTCAGGAAGCTGTAGAGAGCAATGAAGTTGCCCCTCAGCTTCCTTTTCTTCAAACTAGAGAAACCCAGGGTCCTCAGCGACTCCTCACGGGACACGCCTTCCAGCCCTGCCTTCCTCTGGACACATTCAGGTACCTTGAAAATTATTAGGTAATTACTCTTACTCTGTTCGTCACAGAAATACATGGGATGAGGAAAATTCTGTGACCCAAGTAAAATAATCACAGTCTTCTACTGTTACTGGATTGCTTGAAAACTTCAGTTATTTGGCATTTCTGAATAATCTCAGTCAGTTTTACTAAGATCAACAGTGTGGATCAATTAAACTTCAAATTAGTGTTATTCTGCCAATACACCACTCTGAAAGTTGACAGATAACAGTCCCAGAGAGCTGTCCCATCTGGCCACTGGTAGTCAAGCAAGATTCAGCCTACCTATACAATTAACCCCCAGATCACAGTATAATTGTTACATGACAAGAATATCTGGGTTTCTAGATCTGAGAGAGCTTGTCCTGGGATAAGGTGTGCCTGTGTCTGATGGCTATAGGCACTGTAGCTTTTGCAGAGGTTCAGCCTGGTCTCTCAGTTCCCCAGAGTAGTCCAAACAGTAGGCTGTAGTGGGAAAAAAGGTCAAGGATGTAATCTTTTCCACGTGCAGGCACATGAAGGCATAGAATGATGTTCACAGCTGCCTTTGGGGACAGGGAATAGATCCTTTAGATGTGGTACAAGGATTAAGCCCTGCAAGGGGTATAGAGGTTCTGGAGACACATCAGGCTGGGGGCAGTTCTGGCCATGCACAACACCACTCTTTGTCAGTGCCTGACAAACAAGGATGTATTTTGGGTACAACAGTGCCTTGTACCAAGGTGATTGATATATGTATGGGCAAGCTATCTTTGGTATCTCCAAGTGAGAGGGACTCCCGTCCTGGGCAGGAGAGCTTCCTGAGAAGGGATATGCTGATGCTGGGAGAATACTGGGCTAACCTGAATTTACTGTTGGGTGTGGACAGGAAAGTATCTTCAGGTGTCTTGGCCTAAAGCTACACTGTATCATATAGACATATGCTTGAGATCAGAGAAATGGTTGGTTGAATCCTGCCTATGTTCTGATTTTAAAGCTGGGTTTGGGTTTTTTTTTTTTTAGCTTTTAAAAATTATTATTAAAAACAAACAAACAAACAAACAAACAAAAAAGTGGCTGTCAACATCTAAAATGTCTGGTATACAATTCACTGAGTGAAGATATAAGATAAGAGCTCCCACTCATTAACTTGGAGTTCTGAGATTTCCTGAATGGTGACTATCAAACTGTGGAGTGAAACTCCTCAGATAGAAAGCAACCAAAATTAAAAACAAGCATCAATAAGAAGTTGACAAAAAAAAAAAAAAAAGAAAATCATAGCAGCAACACAGAAGATGCACTGCATATAATTTAGAGAGTTGAATTAAAAAAGAAAGGACAAAAAAATTGATCAGAGATTGGATGTCCACTAAGGCATGTGTTTCTTTTGATGTCAAACACCAGAAAGAGGAAACATTTTATCGTTAATGCAGGTCTTAATGAGACAGGATATTGCTCATGGAAAACTGGGAAAGCAGTGTCAAAGAGTGGAGACAGGAAACACAAAATCAGCAAATTTCTTCCAAGGTCCACTGGTCTTGGGGCGGGTTGCTTTCAAAAATCCGGAGCCATTGCAGGACAATAGGCATTTATATGTCAGCCGAGCAGCAGTTCTCATATCCTTATGCAGAAAACTTTCCCCTTGTTGCCGTCAGGAATGCGGGTTCCCCCTAGCAAAGGTGAAAAAGTGCTAGCAGGACCTGAGGAACAGATTCACTTTTTTAATGTGCTGGCTCAAAAAGGGAAAGATGATTAATCATTCTGCAAATGGAAATATTGACAGGACTCATGGAAACACTATAAAGGAGAATTTTCAAATTAACCTGGCTTTAGAGCTTGCTAAAAAAATATAACATCTTGGATGACTAGAAACTGTTGCTTTCTTGTTCTCCCAGGTTTGCACTTCACAGCTAGTCATCCTACAGAGCATTTTCTGGGCCATATATGAAATAAAGCATCTGACTCTGAGCTTACTGTTAGTGGTCAAAATGAAGAAGGCGGTATTGCACTAGGCAAAGTAATTTAAAATGTGTGTGGAAAAGATGAGTAAGATTACCTTTTGGGGATCTGCTGAAAATATTGCTCAATTTGCTCCAATCAATAAATTATGATGCTATTTTGAGTAATGAAAATGAAATTCTAATGATTTTGCTTCCAAGGGTTCTCAGCAAAATACATAGGAAGCCATTGAAAATAACTTTCTATCTGTTTCAAAACTGCACAAGACAGGAAAGGTTCAAGGTTGTGTTATTGACCTTCTAACAATATTTAAGAGGAATTCTTAAAAAGATTCCAAAGTCAAAAGACACTTTGATTATTTAACTTGATCTTTTATATAAACAAACCACCAATTTACAAACAGTGCTTTCTTAACATTGACATTTTATGAATCCTTTCCGTAACTGACTTCCATTTATTGAGGAGAGTTTTTTTCAAAGCTTTGTTGAAAAGCATATCTAGGAGAAGAAATGGGCTATATTTTTGCTTTAATAACTATTTTAAGTTTGTGATTCATCTCCAAGTAACTAACATGACTGTATCCTATGTGACTTAGGATAAGGGGGGTGAGGAACGACTTCTGTGAATTCCTTATATACCTATGAACAAGTGGGATATAAATAGTTTTGGTTTTATAATCTCTAAAGAAAAAGACATCATTCACTATAACTGTCATATAATGATTAGCTCATAGTAGATAATCAGCATCTCAGCAGAGAGCTCTAATGCTGTCTCAAGGCTATAAAATTACGTTAAGCTGTATTTGTTACTGATGGAAAAGAATGGAAATACTTTGATTATGACCATTTCAAATCTACTGGTCTCCCAAACAGGATAGGAAAAACATAACTTTAGATTTTATATTGTGCAATCTTAGATGGTTTTCATAATGAATAATACTTGTGTCATGTCTCAACTTTGCAGCTGTCCAGGGAAACATGTACTTTTCCAATGTCAAATAATCCGAAGAATCGACGGTACTTTTGTAGTGTGTACATTGACGTAGTTTAAAGAACATAGGAGAGAAAAGGAAGGGAAGCAAATCGCTATAGAATAAAAAAAATTCTTAGGTATTGCAATGTGTTGAGGTAACTTTGTAGGTCAATGGAAAAAATGAACATGAAGATCCTCACATCTGGAAACTTAAGTAATAGAGGCTTAGAGGCTTTTTTCTCATGCAAGCAGATGAGGCATTTGCCTCCGATTTCACAGGGAAAATCAGTGCCTCAAATCCAAGCTGAATGTTGTTTCTAAGACTTAAAGGAGCTGAACTGATGCAGATACTGCAAGGTTTACATGGAATGGCATTTTATAAATGACCATCTGAAAGTCAGAAGAATTGCTTCAGTTCTCATTAGAATGAGATTGTTTGAACAGATTCCTTTCAGAAATTTCCCTCACTTCCTTGCAATTCCCCTCAAAGAAACTGCAATGCCATCCTCTGACAACCTCACAGATTGCACTAAACCAATTACATCAAACAAACCCTATTGTTTGTAGAACTGACGCTGGAACCTGATATTCCATAAACATGTTATTTTGACCCTGATTATTAGAAAGGCTTACAGTCTGAAAAGGTAATGTGTCAACAGTTATAAATAATACAGTTTGCTGGAACGAACTGTAAGGCCATATATCCTAACAGTGATATACTCCAAACCAATTCTGTAGTTGTACTGATTTTTAATTAATTTTAAGTGTATAAATCAATGACTAGATAAGACTTAGGCTTCCAAATGACTTAGGAATAGTTCCGCAAAAACGTTAAGCTTCTGAATTCTGTCATCAGGGTTTCCATCTTAAAAAAACCCAACCAACTAACCGACCAAAGAAAAAACAAAACCCCAAACCCCCTCAAAACTCCCTTGGAAGCTGTCTAATGTGGGAACTACCCAAGTATCTGTGGCTTCTTAAAGTCTGCTTTGCGGGACTACCCAAAGGATAGCTCTTCTGATGGTCACAAGCAGGCAACCCACGCTCTGTGAACGACAAATTTAATCTGTGAGGTTCGGTGCACCACTAGAACTAATTAATGATGAAAGGCTAAGATATAATATTCTTTTCTTTAATTCTCCTCCCATAATGTCAGTATTCATTGGTCAGAGCACTTACCTAAATGTGGAGGATAGCAGCTCAGGTTCCTCTTCTGTATGTGGGTAGGTGAACTCATGTTTCTCAGGTGAAAGCTGCACTCACTGAGCTGCAGAATACTATTTGCCATACTCCTATTTCAGTGCTCAGGCACTAAATGAATACTAACTGGATGAAAGACAGTAAATACAAGCGTCTTAGCAGTTAGGACACTCAGCTGGGAGTAGAGAAGAGATGAGTCTTACACTGCTTCTCCAGTCACTGATTTCATATTTTAAGAAGAATAAGACAAAAAGCACCAATTTGCAGCTTTGCAGCCATAGTTTATTAACACAGCTACTGCTTTCCAGCTGATGAATATGCATCTGAAGTAGTTCAAAGGTCCACATGGCTTTTCCTAGCCAATGTTTGTCTACAGTAATAAGTGGGCTAAACGCTAACTTCTAAAGTCCTTCCCCAAGTTTAAGAGACTTTCAAAGCCAGAAGTAGGCAGGGATGGTGAGACTTCTTTTTATATGAAAATAATTATTCACATCAAATATCTAGAGCCAAGTGATTATTCTGTTTAAAGTTGATCAGGAGAGGAGGAATCTCAAAATGACACTGTAGTAACTAGTAAGACTGGGTATGGTATGTAGAATTCTAGATGACTCACCTTGGCATCAAGTGTCCAGACCTGATATAGAAGTTATTACATTTCTCATTTAACCTGACCTGTTAACCACATGGGTCCTATCATTAGCTGAATCTCAGGATCTATGCTATCAAAACTCTGTGGAATAGTCGCTGGAGGTGACTTAGAAATTAAACTTATTTCTTTAGAAAAGGCACTGCACCGAAGAAGCTGTCAGGGCGAAGTGCAGCTGCTATGTGAGGAATCCTTTCCACGGAAGTTCCCTAGTAACCAGAGATGTCGGCAATGCCAGGAGAACTTGGCGCTCTGACTCTAAGAGGAGTTGCCCGGAGGGTGGAGCGGTGTGGAGGCATCACAGCCAGGCTTGGTGATAAATGGGAACTCGAGGTACGATGGAGCTGGTGGGCTGCATATTTGCTACCCTGGGCCAACAGCCTGTCATACTTTTGACAAAATGCTGCCCTTTTGGTGAACTTTGCTCATTCTAATATCATTATAATACCAAAACACACCTCCATCCCAAAAGTTACCCACCTCCAAGGTGCGACCACCCCTCACTGGGCATGCACTTTGAATTTCTTCTAGTCGATGCTTTTAAAAGTAAAGCGAGGAAATTTTACACCAATCATAATGAAGGTGTGTATGACTAACATCACTCAAGCTCCACCTGAAAGGTAAAAAATAATATAAAATGTGTGAAGAAAAAGAAGGCGTTAGGGAAGATACCAACACGTGCCACTCTGACTTCTGGGACCAGTCAACAGGCTGAGCCTCTCTTCCCCCTCACTGGGACGTCTTTGGGTAAGATTGCAAACCTCTGTAGAGTCACTTTAAATCCCTAACATATTGGATTTGCTTTGCTTCATATTAGAGTCACTTCATATTTGTTTTGCATACTTGTAGCCTAGCAGCGTACTCATATCTTTGGCATTTATGTGTGCCTTGTAACCAGCAATCTTATCACCGGTAATCCAAAGAACCTGTGTGTCTGTTGCTTTAAGAAATTGCACTATTCATTAACCTAGCCGTGATGGTTCTCATTGAACGTGACCAGCCTGGGCATCTGCCAAACTAGTTACCAACAACAAATACCCTGATGAGTGGTTACTTCTACAACCCTTAGAAAATAAACCGTTGTCCAAGTCTGAGACTAAGACTGGGCTTAGCCCCACCTAGACTCCTCTCAGAGAAGGAGTTTAGAATGCAAGGGGGTCCTGTCTGAACCTCATGACTCAATGGCAGGGTCTCTCCCTAGCCACTCCTCAGACTACTACCATTAACGCAAGAGAAAATTGGTGTAGTCGGCAGGATTACCATGGATAAATTGCTGCAAAAACACAAATGTGCCCCTTCCCAGGCTGGGAAGGAGTGGGGTCAAAAACTTTGGAAAGATGAAGAGAAAGTGGTAGAATGCATTGAGCAGTGTCAGGCTGCACAAAGGCTGGGAGCAAACAGTAAAGGTGTAATTTGTGTGGTGTTAGAAGCCTGTTTGTCTAGTGCTCAGCAAGAAGCGAAGGAATCCCCTGTTCCCGGATAAAATTTAAATGCGGAATATACAGCTTTAAAATCAGAAAATGAAGTATTAAAATCATCATTGGCCTTTGAGAGGGAGACAGGCAAAAAACTAGGAACCCGGATTGATATACCTGTGAATGAAAATAATCAACTTGCGAGTGAAAATAATAATCTTAACGGTTAAAAAGGTTGAAAAGGTTGATAAATAAAGTGCAACCTTCCACCCCAATTGAGCAGACTTGCAGACTAACGCTCTATACAGAGCCTGAGACCTGGGACGGGAATATTCGGCTTGATAGTGACGATGAGATTGCAGAACCCCCAATCCCGATCCCGAACCAGAACCAGTTCCTTTACAACCCTTGATTAAAACTGAGACCACTGTCAGTCATAATGAGGAGATCTTCACTACTGTACAGAGTTCCCTGGTCTCCTGCAGAATTGTCAAACATGCAGGAGAAATATTCAAGGTGGGCAGGTGAATCTGAGGTTGAGTATAGGTGGCGAGTTTTTCTGACAGCTGCAGACCAAATTATGTTGGATGAGGAAGAAGCAGGAGGCTATTGGAGGCTATTCCATACCAGGAAATCATAGCTATTCCTTAACTTCATGGGTTGCATATTGGGCAGGTGGTATGGATCCTCGGGAGAGAGGAGAACCACTGGAGATTAAAACTACTGGCTTCTCTGATCTGGCTGTGTCAGTACAGAAAGCAACCTGCATACAGGCAATGTATGAAAGAGAGAAGTTCAGGAAATCCCTGATGCTAGCTCCTGTCGACCCTTCCTGATAGTCTCAAACTATTTGCAGCAAACACCCAAGATCCCATACAACCTGGCCAGCATGGGGTTAGATTCACTGGAATCAATGGTGTGGAAAAGGAATGCGCTACCCCAAAAGTTTTACTCTGGCTGCCAGGAGAAGAAAAACTAACCAAGGCAGAGATTAGTTGGTGCAGCACTCACTCACATTCTGGTGTTTTATATACTGCGTGGGCAGATGTGGAAATTCCCAGGCAGGACTGTGGAGTTTCGCAAGAAATGAGAAGGAATCAGGCATAGTGAAATGGAGTCTGTTAGACACATCTCTACCCTCACCCGCCTCTTGTACCACTAATGTCCGGCAATACCCGTTACCAGCAGCAGCAATTACGGGGACTGACAGGGTGGTAACAGAATTAGAGGAAAGAGACATCATCATCAAAAGGACTCATTCACCTTACAATTCACCAGCGTGGCTAGTAAAGAAACCAAATGGGCAATGGCATTTCACATTGGGTCACCGACAGTTAAATGCTAATATTGCACCTTTAACTGCCACAGTTCCAAACATTGCCGAGATTGTGACACTGATACAGGGACCTGCCCAGCCTTGGAAATGGCTGCCCCAGAATGAAAGCCTCTTGTGTACCTGCTAATACCATCACCCCAAAGGTTCATACTGAGCCAAGAGAATATCCCACAGGATTTTGCACTGGAAAACACGATAATAATAACCCTGTTGGTTGTATACTCAACTGAGCATGCTTCCTTTCTTTTTATGTTTACAGGAATCACCCTTTGTTATGGTGTACCCTGTCCAGGAAAGACTCCACCAGGACCAGTTTCCTTCTAATCTAAATTAGTACATTCTTTCTGGTCCAGGCACACGATCTTTGGGACCATGCACTTCTAAAGTATAGTGTAAGCGTTGGATCACTAAAAAAATCAGGCAGGCCCCAGTCTACCTATTCTGGTCATGCATGAGAATGAGGCATACCTGAAAGATGAATGGAGATGGGAAACATTGCAAACCCATGGAATCAAAATATCCCACAACAAACATGGTATTCACCAAATTTTGTCCCTGCAGGCCATACCAGGAGAAGAAATAAAGACAGGGTGTTGAACAATCAATGACTCTACCCATGGCAAACCCTCTGAAATCTGTCTTTGGGACAAACACGGTGTAGAATTATTACTTGACTTTATGACTACTGAGCATAACATGTAGAATTCATGTGTGGCAGGGTGGCCATGGGTTGAAGCATATGTGCTTTCTTCTTTAGCTTGGGTTTTCAATTCAAAATTGACAATATCCACGCACCCGACCTCCTATTGAATTGTCTCCTCTCAACAGTAACATTGGTCTCTACATAATTAAAAGCACAGGGCAACAGCAAGTACTCTTCAATCTGTCCTGGCTCCTCAGATGAGTAGAACTGACAATGCAGGTCACTATCTCTGCAATTAAACCTACCTGTTCACCATCCCTGGATACATCCTATACATGTCAGCATGGTTGCACAGATGGTCCCTCACCTCTCAAAAACAATCAAAGAGAGATGTGACTGGTGCCTTAGGAACTGGATTGGGAATCTTAAACAGCATTGATACTGAGGTGCTTACAAACAAACTAGTCATGATGACTAGTGATCTAAACAAATTAGAACATCCTTTACAATCTTCTCTTTCAGCTCTGGGAAACAACCAAGGGCTTTTATCGGATAAATTGTCTCAGTGGCAAAAGGTAAATGAGAAAGCCCACCAGCTGATTACAGATGGACTTGGTGCCACCCAAAATAATGCTTCTCTAGTTCTTAGACTTACAATCTATAGTCACTGCAGTTGTACGAGAAGGTGAGTGAGGCACCCTGCCCACTGCAATTCAAAAGATAATTTGGGATAGTGCAAGTACATTTGAGAAAGAATTCCAGTCCTTGTGGTATCCAGTTAATTTCACCTATAACCCTACTGATGGCAAAGCCACAGCTTTTGTGCTGACAATGTGCAATGCTTCAGTATATACCATATACCTAGTCATTGCACTGGGATTAAATCACAATGGGGCCGTACTCTAGCCATTGGAACATGGAGCATGGGCTCGATGAAGAGAAGACAAATGGGAAACCCTTGATGTTGCTGCATGAGTTGTGTGGGAGTAACAAGGATTTAGTTGTGAGAGCAACACCATCAAAGCCCAAGACATTTGTCTCAACACTGAACAAAACTTTTGCTATTTTGAAATACATCCTGGTAAAACCCCTGAAACTGTACTTGTGTATACTGGGAAGGGATGCGCTTGTATGAGAACCCTTTGTGATTCTATACCTGTAGACAGCAGCACTGTAGATACTTATAATCACTCTAATATTTGTGTTTGTAACCTTACTAACATAATGGGATGTGACTTTAATTATTCAGCTCCTGTCACATCCTACCAATTGCTACAACCTAACTACATGTCATATCAAGACTTGTTAGCTACCCCCATTGGAATGAATCTCACATTGGTGAAAAAGCTATTGCAACATGATGATCTGAACCAGTTGCTAGAAAGAATTCAGAACAATTGAAAAGGAACTCTAATTACCATCCATCACTATGCAGAGAAGATACACCATGTCTTAGAAAGAGTGAAGGATGGAGAACACCACTGGTGGGACACTTCATTTAGATGGTCACCAACCACAACAGGAATTTTCACATGATGCTGCATCCTGTTATAGTTTTACTAATACTTACCATATCATGTTGTATTTTAACAGTTACCTTGTATGTGAAACTTTGGATTATGATGAAACGTTTGTCTCACAAATGTCCCCACAAGATATATACATCCTCGATAATCCTCACAAGAACGCATGTGACACACCCAATGCATCACAAATGTGTGAAGCTTGAGTGTGAAGCTTGAGTGACTGTAGTAACTCGAGGTACTCTAGTGAGGTCCCCGTTCTGGACAAGTGAGGACCAGGACTTTTCCAGGTGTAACATATTTCTCAGCCTAGAAGTGGTCTTTATACATCTCTGCCAGGCAATGGAAACAAGGCTTGGCCAGAAGAGCTTTCAGATGGGACTTGAACATATGGAACCTCTTACAGAGAAAGAGTAGACCGAAGTTCATGGGTTCCTGTGTTTGAACTGGAAATAAAGGCAAACACAAGAGTCATAGAATTATAGAACATCCTGAGTTGGAAGGGACCCACAAGGATCATTGAGTCCAACTCCTGTCCCTGCACAGGACAACTCCAAATTCACACTGTTGCTGAGGGCATTGTCCAAGTGCTCCTTGAATATAGTCAGGCTTGGTGCCATGACTGTCTCCCTGGGGAGCCTGTTCCAGTGCTCCACCAGCCTCTGGGGGAAGAACCTGTTCCTAATATCCAACCTAAACCTCCCCTGGCACATCCTCCTGCCATTCCCTCACGTCCTGTCATTGGTCACCAGAGAGAAGAGATCAGCACCTGCCCCTCCTCCTCCCCTTGTGAGGGAGCCGCAGACTGTGATGAGGTCTGACCTCAGCCTCCTCTTCTCCAGGCTGAACAAACCAAGTGACTTTAGCTGCTTCTCATACGATTTCCCCTCTAAACCCTTCACCAACTCCCTGGCCTCCTCTGGACACTCTCCAGTAGCTTTATATCCTTAATGTACTGTGGCGCCCAAACCTGCACCCAGCACTCAAGGTCAGGCCACACACAGAGCAGAGCGGGACAATCCCCTCCCTCGACCGGCTGCAGTGCAGGGCTTGAGGCACCCCAGGGCACGGTTGGCCCTCTTGGCTGCCAGGGCACGCTGTTGGCTCGTGTTCAGCCTGCGATCAACCAGAACCCCCAGGTCCCTCTCTGCAGAGCCGAGTGAGCAATGAATGCTCACTTCTAAAGTGAGCAACTACATGAGACAAATAGGAGGAAATGAATTTTCCAGATCCAGGAAAAAACAAAAAAGATGTTAGAGTTTGGGGTGTTTTTTTTAATGTCCATTTGTGAAATGGTCCTTCACTCTAGTTGTGCTAATCTGATGTGGTAGCCTTTTTCCCTGGCTTGTATCATGCCGTAAGAGGAAACAGTCAAGTGACTAAATAGAGACATTGTCCTCACTTCTATGCCAAATTTGCTCGCTGTTTTTAGTTTGGTTTGGTTTTAAATATAAAACAATGCTTCACCACTTGATTTAACATTTATTCTTTTTTTCCCATGGCTCTTTCCTGTTAAAATGGACATGTTACAATGGAAGTCTCTTACTAGGCAGGTTTGAAGGAGGCACTTCCTATTTCCCTCTGAGTCACAGGATTTATCTGCATAGAGGAGATGGAGAAACCTGCAACCAGTAGTTACTCTGTGGTAATTTCCCAGGTCAGCTGCGTTTGCTCCACTTTGAAGGGACGCAGCCTACTCTCTGTCCTGGCAAGCCCTCGAGCAGCCCCACGCGGGCGCCAGCGCAGGGGCCGCGTTCCAAGCCCCATGCTGCACACAAACTCACAGAAAGCGCGGGAGTTTCTCATCAAAGTAGCGCTGCTGTGGTTTTCTTTAGCACTCGTGATGATTTCCTATGCTTTTCAAGTAATCAATTGGTTTGAAGAAGAGCTTTTTAGACCCCTAGGTCATTTGTTCTTGGCACGGCTGGTTTCTGAGACAGCTCTTCCCCACCTAGTGTGAATTAACACGTGGTAAGCACATGAGCAGTGAACGAAGCAGGGGGTTGTTGTTGAGCTATAAAGGGTGGTTCTCATCAGCCTCACTGGGGAGCGCATTCTTACCCCAGCACTTGAATACATTAAAACATATCTGATGAACCATTTGTATCACAAATGAGATACTAGTTTATAAAAAAAAATCAGTTTGACAATTTTGACACAGTATGCTGCTCACTTATATATATTTAGAAGTTGCTTCAGTGACAAGATTATATTGCAAGTTGTAAAATAAGAGAGTCCAAAGATGTTTATAACTGCTCTGTTGCATTGTACTGTACTAAAAATGTTCTGATTCTTGTCATATCATAGGTGTCTTAAATTTTTATAGGTAAAACTGAAGATAAACAAAACTATTCTGAAATAGGACAAAATATTTTAGGTTTTACATTTGCTTGTTTGTTTTTTTCACATTTACAATGGATTTTTTTTCCAAAATTGCCTGAAGAATAGGAATGCCAGATTGCAGTTGGAAGAAGGAAAAGTTACGGTTTACTCTGGAGTATCCTATAATCAGAAATGAAGCAACTTGGGACAACAACTTTAAGAATTAGGTCCTAAACACCCTTGGGCTACAAAGGAAACAGCAAGGTAAGGAAAATTCTTACCTGGTCAAGGTTTGAGCTTGATTTTAGGAGACTGCAATCAAAATGTACTTCAGAAGATGGGACCCAGCTGAAACAAAATCAAGTCAGTAAACAGTAAGCAAAAATTACTAGGGAAAGTTGCATAGAGTAGGGATACTAGTATGGCTAAGAGAAACTGGTGGGGTCATATAAACTATTAAAGAAGTAAAACTGTAAGACTTTCAAATGAATTAATGGGTACTTTGATTAACCAGAAGGTGTGGGAAATAAGTACTTTGAAAGTACTTTGCATCAGCTGCCCTCATGGATGACTTTGAGAAATATTTACCCAAAATATTTTCAAGTAATAAATATTGCCAGAGATCAAAAGTGTTTGGGTATTAGCACAAACTAAGAAATGAAAGAGTAGAAAGATATAAAAATAGAAACAAAACAAACCTCAAACAAAAAAGAACCTGCTCAAGTGCTTGGAAGAAAAGCTGAGATGCTGAGAAAATAAAAATGTCTGTTTAAAATTGTTTGCTACACTGGAGGCCCAGAGTGATAAATCACTTTACCTATCCTTTAAGGAGTCATGAGGGAAATCCACAGACCAGTAAACTTTGTTTCTGTAGGCAACTAATATCTGCAGGCATAAAATATTTGTAATTCAAAACAGAAATTACAATTAAAAATCCTTCATAAAAGAAGCATCCTTCTTGCCTCTAATGGGCAAGAATTATCTGAATATGTAAAGGAGAAATGGGAATCAGTTGATGTGATGGATTCAGAATTATAAGGTGCATCTTTGTGAACTGTAATACAAACTTGGTGGATGACTTGCTTGGCTCAAAATAAAGCTTTTACAAGAAACAACATTAATTAGCTCAAAATAAAACTTTCATAGGAAATGGCGTTAATTGACTCCTGCTGACAGGCGCAGGAGGAGGACAGGCGAGCTGGCTCCTCTCACGTTGGTGTAATCCCCATGGTCAGGGCTGAGTGGCAGTGCCAGTACCTGTGCTGCACGTGAGCTGGCAATTGCATAGCGTGGTTATCTCAGCCCACCTCCTTTCAGAAGCACTGCAGCATCTCATTTGAATTCAAAGCTAAAGGCAAGCTCCAACTTGATTCCAATGTTTCTTTTATCACAGCAGGCAATGAAATGGAGAACAGGCTGCTTATAAAGGTACTTCATCAAGCCCAGTATAACACACATGCATGCTGCAGCTGACTCAGTGAAGTCATGCCAAAACAGTTGAATTAATTATTATTTATCATAAAGAAAACCATAATGTAGCATTAGGCAAAGCAAAATATGGCAGCTGAGATGCTATAGTGGCCAGGCTGGCTCGGGCTAAATACTAATGTTCTTTGTTAGTTTTGCTACAAAACAATCTACATTAGTAGACATTAGCGTCCAGTTTGTTTCTGTAGATAATGCTGTGCACGAAAACAGTGCCAACAATTTCCGCTGGTTTTGTTAGTCTGAACACACATAGCTAAAACTTTAAATGACTGATGTTCTTCCTTCTTGACTGTTCAACAGAATACTCTCTTCCATTTCTAAATTATTCTAATTTCTAATAATTGTGCAGAATTTAGAAATTAACAGAATTGAGAGTTGTATATTTTCATATCTGCAATGGAAAAGTGAATTATAATTAGATATTGTTGTAGTGTAGCAACTGCACTCCCTTACACTCTGATGGGTAACTCCGGAATATGTTATGTTGCTAGACTGATAAAGATTGGGACTAGAAGAAAACATGTCTTTTTTTTTTTTTTATGATTTTTTATCACACTTGCTATCAGGATTGTCATATGCAAGTTAAAAGTTTGATTCATTCAAAGGTAAGTCACATTTTTATTTAAAATTGTGCATGAGAGGTCACTTAGTGCATCCTTTTATCATTCCCTCAAGAGATCCGAATGTACTTGCCTCACTGGATCCCTTTACGAGGATCATAAAGCATGTGATAATCTACGTACTGTACGTTTTCCTTTCATGTTTTTGCCACTATTTACTTTTATGAAGCTTGCCGAACATCCTATGGTGAGGTCTGATGCCCACCTTGAGTCCCCAAAAGCCCTTGGGATGGATGCCCTGGGACAGGAGAATGGGGCCACAGCCATAAAAACATCCACGCTGCGTTGTGGGACAGACCGATCATGCTAATCTGAAGAGAGGACTGGGAGAGAGCAATGACACAAGGGTTCATGGTATTAGGGCTTCTAAGCTGAAGTCTGAAGAAGTTAAGACATCTCTTTTTTTTTCTGTTGGACTTCGAAAGCAGGTGAACCCACTCGAGTAGAAATAGCCGCAGTGTTTTGTTTGTGCCATATATGAAACAGAGATGGTATCCCAAGGCTGACAAATCACGCAGCTTTGTAAATTGCAACAAATTATTAGTGTCAGTGTAACACGGGAGATAATAATTAAATAACTGCATTTACAGACTTCTAAATACTGTCAGGTAAACTGAAAATAAAATGAAAAATGACACGCTGCCGTCAATTTGAAGAACTTTATCCAAAACCACAACTTCCATCCCATATTAACAAAACGTGTCATTTTCACCATAGTAAAAGAATGAACCAGAACAAAGTACACATATAGTGAAAGCAGTCAATAACTGGAAAAGAATATAGCAAGAGCTTAAAAGAATACATTTCTGTTAACTAAATTTGCTAATTACAGTTAACTGAAACAGAGGGTATTTTTAAAGTTATTTTTCTCTTTACAGTTAGAGATCCACATTTCAAGAACAAATATTACAAGAGTAAAGGTTTTTCTTTAAACCAACCCATATATTACAAAAACAATACAGAGAAGCCCTGCAAACCCCTTAGTGTACAAAACAAGGTAGTAGTGAGAAAGCACAGGAGAATTAAATTGTCAAGGAGTATTAAGAAAAATAACAGTGTATACTAAAGGGCTCCCATAAAGCAGTTTTACATGAGGTGAAGGATATAATTTCCATATGACCGCAATGTTGCATGACATACAAGTGCTTTTAGAAGTGTCACTACTTAGCTTGTTTTGGAAAAAAACCCACAACCATTAGGCAATACTTGAGATAACTGAAAAACAAATGTTATAGGCTACGTCACAAAGCTAGCTACTGGATTTATTTACATTACTGTAAAATTTCACTGACGCTTTGCACTCCACTCCTTCTAAACTTCATAACTTCATAACTGAAAGAGGTCTTTGTCAGAGAAAGAACAAATATTTCTCAGGTTAGGTTCTCAGACGATAGAAAAAATAGTGCAACTTTTTGCTACATTACATACCCTTCCAGCATATCTATCAAAATATTCAGACTTTGCTTTTATTACCTTCTCATTTAAAAAAATACAGCATTCTTCTTCCTGTTTTTCTTTTGATTAGGAAGTTACAGCTATCTTTAGATATATTTAAAATAAAACCCCAGCAACCCAGAGGTAGTCCTGCAAGACGACCCACTGAAGCAGATGTCAGAAGTGTAGAAGTGTTGTTAATCCAGTTGATTCCAGGTGGAGGCAAAGGCTGTTGTGGATAGAGCAGCTTGCAGGCCCAGGAACTCCGATCATCCTTATGAAGGCAGTAACTGAGAAGAGTTTTAGGCCTAGATCTGTAAACAATTCAATCATTTGTTTATTAGCGGGACCGAACTCCACAGGAAATGCGACATCACCTTAATGACTGCAGCTCAGGAAGCTCCCAAAACAATACCAGAACAAGAAAGGACTTGTGGGGGAGGCTGTTCAACAATCTCAACAATCTCTGTTCTGGCCAGGGAATACACCTCCTTTTGTTCACAACGAGATTTAGAAATGTGCAATTTGGATATTGCAGCTTGGCCAGGCATCTGAGAACTACAGGTATGACTAGATTTGATAATACCCATGGCATATCTCATTGTGGTTGTTTTTTTCCGCTGAAATATGTTAGCGCTTAATGGCCTTGACCCTACAATAAATCACATGGGCCTTTGCAAGTCTCCTGTGTATGGCACTTCCACTCCCCTTGATGTACCCCAAGTGCATTACCACTGATTTGCTAAGAATAACAAGGGATTTGGGGCTGAGAAAAGCTCAGTAAATGCTGACTGCAGAGCAGTGCAGTATATTTAATAAAATCTGCATGTCTGAAAGGTATCTTTGCGTTCTATGGATGCTGACAATACAGGTACCAATCTTCATGGCCACATGTTACTCTTCTGCTTGGGGGAAACACTTTGCTGTTTGCTAAGGCAGATAATGATTGTAATCTTCCTGTGGGAAGAGACCATATATCACTGATCTTTGCACTTACTGTGATAAGTCCTTACTTATCACTGATGTTACTGTCAGTGAAGGTCAGTCAAAGAGGTGGCTGAGAAGGGCTGAAGAACATTGTTGGCTTCCAGATGTGCTCCAATACCAAGAAATTAAAAGAATACAGAGAAGATGAGGGGAGAAATAAAATGAAGCATAGAGACATGTGGTGGTCTCAAGGGGGTTTAAAAGAGTGGATGTGAGTTCACATCAGGGTACTTCAGAGAGGAATGAGGAATGATGAAGTCTAAAGGATCAGGTAGTGACTTTTGAGACATTCCTGAGAAGTGGCTTGTCTCTCTTCTCAGCCTTTTCTAACTGTCACCTTGTTAAAGATCACCTTTGAGCAGTACTGACATGAAGCTGTGGATTAAAATGAGGCGATGCTGCTGTACAGATGCTACCTGACTCGTTAACATTCCATGCTTAAGAAACCTAGGTGTTTTTTGATTTTGCAGGGAGACTCAGCAGAGCTTTGGAAGGTAAATTTTGCATGTATTCTACCAACAGGGGAAGCTTTTTGAGTATTTTCTACAACTGAAAAAACATCTTCATTAGCAGCCTGCATAGGAAAGATAGAGTAGGTGGCATAATGCTCCCAAGACTTCCCAAAGAGATGAAGACATAACTTGTGCTCATATAAAAGACTATTTGCTTTAGTACCAACAGATCAAGTCTGTCTATGAAATGCAGGCAAACCTGCCTTCAGGGACATATCATTGAGATGATTAGACATGTGACAGGTTTGTATTATCAGGGTTGTTTTCTTTTCCAGTTCCTGTGTTGCTGTAATTCCCAAAACAGGCTACTGCAAAAGTAGGTCTGGCCGTGCTGTCTCAGTGTAAATAAGCTGGTACAGGCCAGAATGAGATAAAATTACCATGCATTTCATTCTGCAAAGGGACATATTCTCCTGGAGTCTCCTCGGTAGACAGCCAGACTCCTTTCTTCTACTTTGTGCCTGAAATGCCAAAAACTAAAATGCTACATGGTTGGTCCCTACCTGTTAGGAGTTCCCTGACTGTCTGGAGAAGAGCACAGTGGTGACTTCATTTTCCCTGTTTTGATCTGGAAAGACAACGTTTAAAGGCAAAGAGGGGCTGCATGAGGAAACACAATAAGTTAGTGTGAGATTAAGGGCAGTAGGAGACTTTAAGGCCTCAGGATGCTTTGATTTCTTTAGGTTGTTCCCAGATCAGCAGCAAAGGGCTAACTAGATGTTCAGCCATCCCTGTCTTTCCCTTATAGTGGCTGACCAATGTACCAATAACAATACACCTAACAGAATATTGATCTCTGGCTCTTCTTCTGATAATGGAATAAAAGCACGTATTTTCCTCAGGATTAGTAAACTGTAAAATGGAGAGACATGCTGTACCTGGTTACTTCACTTAAACTCAGCTCAGGCCACGTGCCCAGGAAGCCAGCGGGGCTCAGAGGGGCAGAGCCGGAGTTAATGAAGCGCTCAGCTCTGCCTGTCAGAACCCTGATGTCTGACATTATCACCAGGGACCTGACTGCCCTTTTCCTTTCTGCGCATTAACCAGATGAATTCCAATTCTCCAGAGCTCTGAATGCTCTGGAAGCACAAAGCTTTTTGATCTGAAATTCTGATTTTTGGCCTTTTTCTCTTAATAATGGAAATCATCCTTAAAAAGAATAATTTTCCAGAGTCTGCTCTGCGCTTAGCCACAGGAAACCCAGTAAAATTACATCAGATAAATGGAAAGAGCTACATTAAATTAATAACTCTCAGCAGCCTGCAGAGATATTTGAAGAGGATATTAACAACTGAAATTGTTTAAGAATAGCAAAAAGAAAGCTTCTAATAATAGACAATACGCATCAAAACTTATAGACTAAGGACTCATGTTTTTGTTTGGTCCCAGACACAAAGGCATATTTTCCCTTTATCTTCAAAAGAATGTACAGGATAAGACTATAATGGCTGTCTGGTTCTATTCACTCCTGATCTGGGACTTGTCACTACAGGTTGCTCAGCACTTTCGTGGGATGCTGACTGCCCTCAAGTCGCATGGCAAACAAGGATTTTGGAGAGGGGAATCTCATTACTTCTGAGGTATTTATCAGCTATTTATCACTCAAATAGCTAAATACATTATTTGGAGCAGATGAATCTGCTGCTGTTGTCGCATCAGTTTCAGAATCTGTTATTCAGTTTTGCAAGCAGACATACATTCTCCTCCCTCATTTTCTTTTAGGAGGATGTAATGCTGTGGACAAGCACAGACTCCTAGCCCTGCAGATAAAAATATAGCAGGATTAGCTGTGTAGGTTTCCCTACCCTGTTCTCCTATCTAATGTGCCTTTGCACCCACCTCCATAGCTGTTCTGCCTTTAGTGTCTATGCCGTGGTGGTGGCACAGCTGCTGTGCCAATCTGCTGGCTGCTTAGAGCAAAACAAATTATTAGGAGACAGTTTAAGTATTTGATATGTTGGTATCGATCCCTAGAGGCCATGGCTAGAAGAGACATGATAGGGCATCCAGTTTGCCTACCTGCTACACATGGCCCATTAATAACTTTGCAGAGCACATACAGTATTGCTGCTTCTGTTTGTACAATGATGTTTACAACATAGCTAGGGGTCTAACACTGCATATAGAAAATGTTTTCCTTTGTCTACTATAGAGCAAACTCCAGTCAGGATCTTGTAACTTTTCTGTGCTAGATGCTTTTATTTAAAGCACAGATCTTCTGTAAGTGGAATCCTGCTCTCACGCCAATAAACAAAGTGCTTAGCATGGCACAGAGTCCTCTTCTGCTTTTACAGAAGAGCTTCAGAAAACAGCTCTGGGGAATGTGTTTGGGCTTCCTCATCACCCCTCAGTGAGTGCCAGCAGTTATCCAATTGCCTGGCTCCAAGGAAGGGAGAAGCTCCAGGTTAAACTGCGTTGTCAGTTCAGGGTATAACATATATCCACATAAAGATGCAGCAACACATTAGACAGGACCATACCTATGAAACATCCACCATTCATCCACTTCTCCATTCCCCTCTGTGGCTTCTCTGAACTTAATGATGGATGAGTCCCCTTTTTCAAGGGTTCCCTAACCACCCAAAAGATGGAAGTGGTTGTAGTGGATTAAGCCTGAACATAACATCCAGAAACACACTGTATGTTATTACACTCAGAGTAGATCAGAGTTTGAACCAGCTCCACCCACTGTGATTTAGGGATCTTTAGTACATCTGACAATAATCTCTACCAACTCTCACATGCAGTATCCTTGCACCTGTATCCTAAAACTATTTTTTTTCCCAACAGAAAAGCTGCACAGTTACTGTGAAGTTTAACTATGAGATAGGAAATGCCCGCAATTGCTGCCTGCACCCAGTTTGCCATGTCACCCTGTCAAGCCAATTACTTTAATTAGAGTTGTATCTGGCCCTTCTTGACAACTCAGCCTCTAACGATGAAAATATTCATGACAATAAGCTGGATGAGGAAGGCAGAACTCATTGTTTTCCAAGACTCCTGCTATTACTATCAATTTCACATGAAAGTAGGGCGCTTTCTTTGGGAATAGCAACACAAAAGTGTCACTCAGTTTCATTAGCAGAGTGGTAGCTCTTTGCTGTTCCCTCTTTAAAGCTCTTCATGGGTGAAGAATTTAGTCCAGTGCTTTGGCAGCGAAACACAGACATGGCTAATTGCAATTAGATTAATATTCTAGGCCATTTAAACAAAGCACTCTGCTGGCAAATTCATATAAACAGTAGAATAATCCCATTGGGCAAGTACCATACTGCCAAACTGGTTTTAATCATGGTGGAAATGTTTTGCCCTTCATGCAAAAACAATGCTTGCAAGATCTGGGATAACTAGAGATCCTACAGAAATGCTGAAGAAAAGTCCATGAGTTATTGATACAATTCCAGACGCAGCAGAATATCCGAAAATGGTTGGGACAGTACATTAAGCAGTATCTCCATAGGACCTACACGTTTGAACACCAGACCTTGTCCTGCTCAATTCCATATTGGAAACGTCTCTGCAGCCTTCCAACCTCACTTAACAGCTTGCTTTCTGCTCAGCGAGAATAAGGAGTGTAAGAACAGGAGAGGTACACAATTTATGCAGCTCCCCCATTTTTTTGGTATCCTGTGCCTATGAAGGAGCAAATCACTATATTAGGACAGTGAAAAAAAATCATCATTTTTACATCATTCTTAAGACAGCTCTTTTGTTAGACAGAATTTGCTTTCTGTCCCGCTGATCTTCCAGAACTGGGCTTCTCAAACTTTTTCCAAGCACAGAACTTGTCTGTCCTCAACCATCTTCACAAAATCCTACCTCCAAACAGGGAAATAGCTGCACACACAGAAGCACTGTTCCTCAAGTGAGTTATTGTTTTCCTCATCCTCAAAATAACTGTTTCTTTTCTCACCCATTCTATCTCTGTCTGCATCTTTCCCAGCTTTAAAGGCCAGTTCCTAGCAAGGGAAAAAAAATATACAGTGACTACTGAGTGGTGGTAAATACTGATTTGGGGCATGCTGCTTTGATTCAAGTAACTGTCCACCAGCCCTGCAGGAAAATGGGTTTATGGAGAAAAGAAGAAAATCTAAACCCCTCTATGCATTTGGCAGCTCTCAGTCCAGCCTCAAGCTCAGTGGCAGGCAAGTATCAAAAATAGTCTCTGTGCCTGCAGACAAGGCTTTCTGGAATTAGAGTAGTAGCTGTATGAGACAGAAAACCTATACAGTACATGCAGACCTAGAGAAAGAATTTGTCTGCTACTCTCAAAGTGCAGACATTTTATATATTTCTGTTTATTTTTTAAGGGGGAAGGGAGATTTCCAGCAGAGGTGATTTTTTTTTTTCTTCCCTCAAGCTTTTAGAGTCTCTGAAACAAGGAAGGCTACGGCTTGCTTTGAAAAGGTACAGCTCTTAAAAAGGAACTGCTCGTGGGAACAATGCAGTGAAAATGCTGTCCCCCAACAGAACAAATCTGAATGATAATTGGAGTTATTACCTAAAGCAGGCTATATAAAAATCACTTCCAGAAGCCTCATCAGAACCCAGAGACATATTAATACTGAAATATAAGCACTTGCATACCTGTCACTTACTACCTCTTTTTTTGGTGCTGTTTCTACCCCAGACATACCTGACTCTTGTACTCACTCCCTTGCGAGCACAAAAAGGTCCAATCTTTCTTTCCATTCTGTTTTTCTCATAGACGTTACTCGCTGTTAATTCTCAATTTCCCCACATTGTTTTGACATGCCAATAATCTTATGAAAGCACACAGTTGCTGTGGGAGATCTTGATTACAGTCAAACGAGCTGAAAAGCATGGTATCTGGCCTTTGTTTCCTGGAAGGGACACATCTACAAAGCACTGCAGTCCAGTACCCCTAGAGAGAAATGGGGGCTTGTGCTACTGCTCTGTTTAACACGTTCTCCTCTGGAGTGCAGACCAGCCACACTTTGCAATAGCTGTGCTTCCTCCTGCAAACAGCAGACAGGTTTAGCATCAATTCATAGATTATCAGATCAAGTAATTGATACTGGAAGGCAAGTGTCAGCATGCAACTGCCTGTCATAGGTTTACGACTCACAATTTTGAACACAGCCTAGTACTGTATGCACGTGCTAGAAACTCACACACGATGACCTTGTACTTCATCAGAACTGAGCCAATGCAAACCATTTACTCCATCCGGAAAACTATGATGTCCAGCAAATATGACACAGAACAATTTCATACAACATTCTACCACAGTAAAAAAATGCACAAAAAAGCTGACAAAACCCAGAAGAGCCGCTAGAAAAATCTAAACAGTAGAAAATGAGTACTTTCTATACAAATCTCCCTTTCTTTTTGTATTTGCTGTACCCACACTGGTCTCTCTTTTATTACATTCCTGTACAAAACTAGTATTGGCTCTGTTCTTAGTTAAAGCTCTCACCCCCATACAATTTGCAATTGCATCCAAACTTTTCTGCCATCAGGATTCAAGATGATTAACTTTTCCATGATTGTGGCAGCACTTAACAAAGTCCCTACCTATATGTATTTATATAGATATACATGTATTATACACACATACATACATACACATGACAAATACTGTTGCAGTTATTCTCTCTTCCAGTGTTTAGAGTGATGGTCACCCTAGAAGGTGAAGGCATACACCACTCCCACAACCACAATATTTCCAATTGTTGCTATTATAGCAATCCATAACAATATAGCATCATTTGAAGAACGGGATGTCTCTTCTGGTGGATTCTGTGTGGAAGAAGCTGCATGAACGTTGGCTGATGAGTTAAACAAGGAGTACTCTGTGCTAAAGTCCTCGTTGGGTGAGTCCATAAAGGCTCCTCCCATAACAGGAAGCTGTGAAGAAAGATATGGCAAAATTAGACTGAAGGCCAATGTCGGTATTTGCTTTGTCTCAAAATCATTGCAAAAGGGTAACCATTAGCAAACCTGCAAAATTACTGAGATGTCATGTATGTGGTGCTAACCTGTCAGGAATACCACAGACACACACTTTACACTATTCTTCCATTTCTGTTAGAATCAATATTATTGCAGGAAACCTACATATATTCCATGAATATACGTAATAGCTGGCATTCAGGCTCCAAGTCAACCAAAGTAATTATATGCATTTAGAAAGAAGAGATACAGCTATCCACAAAGCACTCACATACCAAAATGTAAGCTTACAAGAACATGATTGTTTTGTGACTACCAACAACAGAATCATACTACACAAAGGCATCGAGCAAGCACAGCGAGGATGAGGTGCAGGGAATTTGTTCTGCCTTTATGTATGGCTCAGAAGTGAACCCTTGATTTATCTAGAGATCCTGCAAAAACATATGAATTGCAAAAGTTGTTACTGTAAAACAGGTGGAGCGTACTCAGTGCTCTGATTTCACTTGCAAAACACACCATTGCAACGATGCAGGATTTATAAATCTATAAGTGGAAAAACTTCAAATTGGATTTTGAAAGGCTCCATAGCAATAAAGTGGCAAATTGCAACGCTTGTCCCACCCCAGACTTCTACTGGGAAGGATAAAGTTTCTTCAGTGCTCTGTGATAAAGTTAAAGCAAAAAAGAATTATTTAACATTGTCCTTATACAGGTTTTAGTTGTCTCCCCAAGTTCATCCTAGAACACAACACATGTTCTTCATGATTCAACAACTATTTTACCCTCTACATAGAGGTACGGAACACATCCCTCCGCAAATGTACAGATTCTTCATTCAGGCAAGAGCAGGATACCTAATGCTCTACTAAGACCATCTACTACTAAAATAAAGTTCACACAAAAGGTTTTTCTTCCATCCATGTTCTTTGTATGTTTGGGAACACTGGTGTGGAGGATTCTTCCCTGGCTCACTGAGTGCAGGCTCCATGGTCTCATGCAAGTAGAGGACATTGTTTCAGAAAAAGCTGCAGAATATCTACTTCACTTTTCTGTATATGCTCAGGGCACACACTTCTGAATATCCTGTAAAAAGCCAAAGAGCTGCTTGGCAACCTCAGAAACCACAACTCTTATGTACTGCAGAAAGAGCATGAGCAGTGTGGATATTGCAAAGCCCCAAGTCTCTGCAGTACTCAGTAACTAAAACTCCCGGACCATTGTAGTAGGTAGATAGACCAAACCCATGGCACTATTGCAAAACAAAACAAAACAAAACAAACAACAAAAAAACCCCAAACCCAGAGCCATATGTCCAAATCTCTCTGCCAGCCTGACCAGAAGGGAAAAGTTCCATCATGGCATTGATGACTGGTTTGATCTTGAGCAATGAGTAAAACCTAGACATCAGTGCATCCTACCTACACTCTCCTTTAAAATCTTGTAGAACTCCAGTGCTTCAAGGGAGGCTGAAAAACGCCTGGGAATGTTCTCCTTAAGAAACACTCTTACTGCAACACCAACCAACCTTTCCTTCCCCACAGTGGCTTCCATGCTGCTACCATCTTCCAACCTTTGGACCCAGTTACAATCTCCTGTTTTATGCCCCACTTGTAAATGCTTTTGTGTTTTTTCCATTATTATTCTTTGCCTTTCTCAGCCAGGCTTTCTTCTACAGATGAAACCCTCTGGCTCAGTAACAACAAAATAAAGATCCTTCCTGCTGTTATACTAGTAGTAGTACTATTACAACTAGAAGCAGCACAGTACTGTTGAAGATGCCACAGCCTACGAATAACAGAGGAACCAACCTTGCTTTCACTCAGCCACATAACAGAATGTTGCTATACCATCAGCATTAAATTACCACGGCTAATACACACCAGACTGGTAAATCAGTCTCTTTCAACACCTTGTCCTTCAACTCCCACATCACATTTTGACCCCCCAAGTAACCTCTCCCCTTGGTACCAAACGACACCCCTTCTGTCTGTGTGCAGCTGTGCTATGGAGGCTGCTAAACTGGACAGGATTTGAGGATAAGGCACTTCTCTCCACAGTGGTGGCTGAAATCTACAAATTAGAGAGGAGAATTTGAGAAGCTTGAGAATAAACTAGCTATTTTTGCTTGCTATCCATAACATTTTACAAAGCTATAAAGACAGACTCTCTTTCAAAGTTGACTGCTGAACAAATTACATCTGTACTAGAAAATACCATGTCACATTCAAAATGGAACAGAGAATGATAAAAGACCACAATGGATATGTCATACTACCTAATCCACATTAAATACAATTATCTTTGAGATCAAATATGATTAGACAAAAGCAGTTTGCAAGAACCCAAACAGGAGATTGCAAGTCAAGTTTGATACATTCCCACTGCGTCAGACTTCTGCTGCCAGTTTCAACACATAGCGAGCTTTAGAGAGAGCAAAAGCTTCCATTTCACAACAAGCCCAGCTTGATGTTTTGAATCCAGTTCCACTGGCCTTTTTTATGTCTTGCAATTTCATAACTAAAACATTGCTCAGTTTAATCAGGGTTTCTTTTTATATAGAGATTCCCATAAAAGGCAATTCCAACTTCAAACACAAAAAGTGTATACAATGATGCTGCCTTTAACAGCTATGGAGACACTAGTTAAAGATCCTCACAGCAAATGACAGGCATGCACTTACCATACAGGCAGCAAAATGCTCAGTCTCAGGTGCTTGCCTCCTTAGCAAACCATTTAAGGGTATCAGCATTTAGGATGGTCAAATCTGCAAATTGTTCAGCTGGAACCACCATCCAAAATATAGAGGTGCATGTACATGTACATGCATCCAAGACGGTGGGAGGTCGTGAGCACTGTTCTGGTGAGTGCTATCTGGGTTTTGGGCCACGCATTCTGTACCCTCAATAAGTTGTTTGAAGTGACAAGCTTTCACCCTGTTAGTCCACCTGGTGCTGTCACAGAGTCAGGGAGCATTCGTGTAGCAGCACAGCTATGCACCACACTGCAAATGATGTCAGATCTGAATCTCCTCGTACCATCTAAGTCTCAAACAAGCTGTTTGTACCATCTGAAGTGAAGACATGGTGAAACAGCTTATCTGAATCCCCGAAAGGCTTGCACTGATCTGATATAAAGCACTGACATTCAGCACCTGGCACGGGCTCTTTCTGTAAAATTTACTTCCAGTTTTTCTGTTTGTAGGTCAGTAGCACTTCACCACAGATCTGGAAATAAACCTTACTCCCAGTTTCCCATTTGCAGAACTTGCCTCTTACTGAATGTGTATTCCCCCCCTTCTTACTGCCTCAGATGAGAGCACAGGAATGGCCATATGGTATCAGACAGAAAGTCCATCTCCCTCGTGTGTTAGATCCAACAGTGGCCACGAAGAGATACTTAAGAAAGAGTAAGGGCACAACAGGACAAGCATGCCTGATACTACCCCTTAACAAATCTCAGCCTCCAACTGTTTTCAGCTTAGGAAGTTTGTAAGCCAGATGCTATTGCTATGGATTTAATAACTTGCAAAGGAGTTGTTGCCGTGAACTTGTCCAGTCTCCACCTAAGCTCATCTAAAGCTGAGCATCCTTCTCGGTCTGGCCTTACTGCCACTTAACAGCAAGGGTTGCCCAGTTATTCGAGTCACTCAATCATCCTTGGGAGATATGCCCACCTCTCCACTGGAGAGTGGGAAGCATAGATGATTAATAGCAACTGGCAATCTATCTTTTTGGTAGATTAACTTCAGTGAGATGAATCTCATCTTCAGCCTTGGTGTCTTTGTTCTCACAAAAGGTACGATATCTTCCCTCTGCAGTCCTATCTGAGATATTACATTAAAGGCTGTGAGACATCCAGACCCGACACTAATGGGAGTTGCAAAGTGCCCGTGATAAACAGTAGGCTAAATATAGAAAGCTTGAAGTGCTTTCTGTGCTTGCTCTATTTGTCTGTCTGTGCCTCTGCAAAGCAAATATACGCCAATTTACATCAGCCAAAAACCTCACCCTTGTCACTACCATTAGAGTGACCTGCAGTCTGTTTTAGCCTCAGAGGGTTTTTATAGCTGAGGCGAAGCTGTGCAGAGCGTGTGCTGCCCTCCCCAAGAGTGCTGGGTGAGGAGGCCAGAGCAAAGGGTTAACTGGGAAACGTGTCAGTGAGGGACATGGCAGGAGCAGATGGCAAGGGGGAATGCTGTAGCCCTGTTAGGAAATGAAACTCTTTTCCTAGTGACTACGTTGATATTGTTAAGTATCATTAATAGTACATCGCTTGCTAAATGGCTTCCGGTGAAGAAAGAATTGAAATCATTAAATAGCAACAGGCAGAAAACCAAACAGCAAAATGTCAAGTGGTAACGAGAACACCCACTGTGGTGAATACCTCCTACTGACATCCAAGATGTCAGTAGTCAATGCTTTAGGGTCATGAGGAAGAGAACAAGGCTTTTGAATAGTTAAGTGATGCACTCTCCAGTTAGCAGAAAAATCCTATTTTATAACTGAAATGATTCACATAAAGGAAAAACAACATGTCAGGTACTCTAAATAATACTGATAACTCTAAAAATGATAGCTTTCTTAAATAGCATCACTTAGCAATAAGATTGCTCTGTTTCTTTGAGAATCAGGTGTCCATCCATAGCCAGCTAAAGAAGTGTAACTGTTCCTGCTACATTATTGGGAACCCAGGCTTGGCATAGAGATTTGAAAGCATAGCTGAATCTTCTAGTAGCCATTTTCTGGAAATCAAGAAACCTCAGCAGTGGCTTTAAAGGATGTGCTGTGTGTCTTGGCTTTGGCCTCACCACATACCTCCCTGGGAATGGGATGCTGAGAGGTGAAACGTCACCCCAGCACAGACATTGTTTTGTAAAATCCCTGTTGTTATTTCAAAATATCTAATTTTTCAGGGTTTCTTTCATGTTAAATTTTAGATAGCATATTTTTACATGATGGCATATTCTGAATACATAATGTGAAATTATTATTTCCTTCTGCCCTGGCAGCATGTGATTGCTGCAGTGCATATTTTTGTCTGAAAACCTTCTAGCTGCAATCACAAATCAATCTGACACAGTTGCTAAAGATCGAAGCAATACACACATTCACAAAAGCATCATAACCACATTTTAATTCTTAAGCTCTTTTTAAAAGAAATGTTTTGCCCTGAAGAGATACCCCACATGACCAATATTCTCCCCACAGTCTTGTGTCTCACAGAAACATGCATGCATATATATATATTTATATTCTCCTCATCTAAAGCATATCCTACTATATAAATTGTGTTTGCTATTATTGATTTACTGGTAATATCTGCAGAAGCATGTTCTTCTGTCCACCATTTGCCAGAATATCACCCTGCTACTTACAACACCAGGATTGGGTACACAGTGACAATCAGGACAGTTATTCTGTGTTCACTGCAAGCGCATTAGTTAAATGCATTAAACCCCCACACGACCAGAATGAAAGGGCACCTAAGGGACTCTAATTTAATTAAATAGGTTTAATTCTGAAGAGCGAGGATGCATGCAAATGCTTTATGCAGTTAATTTCAAATTCTCATTTTAATTAAATTCAGATCCCTGCTTCACCCTGAAATCACAGTCTCAGGTTGACAAGCTTAGGAAAAACAGCTGCTTATTTTCAAAATATGGTTGTCAAAATGCTCACCCTACCAGTGGCAATGGAAAATTTTCACTCTAGTTTGGAAGCATCAGGATTTCACCTGTTATTTTTAATCTTGTTAAAACCTCTTTACCCTATCCTGCATCAATCTCCACTTTTCTTCTGATTCACAATATTACTAAGCCTGGTGTATTACTTTCTCTGCTGCTTTCCTGATTTATGCTAGGATAGATGTAATGTCTTCGTCCTCTGGATGAGATCACTGTTAAATGTTGTTCTTTAGCAGCAGGATCTCAGAAGCCAGAGGTGCGAGTTTCAGCCTTGCTGTTGAACCACACTAAGAGTCGCCTTGACAAACAGGTGCCTAGATACTTGGGAAGGAACATCCAAAGATGACCAGAGCTGCAACAGACACTGCAATTCTTAGTTTGCTTTTGGCTGTAGAAACCTGTTTACCTTAACTAAGGTATTCCCATGGGGAAGCAAGCTCAGCTAGATCTTTGTCGCTAAGCACAGCTACCCAAACGCCTTATACGAGAACATGCCTTGTGCAGACTGGAGCACCTCTCCGTGGAAAGTTATTCTGCTAAATCAGCTGCAAGAAGCAGTGCCAATAACTGGCATAAAGGTAAGCTGGTTTACCCTCATTATAACACTCTCATATTTCTGCATAGGTAGCATTCAAGATACTTTAGTGATATACATGCTGTGATTCCATTCCCAAAATTTGTGCCTCCTTGAAATAGCTTTTATTATTTCAAAGAACACTACTGCTTTTAAACTATTATTCTCCACCAACTGCTGTTGGATTTTTATCTTCCAAGTGTGGAAGACCGAGAACAAACAAAAGCCTTTTTATTGATGACAAGTGACAAGTCTCCCTGGTCCCAAGAATTCCTCCTCTTTTTCCAGCCAATGCCAGCAATGCTGCATCAAAGAAAAGAATCACAGAATCACAGAATCACAGGTTGGAAGGGACCTCAGGCATCATCTAGTCCAACCTTTCTAGGAAGAGCACAGGCTAGACAAGATGGCCCAGCACCCTGTCCAGACGACTCTTGAAGGTGTCTAACGTGGCCGAGTCAACCACTTCCCTGGGGAGATTATTCCAATGGTTGACTGTCCTCACTGTGAAAAATTTCCCTCTCGTGTCCAGTCGGAATCTCCCCAAGAGCAACTTGTGTCCATTCCCCCTTGTCCTCTCCATGGGACGCCGTGTAAAAAGGGAGTCTCCATCTTCTTTGTAGCTGCCCCTTAAGTACTGGTACATGGTGATGAGATCCCCTCTGAGCCTCCTTTTCTCAAGGCTGAACAAACCCGGTTCTCCTAGCCTATCCTCATATGCCAGGCTTCCCAGTCCTTTGATCATCTTGGTGGCTCTCCTCTGGACCCCTTCCAGCCTGTCCATGTCCTTTTTGTATAGAGGGGACCAGAACTGTACACAGTACTCCAGGTGTGGCCTGACAAGCACTGAGTAGAGTGGGATAATGACTTCTTTCTCTCTGCTGGAGATGCCCTTTTGATGCAACCCAGCACCGTGTTGGCCTTCCTGGCTGCAGCAGCACACTCTTCGCTCATGTTGAGCTTCCTGTCCACCAGGACCCCCAGGTCCCTTTCCACAGAGCTGCTCTCCAGCCAGGTGGATCCCAGTCTGTGCTGCACTCCCTGATTATGCTTTCCCAGGTGCATGACCTTACACTTTTCCTTGTTGAACTTCATAAGGTTCTTGCTGGCCCACTCCTCCAGCCTATCCAGATCTCCCTGCAGAGCAGCTCCCCCTTCTGGAGTGCCTACTTCCCCACTCAACTTGGTGTCATCAGCAAACTTCATCAGCCTACAATTGATGCTGTTGTTCAGATCACTTATAAAGATGTTGAATAACATTGGGCCCAATATCGATCCCTGGGGGACTCCACTAGTGACAGGCTGCCAGTTTGAGAAAGAGCTATTTACCACCGCCCTTTGGGTGCGGCCTGTCAGCCAGTTCCCCACCCACTGCACAGACCACTTGTCTAGGCCATAGCACATCAATTTCTTCAGGAGGAGACTATGGGGGACTGTATCAAAGGCCTTAGAGAAGTCCAGGTAGACAATGTCCACCGCCCGCCCCATGTCAACCAGGCAAGTCACTTTGTCATAGAAGGCCACCAGGCTTGTCAAGCACGATCTGCCTTTAGTGAAGCCATGTTGGCTTTTCCCAATCACGTGCTTCATTTGACTTGTGATGGCCCCCAGGAGGATTCGTTCCATAACTTTCCCAGGGACTGAAGTAAGGCTGATGGGCCTGTAGTTACCCGGATCCTCCCTCAGGCCCTTCTTGTAGATAGGGGTAACATTTGCCTTCCTCCAGTCCTCTGGGACATCCCCTGTTCTCCGTGACTTCTCAAAGATTCTGGAGAGCGGCCTTGCGATGATGTCAGCCAGCTCTCTCAACACCCTCGGGTGGATGTCGTCAGGGCCCATTGATTTGTGGGGGTCAAGCTCCTGTAGTAATTCATATACTAACTCTTCCTTCACCGATGGTGGGTCGGTGTTTGGTTCAATTGGCAATTTTGTTCCCAAAGCCTGGGACCCTACAGTGCTGGTAACGACCGAGGTGAAGAAGGTGTTGAGGACCTCTGCCTTTTCTGCATCATTCATGATTGATTCTCTATTTCTGTTTAACAGTGGGCCTATGTTTTCCTTCTTTTTCTGCTGGTGGTTGACATGTCTGAAGAACCCTTTCTTGTTATTTTTTATGTCTACAGCCAGTTTCAATTCAAATTGGGCTTTTGCTTTTCTGACTGCGTCTCTGCACTCTCTGGCTATGCCCTTGTAGTTCTCGGTGGATAATCCTCCACTTCTCCATTTCTGGTGTGCTTCCCTTTTGGCTTTGAGTAGACCCAGGAGGTCATGGTTGAGCCATGGGGGCCTCTTGCTCCGCTTACTTCCTTTTCCTTTGTAGGAGATAAATTGGCTTTGTGCTTCCAATAGAGAGTTCTTGAAGAATTCCCAGCTCTCACTAGCTCCTTTGTATTCCATGGAAGCCTCCCATCAAATCCCTCCCAACTGAGCCCTGAGTGCACTGAAGTTTGCTCTTCTAAAATCAAGAATCCTTGTCTTAGAGCTGACCTTCAGCTCAGCAGGATCCCGAACTCCACAACATTGTGGTCACTGCAGCCAAGGCTATCACTAACGGAGATATTACAAAAAAAGCAAGCTTTGTAAGTATTGAACAGAAACGCAAACAATGTGTATGAAGAAGTTGCAAGTTTACGTCACATATAATTTAAATTGTGAATGTCTATACTTTAAATTGGAGGTGGTGGTGAATATCAGAAAAGCATGCAGGGCAATCAAGCAGACATGCTTTAACTATCTGGATGTGCCAGGAACAACCATTCAAGCAGCAGCACTAGCTGACCTTCCACATAACTAGTACATCCGAGACTAGTAGCGTGCTGTGAATATTGTGGACACCATGCTGAGGAAGTAGAAGCTGCCTGCGTCCCATTTACATGCAGTTATAGTTTTCCTGCTGCCAGGAACACATGCAGATAAAAGAAAAAGTATAAACAAGAGGAACTAGAATGGTGAGTATTTATCAATATGGAAAAACTCACTGGGTGGCTATAAAACTAACCATCAGTGTTATCATGAGTACGAGCTATTAAAATCTGTTTACAATTTCCAAAACACGCAAACCAGAGAACCTTTTCACACCATGTGTAGTCACACTGGGGAACTCAGAGAGAACAGGAATTCCTTTAGAGATAAGAGCAACCTGCAGAGCTGTTTCCGTTTAATATTAAACATGATTCTGGAAGGGCTTCAAACACCCAGCTTCTGAGTTTACACTCTTTAATCGTATGTGAGAAGAAAGAGCTGCTGATTATCCCACTGATGGGAGGGTTTCTTGCACTACCCTCTGATATTTTTGTCAGTGATATTTGAGCATTCAAAGCTGAACTACTGGATTTAAATGGACTTATATGGTGTCCTGTCTGATCCAGACTAGCAATTCTTTTCTGGTATCAAGTTCCTCTATTAAAAAAAAAAAAAAAAAGAAAAAGAAAAAAGGATAATCTGGGGGAAAAGAAAGGAACACTGCCTAGGGCATAATGTTTTAATGTCTCAAGGGACAGCTTTGCTCTAAAGACACAAGGAGATACAGTGACTGGATGCAAGCACACAGCTACACGGTATCAGTGGAAGTTTTGGTTGTTCTTACACAGAGAGTAAGTGGCTCCCCATGTGCCAGAGGAAAAAAAGAGTAACAAAAGTTGGTTGTAATGACACTTCATACCTGCAAGAGGAAAGGGCATTCCGACCATAAATAGAAAAGTCAAATGACGAGGTGTAAGTGGAAAACCACAGAGCAGAGCTCAAGAGCAAGTGCACAAGAAAAACTGAACGAAGCCTAATCCCATTTCTCAAAGTGAAAAAGGGCTGCACAAGCCCTTCCTCCACTGTCATCTTTGCAGCTGTGTTCATCTCGGACAAAAAGTTGATGCCTCATTATCAATTTACTGTTGTGCCCAAGGTATCTGGGTAGCAGAGAAGGGGGCTGACATTCATATTCTTTTGATTTATCTTCTGCTCCCTGTCCCTTAGCCTAACAAGACACTTAGGCTATTCCCAGGGGGGAGAGGATGGGAATTGGCAGCCATTCACAGTAATGTAAGCAATAAAACAATTTAAAAACTAGAAATAAATCCAGATGAAAAGTTCTTTACATCACTAGACTTCAGGCATGGGCAAAAGCAGTGATTTTTGTAAATTACTGTATCCTTCAGTATTCAGAATGCTTCTCACAAAAACTAAAAGAATTTCAAGGGGCAGGTGTTAGGGGCTAAACCTAGAAGGATGCAACGTTCTGGGCATCATCTTATTTCCTCTAGAGAAAAAAATAATTACATACAAATTCTTCTGTGCTGCATATGCTGATGACTGTTTAGACCAAAAGCCAGTAGCAATAAAAAAAAAATCTCGCATGCTAGCTCCAATGCCGGCTACTACACAACCCATGAATTTTAGTTGGCTGAGGTTTAACTAAACCACTCTACTCGGCATAATATAGCTTAGCTCTGTTTCATCAGAGAAATTACTTACTATTCCATGCAGACTCAAAAGCTTTCAAACTATACATCTGATGTATTTTACACAGTGATGGTTGTACTACAAAGACAGGTTGGGAAACATTTGCCTATTGAGCGAAGTAATTGCAGCTCTGGTGTACTTAATGATACGATATGATATGATATAAATGCTTCTTTTTCAGCACCTTTGAGACAGCCACCTGGAATCTGTCCTCAAATATGATAACACAAGAGTTAGGTCATCCCCTCAGCATAATGCAAACCCACTGGAAAAGACTATTCTATGATGACTTCCAGAGATGAATTCTCCCATGGAAAATACTTGTAGGCATTCAATAGAAAGCCTCAGAAGGGAAATTAAATAATTTCATAGTCTCAACTTATTCCATAATCATTATCTTCCTTGAGTTTATACATGCTATGAGACTCCCTGAAAAAAAAAAAAACCAACAGAGAGAAAACTCCTAATGATGTGCAATTTTATTTCAGCTATACATCATTTTCATCCAGCTTTTTTTTCTGATTTTTTTTTTTTCTTTCTTTTTTGTCCTCTTGTTGCATCACATTCTAAAACAAAAAAAGGGGGGGGGAGGTGCTGAGATACGCTAACAGAATATCTGAGGTATGTCTCTTATATTTTACTTAATGTTTCTAAACATTTTTGTTTGCTTACTTGGCACCTAGTTCAAGATACACAACAAGCCTGAGAGTCAAGAAAAACAATATAAAAAAAAAGGAGAAAAAGCTGACACAGCATTAGCCCTCTCCATGTCTGGAGACCTTAAGGGCAGTGGCCAGCATGAAGGTCAAGTAAGCTATACAGAGCAGCTTCTAGGAAGAAAGGAGGACTGCCAAATGTTATCCTGCCTGTGTACATTTCACTTGATAGAACACCAACATCTGGCAGGCTGCCATCCTTCTTGATCCCATCAGGCATGTCAGGCTCAACATATGGCTCAAACAATCTACAGACTACATAGTCTCCTCAACTTATTCTGTAATGCTTCAGTACTGGTTCATACCTGAAGAAGAAAACACATGAATTTTCTTAAAAATTAATCCTGTCCTCTTGCATTTTTGTCTCCTGAGTGAGGTAATCACACAATACACAAGAGAATAAAAATTAGAAGGTGAAAAAATGTTGACAATTTCCTAATTTCTAGTATTTGAGGAGTAAAATTCATCATGCTAAGAAAAGTTTCTTCCAACATAACTATTTGTTGAATATCGTGAAGAGACTAAAAGCTTGATCGCATGTAAATCTTGAGTGCTTAAGAACTCAGTGCAACCAGGCAATCATTTCAAGCATCTTCTAGGATTTACTGTTCCCACAGCTGAGCCTGAGGAAGAGAAGTAACATGTGTTTCTCATTCACCTTGATGCAAAGTCAGCAGGAATAACACGAACACATTTCACAAACAGCTTAAAATAAGCCTGGACCACTTTGCTTTGAAGTAAAAAAGGAGTACCCATACAGGACAGTTCACTGGCTTTTTTGTTGGGGGCAGAAACCTTCATCAAAGTGTGAGAAGAGCCATCATCAGAGTCAAATATTTGATATGTTCTCACAAACCCAGATTCTCACAACCTAGGTTTTCCTCATGTACTAAGACCATCAAGGGATGATTAAGTGTGGCTGAACTAGACAGCAGCTGATGACATCTTTATCATGCCAAAAACAGAACAGCCAAGCCATCTGTGTTTGTGTGCTTATGTTTAAGATTGTTCAAACAGTTCAGACCACATTACAGAAAAATATAATAAATTATACATTGATTCTTTCTCTCTAGATAAACATGTCTATATACGTGTAGGCAAAATAGCACTCCTTAGTGGCTGACATATGCACAGGATGGGCACAAATCAATGCATAATTTATTAAACTTCTATTTTCAATTCTATATTTGTGCTTTGAATTCTTGCGGTTGGTGGGGCTGCACAGGATAATTAGAGACATGAATATGTAACAGCTTTCCTCAGGAATTAATTTTTTCCTACCCAAAAGTGATTTCTGTAAAAGCTGATTCAGTTATTTTTGTGTTAAGGAAGGCTGAGCAGGGAACAAAGAAAATAGTCGATGTATTTGCATTTTCTCTCCATTTTACTCAGTGCAATCTGAACTATGGAATCAGTACTGACCTGGAGAGCTGGAACAGTTCAGAGAGAAGGAGCAATTTGGTGGCCTCCCATGCCTTATAGAAGATGGTAGTTTGCACTCCCCTGGTGTCTTAGGATCTTAGGGTCCTTGGAGCACAGTTTTGAAAGTACAAGTATCTTAAGACAGGAGAGAAATGTTGTCCCTGAGCTTGACAGCTGTCCTTAAGTCTGACACACAACTCAGGTGCAGAAAAAAATCACCACCACCAGTACTCTGCACCAGTTGAAGTTTTTCACGTAAAGGGTATCAAAAAGTAATCAGAAAATGGGCTGGCTCTATGGTCAGCAGGGTTTCTCCAAAGCCTTCCAGCCAAAGTAAATACACAGACTCTTTTTCCAATGTGAAGTTCAGGGTGCTCTGAGCTTCAGATGGTCAGAGCAACAAAACAGCTAAAGGAGATCTTGGTGCTTTAAGAGACAAGGTTCAGACTGAAGCAAGACAAGTACACGCAGGTACCCTTAGATTTATACTCCCTTTTACATACACATACGTGACTACGTGCACAAATCTGTGGTGGTATTTTAAGATAATCAATCTGGCCAAAAGCAGCCTAAGATTGAGAATAAACTTCAACTACTGGAACACAAAAAGTAAGCTAAAATTTTAGGTAACTGAACTGTACTAAAAGTCAAAACACTGTTTTGTCAAGCCCTTAGTACAAGTCCTACAAAAACGTAACACTCTGGGCTACAGGAGACCTTCCATGTCTATGGCAGTGCAGTTCCCAGAACAGCTAAAGAGCTGGCTGGGTTCTTCAGTCCAAAGCTTATATACTTAGGTAAATAATGGACTCATTGATCTAGATTGTAATACTTTTACCCACGCTGATGTTTCATTTATGACTGCACTGAAGCCAATTTAAGTAAAATATCATAATCTCATTTTTTCATGGCATCAATGAATGTATGGTAAAAAGATTAAAGAACGAAGGAGATAAAAGTTGGAGAGATACTAAACATTCTCACTGAAGAGCCACTGGTTCTGATACACACACAGCTCAGTTAAAAATAGGAGTTTGGTATATCCCTGCACCATTTAGTCCAGCCTTTAAACTCAGACAGACTGCCTAATAAGGGAGACCTCTTAAAGAAGGCAAAGGAAATTTGATCTGAGCTAACCCTAAAACGTTCTGGAGGTTGTTGCTTCCTGGGCAGAAAGAAGGCTCTCCCTCACCTTGGCAGCCTGACAGCTATCCATCTACCCACAGAGGGACTTACCCCAGCCATGCTGAAGTCTTCAGAATTGCAGCTCAAGCTTATTTCAAGCTAAGCATCACTCATCAAAAATCCAGCACAGGAATATTAATAAGCAGCACAGGAGTCTTTCAGTAACAATAGTGCAAATATCTAGTACTTGTAAAAATGCAAGCATCCCTCTCATCTCTAATCACCTATATTTTGAAATGCTGGATTGCAGATCTCCGTTTCAAGAATGTCTCCAGGAGACTTATGCGTCGCACACCACCATTCTGTGTATTGCATGAATAAATCCGTAACAAAATGAGGTACTGAGAGCTTCAGGAAGAAAAGTCACAAATGAAAATGGTTACAACATGCCCCAAGAAACAATTAAAGCCATCAGCAAAAAACCACAGGGAGGGTCTCACTCCACCAGGTTTGCACCCTCAGAATCAGTCTTCTTAAGAACATCCTTAAACCCACCATCTAGACAAAAGGAAGCAAATTTAGGAATCTAAACTGGACATCAAGATCTCCCTTGGGAAGACACCTATTGCTTTCTGTTGGCAATACAGAGGAATAAATGTAAGTACTTAACCTTGAGGGAGTGCACACATTGCTCATTTGCAACTTTATACAAGAAACTTTTACCTTGTCAGGTGCTGACAGAAACTTATTTCCTGCTATCATTATTGCATTTAAGGCTTTAGAATTGCAGAAAAAAAGTAGCAGACACACATACACCTAAAATTATCTACATAGACCCATCTTAAATGTAACTAAACCAATAAACTAATATTACAAGAATTGCCAGAGAAGTGGAAGATTTTCAAAATAAATTGTAATTTTTTAAACAAATTCTGCATTTTGCCATTTTGAAAGTGCCCTGTAAATCACAAGTCCTTTTGTAATACAAATTGTATATAATTGTAATATGAATTGTAATACAACTGTACACTGAAAGCATAGTATCCTGGTTTCAGCTGGGATAGAGTTAATTTTCTCACAGTAGCTAGTATGGGGCTGTTTTGGATTTGTGCTGGAGACAGTGGTGATAATGTGGAGATGTTTTAGTTGTTGCTAAGTAGCGCTTACACTGGTCAAGGACTTCTTCAGCTTCTCATGCTCTGCCAGGGGCACAAGAAGTTGGGAGGGGATGTGACCAGGATGGCTGACCCCAACTGACCCAAGGGATATTCCATACCGTATGACATCATGCTCAGCAGATAAAGCTGGGGGAATAAGAAGGAAGGGGGACACATTCGGAGTGATGGCATTTGCCTTCCCAAGTGACCGTTATGCGTGATGGAGCCCTGCTTTCCTGGGGATGGCTGAACTCCTGCCTGCCCATGGGAAGTAGTGAATTAATTCCTTGTTTTGCTTTTCTGGCGTGCATGGTTTTTGCTTTACCTATTACACTGTCATTATCTCAACCCAGGAGTTGCCTCACTTTTACTCTTCTGATTCTCTCCCCCATCCCACCAGGGGGGGAGTGAGTGAGCAGCTGATTGGGGCTAAACCATGACACACAGTCAAAGGGATAAAGCAAATAGATGACCATAACAGAGAGATGACCATGTTCACCCAAGTTAAAATTAGGTCAAGTTAGAAAGTTTAAAATGTTCCAAATAAAACAATGTTTCCTACATATTTGTTGGTAGGCCTGAACTCAAGACAACCTTTTACACAAAGTTTCTCCAAGGCCTAAGATCTCCGTACTCCATAAAAGCATGGATGCTGCTCTGATTGCTTTCTTCCTAGCACATTCAATAACTGATCCACTTCTCCCTTGAAAATAAGTAGGAAATCATGCCATAAGATCATAATACACTCCCTGACTGGACTGTACAAAATCGATCTCTGCATTACATCCTTAAAGGAGAACATAATTTCTTTCATCTGTGTTTTGTCATTACTTGAAGTTCCTCTAAGTTAAGGAAAGACATTATTTATTTATTGGCAAGTATGCAGAATTAGTTACAGAATAAACACACATTTAATCCACCCTGTTGCTCAAGCCACATCATGGAAATATAGCTGATAAAATGTAGTACATTGATGTAAGGGAACTGCCCAGTTTAGAGATTCACCACCAGCTACACAGGAATAAGCTCCAGCTCAGTTCAAGAACAAGTGACCTAAAGAAGTGGGAAATCATAAAATATTTTTTAAAATCGTCCAGGCTTGGCTTGTGTGGGAAACTTGCAAATCTCTCTTGAACCTTTTATTTCCAGATTGCTGGTATGAATTCAAGTTAAGTCAGCCAAATAAACAAACCAAATTTAAGAGATTAACACAACATGGATTCAGGCCAATTCCAAACGACATCCCACTACAGTACACTCTAGAGGGCTTGTAGAGCCAGTGGAAAACCTCTACTGGTTTCAAAGCAGAAACACTAGAGACCATAGACAGCCACCCAACTGGAAAATAATAGTTTGAGTCATACTGGGCACCATGGGCAAGTAGGCTATTGCGCATCTTATTTGAGTCCTTGCTATTGCCTGAGTCAGTACCTTCAGAAATTTGCATTTCTCTGTGCTTCTTTCATATCTCTCTCTCTCTTCTTTTTCTTTTTTTCTTCTTACTTCTTCATAAAAGTTCAGGGTGTTTTTTGGCAGAGTAGTCGAGCTCCACTGTGGTTTCACTCAGTTTTAGTTTACACAAAGCCTGCCACAGTGAGGTCCCAGTCTTGCCTAGGCACTTTGACTACCATGCAATTAATTTACAATTATAACTTGTAATTGGAATTATCAGTGGCTCTTTATTCCAACAGCCAATACACTGTAGCCAACCAACTGCTGTCAGATACCCTTTATCCACGCATGGCATGCCTGTGTCTGCTATATACATAAGAAAACCAAAGCAGTGGATTCACTGAACCTAGCTCTCCTCTTTGCAGTAGTTTTATATTGACAGTTACTGCGACAATATAATACCAGTTTGGGGGAATTATAGGCAAAAAAATCACACCTGTCATTTTTTCACTTCATTTCTGTTAGGAAACACATCAATGTAGAGTTTGCCCATCCAGAACAAACAGAAACCAGAAAGGATTCCCTTCGGGAAAATCTTGAAGACATTCAGGAACGTAGAGATTCATCATCCCAAAGTGAATCTCTGAACAAACCTGTTTGACCCAGCAGTGATATAAAACAGTTACATGAAACACACATACAGTGACAAAAAGCAGCAACTCAAGCTCCTCAGAAGGACCACAAGAAGTGTAACTGCAATCACTGAGAAGGACTGGGTCCCAGAAAATAAAAGAGCAAATGCAGCACAGTTAAAATTTAATTATATTTGGCTCCCTCAAAACAGATGCTCGCAGACAGATTTCTGTTTCACCCAGTAATGACTGTCATATGCAATCATGTCACTGATTTCAGAGGGCTGCAGGGTTTATACACTTGCAGGCAAAACTGACAAGACACAACTAAAGAATATTTACAAAATCCAACACCCTGTTTCATCTGACAGGGATATTCAGATACTGTGATGGAGAGAAGAGAACCAGGCTGTGCCACACCATTTCAGGAAGAGGAATAATTGTTAGACTGTGCTGGTGCCTGTTATAGTTTCTGCATGTAAAAGCAACAGCCCTCCTGACTGTGGCTTGGGAAGCTACAGTGTGCTCCTCCACTATCTGCTCCAGTTTTCTGGATCATCACATACTGCTGAAAGGATAACAGAAGGTAGTGGTACGAGAAGACAGACACAGATAGGCAGGAGCACAGAAGGAAGAGGTACATCACAAATATGTGCAGGGGAAGGCAATCTGTTGGGAAGTCATATATGCCTTGTGCACTTCGCTTTGGCCCAGAGTAAATTCCCTCCCAAGAAATTGAAAAGAGTCTTTCTCATTACTTCAGATATGAGCCTCATAAGATTTTACAATGGGCCCTGGTCAGCTTCCACTTTCTGCTGCAAGACCTAGAAAGAATGAGATGGGAAATTAATACTTTTTCCTTAGTCCAAGGCCATGTTTCTCAACCTTGGGTCTTCCCAGTTGAGATGAGAAGACATCAAAATGGCGCTTGAGTCTGGAGTTGTGCAGCACTGCTGTCATGAACCTCATTCCAAACAATTTTATCAAAAGTAGCTTCTTTTTCTTACAGCTTAAGTAGGGAAGGAAGAGGAAAGGAAAAAAATCTTCCACCCATCACTCTCACTTCTGGGGGTGGACAGAGTCTCAGTGTGAAAAAGGGACTAACATACCAACCCCCACATACACATAAGGATCACCACTGATGTTAAACATGTTCTTCAAATTCCAAGTAGGGGTCCCAGGCTGCCCACCACAGCAGTTTCCTTCCCACAAGGCACTAAACCACACCCAGCACTGACAGGACAAAACCAGGGCCACCATCTCCAAGGTGAAAGCAGAGCCTGGGTTTTGGATGCCAGCCCCAGAGATAGAAGTATTGTTCACTAGCTTGCACAAGCCATAGCAGGAGAGTTAGCTTCCACTTCTCTCCTTCCATTAGCATCCATTACCCTCTACAGTCCCACTGTGCAGGCACCACTTGTGTTTCCACAAGGAAAGTGCTTGCTTTTAGAGGAGCTACAGAAAAGCTAAGGTTCTGCTTCAAAAATACCACCAGTACCCTTCGTCCATAGATACCCATACTCCCTGTAGATCTGACCAATATCCATCCTTTCTGCTTCAAGCTCCTTAAAGTTGTACCATAAGAAAAAAACAAAAAAAGGAACATTAACAATTCATTCAAGTCTTGCTGACCTGATGGAGAAAAAGAAAAAAAAAAAGAAAAAAGTTTCTAGAAAGTATCGGAGTATATGACTCATTACTGAAGAAATATCATTGGGTTACATCTGCCTTCAGAATGAACTGGCGCCTTCCAATGAAAAGTACAGTACATCTTGTGTCAAGAAAATTCTTATCTATTACTTGGAACCAAGTCCTAGCTGACAATTGATCTTGGCCTGTGAAGGCTCCATCGAGATGGGCTTTGAGCAAGAATCTGCTCACATGCAGAGAACAGCAGCAAAACCAGCCAGTCAGGATTTGTATCACAACAAGATCTGTGTTACAAATCCGACTATTTGCACAATGAAGCAGGAAAAAAATGGAAAAGTGGAACTAATTTTCTTTACAGACCTTAATCTTTCCCTCTGATTCATACGTTAAGTTCTTTCTTGCCTTATCCTGTCTGCTTTGATTGTAAGCTCTTCAGGGTTTTCTGCACTTTTTCCATGTCCACCACAAGACCAGGTGTTGAATCTCTGAAGGATTGCCAGCGTTCAGCTCACCTCTAACTCCAAAGCTGCCTTGAGCTGTAACGGACTAGTGATATTATGATGTTAATTTTTAATTGTTTGTTTCACCAGTCTTAATGAACCAGTGGCTTCACAACACTGAACAAACTCAAAAGCTAGCAAGCTGTTCTCCTACTTCTGTTAGGACAATAACTCCTATGCATTTTTTTTCTTTGGAACAGCCAAGGGCTAATGTTGAACACTTTTCACCAAGAGGCTAAAATACAAGGGCATGCTCATTCTTCTCTTCAGGAAACATGACGTATGGGCTACAGCAGGGAAAAGATCCGTATTACAAAAGGTAATTGCCTCATGTCAATTCTTTGCACGATTGTCTTCTCTTGGGGTTAAGCTAGAGGAAGAAGAAAATGGCCATTCCCCAAAAGACTTGTGCCAGAACAAACAGCCTTATGATCAAGCAGTGAAGACCAGCAGACATAGCTGATATCACCCAAGTTATTGAGGTTGGGTGTGCTGAAAAAAATAAAACCAAGGAACCAGAGAAAAGGCTCTGTGCAGTTTTGGGTGCCTCATTATAAGGACATCAAACTATTACAGTGTGTCCAGAGGAGGGTGACCAAGATGGTGAAAGGTCTAAAGGGCAAGACTTACAAGGAGTGGCTAAGGTCACTTGGTTTGTTCAGCTTGGAGAAGAGAAGGCTGAGGGGTGATTTCATGGCAGTCTACAACTCCTTCAAGGGGAGCAACGGAGGGGGAGGTGCTGATCTCTTCTCTCTGGTGGCCAGTGACAGGACACGAAGAAATGGAATGAAGCAGTATCAGGGGAAGTTCAGGCTGCACATTAGGAAAAGGTTCTTCACCGAGAGGATGGATGGTCACTGGAACAGGCTCCCCAGGTAAGTGGTCACAGCATCAAACCTGTCAGAGTTCAAGGAGTGTCTGAACAACACTCTTAGTCATATGGCTTAGTTTTAGATAGTCCTGCAAAAGCAGGGAGTTGAACTTAAGAATCCTTATGGGTCACTTCCAACATGAGATATTCTATGGTTCTATTATCTGTACGTCACTCACATTTCACCTTGCATCCTTTCTCCCATCTCACTCTCATCTCTCCTTCTCTGTTCCCATTACACTTCTATTTTCCCTCATTTTTTTCATCCAGCTCTATTTCCCCTTATCGCTCCAATTCCTCTACTTAATACCTGTTCTCCTGCCTTTGATCCATCTCAATTACTTAGACCATGAGTGATTTTGGTCAAAGACTGCCTGGCATTCTGGGGCTGAAAAGCACACAGTGCTGATCCCTGTTGATTTCTAGTTGTGACAGTAGAAAAGGCAACAAAGTGCAGCATCGGCATCTGCTAACTGTACTTGGGCATCTAGAGACAGAACAAGATGAACCAAGTGTGAGTTGACAGCTTTAAAAATCATCTCATCCATATTATTTTCATTTTAGGTCTTCATTAAAGCCTGTAATTTAGATGATGACATGTTTCTTTCCTTTGCAGAAATGCAAATGAAGTATTTTGTGCATGAAAAGTTTGACACTGGTGGAGTGAATTATAGAGATATTGATGTACTCTACTCTCTCAAAAGGTTACTGTGATCTTTTGTTGATTAAGAGACATGATGTTACCGAGATAAATGCTTCAGTTGCTATTAAAAACATCTCACAGTGAAAAACCAAACATTTGCTTTTTTGTCACACAAAGTGCTGAATGGGATAAGGAAAGGACACTTGTCATGTCAAAGCAGGAGGTCTATGACTTTAATGATGCTGCATTGTATCACAGTATAAATGTAAATGCTTGACTTAATGCAACACCAACACACTAGTCTTCCTATCTCAGAAATTAATAAGTATGAAAGGCGCATTTAAGAAAGTTTCTTCCAGGTGATACCCTTTATATCTGCTGGCCATCTGGTTCTCTCCAGTGAAAAAGGTATGAAGGAAAAGAAGCTACCAGCATGACCAAATGTGATTTTAACAAAAAATTAACTGTTATTTTGTATCATGATTTCAGATTAATTCAGTCTGCCTCTTTTTGCCCTAAAGACACTGAAAGTGAAACCAGACCAATGCTCTCTGGACCCAAACCACTCCAAGCATATCTGACATATAACATAGCAGTGGTGATTTCAGTTCGAGGCGATGGCCACCTCTTTTTAGACACCCTTATTCATACCCCACACATGAGCTTTTTCTACCCTCCCCAAAGATGTGGAGCCAACACAGCATGTGTTGAAAACACACCAGACAACCTCAGCTTTCACCTAACCAACTACAAGCTCTCACTGCTTAACTTGAACTTGCTGCTCAGGACTTCATTTAAAACATGGAGTGGAGTAAGGAGGTGCAGAAAAACTACAAACTATTATAATTTGATCAGAGGAGGCCTGGAAAGGGGGGGGGAACTACATTCCATCTTGACATACATGTATGAAGAGAACTGTCATTTCAGTGACATAGTGAAAATCTAAACAAAGACTGAAAACGTGAAACGGAGCCTTTGTAACGAAGCGATGCATAAAAGCTGGATCTAAATGCATGCTTTTGAAATTCAGATGCGAAAGCAGATGCATACACAATAGCACAAGATTGTTTTTATCTCAGTTAAAAAATAAAGCACTGATAGAACAGGAGGGAGATACTGGCGGAGAGTTGAGAACACATGTGAACAGGCTGTTCTTTCCCACTCACAGGGCTGACTTGGGTGCTCATGAGAACTGCCTGACAACTGAAGGAAGAAGCATTTGAACTCAGACTACTTCAGTGAAAAAAGGTTTGCACAAAGAAGGATATCCACAAAGCAATTACTCTTTACTGTCAGCCTCACTGACTTGAGAGCTCCTTTGCATTGCTGCTGAGGCAAGAGCATTGAAACTGAAGGACTAAGAGGATTTACCAGCACTGTTAGCAGCTTTCAGAGTTGTTCTCTGGTTATCCCATATAGTTATTTAAACTAATTAATCTCAATTTTTTATTGATTATTCTTTTACTTGTTTGGCTTTACCCCTAATCTGAAGGACATTGAGGAAGGCTGGACAAAATATGTTGCACCCAGGATGGTATTAGGCTCCCAATTCATTGTTTAGAAGAAAAGGGTGCAGCTACCTGACACGCAGTAGCTGGATGATAAACACCCAGTGACTATGGAGCATGTTTTGGGGCGATCACTGGCAGGCCAACAGCTTTCAGACGTATATGGGTACATGTATGGGAATACAGAGAAAAAGATAAAATTCCTTGAAAACAGTGTTTGGTGGGTAGAATATCCCAATACCTGTGATTTGAAAATATTTAATTTTATTACTCTGACACTACAGACTAGTAATTCTAGTTAAATATAAGGATCCCACTATGAACATACATAAAAAGGAACTAGGAACATAGATAAAAAGGTCTTATTCAAACCCCAAAAGTAAAGGGATGGGAGAAAGGCAAGGATGGCAATGAGACAGAACCACAACTAGAAGATTACAGGCACCAGCAGTCCAGCCATTGACCAGTAATTTGTTGACTTTAAAAAAAGGATGGTTTTCAGAAGGTATTCTGGGAATAAAAACCCAAAAACAATAAAGTGGCTTTGCTGTATGTGAGAAACTACATGCAAAGTGGAGGGGATATATGGCAAAAAGCATCTCTGAAATCTAAAAAGTGGATAATGGAAGAGGTCATTGTAGGCCAGCTGGAATTAGGAGATGAGATTTTGAAAGGAAACACAAAAAGATGGATCAGATGGTTGGCACTAGGCTTTGTTTGTGATTCAAATGGTCCCCATTTGAAAGCAGGAAACTGGGACAGACAAGGCCAGAGACTAAGCAAAAAGAAACAATAGCTTGTTTCTTTGGTTAATCATTTCAGGTTTCCAAATATTCATAGCACTCCCAGTTTGCTCTGCATCCAATCGAAGAGCAGAGTACTCAGTCATTTGTTATTCCCTCAGCTTGTATTTTTCCTTCCACAGGTCCTTATAAGGCTGATCTGCCTCTTCCTGCCATTGCTGAGCAGTCTGTGGGCACTGCACTAACATTTAGATCTGCTTGCGATTCCTATGTACTTTTTCCCAACCCTACTGTATGTCTCAGGCACATTACAGTTTTAAGACGTGCATTGTTTTCCCCTGGATATATGTACGTCACGGAGGCAAGGTGTGTGTTTATTCCCACCGATGCTTTACAGCTGCCCTCAGCACCAAGCGCTCAAGAGATCAATGCACAGAGATGTGGAGTCCCTTGAACAACACGTGGGAGCAACTGTATCACAAACACCCTTACTCCTGGGCTCCCCTTTTGCTTTTCAGGTAAAGGCGCTTCCTTCTCTCTGGCAGATGAGGGGAGATGTGCTGGTGGGCAGTGGCAGATGGAGAACAGAAAAGCAGTGCCACCCTCTACCCACTCCTTCCCTACATGCTCCTCAGCACTCAGGGGCCACTGCTCTGCCTGGGACACATGAACAGGGAGCCATCTGCTCCTGTACACTGGTGATACGGCCAGGGCTAACCCTGTCCTTAAGTGGCAATAATGTCAGGCAGCATCCTGTCACTGCCAGGCTTTCCTGGGCAGGGAGGAAAGTGCGTGTGGGCTCCCACTGGTAGGCATCACGTTTACACGATGTGAATGCACATATGCCCTTACCGCTGTTTTGCCTCCTGTCTTCTAATAGCAATTGTTCCCATCAACCTGTCTCTTTGCAAATTTGTCACATTTTCCAAAGAACAGATTTGGAGGCTATCTAGTTACTTCTGTAAAACAGATTAAAAAAAAATAAAATCCAGTTCTGAAGGAGTCAGGGCTTTGCTGATGGTTCCCACACCATAAATGCAGATCTGGGTTTGGGCAACACAGCTGACAGTTGAATTTGGACCTACCAAAATAAATGTAGCCCAGATTGTGTATAAAATAAATGCTCCTACAGCAAAAATGGTAGCACATTTCAATGGGAGTTATGCTGCTTGAAGCATTGGTTCCAGCAATCCCCGGACTCACAAAAGCAAGTCTGCTTTATGATTATGTAGAAAAACAGGAGGAAAAATATAAGTAGGAGAAAAAAAAGCCCAACCATGTAGACTGCTCTATTTTGGAAGCTACAGCTTGGTGCCTCCTGGGAAATGCACAGTTCTGCTACTGATAAACCAGTGGGAACTACATCAGGAGGTACCACACCCATATACAGGATCCTACACAGGACAATGCTTTTAAGTTACTGTATAAATACATCCCTTAGCAGTTCTATAAAACAGGCGCCCAACTTATTTGGTACTAGCTAAGGAGGTAGGCAGGAAAGGAACAGTACCATCACACAGAACCATAGCAAAGGAGGGCCAAAGGGTGGCAGTGATACCTGAGCAATGCCATGTGCTGCTAACAGTCAGAAATTAGGTGCAGGTCTGCATCAGCAAGTTAAGGAAAGGGAGCTGCAGCAAGTCTCCCAGAATGAGAGGAAACAAAAAAAGCCTAAGGTATTTCACTGCAGCTCTAATGTCACATCCCCGAGAACACCCTCCACGTACTAGCATCCCCCAGGGCCTGAGTTACAATCACACTGTTTCCCACAGACTTCAGAAACAGACCGATAGCTGAGATCCTAAGGGATCCAGTTAAGAGCACTGACCACGGGTCAGCCTGATTACAAAAGCCCTTTGTAGCAGCCACTGTACTGCAGTACATCTCTGAGAGCCAGCTGCTAAGGGGCTGTTACCAAGGATCAGACTGTGTAACCAATCTGCTGTGCTCAAGGGATGATTGCTCTCATCTCCAAGCCAAAAATACAGCTCCTGCCATGACGTGCTTGTTCCGTGCCATCCCCTCTGCAGCTTTGAGAAGGAAAGCAGAGACAGAAGGAAAACCAGAGCTCAACATCCATCCATGGCCCCAGATACTGTGTCTGCGTGGGTTATTAGGGGTTCACCATCCTTCGTTTACCTGGGATTGTCCCACTTCAGCTCCCAAAACAGACCACATATTTTAATCCTGTCAACTTCCCCAACTTACTGCTTTGTTTATAAATGGTATACTGTCAGCCATTTTTTTACTTCAAAAAGATTTAGTGACTAAATACAACCACTTTCATGCCCACATTTGTGGCGATGCAATGCTGGAAGATATGGGCTCGAGCATTTGTTTCTTGGCTATCAAAGACAAAATGTTTATATTTTCAATTTTTTTTCCCCCTCAGTGTTTTCAAACAACACAGGAAAGCAATCTCTAATTGTTCTTTCTTTAAACATTTGCTCAACTAAGAATTCACTCAGCTGTTTTTTACAGTAAATATCACTTGTCTACATGAGAGATAGTTACTCATCGCTGCAGAGTGGGTAATAAAATCAGGGAATAAAATGGCAGCAGTGGAGAAGAATGAGTATGCTCCTGCATTTGGAGAGCCACATCCCATCTTGGTACAACTTCACTAAGAGGAGAAACTTGCTTTCATCAGGTAAGGATGTGGTCTTTATCTTAACTCTTATATTAACAGAAAGAGAGGGAATCACTAGTTTGCAAGCTACACCAAAAGCGCTGACAGAGGTATTTTTCACTTGTGCCTTAGTACGTTTCAAGTGACTGATTTCAGAAATAAATTGCTAACCATGCAACTGACTGAATACCACATTTGTTTATTCTCACATCAGTGACTGAGAAGCCGTAAATAGGTGTGACAGCTGCAGCATCTTCTCTGTTGTCACTGCTCTGCTCCTCTTGCCAGACAGGTGGTGAAAGGGATGGCTACTAGGACTGCCAGGAGCATAGTATAATCCTCAGGCAAAGAGTAATACTTGAGCTGTATTACTCTTAAACCTATGTTGGGGTTTCTGTCAAAATCAGCACTCAGAGATGCTGCTTATTGTTGGGGAAGGGACTGTTCTACCACCTGGTAAAGCTTTACTGAAATGGTGCAGAGTCCGACAGTCCCAGTTTTCCAAACTTCAGTAAGATCACCTGCTAGATTAATTTTGAACAAAATGACACCATAGTTAAAAAAACCCCCAAACCTCAGAGCTTGATAGTCATGAATCTAGCACCAAAAGGCAAGGCTGTAAGCTTAAAGCTGTGACTTCATCAATATCCAGAAGCACTTAAGGGATGCTCTGAGCATTACCTGCTGGGCCACCTGACTGCACACGTGTGACACAAAAAGGATTTGCTGCTTTGCCTCTGCCACCCACGGCCAGTTTAAGCTTCCCTACTGAGGAAGCACCAAACTGGGAATCAGTTCTCCCTAAGACCCTTATCTCCCCAGTGGCATCACAGGGAAGTTCTGCCTACCTCTCCGTATCCTTTATTTGCAGGTGAAACTTTACATTCTTCATAAAGAAGTTTTAAAGTATATGAGAGTGAAGATCACGTTAGAAGTTGAACCAGTTAAGTGGTAAGTCACTGCTGTATACAGCACTGAAATACAGCAGTAGCCTGGAGCTACCTGTAGGCAACAGACACAGCCGTACTGCCTTTGGTTGACACCCCAAGAATGCATGCCCATGCTGGCCCAGCCCGGATGCACAGCAGCTTGCACTTACAGTCCTTCTCCTCCCTGGTCATGCCATGGTCCTGCAGGACAGAGTGCAGGCATCACAGATGATCACAGTGTTTGCGTGCAAGGTCTCAGTCATGTCTCACCAACACTGGCAGCGTATGCCTGGCCATTGCTTATATTGTAGGGTTCCAGAGATCCTTAGAATAAGTATGGAGATACACCCATACCCTAAATGTTACATATTTCTGTAAAAAACTGTATCATGGATGTGGTAGAGTCCAGCTGAATTACCCTCTTAGCCTATATGCTACACAAGGTACAGAATAATTTATTTTTTAATTAAAAAAGCAAACACTAAAAAAATTATTTAATATTTTTGTACCAATGAAATTGTACTCTTGTTTAGGCAAGGCTAAACTTACAGCATTATATGTGATTCATTTTCTAATGGCAAGTATCTAGTGGAAAGGCAAGACCAACTTTCATTTCAGAAGAGACTCTCCCAATTCCATTTATTCTCCTCTAGAACTGAATTTAAGATATTTAAGATATTTAGTAACTGTTGGCTTTGCCATTTCCATAGCCAACAGTTTCAGAAATAATGAACTGGCTCCCAGCAGCTGGCCAGCATTCCCTACATCAATTCAAATCATACCGTGCTGGGTGTTCAGGAAGATATCAGAGTTTGCCCAAATTTACCTGCGCTAGCTGTCTCCCATTTCCCTTCACTCCTTCAGCATTCCCCGTGGCATATGCTGGCACCTGAAGGCTTTGAAGAACAGCAAGGGGTTGTTATCGTGGCAGCCTAGACAGCAACTTACATCAGCGTGTTGCCTTCTGCCTTCTCCACGCCCTCCCCTTCTTCCAGCTATGTACTGTGCAGACTAGAGGTCAGAAGACAAAAGCTTTAGAGGCAGGATTGTTTAGTCATCCAAATACTCATCTTTAAAGCACTGTTAAGGGTGTTAAGTACACTAAAGCGATAAGCAAGAGATGCACCGTGAAAACCACCCATGCTGAAAATTACAGCTGGCTGGGTAAAGAAAGTTACCTGTGAAAGTATAAAGCACAGTTGTAAGAAAAGTCAGGAGGTGCATACTTCTCACACTTCATAAGATTATAGGACAAATGAGTTGCAAAACTATCTTGGAGAACAAGGGAGAGAGAGCACAGCAATTCAGTTTCTTCTGCTTCATGTCCATGAGAAATGCCAGAGAACACACCAGGAGAATAAAACATCTGCCACCCTGACAACAAATCAGTGCAACAAAACTTGCCCATCTGCACAGTCTCACAGCATGCTCAATCAGATGGCTCAGAGAACAACACAGAATGAACCATTTCACAACCTGGATCCTATTACAGAACAACCATTTGCCACACGCCATGCCTTAATGTTAATAACCACCTATTCGATAAAGTTTTCCTCCAGATCTCTGGGGTAAAAAATACCATAGGACAGAAAAAGAGCGGAGCATTTGTGAATGCATTTTCAATATTTTCACCCAATTGACTGCCAGGTTCAGCACCTAGAGAAGAGAATTCAGAACTTTTCAAGCTGAGGTTGTAAGCTGCTCTGCTCCAGCCGGAGAGCAACCAAAACATGAAACAGTGCAGGAGGGGTGACATTTCCATTCCTGGAATTTAGATTCTACCTCTATTACCACTCACTTTTTTTGCTACACTTAGACCTTGAGTGACTGCAGCATTTTACTCTGCTGCTCGGTTCCAATTTCATCTCCTCTCCCTGAACAAAAGAAATATTTACTCTTTGGCTCCCATCTTCCAAATCTAAGCTTTGTGGGATTTGGACTTGTGCTGGTGCAGCTATAGCATTTGAAACAATTTACAAAAGGTAAGGATGGAGGATATGAGAGACATAGAAAGAAGATACCCAAAAAGGTCAGGAGACCTGAGTTCTATATGAGTATAAAATATTCTCCCCTTCCAGGAAAAAAGGTGGGAGAAAATCCCTGAGAAAAGTCCACAAAATCTTACAAGGAGGGGAAGACAGAGAGGAAAGAAGCAACCTAATTTATTTCAAGTGGAGCTCACTTTTAAAGAAAAGCCATTACGATACCTCAAAATGCTTTGCCACTTACTGCAGATTATCAAGGCACTTAATTATATACTTCATTTAAACAGAGGTGTAGTTCAGAGGATTACTCACACGCTTTCAGCACACACTTAGTTGGGGGCTGAGAGAATTTAAGTGTGATCCGCTGTTCCAAGTCCTTGGGTTCAGCTGCACTTTCAGAAATCCTTCAGAACTTTACATTTTAACACATTTACTTCCTCATCAGTTTGGTCGTTACTTTTTCTCTCCGAATATACACCTCAACACATCAGCCAAAGAGACACGTCTGTCGTTTCTAGTTCCATGCAGCGAGACTGTGGGGCTGGTAGCTGTTATCAGTCCCAGAACTCAGCACATCAAGGCTCAGCACATCTTCCCATGTTTTGCAAATGCCCATCCAATTGTTTTGGTAGTTAAAAAAAAAAAAAGCCACAGCAGAAGCCAATGGAAGTTTGGTTTTCTCTTAGCCGTGCACAGCCCATCCCTAGACTGCTCCCCCTTTCCTAATATTTGAGAAGTTAAAACTTTATTATTTTCTAAAACATTTCCAAGTCAGAGATAATCTCTTTGCAAAACAAAAAGAACTGACCCTGTGTCCAACAGCCTACTGCAAAGAGGCACTGAAGCGACTGTAACATTACTGTTTCCTAATTAGCTGCTCCTTGCAGGTTTCAGTTCTGGCACTTTTCTGTGTTTGGCTGGGATACAGTTTATTTTCTTCATAGTAGCTAGTATAGGCCCATGTTTCGGATTTGTGCTGAAAACAGTGTTGACAATACAGGGATGTTTTCATTATTGCTGAGCAGTGCCGACAGAGTCAAGGCATTTTCTGCCCCTCACCCCAACACACCAGCGAGTGGCTGAGGGCACACAAAAAGTTGGGAGGGGACACAGCTGGGACAGCTGACCCCAACTGACCCAAGGGATGTTCCATACCATATGACATCATGCTCAGCAGATAAAGCTGAGGGAATAAGGAGGAAGTGGGGGACACATTCGGAGTGATGGCATTTGTCTTCCCAAGTAACTGTTACGCGTGATGGAGCCCTGCTTTCCTGGAGATGGCTGACCACCTGCCTGCCCATGGGAAGGAGTGACTGAATTCCTTGTTTTGCTTTGCTTGTGTACGTGGCTTTTGCTTTACCTATTAAACTGTCCATCTCATTGCATGAGTTTTCCCCCTTTTTCCTCTTCTGATTCTCTCCCTCACCCGACCTGGGGTAGCGAGTGAGCAGCTCTGTGGTGCTTAGTTTCCAGTTGAAGTTAAACCACAACAGGCAGCTACAGGGAGTGTTGAATTCAGCTTTCAGAATGGAAAGACTAAAGATTCAGCCTGAAAGTACGTGTCATTTCAAACAGCTGGTGCTGTGAGACAGATCTGAAAGCATCATGTGGGTGTGCGAGCCAGTGAGAGAAAGGGTGGGTAGTGACTACCACTAACAGCATCAGTTCTGGCTGCTGTGTACACACCACATGGTCATATTTACAGGGAGAGATCTTCCACCCCATGTTGCCTCTGCTCCCTGTAATCCTTCCAAAGCTGCAGAGCATGCATTCAATAAGTGTTTAGTACTCCTGGTCTTGGCATCACATCTGGCCATGGGTTTTCTCCTATTCAATGCTCAGCACAGGGACAGGTATCACAGAATGGTTGGAGGTGGAATGGACCTCTGGAGATCATCTTGTCCAACCCCCCTGCTTGAGCAGGTACAAGTAGAGCAGGTATTGTTCAGTGCAGGACCAGAGGGTACAGGAAAGCACACCCTGGACACTCAGCACCTTCAAAATAGATGGCAAGGAGTTCACACACTTCATTCTGACCCTTTTGTATCCAAGCACTAACAACTTGCATATGCAATGTCAGCATTGTGTTTGCCAAAGGCTTCCACAACATTTATCCTCCTGCTACTCCATGGAAATGGAGCAACTCCTGATGTATCCACCGGCAGAAGTAGTAGATCAAAACACTGATGATGGGTGACACCACTATCATCAGTTTACAACCAATTTTCAAGGACCTTCCTTTCACACTTGAGTATGTACCTGCTTAAAGAGTCATCACTATTTTAAAAGACACCTTTAAAAATCACCACCCCTATGAACAGTGGAAGTGGTTAACACTAATCCCATTTAGGATACTACACTCAAACCAAGAAGCCTGCTGAAACAACAGACAGGTCTCCAACAGACCTCACTAGCTTAGGGAGACAATGCAATTCATGACATAAAATACCTTCAAGGAAAGCATGTCCCAGAAGACAGACATAGTAAGCTAACAGAGCTGGTCACTGCTGAATTTACTTGGCTTGCTGTTCCAATTTTCTGCTTCCCACATCCCTGCATTTCATTTGAATGCTCTAATGTTTTCTTTGACCAATGATTTAATTTGATGGTGTACCAATGGTCACCAAAGCATGATGCTGCTTTACTAAATCCCATGCAACCTTTTGAATCATTCCAAACCTTTTGGCTTTTGCCCAACAGGGAAATAAGGTTAGGAAGGTGTGACACTAGCTTCCTAATAGCCAGCATCCATCCTATTTCCAACAAAACTTAAGGCAGAACCTCCATCCCCATGTTTGCAGCTCACTGAATTAACAAATTCAGACTAGATTAGCCAAAAACAAGTTGAGGGGTTTTTTGGTTGTTTTTGTTTTGTTTTGTTTTGTTTTTTAAGAAAAATTCTATAACCAGTCTAGATTTTCTAGCCTACAGATTCTGAGGACCTAATACCATTGGGCTACCCAGTTGCTACCCAGAAACTCAGGTCTCATCAAGACTGCCAAGAGCATTACTGCTCAGTATATGACAGGGTTGGGCTCTTACTGCTAAAGAAATACCAGGCATCTGAACAAGCAAGAGGTTTGGCATGAATGTAGTGCTGCTTCAGTCTTCATTCCACTTACCTGCCATCTGTAGCTGTTTTCCGTGTACAATAGGACCGCAGCAGCTGCTGCCATCAATTGTGTTATGAAAGGCTCCTGCTTTATCATTGTAATGCATGTGGATGTGCCCATCTGCAGTTATCTTACAAACCTTTCCACATTCAACACAGAAATAGATCAAATCTGCTTCCTTTGTGAACTCCTTAGCCTACATCTGCTGGAAATCATGAGATTAAAAAAAAAAAGCACTTCACAGAATTAGTCTCACAGTTAGTTGGCACATGAAATACAAAGAAATTATTTCTAGTATCTTCTAACCTTCCCTGTGCAAGGGTGCACATAACTAGACTGCACAAACACATGCGTCATGTGAGCCACATCCTACTTTCCCTTCCCTACCACCCCCTTCCTGCCACATCCTCCTCTGCTAACATTCAGCAGCTCCTATGAGAAACTGGTCATGCTATTAATTGATGGAAATACAGTCACTCCAAAACGGATAGTCTCAGCCTTCCTTGGATTAATAATATGACCAAGAGTAGGTTTCGTCTTGCTCTTCTAGGAGGTTTTCCCATGAATTGCAAAGCATTCTCGCCCCATCTGTGCCAGGCTTTGAGATATTTCATTTTAAGCAAGTGGACAGTCCTGCTGATGTTACTGGAACAAGATGCACATGCTCCAAGTGCAGCAAGTGCCTAAGCGTTTTGCTGGATTGGAGTCACTGCTTTTAGCATCTTTGACAGCAATTCTAAGCACAATTCTGGAACAACAACCTCCTCCAAAGTGCAATATCAACACTTCACAAGACCACTATGACCAAATCTCCGGAAAATTTTCAAAAGCTTTGTTGGCACAGAAATTTCTCCTATACAAGACTTGGAAACACAGTCTGCACTCTTACTGCAGTGACAGGAAAGGTGCAGGGATTCCTCATATCCCCCTCACTAATAAAAATCTAATGCAGTTGCGCCAAGCAGTTAGCAGAAAGACTTACCCAGAAAGTGATTCTCACCTCAACTGTTAGCAATATCCTGGATGAGGACAGCACTGATTTCTGCACACAGAACAGGATTTCTGCAACATCTGGATTATGCAGCTGGTCCCCATGGCTGTGCCATAGTACAGCGAGGCATCAGGACTTGAACTTTGAGTGTCTGAGACATCCTCAGTTAAACTCAGGTCTGTTCTTTCAGGTTCCTGATGTTTTGATTGCATTTATTGTAGGTCAAGACATTCTGGAGGAATCAAAGGATTCCAGGGAAGATTAACCTTTGGAAGAAAACAGGGCTGGTAGAGTAATGGTCAATGCCCTATTATGCTGTATGTATGTGAGCACTGACCTGGTCATGTAAGAGAATGCCTACATCCTCCTAGCTAACATTATTAACATTATTAATGTTTGATGCTATGGATTGAGGGGTTTTGTCTTAGGTCTTAGATTATAATCAAGGCAGTTTTTGACAAGAAGGGGTTTGTGCATCTTCAAATCCTGATTACCCATGTAGTTTGTCTTAGAGCTTATTTTTTGGCAATCACACTTTTAAAACTAAAGAGTAAAATAAATGACTCTTAAGCTACACCAGCAATGTCAAAGCTTCCAAATGACCACCCCATTCAGCATTGTCACACACAGATTCTACAGTTAGAAACATGACCAAGAAGTTGGTCCATCTCTGGAGGCAAGCAATAAATTCAGCTTTCTCAGCACATACATGGTGCACACAGGCACACACACAAGCTCACACTACGCAAGTAGCCTGGATTCTGTTTTGAGCAGGTGGGAATAACCTAACAAAACCACAAATCTATACCCTCTTGGTTTTAATACCTTCAGATTACATTGCTGTAGAAAGAGCACACAGCTAATAAAGGCTTTGAATCCCTCTTGACTCCTGAGACAGAGAATACATAAAGAAAAAGTGGGAAAACAGATGCAGGATTATCCTGCGCCCTGGTTCCTCTGTGCTGATACAGCAGAGTACAGCGGATCCTAATTGTGCATCCTCTAGCATCCAGAAATCTCATTAGAAAGGAATTAAAGGATATTGCCTCTGTCTCAGATTTCTGGAAATGCAGCAGCTCTGTTCAGGTGGCTGGGTGTCCCAAAAGGCCAAACACACTCTGTGCACACACCAGCTTCGGAGCACAGACACGGGGAGTCCACATCTTCTGGAAAATATGAGTATTAAGTCAAACATGTCCTAAATGAACTCAGTTTACATGCATTCCAGTGCTTTCCAGAAATTTAACAGCTCATAATAATATATGTTTCATGTGGAGGCACAGAAGCCTTGGACTTGTTGTAGTGATATGGTTAGAGGTAGCCACAGGGTTTCTTCAACCTACACCAAGGACCACAGCCCTGTTTTGGGAAAGTGACCTGATCTATTGCCAACATGATGAAAGGCTCAGAGTGACTTGAATGATCAAAGACCAGACCTGAAATCCTAGAAGAGTAATACAGAAATAAAACCCAATGAAACTGAAATGATCTTTACTCTTTAAACGGTTTCATTTTCTGCACCAAACTTTTCAGTTATTTCTCTACCTCCTGAAGCATGTAATGTTTTTTTCAATTAAAAAAAAAATCCTCAACACTAAAATAGAAATTAAGGATTACAAAAAAACAGCTTTTAACCATTGAAACTAAGCCCAAAGAATTCAACTTATTTCAAATCCTCAGAAGTTGTTTATAAAGGGCTTTTGAACATGGAGAATCAACAGATAATTAATACATAAACCATATATATGACTGAGACAAAAAAGAAAACTCCACAGAAGTGACCAGGTTCCCAAGGTTCTTACTAGCTTTTCCTTGTTCTATGTGTAAAAGAAAAAAAATCATTTATCTGACAATTAAAATATTATTTTTATTATATGAAGATATACCCAATCATAAAAATATTGCAAGTTAAAGAAATCCATTCCTTATTTTTAATATGAAACAAAAATTCTAGAAATCACTTAAGGAAAAGTTAAATTGCAAACATAAATCTTGAAAAACGCATAACTAGTATTATGATAGCAGGTGCTGTTCAGGTCATATCGATTGGTATTATACTGAAGACCATGACATCATTTTTTTCTTCCCAGCTTTCCAGTTTTTCCCCATTATGCACCTCTATTTTCTTCCAAGTTGAATACATTTCAACCCTGCTCCCATTAACAAAGATGCAATTTTCATTGTTGCAGTTTCTTTCATCAGAAATACTTTAGCCAGTTGTTAAATGGATATTCATTTTAGTGTGTCAGAAGTGGGGAGCGGGACAGGTCATCCCTGGGCATCTGACAGCAAACCCCTGACCCCTGCTGAAGAGCACTGAATGCTCTTAGCCTGGACCCAGAGCTCAGCACCCCCAAACCCAGGCTTTTATGCTGGAAGCGAAAGCCTCTACCTATAAGGAGAGGCTATTTCTGAGGTTACCTAGACTACAAAAGCACTCTGAAACCACTGAACAACACTCAGAAATAAGCCAGCCATACAGCTCTGCAGTGGCTGAACATTTTTGGCATAGTATCTTGAGGTGTACAGGATTACTTTAATTAAAATCTGGATCTAAAATGAAAAAAAAAATAATACTAGCTAATAGGCTTTCACTAGGTGCGAGTCACGCTTATTAGCACAACCGACCTTAACCGAAATCAATTAGAGCACCCGCAGAGCGGAGGACACCCAAGCCTGCACAACCAACTACTGATGAACACACAGATGCAAAAAGGCTTATTTTAACAATGGATTCAATTGTTACAGTCAAAAGCTGCTCTTCCTGGCGTAGCTAACAGATGTACTACAGCGGAGATGTTTGGATGTGGTTGCTTAAGCTGGGCAGCCAAACCCCCGTGCTGTATTGACACTGCACAGATTTGTTAGCATTACAACCTGACAATCTCCTGTTCCACAACAACAATTTTTATCTGCAAAACATTATCCTTTCTATGCCATCAAATATATCATTCGGGGGGGCGTTTCATTTACCTTTCTGCTGGCACATGAAATGGTTTCAGGGCCTCCAAAGCACAAGCCATCTCACAAGACATCTTAAAAAGGAGGGGAGGTGTTGAATACGAAAGTTGCAGTATATTCGTATAGCTCTGCATACCCAGTGCTTCTAGCAAGCAGGCTTCCTTGTATTCAGCTATCTGAAGATATAAACATACCAATACAGCTTTCCAGATCTGCAAACTCTCACCCACTGAACATTTTAGCAAATGCATGAAAACTTTACTTAAGAGATACCATCAACTGTTGCATTACCTTTCACCCTGCGCACTTTAGAGGAGGCCAGATAGCAGCTTCCGTAACATATTACAGTATCACTGAGGCTGGAAATGTTAACCTAACTTACACACACCTTCTGTCTCTGTGCATACATCAGAGCGGCTCTAAGGTACAGGTCATTTATGGTGTCTCACAAGAGATCTAGCAAAGCTGACTTCAGTCCACGACGAGCGCCACAAAGGTGTTGTACAAATTATACACAAAAGCCACTTACAGGATCATAAATAAAGTATCCTGCAGAAAGTAAATTAACTTGAGAGGTAACCATTCCTTTTATGCCATTAAGCATCTCTGTTTAGGCATTACCTATTTTGGTACAAAGTATCCAGGCACTTGGCATTCATCAAGTAACATGCAAGCCCTATCATATGTCAGAAGGATGTTAACAAGTGCGATGGTGGAGCATCTTTAAGTGTGGTTAGGAGCAGGGAGCACAGGTCAATAATTCTCTTCTGACTCACGTACCCCTGTTGAGGGTTACCTCAGTGGACCCCAGAGATGCCACAGAGAGGAGTCAAAAAAAACAGACAAAAAGATATAGCAGGGAAAAGAAAGTTGAAGAAAAGCAATACCTAAATTAGAGGAGTGACACTCTGGGGGTTAAATGCCACTGTGGTGACTGGAATTGAAAGGGTTGCCCCATTCAGAAAGAAAGGTACAAGAGGCCTGTGACAGGGGGTTAACAGAGATAAGTGTAGCATTCGCTGTACACAGTGACCTGACAACCGGATTTGTTTCCTTCAGTAGAAAAGGAGCCCAAGAAATCCTCTCCTACAGCTCATAAAAGGTTAATTACACAAATACCCCCCCAGAGGACTCTCCCACGTACCCCATGAAACTGTGCTGTGCATACCCAAGGAGCCCCATGACCTCGCTGAGAGAGACACCCGGGAGCCCCAACTGCCTCCCGCCTTCACCTCACCACCCAAAGGGCTTCGCGGCAGAGACAGCTCCAAGGGATTCAATCCTTCCTTCCCAAGGCGTATTGGGCCACAGGAGGGACTGCATGTAACTGTACCCCACTCTTTTTGCAGCTCATCCCCATCCCCATGCTGCTGGGTGGTGTCTAGAGGGGGACAGGGGAAACCCGACAAAGGCTTCTACCTCTTCTGCCTCAAGGACAGCAGATCCATACCCATGTTGGGGAAGGCAAACCTCCCTTCACAGATAGACTTCCCTGCTGCAGGGTTTTCACATAAATACTTTTCTTCCTTAAAAAGATGTTTCCCAAGGAAGGCAGATTCCTCAAATTCACCAAAAAAATTGAAATAAATTATTCTTTGTCACTTGTTGTGACAAAGGAAAAGAATAAACCAACCCCAATGGATCAGGAAGAAACACACATAATTCACTGTAAATTGTTGAATTAGTAACCTTAGTTGCTTAGTATAAGGCATATTTGTACAGGGAACTTTTCTGAGAGAACTGAAGCACCCAGCTTTGAGACTCCTCCAATGCACAGAACTAGGGTAGAAGATATGTGGAACATGGGACAGCAGGAATAAGGGAGGGTAGAGAAACGGCAAGGGCAGCACTAGTCCCGGCTTTGGCACACTCGTCTGATTACTGGTAAAATCTGACGCTGGGCTGCACCTCTGCTTCTGTGCAACTTGGGCATCCCACTTCAACTCAGTGCTTAGGGAACAAGAGACAGACACAGGGAGCTCGCTGATTGTGCGGAGAAGGACCACAGGAAAATTATCTGACACATACAAAACTTCCTCTAAATACTCCAGTTACTGGGAGGACCTCAGATTGGTAGAAACTATGCTTTCCCCCTCCCCACTGTGGTTTGCCTTAAAAGAATATTCTTAGAAATACCTCCAAGTGGAGGAGATTCTTGGGCAGTCCATTGCTACCTTCAGTAGGCAGAGCCAGACACTCTCTCAGAGGTAGGCTTTAAGGAAGGGAAGAAGAGAAAATTGCCATTGCATTAATGAAACAGAACAACACAGCAAGGGTCAGATTTGGTCTCCCTCAACCATCCCCAGCTGAAGTCAGTGCTTAGGCAGCAGCAGTGTGGAAAGGCCTCCCTGGCCCCCACTCCCCTTCTAAATAGCGGGTGACGTTTTTTCACAAAAGCTCAAACTTGGACCCAAATCATTCCTGAAAAACACCAGTTATGTACAGACAGTTAGGTATCTGCATGAACAGAAGAAATTATCCTGGAAAAATATGATAGGGATGTTCAGTGCGTGTGACTTTTTCCGAAGCATAGTGCTGTTTGTCTGTTGAAAAACCTAATTCACATGGATTCACTGAGGTGATTTTTGGCTTTGGGAGGCTTATAGCCATTACATACTTCTCAATATATCAAGCGTCAATACATTGAACACCAATACCCATGATCACACCTCAAGCTGAAATCCAGAGCTTAGCTGCAATTTAAACAATTTGTTTATGCAAGTAGATGAGTATTTCTGTACACACCGAGCTAGATTCTGTGTGCCAAGACATCAACTTACACAAACACAGATGCACGTATGAACGCAGTACGGAAGGGAGGAAGAGAACCGAAAAATCACATCTCCGATTTCTGCTCACAGCCTGCCTTCGAGGAAGCAGAGCTGCTGCCCCGGCCGCGGCGCGGCCCGGCGGTGCCAGCGCACCGGCGGAGGCAGGAGCGCCGGAGGGGGCGGGCGGCGGCGGGCCGGGAGCCGCCGCTCGGCGCGAACAGGTGCTGCGCCCGACCTGCGCCCGACCTGCGCCCCGCAACTTCTCACGCAGCGCCTCCAGCTCTGGCTGCTCTTTTCTTCCCCCTTTTTCCCTTTTCCCCCGCGCCCCCTCCCCGAGCCGCGGCGCCTCCGGGATCACCGCCGCGCCTTCGGAGCGGGGAGGAGAAGGTGAAGGGGGGATGCGGTCCCGCCCCGGCGCCGCGCCCTACCTGCGCGGCCATGAAGGAGAGGTCCATGGTGCTGGAGCTGCCGGCGGTGCTGCCGGCGGTGCTGGGGCTGCCGCTGCCGCTGCCGCTGCTGCCGGGGGCGGGCGGGGCGCGGGGGCTCGTCGCGGGCGCCGCCTCCCCCAGCAGCGGCGGGCGCGGCCGCGGCAGCGGGACCGACACCGGTACCAGTTCCAGCTCCGGCGGCTCCCGGCGCGGCCCGGCACGGCCCGGCGGGCGGCTCCGCCAGGGGGCGGTGGCGGGGACCCGGCCTCCACACTGGGCCGGGACTGGGGCCGGGACTGGGGCCGGGGCTGGGCCCGCCCCGCGGCGGGCGGGGGGCTGAGAGGACGGGGACGGGGAGCGGCGGTTTCGCGAAGCCCTGCAGCACCTGCGGGCGGCCCCTCCCCGCCGCCCGGTCCACACCCACTTCGGCGGCCAGGGCGGCCCGCGGTCAGCCCCGGCCCGCGGTCAGCCTGAGCTGGAGCGCAGCTTTCCGGTCCCCGCAGGCGGGCGGCGGCTGAAGCTCACGCCAGAGAGCTCTGCGGGCCCTCTTTACGCCCGGGACCGCAGGGGCGGTGGGCGAGCCCGGGCGCTGAGGCAAGGGGAGGGGAAGCCCCAGGGTGGGCCGAGCCGGCCGGGAGCTGAGGATAGTGAGGGCTGAAGAGCAAAGGGATGAGTAATGAGCACACTAAGGAGCAGGTGTGGCTCAGGTTCCACTGCCCCTGTGCCCGTACCCTGGTTCAACAGGCTACATGGCTGCATCGCAAGGCAACACCTGACTTGCTTTTCTTGCCCAGCTTGCGAATCCGTCAGCCTTTTTTTGAAACGCTCTGCCAGCCCCTTCTCCCACCTCAGTTGAAAAGAACTCCCAGCAGCTTATTCTTACACCTTTTCATGACTTTGCTGTTACAACTTAACTTGTAACTTTTCTCTTTGTTCCCTGAATTTACCATTCAACGATTGACAATAAATACGTTTTGTCCCTTTTGTTATGCTTTCCCTTGCGTCTCACAGATACTGTTACCACTTTGCATGAAAAGGTAGTGAACCCACATATTGGGCAGCACTGAAAAATCTCTAACACCATCTAGAAAAGTAGGATAATAACAAAGGAAGTTCTTCTGTGTTGAATGTTTTTGTTCTGTGATTTTCATTGCCTTTGTGCCATGTACCCATTCGGTTCATCTCCAAGGCTGAACTATTTGGCCATGGTTTTACTACTTCAGCCTCTTACCACGGCTGGTGGGAATACAAGCATAAGCCAATAGCAGAAGTACCTGGAGAATCAGCTTTGCACTGGTGTTTCAAACTCTGGAAGAAAAAATAGAAGGTACTTCATCCTGTGTAAGATAAAGTCTATGCTGTTTTGTCAGTATAATGTTGCACTGTTGCAGCAGGTGGTGGTGAAAAGACCATCAGCTGTTGTAAATCAGTCTTTTACTTCAGTGTCTATTAGTGTACCTGCCAAAAATGCTTTTTTTCTCAAGAGACTCATTAAGTAAACAAGTAAAATCCCCAAAAGGTAGTGTCATTTTAAGATTTTAAAATTCCATTTTGTAAATAATGGAATTGTCTCTTGGTGGACTTTCTCCAGAGTTTTGAAAGGGTATTGATGTGTGTGTCAGAAGCCAGAAAGTAACTTCAAAGCAGTGTTGATCTTTTATCATCCAGATAAATTTTACATTGCGCTGGGTAGGCATCTCTACAGGGTGAATGTAAGCCATCTGTGGCAACAGCTACAGTAAGGATCCTTTCATAAGAACAACAAAATAATTATGGCTTTGAAACCACAGTGACTTCCATACTTGTTTGATTCTATGGAGAGTGAGAATTGTAGAGAAACAGAGCTGGAAAGGAGCTCAGGAGATAATCTAGTCTATGCACCTGCTTAAAATACACCAGTTACTCCTGTGACCCTCCAAACAAGGAGTTTACCTTTACCCAATCTCTTCTTGAAAGTGTCCAATGAGAAAAGTTTCATTCCCTATCAGGCAATGCATAGCTTTATTCCACTGGCCATTTCCTAAGGCTGTGTCCACCAGGGACATGGCGAAGACATTATTTTCTTTGGGGCAACCACTTGCCTCCTGAGAACTGCTGTTGGGTACTGCGTGTGTCTTTTTTCAGACTTATAGTGTCTTGTCCATCCCATGAAAGCTCTCAAGTAGGATTGCTACTGGTATCAAGATTGTTCAGTCAGGTTTCCATGTATTTACTGTGACATTCAACAAGTTCAGCCAACTAGTAGTCTCCAAGTGGGTCCTGGCTGAAGTCTTCTTTCTCACAGGTAATAATACAAGACACTTGCTCATAGTTAACCTTTTAGTGAGCAGTGGCGCATCATCACTTTGGCTTTCTTGCCATCAAATTTTACTAGTTTTGCCTTTCCACTGAGAAATAGAGCATCATTTTTATTGGTCCATTCATATATTTCCATAAAATTTTCTTTTTATCCTTGGTATCTCAAAAATTGATCTGGAAAATTCATTTCCTCCTATTTGTCTCATGTAGTTGCTCACTTTAGAAGTGAGCATTCATTGCTCACTCGGCTCTGCAGAGAGGGACCTGGGGGTTCTGGTTGATCGCAGGCCGAACACAAGCCAACAGCGTGCCCTGGCAGCCAAGAGGGACAACCGTGCCCTGGGGTGCCTCAAGCCCTGCACTGCAGCCGGTCGAGGGAGGGGATTGTCCCGCTCTGCTCTGTGTGTGGCCTGACCTTGAGTGCTGGGTGCAGGTTTGGGCGCCACAGTACATTAAGGATATAAAGCTACTAGAGAGTGTCCAGAGGAGGCCAGGGAGTTGGTGAAGGGTTTAGAGGGGAAATCGTATGAGAAGCAGCTAAAGTCACTTGGTTTGTTCAGCCTGGAGAAGGGGAGGCTGAGGTCAGACCTCATCACAGTCTGCGGCTCCCTCACAAGGGGAGGAGGAGGGGCAGGTGCTGATCTCTTCTCTCTGGTGACCAATGACAGGACGTGAGGGAATGGCAGGAGGATGTGCCAGGGGAGGTTTAGGTTGGATATTAGGAACAGGTTCTTCCCCCAGAGGCTGGTGGAGCACTGGAACAGGCTCCCCAGGGAGACAGTAATGGCACCAAGCCTGACGCTATTCAAGAAGCATTTGGACAACACCTTCAGAGACATGGTATGAATTTTGGGGTTGTCTTGTGCAGGGACAAGAGTTGGACTCAATGATCCTTGTGGGTCCTTTCCAACTCAGTGATTCTATGATTCTAGGAGTACCCTGCAGGCTGGTTATTGGGAAAAAAAAATGTGAACTGCTGAAGTTTAAAATTCTTAATTTCCACTCTGACTTCTGGAAGAACTCTCTCTGTAAAAAAAATTGAATTTAGCAGAAGCATTGTTCAATACAGGGAACAGTGGAATTGGCTACTTTCAGTTCCTATGATGCAAAAATACATAGGTTCATTCCATCTTTGTTTTTAAATTGCTGACTGTTGTCTGTGTATATATATTCCTACCTCTGGAAAAAGAGGCGTTTATTACACACAGTACCAGTGGAAAGTAGTACCCATCATTATACTTTAAGATGCTATACATTTATCAGCGGTATAGAAAGTGATTATATCTGTTAAGCACCCTGGATTTTTTATTTAAGAGGTAGAGAGTAGAGGAATAATGAATGAAAGAACTATTGTATATGCCAGCTGTCTTGCTTGTGTGATCTAACCATGAGCATCCATAGAGTCCAATAGTGGATTTCTGTGAGTGCCACTAAACATTACTTCCTATTCTTGATCTCAGCTGGGAACTTGGCTAAGTTATCTTGGGGGATAGTGCTAGTCAAAACCAGTCTTTATAGAAATACTTGTAGAGAAATTGCCCCTTCTCCTGGTAGAGCGTTGTAACCTGCTTCCCTACTTGCAGAAGTGTTAGGTTCGTTGGAACAGTACTTCTATTTGTAAGATCCATCCAAACCATTATAAAATTTCATTCTAGAAAGATTTTTTCAATCACCAAAATTATTAATCACCAGATTGTCCTCAGTCTCCAAGCTATTACTTTATCATTCATATTTCTTAAGCTTGACAAAGGAAAAAAATCAGTCTTCAGTTTTCTCTTCTGCTTTCTCTCTAGTTCACTGCCTTGTTTGTGGAACAGCATGGTTTTGTACTTTTTAAGCTGCAAATAATTTAGAGGAAGACAAAATTATTTGTGTTCCAAGCTTTTATTATGATCCTAAAAAGTACAAAGTATTGTTTCTCCCTCTTCCCCCCAAATACATTTTGGATGTAAATTGCTTTACAATAGCTCTGTAAGTTCTGTAAAACAGGTGGTTTAGACCTGCTTCTGTTTTCCAGTAATGATGATACAGAGTTTGGATTGAGATCTACTAGATGTTTTGCCAGCCTTATGGTATGGTTTTCTCATCAAAATATCTAGACCACTTAAAAAGATTATGTCATGATTTGCTGTTGCTATGGACAGATGTTGTAGCACCCAGCTAAAACTGCAAAAAAGGTTGTATAACGTTATTCCTGAAAACAAGCTATGATAGCCTAAGATGCTCTTTAGCTAGCTTTAAAGCTGTTTGCTAAAAAGACCACATTTTTCAGTACAGTGGAACACAACTCAATCAGAGAATAGTTTGGTTAGTCAGTTTTCCTGGGGCATAGTAGGAATTCCTTAGTTGCACTGCATGTGTGCATAAGCTCTGCCTTTGCTTCACAAAACAGACCTAACAAAACATGACAATTGAGTCTTGCTGCCAAATAGGATTTTAAATGGGCTTGTATCTGTACAGCCTTATTTACCATATGTTGTGTTTAGACACCTTAGGCAATACAGTAGCAAGTTTTAGCTTTGCATCCCCAATACCACATTTAAATCTTACATTTATGCAAAGGGGGACTAACTTCCCACTTTGGGGAGACATGGTGTGGTTGGCTTCTTCTTGCATTTTTATGTACTTAAATGCTATTCTCTTTGAGCCCCAGTTTTAACCTACTGTTGCCTCACTGCAACAGGTTGCAGTAATACAGGGCAATTAACCCTTAGTGAAGAATCAGCCACAGTGGCATGTGGTGTCCTGTCTGGAGGCGGAGTGCATTATGTCTGATGGACCCCTACTGTTAAGTGTATCATAAAGGAGGTCAAGGATGCTGAATTATTCAGGTGAAGTCTGCCTGGACTGAACTACCAAAAGGGAATTAATTCAGAAGCATTTGACTTCTTTCTTTCTTTCTGTTTGTTAGCTTGTTCAGAAACTGAACGTTGATTTTGTTTGCACTTTGTCTTTCAACAACAAATGTTGACACCTGCGACTTAACACAGGGCAGCCCTTAAATTTCAAGCAGCCAGTTTCCCTGAGGGGGATCCAAATGTCCCAACTGGCTTCCCAGGTCCTCTGGGCAGTACTGGGATAGTTTCTCAGGGAATCATTGTCAAACTGGGAATGGAGATGGTTTGAACTGGCCATTAATAAACAGTAGGCACAGATATGTGCTTAAATAAATACTCCTTTCCAAAGCACAAGTGCTTGAGTCCATGTTGCAGACTAATGCCTCCTTTGGCTCCAGATACAGTACCCTCTCCTGAGAGGGGACAGCCACAACTTGTCTTTCATGAAGATAACGGGCAAGTACTGTTCCTTTTTATAATATATTGGAAGGGGCTTGCTGTTTACAATAATAGGATAAAGGATAAACCCAGAAGAGGGAAACTTTGGTTCAGTTACCTGCCAAGCCCAAGACTGACCAAGCAGGTCCTGGTTTCCTGGAGGTATATCTTCTCCAAAAGACTGGCATTGGGAAGAAGACCTGCTCCTCAAACTTCATTGAAAGCAGATGTCGCTGCAGAAGGACATGTAAGTCACCACATAAGGAAGAAAGAACTTGGAGGAATCCACCTGTAGCCCAGTGTTTCAGGCACTCCTGTGCAAGGACAAAAGTCTGGAGCCCACACCCTGCTGGCAGGAGAGTTGACCTTTATCTTAGGTGGTCTTGGGTTATGAAGCACAGAAAAGACTGCAGGGGAAGGCCCAGGCACTGCAATACTGGCTGTCCAGTCAGATATCCATACCTAATGCACTGTAAGTTCATGCTTGCTCTTCCTTTACAATAATCAATGAGATTTCAATAACAAACTTTCATTTGTACACTATAATCTTTGTAAACTGCCATACCAACATTTATTTGTCAATCAGAACTGGTCAGAATAAGGCTGATTTTTTTTAAATTTTTTTTTCTTCACAGTGGAATGTGTCTGGCTGTATCAGCAATGGAAACCTGGGGGTCAGAGCTACACCTACTACTGTCTACTGCTTGGCAAACAAAAACATCTTTGTAAGTCAAAGCCACGGCATCTCTGCTGATGTTTCAATGTATCCCAGTAATCACAAGAGGGAGCAACATTGCCCAACAAATTTGGTGTGGATTACATGTCTTTGTCCTTCTAAACTTCCAATATCAGCAGCTGTTACATACTGAAGGGCTTTCTCATACATAACATGATAAAATGAGTTAGTGCCAAGTAATTTAAAGGAAAAATAAGTTTGTAACTTTCTGTGTGACTCCTGAGTCCTCACAGTTGCTCACACAAGAATAATAATAGTCAGACATTACCCTCAAATTACCTATGGGCAAAATATTCCTCCCAAAAGAGTTTTAGATTTAAAACTCTCTTGGAAACAGTATCATTAGCACACAGATGAGCTGTAATAGCACTCAAATTCTTAACATTTCAGGCCTTTAGCTTCATGTAGAATTTAATTCTAATGGGCAAGAATGCTTCTGAAGTTCAGGAAGCTTCTCCTTGTACTGCTGGCACTGCAGCTTTACAAGTGAACAACTCAAATCGCTTTGACACAGGGGACAAATGCAGAAGTATCTGAACACAGAGACAAGAAAAAACATTGCCTTCTACTTCACTCCTAGTCTCCACCAAGGGAAGGACAGGCACTCAGCCCTGTAAGAGTCAGCACTCTCTAGGGAGCCCCAGCCAGCTCCTTGGCTGCTGTAAGTCTTAAAGAAATCCATATTTTTTGTCTCATTTATGTGAGCTGAAAAAGCAACTACAGCAGCAGCAAAGGTGAACTGAGAAATCTGGGTCCTCAGACTAGCTCAGGCTGCCTGGACCCACGCCATGAGCCCCACCAGTGACTCTTCCCATAGGGAGGATGGGGCTGCCATCTGTGTTTGCAGTCTGGTGCGCTGGGCACTCCCAGCCTAGAAAGAAGTTGGGAGAGAAGACCTGACAGTGACGTGGAAGAAGTGTGAAAGTAACTGGTAGGGGGTTACCTCCCCTCAGTGGAGATATACATATATCATAGGCATCAAAACATCTCTTGCAGCCCTGGCTCTGACAACTTATTGCTGTAATAGGTAGATTAGAATAAGTGATATATAATGTTGCATCTCTTCCTAATTACAGTCCTCTAAGTATATTGCTACAGAACCATTTGTCTTAGAGATTGCCCGTTCAGGTAATGGCTTAAGATTGGTTTATTTCATGTTAGAGAACAGAGAGATTCATGATAGATCTGGCACTTGGCACTAATTTAAGAGGCACTAATTTAAGAGGAAGGTGAAAAAAGAAAATGCCGTATACTCGTACATTATTAAAAACTCAAGAGGATAATTGTCTTGTCTTTTGGAAACCTGTATTCCCACCCCAAATTTACATTAGCTGATACAAAGGGATGAGTGAAAAATCACAGCCAGCAAGGCTAGATTTCCCAGTTCACAGGGGATTTTGCCTGCAGTAGCCTCCTCTGGCCCTAAAGGAAAAGCTGTTCTATCACCAAGAGTTAAATATTTATGAAAAAGTTTCTAATAGTCTAAAACGTTTCTAATGGAAATAAACACTACTTTCTTACTCCATGCAGACAGATTTTTCACCTGTTCTTAGATCAGTGAATCTGTTCAACACGAGCAATGAGCTTTGCAGTGTGTCTCCTGCCACAGCACATTTGCTTTCTTGACATTGACACACTTTGAATCAACATAATCAGTGATCACAATGTGAGTTCAGTTCTGAGCCTGAAATGTCAGTATACATTTAAGAACCATAATCCATGACATAATTACCAAGATACAAATTAATAGTATCAGAAAGGGGGCATACAGCCTCGAGAAGGATAATTTTAAAGTCTCAGTCAGAGTTCTCAAGGGAATTAGTTTGCGAAGGGGATGCCCCTGTGAAAGTATTAACGTGTAGACTCTCATTTTAGAAGATAATCAAAGAAGAAGACAGAAGATACTGAAGGAGACAGCACTGCATAGGACCTCGAGAGATCATCTACAGCAGTCCTCTGCCTTGAACAGGGATCAACTGTTATTTACCAGCCCTGGCGGGCCAGTTCTTTCTCCTTCCCAAAGAGGACTTCAGCTTCAATCATACCTCCCAGAAGAGCTGTGCTGCCACTCTAAGCCCTGGTACACCACCTTCCCTGGAAAATAGAAAACAAAACCAGGCAATTTCAGTCATAATCGCTACAGCTGCTGTTAATGCTGTATTTTCCTAAGATACTATGTTATATATATATATTGTCTACTACATTGATCCCAGTACCCAAGAGTCCTGCCTGTGAAGTGCTGTTTCTGCTGGGGCATGTCAGAGGCTCTCAAAGAGCAGGAGAGCATATTACATTCTTGTTTCCCTGATACACACTTGAAAGAACCATGGTTCCTTGATACAATTTAATTCTTCATCTTATTTCACACATTAGAGGAAAAGGGATTAAATATTTAATCAGGTGGCCCAGTAGCCCTCTAAATGGATCAGAAAGGGCAGAGGAGAAAATGTAGGGGAGTTATCTAGGTGAGGCAGTGTTCATAAAGTAAGCACAGCACAAATGTTAATTAAGCATTCCTTCAACTTGCTTTAAAAATACTGTTAGGCTACAATGGAAAGACAAATTGGAACACTGAAGTTGTGAATGTAGCTACAACATGGGTGCTGATGCTCCCTACAAGCCTGTGCAAAACCAGAAGTGTTGGTGGGCACTTCATAGTGAAGGCTCACCATAGAATCATAGAATCATTTAGGTAGGAAAAGACCTATAAGATCATCGAGTCCAACTGATAACCCAGCACTGCCAAGTCCACCACTAAACCACATCCCTAAGCGCCACATCTACACATCTTTTAAATACCTCCAGAGATGGAGACTCAACCACCTCCCTGGGAGCCTGCTCTATTGCTTGACACCACTTTCGGTTAAGGAACTTTTCATGCTATCCAATCTAAACCTCCCCTGGTGCAACTTGAGGCCATTTCCTCTCATCCTATCACTTGTTACTTAGCAGAAGAGACCAACACCCACCTCTCTACAACCTCCTTTCAGGCAGTTGTAGAGAGCGATAAGGTCTCCCCTCAGCCTCCTCTACTCCAGGCTAAACAAACCCAATTCCCTCAGCCACTCCTCATCAGACTTGTTCTCTAGACCCTTCACCAACTTCATTGCACTTCTCTGGATGTGCTTCAGCACCTCGATGTCCTTCCTGTACTGAGGGGCCCAAAACTGAACACAGTACTCAAGGTGGGGCCTCACCAGTGCCGAGTACAGGGGCACGATCACCTCCCTACTCCTGCTGGCCACACTATTCCTGATACAAGATAACTCGAATATCTCTAGAACAAGTCTGCAGAGCTTCCAGTCCAAACTGGCCATGCCAGCACAGCACTTTGCTGTGTTGCATGCTATATCATATGGTTGTATCAGGTTCCTCTGGCTTGGAGATTTCCATACCACTGTGTGATGCAGACACACTCTGAAAGACTGACCAAAGGCCAAGTTGTAAGCTCATAGCAGAACTAAGATCTTAGGATTTCTTTTACGTTAGTATTGAGTCCAAATTACTTCCCACTGTACAAAATAGTAGGGAATAGGATTATTTAATTCTGTCTAAAATATTTTAGAGCAAACAATAAACAACAAACAGTAATACCCCATGGGCAGAGGCAAAAATTTTGAGATAGCAGTGGCTTGCAAGAAGAAAAAGCAGGAGCTATACCATGGTAGGGGTCCGCCACAAACATGCTACAGAAGGAAGTGGTAACTGAAGCATTTTTTTTAATGACTAGTAGAAGTAATTAATAGGAGAGCAAATACCGGTAATGGAAGAAGGCAGTGGATTTTCACTATTCAGATATAAACTGGGGAAACATTGCAAGAAATTATGGACCATGTTAAATACAACTTTCTGTTTCAGAAGCCTTTCTCAGAGCATTTGTTTTAGACTTGGGTCTGGCTAGTGGGCAAGAACTGATACAATTAAAAACAACTTGGGTGAAAGTTGTAGTTGAATGAAACTGCAGAGATTGTGACATGATAACTGGCATGTCCTGATATGTAACCAAATCTTCTAAGGGGTGTAACTTTAAAATGTCGAAGTGCTAAAGTGAACATTTGGCACGCAGATAGAGCATACTGTCACGTACCGACCTGTCCTATCACTGGGTTCAAGGAACAGTGTTCACCTGTCTAAGGAACATCAGAAAAGCAGACTTCAGCAGATTCAGGAGTCTGTAGGAGAGCTCTGCAGGGAAGGTAATCAAGAGGATAAAGGAGTGCCATTTCACTATACTAACGCACAATAAAAGCTACCCTAATGAGGAAAAAAAGATAGAAACTGTAGTAAAGAGTCATCATAATTGCATCAGGAACTGAAATTAAAAAAAATAATGACCAAATTAAGTGTGAACACAGATGTATAACAAAAGTACAGAAGGAACAAATCAGAAAGGATAAACTACAAAATGCAGTACATGGCAAAAGAAAGTATATTAAAAGACACGTCAGTATAAGTACAGCAGATGATTCAGGGGTAGTGTGAAAGCCACTGGGGAGCTGGGCAGGATAAGGATGGTAGGAAGGAGCTTTAATTCAGAAGGGCTGTAGCAGTTCTGGAGGTCACAGGAGACTAATAACGATGCAAATCTTTGTGCAAGGTTGAAGAGAATAGGTCTGTTTAGTCCAGAAGAGGGAACACCAAAATAAGACATGAGAACAATCAAAGAGTACATAAAAAATTAAAGAAAGCAATCAATGTAATTTGAAAGAAAGAAATATAAGTTTCAGCTAGGATCAACTTTCTAACTGCCAAAGAAAGGCAACATTGACAAGATGCCCAAAGAGGATGTAGGATTGTTTTCATGGAAGGTTTTTGACAGTGGGTTGGACTAGGATTTGTCAGGGGCAGTCCTTGTAAATGTATTCCTCATTTCAAAGGGTTAGTTTGTAAGTCCCCTTGCAGCCATGGTTGTCTTGTTAGCTGAGACATTAATCTCTCCTGCAGTAGGGTTGAATTCAGCCTCTGTCTGTGAAATAGGAAAAAAATTATTTGATGGATTTGGGGTGGGAAATATTAGCTGGTAATGAGCCCTGACTAATTTGATGCTTTTTCCTATTGCTTTTACTTGAGGCATTCTGTCTCCACCTCCCTTCCTTGGGGAAATCCTGGAGCCACTGCCAAAGCAGACTCATGGCAGGACTGCAAATAACTGTCATGGAGTCAGACTCAGAAGCGAGCAGCACAGGGCTTCACACTTGCTGATTGCCTTCTGACAGCTTTATTTTGATAAGGCTTGCGGAGGGGGAATAGGAGAAATCTCCCTGTTCATTTTATACGGAACGATCCTCTTTATTCCTTTTTCTGGAAGAGTGAGCTCATGAAATACTCAAACGGAATTTCTGTCAGCAGGTAGTTTTCTAATACAGTATGAGCTAGTCCATGATATTCAGAACAGAGCTGAATTTGGGTCATCATCAGCCCTTTAATTTTGCTTACCAGTGAGGCAAAGCTAATGAAGACATCTTTCCAAGCAAAATACTGCATTTAATATGTCAACACTTGTGAAATTGAGTTTCCCTCTTTAAAAGACGCAAGGAACTTTTAAATGAAGGTGGGTAACGTAATGAATGAAATGTGGACATTACCATATTGCACTTTGCTTTGACCCATTGAAATATTCATATCACATTTCAAACATTCTGGCATGATACCTTACAATCAAAGGGTATCACGGGAAGATTGATCTTGCCTCTGATCTCTGTTTGAATATTTCTGCAGTGAAACTGATAAAGAAGCTTCAAAAGGAGTGTAAATTATCTCAGGTTCTGAGGCTTTCACAATAGAAAATACAACTGGGAAAAAAGTAATGAGATTTCACTTCTCCAAACACTGAAAGACAAAAAGTGATACATCAAAGAATCAGCTTCTTTTATCTTTAGATGGTATAATAAAAACATGACTTCAATATATGGGGAAGACAAGACACCTAGGGGGCCAAATTCATTCCTGATGTCTTCTATAAATGGTCTCAAAATAATTTTCCTTTTAAGTATTGTGATGTATTATTTACATTTCTGCAGCATCTGCATATTTTTTTTCTTCTACATATCTTGAAATGTTTCACAGAGACAGTGACACCAGGTACAGGTCTCACAACTGCCACTGAAGCATCCTGTGCAGTTGTTTTTCCTTCCTTTAGACTAAAGAAGACAAGATAATTTCACAGACCATTCTGTAGGGCAATGCCCAGCGTCACATTCTGTGTTTCACACTTACTCCTTTGAGACATTATTCCACAAGGTAATAGTTTTCAAGTTGTTTTTTTTTTCACTTCAAACCTGTCAAAATACATAAGAATGTCTTTTCCCACACATTATCTGATCTATTTTTTTCCACAACTTCTAATAGTTTGCATCCTTCCAAAATGTAAGGCAGTCCCACATACCTTTGATAAAACAGAAGAGTTTGGAGCTCTCTGAGAGAAGTTTAGGGGCCACAGTCCAGTCCTTGCCAGGGAGGTTCCCATATCACAGAGAACATCTGTACACCTGGCACTAAGTGACAAATATAGTAGAAAGTTCCAGCTCTGACTAACCCACCTGGAAAACATCTGCAGTGCTGATGTAGAAATGGTTGGCTGTTGTGGTTTGTTCTTCCCACGTGAAGGCAAAATCTGTCTCATTTAGGAGCAGTGCTTGTTCTGGGTTGTGTGGCAGCTCTCTTCAGATACTGTGCCTTCCCTGACTTGACATGATTAAGGCATCAGTCAGCCTTCCTACCTCAGGCTTAACTACATAAATTAAAACAAAGACCTGCAATCTCAGTGCAGAGGCTTCCATGGGCCAAAAATTGAGAAGAAAGAAACAGGAAAAGTGACTCTCATGTGCAAACATAATTGTGACAAATGCCACGGTTTATGGGGGAGCTAATTACTACTCCTGACACATCAATACCTCCCACTGCATTTTATGAGTGAGACACTTCAGCACTATTATGTCTAAATAATATAAAATTACCTGCTTACAAAAGCAGAAATCAATTTTTAACTCCCTCCCACTTGCCAATGCTTATCATGTCCAGCTTCATTCATTTTAATTAAAAGACCCTGAACGCATTAAAGGGAAATGTTAGAGAAGTGCAGGATCCTGTGATGGAATCCACAATGGGCATAAGCAAAGCAAATACTTTCTTCCTTGTTGAAAAAGGGAGATACTAATATGATGAGCAAGGATTACACTTTGTTTGCTGTCCCCAGTATTTTAGATCACAAAGCATATTGTTCCCTGAATGGCAAAGGTGATGATATGGATAAAGACAGTGAAAAATGTACGGAAGAAATTGGTTTGTTGGTGGGTTCCCCTTCCTCCATTCTCTTGGATGAGAAGTAATGAATGCTGAACTGCCAGCAAAACAAATAATATATTCCTAGAGTGGAGCAACAAGAACCCTCCTTAAAACAGGACAGAATGGACAGAGGCGAATCTGGAAAAGCCGATTCTTTATAAAGGCACTGACCAAAAAGGACTGACCAAAGTTGCACTTTTCTCTTTGCTGCCAGCTTCAGAATCCAAGTGAAGGCAATGTCTGCCCCTGTGGCGGTTCTCTCTCTGTCTCATCTGTACAAAGAGATGCTACTGTTCACTCTTCCTGCTCTGTACCTTCCTCATAAGCCGACATTGCAAGGTTGGCAGAAAAGGGTCTGTCTCGTTTCAGATAGCTTGTGAGGTAATGTTTGTGTCTTCCCAAACAAGCTTGTACTACAAGTTCATTGCTACTAAATTCATGCCAGTTGAAGAGAAAGAAAAAAGATGTCAGGAGAAACATAGACACCGAGGTTATATACTGACGTATAGCTTTGGGAACAGTAAATGACAGCAAATTTTCTGAAAGTGGAAAATTATTTCCTTTTCCGTCTTCCACTTGCTAGAGCTATGCCACTCATGCATCTTCACAGCCCCTGTGAGCTACAGTATCAGGCGTTATTAGATGCAGAACAATGTCTCCAACAGATGCAAACCCCCTCTCCAGTGGCATATGTCAGAGCTTTCTGCTTTATGATAGAGATTGCCTTACTTTATTCCCTTTTTTGTTGATGTTGTGTTTTTCTTTAATAAAATACTGGATTTGCCACGAACAATTAGATTTTGACTGGTTTTGGCAGAAGTGTCCTAACTGACTCATTGCAAATATTTTGTGTATCTAAAAATATTACACAAGGGGGTCACATCCTAGAATTGTCATTTAGAGGCATAATTATGGTTTAGCCTAGAATTTCTTGGTTTTGTAGTCTATGCCTATTTTAGTAATTATAGCAATAATAGTACTTCTGTTTAATGTCTTAAAATATACTTTGCTATTCCACCCGCTCCACTATTAGTTTTTCATTTACAGACCAGAGCTCATGGGAGAAATTCTGAGTTTTCTCAAGGCCTCTTCATGGCAGGCGACTAGGGATGTCTGCTTCTCCCCAGAGCTCATTGTGATATTACCTCTTACCATTTACATCATACAACAAAAAAGCTGGGATCTGGTGCTCTCTGTTCTTCTTAGCCCTTGTGTTTTTACAAGAAGGTGGTGTGATCATCTCCTCAGAACCCTTAAACACATATGGAATTATAATTACATCACAGCACATGAACAAGTTTTAAGCTGCATACGCACATAAAAGACTATCTGGCCTAAGCCTGGGTTGGCTCCATAATTCTTGCTAAGTATGCTTTCATCATGTAGGAAACTTATCTGTCAAGGACAAAAAAAAAATGACAGTGCTATGGTTTCAAATACATTAAAAGCTTCTTGTATAGCTGTACTCTGAAAGTGAAGAAATGTGTTTCTAAATTTTCTGTGTCTCAGTAATTTCTATGTACCATTTTGCTGCTAGCAAACATGAACCCATGTAGGCTAGAAATCAAATTAAAGTCTTCCTAGTTCACGTGCTGCTCTCAAGAGTATCCACCAATAGTTAGTCCAGTGATAAGCCCAGTCTAGATAAATATCCACAAATAAGCCTGGGTTTCTAGTTGCCACAGGAATAACACAGAACTGTCACCATTGTTAATGCTAATCATTGTCAAAGCAGGTAGTATTTGAGGTACATGCAGACAGTGAAGTTTACTGAGCAAGAGGTCAACACCAGAGAAAGTTATCCAATGCCTTCTGACCGTACTCACACCTCAGAGCTCTTTGATGATCCCAGGAGTGTCCCAGCTTCTTCTGTTTTCTGGGGGAAGGAAAGGCTCTATCTTAGAATTACACAGCTCAGACCCAAACTGAAGCTTATAGTGGAGAAAAGAAAAAAACCTAACAGACCTAACAGAGTGCTGGCCTGTAGGAGGTATTCCTCCCCCAAGCTTTTGTCAGATTTCCCATCATATTTTTGAAAATCTGTTGTCAGCTTAGTCTGCCTCTTAGTCTATTAGTTATATAATTTAAACAGAACAATTGAAAACAGCATCCTTAAAATCATTCCTTTGTTTGATATGCAAAACATTCACAGATATCACCAATTAAGTTTCCACCCTTCAAAAAGAAAGGACCAATAACTTCTAGCGAACATTTGTGTCAGCCCCATCAGCTGTGGCAGTAAAAAGCTGCAATGCACCAAGAATCCCAGAGGCATATTTTGTGGGGCACAAAAGTTGTACTTGTGGCTATACATACATGGAGCTAATACAGACACACAGAAAATAAGGCTAAATAGGATGAAGAGACCATCCAGTAAACTTCCCCGCACTGGGTCAGAATCTAGACTTTTCCTGAGATGCATCTTAAAAACACCCAGTGACAAGGTCATGTGGTGGAGATCTGCAGACTCCCTAGACAACCTATTTCAGCGTTAACTACTTTAATTGTTAGAAAGTCTTTCCTAATACCTAACTTTAAGTTTTCCCTTTTGCTGTTTAAACTGATTACTTTCCTCTCATCCTCAGTTGATATGGAGGACACTTTATTGCCTTCTTTTTCATAGCAAACATTCAGAGATGTAAAGACTGCTATAATTTCTCCTTCATTTCTCCTCTTTCCCATAGCTAAACAACTCCAAATGTTTCAGCCTTTCTACACAGCTCACACTCTTTAGACCTCATGAGCTTTTCTTGACCTCTTTTAATTTTCCTCTGTACTTCCTACAATTAATCTGCATCGCTCTTGAAAATGAGCCCTAGAGTGGGATATTATATACCAAGTACAGCCTTACAAGTGGTAACCTGAAACTTTTTTCTTTAGCTCTATAAATAATCAGAAAAAAAATTTGTATCAAAAAAGAGATCATCTGAGCCTACACAGCATTGAGTAAGTGGAATTTTCTCCTAAAGAGCTTACAAATAACAAACATGGCACAGTGAAGTGGGCAAGAAACAGCATGAAGAATATTTGTGATAACCCAAAATAGCAACACAGTGCATTCATTCTTAATGTATGCTATATACCCTACTCCTGACAATAAACCTAAAACAAAGGTAGTGAGGAAGACATTTTGAGGCTCCATAATTCAGTATTGAGAAAATGTATGTTTCGTTACATACTGTAGATACACCTTATATTTGTTAAAGCACACAGCCCCTTGGTAAGCTGTACATCACTATCCAAAGCGAACATCTCACAGAAGTATCAATGTTTTTGACTGAGCTCCAAGCCATGTCACCTGTCAAAACTGATCCATCTTTTATGGACCAATACATACCACCTATCAAGTCAAATAAACCATGATCAGTCAAGCCAGATACATTGGCTGCGTAATGAAAGAAATCACCATCAAATCAGATACCGAATGAATTTAAAGATACCTCCAAGAGGGACAGAATTTTTTTGCTGTGGCAGGTGTCCTACTCCAAGGTTTAGTATTTTGTTCTAATCTTAATGAAAGCCTCTCCTACTTTGGCAAAAATTTCTCAAGGTTAGGCTTGAGTTGGCAAAAAAAGAAATCCTTTCTGTAATCTCTTGTGTAGCGACGGATGCTTTTCACTTCATTTGAAAGTCTTCCATAAAGTAAGATGGTGAGATTTATAATAGAAAGGCATTGTTTTTCCGTGAGTACTTGTAGACAGCACTAAGATCCCTTTCCCTTCTCTCCTCCAGGCTGCACAACACCAGACTGCTCAGTCTATTTTCATATACACTATGCTCCAGCCCTCCAACTATCCTGCAAACCCTCTGCTGATCTTCCTCTTCTCCAGTATGCCCACATCTCTCTTGTGCTGGGGAGCCCCAGACTGGATCCAGCACTCCAGAGGTGGTCTCACAAGTGCAGAATAGAGGGGATGGACCATTTTCTCTAACCTGTTGGTATGCTCTTCAAATACAGCCCAGGATATGGTCTGCTAGAGCCCTAGGACTCCTGCACATAGGGAACTCCTTCTAGCTTTTCCTCCCAGAGAAGGTCCCAGTTTTATTTTCCACTCTTTACTTACACACTATTTCCCCTTGAAGTTTTAAGGAATAAGATCCCATCACCGGAAATCCAGTTTGATTAGCTTTTTGTTGAATTCAGTCTTGGGCAGTTTCTCGTACTGAATTTAACAGAAACTGTTAATAAACTCACAGTTTCCATAAGGAGAACAATAGGTCACAAATGTCTTCCCTACAGGAAGAGCTGAGACAGAAAGTAAGAGCAGTTTTAACAGTCTTCCCTCACAAACCACTGTAGAGCTGCAGTAAATTCTCCACACTGCATGCTTTTGATGCTTTATGCTTGTTTGGTGATACTAATACATAAGCCACAAAAACTCTGCCTTGCTCTCCAGTAAATCAAGTCCAGTCTTGCCTCAGGAACAGCATCAGAGAGGTTTTGTATTATTTCAAACACAAATAATTTATTCAGGAGTATGAAGATATATATGGAGCGTTATTTTAAAAAAATATTGTCAAACAATCCATTCACAGGAAACACCTACTACCATCTAAACACTGATTACAAAAAGATACCATATCTCTCACTTTCTTGGGTCTCAGCTGCACAGACACAAACAGGACACTAAGCAACAGCCTAACTGCACATCTTTGTCATAGCAGTGCTACAAGTACATACCTAAAGGTAAGCACAAAGAATTTCACGTTTCCCTTTCAGGCAGAGATGGACCAGGATGTAAGACACTTTCAGAGCCAGACTGTTAACCATCTTGAAGTTTCCAGGTGCTTTGGATTGGAAACTACAGGTGAGTGAGTCTTATTATTACAAGCCATTTTACAATGCACTTGTTTGGATTTCAGATATTTAGGTATATTTATTTGCATCCAAGACTTCGACACTTAAAGCTTGCTTACTCCCACTGCCCATGTAATTTACTTTGAACGTGAGAAATCTTTTCACAGAGATCAAAATGTGTTTTATTTCTGAAAAAGAAAACGTAGAGATGAAAACTGTTATTTGGTGCAATGTTCGCACACTTCTCCCCAGTGTGGCAAATGTTTATTGTGATATTTTAGGGGCTGCAATGTTGAATGATCAAATATTTAAATTTACCTATTTACTGATGTAGAAACCAGAAACTAGGTCTCTGCCCTCCTAGTTGGTGCTATAACTACTGAACACGGGGTTTACTCATCTTCATTTGGACTCTTGAGGACAGTGAATATACAGGGACTTGATGAGAAGCAGAAGGAATAGTCCAGTGCAGAATAAACCATTCATGATGATCAGGAAACTCTCCAAGGGGATGCATAATATGTGCTTACTCTGGCAGCAGAGGAAGGACGAGTACTTTAGGTGGCTTTCAGGGACAAGGAGACATTGCTGGTGTTTTATATAGTACTTTATCTGGTAGGTGTGGGCTGAAACAATTGAGATTGAGCCCTGTCACTGAGATAGGTAGCCACAGAAATGTCTAGCTTATGCATCTGTACAGCAGCTGGACAGATAGGCACACTCTGTCAAAATGAAGGTGTCTATCCACCTGTCCAGAATGAGATATTTAGGAAACTTGCTTACACCAGAGGCAGACATTGAAGTATTATGTGGAAACTGAGCAGGGGTTTGAGGGTCTAAATTTTGGACATAGGATAATACCAGATTGTGTTATATCACGCCTGTATCTCCCATCTTCATTAGAGTTTCCTAAATATTCAAGTATATTATTGTGGTTAGTTATTCTCCACTCCTCCTCCTGAAAATGATCTTTGTAAAAAGAACACGATGCATAGGGACAGAGAGAGCACAAGAGGGTGCCTGACCATCGTCAGACAATAGTGGGAACATGGACTTGAAGGCCATGATTTCTGTCATGTTAAGGACTGCTGCTGTGTTTTATGGGACAGCCCTTCTGCTCTCCTGAGCCAGTCAGATCTGAAGTCCTCAGAGGAAGACACCAGTGCCTCAGGGAAGGGGATTTCAGGCATTCATTACAGGGCTGGGCAAACTATTACTGGAGATGAACCTGGAGATGAACACACACCTATTTTTGGGAGATATTGGGATATTCTTGTTCTTAGAGCATTTTGAGGGAACAGAATATCATAAATTCTTTTTTTTTTTTTTGAAACGGCTGGGATATTGGAATTTGGAAAGGTAGGATGACACGTCATTAATTCAATAGATATTAAATACACATCATATTCTCACACACTTAACAATGACAGTTTTAAACACATACCCAAAATCAACTACACTGGCAAATGCAAATTACAGTGAAGTTCAGAGTTTTAAACATGTAAGAACTGGTCACATTTTGGAGCAAAAGTCTAAGGCTAATAAGAGATTTTGTATTTTAAAGTAAATATTGGTACGTATATCACTATAAAATAGAATAACATAATTATATTTTACTATGTAGATTTATATAATTATTATAATTAGGTATATGATATATATTGCATATTATATAGAAGATAACATTCCTATGATATGCTACACATTTATATTTTATATTACTTACTTTATGTGCTTCTTGGGAAGGTGGTAAATGATCTTGTGCATCTGCCTTCCAAGAATTCAAGTCCTTTTTTGGGACCCTCAAACAAATGTCTCTGAATTCTTGATCCTTCTAGAAAATAGGGCATGATAAACAAGTGGACTTGTTTAATGTGCCGGTGTAATTATTAAAGTAGGAATTCTGTTCAGGAAGACCCAAAGCTGAGAGCCTTTTAACAAAACGTATCCTGGAGATACAGACTTGAGAGACTGTCATATTTAACAACCCAGTTTTCATCACTTGTCAGATACTGTTGTAGGGAAGCCCATTTAGACATGCCATGTGGCAGAGCAGATGTGTAGTTGTACATTGTATGTCAGAGCCTGTTTCACTTATTGTCTTTCCTCAAAGTGCTCATTAAGTGACTACAGTCACAATCATCTAATGTTGTAATTCTGGGTTTTAAAAGGCATTTATGCATCCAAATTAAATATTTTCATGCCATGTCAGGTAACAATATATCTTGCACATTTTACAAGCTTCAATTTAAAATAATGTTTACTGCAACTTCTTTACTGAATCCTAAGTAGAATTACTACACCATGAAAAAACAGTGTATGTAAGAAAAAGTGTTCTTGTCCTCATTGTTGCTGGTGTTTGGGTGTTTCCAATGAAGGGTTTGAATAATAGCCTGGCAATGTGTAAACTGAACTGTTCTACTTCCTCCAAAGGTTTTAATTCAATTGGAGAGGCTGCTCAGCATACCACGGCAGGTTGTTAGGAACAGGATTTAAGGCAGCCAACTCCATCTCACTTTATTAGATGGTTATGAATGCTCACATCTTTGTCAGACAGCCTTTTCAGGTAGCATTTCTAAAAAGTAATGCTGGATACCGCCAGCATGCTGAAGGTACTTCTGTGGGGTTTATGCTGATTTTCTTGTATTTCTGCATGCACTGCGCTTAGCGGGCTGCATTTGGGATCAGGAACAGTAGGAGGGCCTAATGAGTAGGAGTACCTCATTCTTTAGTGACCAAATTCTGTCACATTCTGCTCCCTCTAAAAGAAAATGCAAGTGACAGATGCCTTTAGCTTTTCAAACACCAAAAGTCTGCAAATCACTATTAAAATTGAGAAGTCAAACATTTTTCTCAACCTGCCTAAAACCAGACAGCCATGAGAGTTTCTGCAAAGAATAACTCCTTCCTTCCTTCCTTCCTTCCTTCCTTCCTTCCTTCCTTCCTTCCTTCCTTCCTTCCTTCCTTCCTTCCTTCCTTCCTTCCTTCCTTCCTTCCTTCCTTCCTTCCTTCCTTCCTTCCTTCCTTCCTTCCTTCCTTCCTTCCTTCCTTCCTTCCTTCCTTCCTTCCTCCCTTCCTTCCTCCCTCCCTTCCTCCCTCCCTTCCTTCCTCCCTCCCTTCCTTCCTTCCTCCCTTCCTTCCTTCCTTCCTTCCTTCCTTCCTTCCTTCCTTCCTTCCTTCCTTCCTTCCTTCCTTCCTTCCTTCCTTCCTTCCTTCCTTCCTCCCTCCCTTCCTTCCTCCCTCCCTTCCTTCCTTCCTCCCTTCCTTCCTCCCTTCCTTCCTCCCTTCCTTCCTTCCTTCCTTCCTTCCTTCCTCCCTCCCTTCCTTCCTCCCTCCCTTCCTTCCTTCCTTCCTTCCTTCCTCCCTCCCTTCCTTCCTCCCTCCCTTCCTTCCTTCCTTCCTTCCTTCCTTCCTTCCTTCCTTCCTTCCTTCCTTCCTTCCTTCCTTCCTTCCTTCCTTCCTCCCTCCCTCCCTTCCTTCCTCCCTCCCTCCCTCCCTTCCTTCCTTCCTTCCTTCCTTCCTTCCTTCCTTCCTTCCTTCCTTCCTTCCTTCCTTCCTTCCTTCCTCCCTCCCTCCCTTCCTTCCTCCCTCCCTCCCTCCCTTCCTTCCTTCCTTCCTTCCTTCCTTCCTTCCTTCCTTCCTTCCTTCCTTCCTTCCTTCCTTCCTCCCTTCCTTCCTCCCTCCCTTCCTCCCTCCCTTCCTTCCTCCCTCCCTTCCTTCCTCCCTCCCTTCCTTCCTTCCTTCCTTCCTTCCTTCCTTCCTTCCTTCCTTCCTTCCTTCCTTCCTCCCTCCCTTCCTTCCTTCCTCCCTTCCTTCCTCCCTTCCTTCCTCCCTTCCTTCCTCCCTCCCTCCCTTCCTCCCTCCCTTCCTTCCTTCCTTCCTTCCTTCCTTCCTTCCTTCCTTCCTTCCTTCCTTCCTTCCTTCCTTCCTTCCTTCCTTCCTTCCTTCCTTCCTTCCTTCCTCCCTCCCTCCCTTCCTTCCTCCCTCCCTCCCTCCCTTCCTTCCTTCCTTCCTTCCTTCCTTCCTTCCTTCCTTCCTTCCTTCCTTCCTTCCTTCCTTCCTTCCTTCCTTCCTTCCTTCCTTCCTTCCTCCCTCCCTCCCTTCCTTCCTCCCTCCCTCCCTCCCTTCCTTCCTTCCTTCCTCCCTTCCTTCCTCCCTCCCTTCCTCCCTCCCTTCCTTCCTCCCTCCCTTCCTTCCTTCCTCCCTTCCTTCCTTCCTTCCTTCCTTCCTTCCTTCCTTCCTTCCTTCCTTCCTTCCTTCCTTCCTTCCTCCCTCCCTTCCTTCCTCCCTCCCTTCCTTCCTTCCTCCCTTCCTTCCTCCCTTCCTTCCTCCCTTCCTTCCTTCCTTCCTTCCTTCCTTCCTCCCTCCCTTCCTTCCTCCCTCCCTTCCTTCCTTCCTTCCTTCCTTCCTCCCTCCCTTCCTTCCTCCCTCCCTTCCTTCCTTCCTTCCTTCCTTCCTTCCTTCCTTCCTTCCTTCCTTCCTTCCTTCCTTCCTTCCTTCCTTCCTTCCTTCCTCCCTCCCTCCCTTCCTTCCTCCCTCCCTCCCTCCCTCCCTTCCTTCCTTCCTTCCTTCCTTCCTTCCTTCCTTCCTTCCTTCCTTCCTTCCTTCCTTCCTTCCTTCCTTCCTCCCTCCCTCCCTTCCTTCCTCCCTCCCTCCCTCCCTTCCTTCCTTCCTTCCTTCCTTCCTTCCTTCCTTCCTTCCTTCCTTCCTTCCTTCCTTCCTTCCTTCCTCCCTTCCTCCCTTCCTCCCTCCCTTCCTTCCTCCCTCCCTTCCTTCCTTCCTCCCTTCCTTCCTTCCTTCCTTCCTTCCTTCCTTCCTTCCTTCCTTCCTTCCTTCCTTCCTTCCTTCCTCCCTCCCTTCCTTCCTCCCTTCCTTCCTTCCTCCCTTCCTTCCTCCCTTCCTTCCTCCCTTCCTTCCTTCCTTCCTTCCTTCCTTCCTCCCTCCCTTCCTTCCTCCCTCCCTTCCTTCCTTCCTTCCTTCCTTCCTCCCTCCCTTCCTTCCTCCCTCCCTTCCTTCCTTCCTTCCTTCCTTCCTTCCTTCCTTCCTTCCTTCCTTCCTTCCTTCCTTCCTTCCTTCCTTCCTTCCTTCCTTCCTTCCTTCCTTCCTCCCTCCCTCCCTTCCTTCCTCCCTCCCTCCCTCCCTTCCTTCCTTCCTTCCTTCCTTCCTTCCTTCCTTCCTTCCTTCCTTCCTTCCTTCCTTCCTTCCTTCCTTCCTTCCTTCCTTCCTTCCTTCCTTCCTTCCTTCCTTCCTCCCTTCCTTCCTCCCTCCCTTCCTTCCTCCCTTCCTTCCTCCCTCTCTCCCTCCCTCCCTAACATGGTTTCATTCCCTAATATTAACACAAACACAGATATACAGTGCACTCCCTTCTCTTCATGGCTTGAGAGGGGTCATTAGTTTATTACAGTGGTTCCAAATGAACCTTCTACCCCAATAAGGCCAGCTGTGGTCTTACACTGCACTTCATCAAGACAATGTTCACTTTCTAAAACCCAGGATATTTTCTAAAGCAAATTGTCATGTTAATTGCACAATAGTGTATTGGGAAAACTTTATGAGTGTCTATGAAAAAGGCAGGAAATGAGAGGTAAAATTAAATGTGTTTCAGAAAAGTTTATAGTTTATCTAAATTTCCTGGCCTTGAGGAGTTTAGTCTCTCTAATTCAGCACTGCAATAAAGTTCATTTCATTGGATATTCTTTTTAATGTGAATGTAATGCTCAGACAAATAGAGCTATTAAGGGCCCTTGTATTACTGGGTTCATGTGTATACCTGCAGTGCCTGTGAGTACTGGGCATGGGCTAGGGCTCCACCGGACTAGCCACAGTTCGTGAAGGCTGTGTGTAGGCTGCCAGGTCAGTGTTTCCCACGTCATGTTCAGCACTCCTGGTTCTCTGCTTGTGCAGGTTGGGAACCCTCCCAGTCCCTATGCTCAGGATACTTTTTCCCTGTGGATCCAGAAAGAAAAGGGCAGGGAAGGGGGTACTGTCTGATCGCATCTGGTTTGTCCCATCTCAAGGTGGGATTCCACAGAGGCACACCAGGATGTGGGCAGTAGCAGCATGCTCCCTCTTCTACCATTACAACATGGCACGAAGAGCAAAATGCCCTCCTGGCTTTGCAAAGCTCACAGGCTGAGTATCTTGGGAACAGACTTTAATATTTACTTGCTATTACTCCATCCATAGAAGACTACTCTTCCCTGGGGAGCCATCAACAAGCCTTTAATGCAATAGTCAAGATCATTAACAGCCTGTGTAGACAGCCCAAAAGAAAGAGGTCAACACTGAATATTTGAATGCATGATGTCTGCACCTGAGGAAAAATGCAGTAACCAGAAAATATCCACTCTCAGAAACAGTCTGTTTGTTAACAGGAACCATGCTGAAGGCACAAACAAAACAAGAATGAATATATTCTACATTTTAAAGAGCAAATTCCAAAGCAGAAATTTTTAACCAGAAAGCAAAACAAAACCAAACACATTATGAAGCCTGCTAAGGACTACTATTGCTATTAATTGCATGCAGTAAATACTAAATTGGAAAGGTAATGAACATGGACAGCACTATAAAACTTCCAGACCGACAAACAGATAACAGCTTACAGGCAAGAGACTACACAACCACAAAAACTTAATTTAAGGTAAGACAGAAGAGAGAAAAAAAAGTCTAAGAAACGTTCACAAAATACTAAATAAGAAAATATAATAAATCAGTCAGCTAAAGTCCCAGATCATGTCTGCCCTCAGAGCAAATTTACCTTATGTGACACCAATTAACTAATTCTTTTAACCTGACCACAGAATTGGAAGGGGTCTCCTCTACCCCTGCTCTACAATACAATCACTTTCAATAGAAGGTTTTTCAGACTGTTTTTAAACAGTTTCTGTAATCAAAATTTCATAGCCTTCCCATGAAATCCTACTGCTTCACTAGCCTCACTGCAAGAATGGCTAACGCGTGTCTCCCTTCCTGCAATTTAAGCACATATTCTTCATCCTGTCCAACACCATCATGGAGACTAGACTATCCTCTTGCACTGGGTTTACATGACCAGGTTTTGGTAGCAGGTGGCCTGGCCTCTGTAGGAAGACATCAGGAGCTGCCCCCATGTGGGACACAGCCAGTCCCAGCTGGCTGCTTGGGAGACTATACCCTTGGGAGATATCCCACACTGGAGCAGGGAAACAGTGTGAGGAGAAAGGAGCAGCAGAGAAGAAGGTTATGAACTGACCACAACCCCAATTTCCCATCCCCCTGCACTGATTGGGGGAGGAGGTAGAAGGGCTGGGAACAAAGGAGTGAAGTTGAGCATCGGAAGAAGAAATGGGAGGGATTGACAGGACGTGGTTTTAGTTTTGTCTTTGTTTCTCACTACCTTGATCTATTTTTAATTGGCAATAAATTAAATTAATCTCCCTCAAGTCAAGTCGGTTTTGCCCATGACAGTAGTTGCTAAGCAATCTCCCTGTCTTTATCTCAACCCACGAGCTTTTTCATTTTATTTTCTCTCCTGACCCATTGAGAAGGGAGAGTGAAAGAGCGGCTTGGTGGGCATCTGGCAGGCAGCCAAGGTCAACCCACCACATCTCTTTACAGCTATCTTTTAAGTATTTAAAGAACATTATTATTCCATTTGGTGGACCAGACTTACAGTATCTACCCTCTTAGGTCTTAAATGAAGTTAATTTAAACTGAAGGTAGCTTTAGAAATATAGACAATCAGAGAACCATAAGCAGTAAGAGTTATAGATCACCTAAGCCTCTCTTTAGGATTATTTAGCTTAAGTAAATCTTATCAGGAAGACAAGAGCAGGAAAAAAACTCAAAAGCAAGAGACAAGCTGGAACTTCCCGGAAGTATAGTTTGTAAAATTAGCAAATAACAACAACATAATTATACCCATTTATCATACATAAACTAGAAAAGTTTTATATCAGTGGTATGGTAAGCAGGAAGAGTTTCCCTCTGAAACGGCATTCCTTGCGGGCTGAGTTCATACTCACACAGAGGCCAGCTGTAGAAATTATTAGGTCTTCTCAGAAGCTTTAGTTTTTTAATATAAAGGAAGTTAACAAAGATTTCATCTCTAATGTACTGGCCATCATTTAGTGGTTTCTAAAACAGAGATTAAAATTTTCTGAATTCCTTACTTTGAATTCCTTTCTATCACCATAATTTGTACACTTTCATCTATCGATTTATTGTATCATATTATTCTTCCCTTTTTCCTACTGGATTTTCTGATCAGGATTTTAAGAGAAGGTTTTTTTACTCTTCACAACTGTAAAAGCCCAGTTTTGAGGGTGCCTGACTGGGGTGTCAGGCAATCTCTGTCCACACTTGGGCTATCTGCTGTCTGAGCAGTACATCAGGACCACCCTGAGATCTCAGGATAAGCCCTATTTTGCTGTTATCTTGGTCATAACAACTTGGGTGCCAGTGCCAGACAATCTCTGTCCACACCTGGGCCATCTGCTCCCTGACTTGTGTACGAGAATTGTGGCCAGAATGTAAAATATTGACCAAAGCCAATCGTCTCAATCCCATAGCTAGCAATCCAAGAGGGAGACCCTTTGAGGTCTCCGGGACGGCAGCAGGCTGTGTGACCCTGTATCTCCCCCTGGGCTGGGACACATCTCAGGGTAGATTTCATGAGGACTGAAGGATCATCTGCTGATGATTTCATGAGGTTCATCAGCCGTGTGCTAATGAATATCAGCACATAAAAGTGACTAATTTATGAAACTCATGGAAAGGGAAATTTTATTCACAGGTTAACCTTGGGGGGTGTGTGTGTGCGTGTGCAATTTGACTATATATATGTTATCCCTATATATATATTATCCCTATATAGATATTACCCCTATTCACATAAACCATTGACCAAGTCTGAGACTAAAATTGGACCTAGCTGTGTAACAAATCATATTCCTGATAATTTCATGTATTCGACCGTATCCACAAACCTGCTTTTGCAACACCATAATGTATCAATGGGGATGATTAATCCCACTTATAGATCATGTCTTTGGCTTATTTCAATTTAATTTTGGATTCTTTTTAATTTCATCCTATTTTAAGTCCATTTTCCAATTTGTCAGGGACATTTTGAACTCTATTCTTGTAATCAGAAGAATTTGCTGTCCTTCTTGGTTTAGTGACATCTGCAATTTTAATTTAGGAATTAATTAGTAGAAACTACAAACCATCCTCATTAGTACGTTGCAAGATGAATCACAGTTTGAAATCCTTGAAAAGAATCAAGATTTCCCTTCATGCTACCTCAAATTGTAATGAAGGTCACACAGTCGAGAATTCAAAGTTACTTTGGACTGATGCAATAGGAATTTGTTTACTTACCTCCAAATTCTTTGGTGTCTCAGGCTACCCAAGGGTCTAGTATGTGCAAAGGTCTATCTCTTTACCCCAAGGTAAAGTGCAAAAATGACCAAACAAGAAGGTTTCATTCTTGAGTCTGTTTACCACTCACTCTATTGATGTGCTTCATTTACTTTATATTATTGTATTATCATAGTATTATTTATATTATTCTATATAAAGTGCACAGGCAGTGGAAGCAGGGACAGGTATTCTGGGAAGAGATTAGGGATGCTGCCCAGTTGTGTAAGGATGGGGTCAGGAGGTGCAAGGCACATCTGGAGCTGAATTCGGCAAGGGATGCAAAGACTAATAAGAAAGGCTTCTATAGGTACGTGGAGCAGAAAAGGAAAGTCGAAGAAAATGTACCGCCCATGGTGAACAAGACTGGTGGCCTAGTATCAACAGATGAGAAAGCTGAGGTACTAAACAACTTTTTTGCCTCAGTCTTCACTGGTAACATATCTCCTCACCCCTCCCAAGCTGATGTACCACAGGATGGAGACCGGGGGATAAAGCCCCTCCCACTGTAAGGGAAGATCAGGTTCATGACTGCCTGAGGAACCTGGATGTGCACAAGCATATGGGACCTGATGTGATGCATCCCAGAGTCCTGAGAAAATTGGCCAATGTAGTTGCCAAGCCACTCTCCATGATATTTGAAAAGTCATGGCAGTTGGGTGAAGTCCCCAGGGACTGGAAGAAGGGAAACATTGTGCCCATCTTTAAAAAGGGTAGAAAGGAGGACCTGCGGAACTACTGTCCTGTCAGTCCCCACCTCTGTGCTGGGGAAGATCATGGAGCAGAATCTCCTAGAAGCTGTGCTAAAGCACATGGAGGACAGGGAGGTGATGCGAGGCAGCCAGCATGGCTTCACCAAGGGCAAGCCCTGCCTGACCAACCCAGTGGCCTTCTGTGATGGAGTGACTACATCAGTGGACAAGGGAAGAGCTATGGATGTCATCTGTCTGGACTTCTGTAAGGCCTTTGACATGGTCTCCCACAGCATCCTTCTCTTTAAACTGGAGAGATATGGATTTGATGGGTGGACTGTTCAGTGGACAAGGAACTGGCTGGATGTTTGCGTAGAGGGTAGAGGTCAATGGCTTGATGTCCACATGGAGACTGGTGATGAGTGGTGTCCCGCAGGGGTCTGTACTTGGACTGGTACTGTTTAATATCTTCATCAATGACATAGTGGGATCAAGTGCACCCTCAGCAAGTTTGCAGATGACACCAAACCAAGTGGTGCAGCTGACACACCAGAAGGACGGGATGTCATCCAGGAAGACCTGGACAAGCTGGAGAGGTGGGGCTGTGAGAACCACATGAGGTGCAACAAGGCCAAGTGCAAGGTCCTGCACCTGGGTCAGGGCAATCCCCAATATCAATGCAGGCTGGGGGATGAAGAGACTGAGAGCATATCTGCAGAGAAGGACTTGGGGATACTGGTGGATGAAAAGCTCGACATGAGCCAACAATATGCGCTTACAGCTCGGAAGGCCAGCCGTGTCCTGAGCTGCATCAAAAGAAGCATGGCCAGCAGGTCGAGGGAGGTGATTCTGCCTCTCTGCTCTACTCTCGTGAGACCCCCTCTGGAGTGCTGCATCCAGCCCTGGAGCCATCAGCACAGGAAGGACATGGAACTGTTGGAGCGGGTCGAGAGGACAGCCACAAAAATGATCTAAGGGCTGGAGCACCTCTCCTACGAGGAGAGGCTGAGAGAGTTGGGGTTGTTCAGCCTGGAGAAGAGAAGGCTGAGGGGAGACCTTACTGTGGCCTTCCAGTACTTAAAGAGGGACTATAGAAAAGATGGGGGCAACCTACTTAGCAAGGCCTGTTGTGACAGGACAAGGCATAATGGCTTTACACTAAAGGAGGGTAGATTTAGACTGGATATTAGGAAAGAAATTTTTACTATGAGGGTGGTGAAGCACTGGCAGAGGTTGCCCAGAGAGGTGGTAGGTGCCCCAACCCTAGGAACATTCAAGTTCAGGTTGGATGGGGCTCTGAGCAACCTGATCTAGTTGAAGATGTCTCTGCTCACTGCAGGGGGGTTGGACTAGATGACCTTTAAAGCTCCCTTCCAACCCAAACCATTCTGTGATTCTATGATTCTATTCCCCAGTAAATTAAGTTCCCAATTAATAAATGGATTTGATTCAGTAGGTATGTCTTATGTTAGGACATAGACCTGTTGGAGCGAGTCCAGAGGTGGGCCACGAAGATGATCTGAGGGCTGGAGCACCTTTCCTATTAACACAGGCTGAGAGAGTTGCAGTTGTTCAGCCTGGAGAAAAGAATACTCTGGAGAGACATTACAGCAGCCTTCCAGTACCTGAAGGGGACCTACAAGAAAGCTGAAGATGGACTTTTTACAAGTGCCGGTAGTGATAGGACAAGGGGTAATGGCTTTAAACTGAAAGAGAGTAGATTTAGGTTATATATAAGGAAGAATTTCTTCAGTATGAGGGTAGTGAGGCATTTGAACAGGTTGGCCAGGGAAGCTGTGGATGCCCCAACCCTGGAAGTGTTCAAGGCCAAGTTGGGTGGGGCTTTGGGCAACCTGGTCTAGTAGAAGGTGTCCCTGCCCATGGTAGGGGGCTTGGAACTAAATGACCTTTAAGGTCTTTTCCAACCCAAACCATTCTGTGATTAAGCAGGGGATTCAGCTAAGTTCTTTAGGTGTTCTGTCTGTCCTTTTCATTAAGTGATAAATGGAGTTGTTTCTAAAAATGTTCATTACAAGTTTTGTCTGTAATGCATATTTCAGTAGCTAAATCAGTCATCAATATGGAAAAAATGAGTCATTGCTCAGAGCTCTAAATTAAAGGGTTATTGTGTAATACAGAATTTCTGGATCAGTCTGGAATGGTTTTTCCTGGTCCAGCAGGGCCTATGCTTGCCCATGCTGGCTCCCCCATGCTGCTGGAAGCCATCAGCAAGCAGAGTGGAGTCTCAGGGGGTCGTGTCTACACCTGGGGGGATGCTGCATACCCATCAGATCCAGAGCTGTTGGCAGGAAGCCGCAGCCTCTGATTAGGATTTTAGCTTAAAAACCCACAAAATTATTAATTTTATGCAATTTTATTACTAATTTGATGTAAAGAGCCCAATCTTGTGTTGCTTCTTTGAAGTAATTTGAAATATTTTTGGAGCAAATTTCTGTGCATAGAGACATTTCCAGGACTTCCAGCTGTACAAGGTCAGGTGTTACCAGTGCATTAAAGAGGTTACACCATACAGTCATGATCCTGAAAAACCTTGTATCTTTGTTTTATTCTTATGGCCTCACTGAAATTAGGAAGAACACTGATATAGTTAAAGCTGAATGCATACAAACAGCCTCTTGCTGTCAGAACCAAAAGATGAACATACAAAGAGGGGCAAGAGAAGGTAATCATGTTTAAAGTGTACTGCACCTGAAGAAGTTAGTATTTTTTCTACATTTTCTCTTTTCCCCAGTGACAGAACTTGTCATGCAACTGGGTTTTAAAAGAACAGTGAGAGAGCTGGTAAGGATGCTATTAAGCCCCTGGCTTCCCTGGAGTCTGCGGTTCCCAAGATTCAGCTCCCAAGAAAGCTGATCTCTTCACCTGCCTATAAACAAAATTCGTTTCAGATTTTTTTTTTTCCAGAACTGAGTTAATAATACAGCTGGGCATAACTGTATTAAATCGTGTGCTTACATTTTTGTTCAAAGAAGATTTTATGAGTTTGAACTTAAAAGAAGGAACCCAGGGTAAGGAAATCCACCTTTGAGCAGCAGACCTAATCTTGGGCTTCTTCTGCCCCCTTGCGACCACTGCAACATGCTTCCTGCAGCTCTCTTCTGTGTAAATATAACAAATTTATTCTTGTTCACATTTTCAATCCTTCCCAAAACAGGCTCCCACTGTGCCAGGAGATGACTGTGGTTACACAAGCTGAGATTGGACTACGCCTGGGCTCTTTGCTCAGAGAAAAGCCGAACACTTTGGTCCTGTAGTTTTACTTACGGGGGGGCGGGTGGTGGGGGAGGAACCACAAAAAACAAAAACACCACATAAAACAGGTTTCTGCTCTAACCTGAAAATTTTGTTTTCCTCCAGATGCAAAATGGAGGTTTTGCTGTATAAGATAATAATGAAAATAATAATGGACAGTTTGTAATGTAATATAAATCAATAACTCTCTCCACAGACACCCTGGGAACATGGTGCTGTGCTAGATCTCCTTGCTAATGTTGCTTCTGTTTATAGCAACTTTCAAACACAGTGTGATTTAATAGACATTCCCTTAAATACCTCAAAGCTTGCATAAAAATGGAGCCCAGCTAACCCACTCTGTTGTGACTCATTCTGGTGAGCTTGCATGACCACTTTTGAATATGTGCCTGCTCAGCAAACATCAGGGAGCTCCCTTACCCCATCTTTCTTCCCAGGACTTCTAGGGAAAGGCTGTTTTCCTCCTCAGGTACTGCTGGAGATGACTATCGTTTCTCGTGCCCTAATTTATGATGGCATAGATTTTTCAAGAATTAATACAGGCTTTTTAAATTCAAAGTTAGGAATCTCAGGATCCTTAGGTAAGCTCCTTCCCTCCCAGCCCCCCTCCACATTTTAAATATATGGTCCAAAAATCAGTAGTGATAATATTGCACAATATATTTTTATTATCATATAGTCTACTCCAGAGCTACCATAAACTAGGAACTACTTACTGATGTGCAAGTCATATTACCAAAATCCCTCTGCATGATAAAACTATGGAGATAGGGAAAGGGAAAGATCAGCCACCCCAGAACCGTAATCAGCCACCTTCAGCAGCATGGAAATCATTCACAGGGACCATTAAAGAAGCTATGTTTGGCAAGAACAGGTATTGTGATGTGCATTAGATATGCTCATCGCATGTGGCAAACAGCCAGTGTTTTGGGACTTGTGCAGGTACTTGAACACTAACCTTGTAAATCATTGCAGATATTAAAGCAAAGTATTTTGCTTTGAGGTTGAAATGCCAGCACTATTATCCTGGCTGTCCATACATGAGTTGTGTCCGAATTGTGTTATTCATATAGCATAATTTACAACAGCTGGGTAAATGTATGATTTATATTTTGGTGGTGCCTTAAAACAACTACAATTATTGTTTTATAGTGAGCTTTGTTAATGTTTAAAATTTTAAATTCATCTTCCTAACAAATTGTACTCCAAAGCAGTATTATTATGCCTCTCTGCAAAGAGAGGGCTGCCGAGAGGCTGACCCCTCCCTGTCATTCAAGTCCCTTCCCTCCAGCTCCCTCACCCCCCTCCATCCACTGAATGCCGCGGTGACTCTGGGGTAAGCTGGGTGCTCTGCAGGATTACTTTAGCACCAGCAGATGTCCCTGCCATGTAAGAAATCACCACCCAGAATATCACCTTGGAAGGAAAAGAACACTTTTTTGGATCAGTTTGAGCACTGTTTCCAGAATGGGCACAAATTCGAAAAGCATCCTTCCTCCCTCCCCGAGTACTGCCTGTGACAGAACTGAGATGTTTTGTGTGCACGAGAGGACAGACTATTTGCAGGTTTCCAGAATTTATGTAATATGACTTCCTACCACTGTTTTTGTCACATGTATTTGAACAGAAATGCATATGGGAAAATATTCTGATGGAATCTTAGAATATCACAGTGCCTGTGAGATACTTTTCAAAGGGAAGTAACCTGGTTCTCACCTGCCTGCTTTAGTGGTGGCTCTGGGAGCGCATGTTGCTGGTCCGCTGGGAAATTCCATGCTAGCCTCCTGCACAGCATCTTCCCTTGGTCCTTGTCCCTGGGAACAAGCCTTCAGGCCCAGAAGCATGGGGTCAGAGCAGAAGTCCCTCCAGCCCTGTGGAGTTAGTGTCCAGTAACAAAACTTTAAGAAAGGAATATAATAACAGAGAAATTCAAAGTGATCTTTTCTCATTCCTATCCTCCCAGCTTCCAATTCTCAGGCAAGTCTTTCCCACACCTTCAGAGGTGCCCTTTCTGTGCCCTTTCATGCTTTTCCATTACACAAAAATAAATTGAAACTGCTGTCTTTAACTGACCTGTACACACCAGAGACCAATGGACTTTATGAAATAACATATATTCAGTAGAGGATGGATTTATTAAGTTTCCTGGCCTCAGCTCTGCTTTTCTTTTCTGTTCCCTGTGAGAGCACAGTTTTACAGGGAAGTACATCCAGCACAAATGAGTTCACATGAAAGCCTCCAGAGAGGATGAAAAGAAAATAGTGGGAACAGCCAGGAGTTTCCTACCTGGATCAGCTGTTGCATCAAACAGCTACTCTGGCAGAGGTGGATTTTTCCTCCCATCCACCCACCTCCCTGCACCCAGCCCAGACCCCATCTGCTCTCTCTCCCTGCTGGGGGGTCTGTGGTTCAACTGTTAAAACAGCCACACTCTAAGTGATGGGGCAGAAACATCAGCCTTTTCTAGCATAAAAAAAAGAACTTTGTCAGGCTGTTGAAGCACTAAGATCTCTGTTAAGTATGAGTTCTTGTATAGGTTCCTTCAAATGTTTATTTCTCTATTCCCCATTTTGTTATTAATTTATTTCTATCTGCCTATCTCAAACTCTTTCCTTCCAATCCATTGATAAAATTCATTGCTAACACACCCTACAGATTTAGTGAGAGCCGTTTTAAAATTTGGACATAATTTAGCACATCATGTTGTGGATATAAACTGTACTATTATGAAATTGCTTATTATTTTATTATAGGAACTTTCTGCAGTGTATATACCAAAATAATTTTAGTTAGAAAACCTATGGTGCAGAGTTGCTATTAATAAACATTTCAGCATTTATAGATGTGAAAGATGCATTAGATCACTGAATCTAGCAGAAGAAATGCAGCTTTACTCACAAGAGCTTAAAAGCAAAGCAATTTTTAACTTAACAGGCCACAAGTGAAGCAAGGATGTTTAGAATTAAATCATAATAAAAAGCTGTATTCTCTGAAATGATAATTTTAATTTCTGTATCATTTTCTGCCTGAGGATTTCATAGTGAAGGGTAGCTGTAGCTCTGTGGAAACTGACCAATGCCAGCTGGAGGCACCACTTGGTGCTGCACGCTGTTTCTTTTCTTTGACGAAGAACTTAATGGGCAACTAGATGTGCACAGCCTGTGGATGCACTTAAAACAAGCCCTTCTGAATGTCACCCAGCTGCCTCCACCACCACCCCCCCCCCCCCCCCCCCCGCTTAGCAGACAATAATTGCTTGAGCAAATTAGATGCCTCATGGTAAGCACATCATTGCTTCCTTCACCTAACCCATAGTTACTCTGAGAAATGAAACTGGGACATGGATTCCTACACGGCACCTCATTCTGTTTGCAGCCCTTTGTGCAGCTCCAAAAGAAGAATGAGTCAAACAGGTTTAAAAATCTGTTGGAACTCATGTCCCAGTGGTAAAGGTTTGAAAAAAGAGACAGAAGAGAAAGATGGAATGTGGGATGCATTAATTAGTTCCTACTTCTTCAAGATCTAACATAATTTTTCTTTTGTTAGGCTTTTAGAAGTGCTTCCAGACCACGGTATTCCTTTGAGTGTTGTAATGACATTTATGGAGGGCAGAAGGAAGCGCCAATGTATAAAACTTTCAGCAAGGGTGTTTTAAAACACAGAGCAGTTTTGTGCCATTTGAAAAGAGTATCATAGGAAAGATCAAGACATCTTGCTAAAGAGGCTAAACCTGTAAATCAGAAAATGTCAGCTTTATTTCTTCACATCTATATATTTCACAAACATTGCCAGAACCAAAGTATCTGTAAAATGTCTTTTCCAATAATTCCAAGATAAAGTTGCCATTTAGTATTAATTTTGACACGTAGCGAATCCCCAGACAGATAAAGGCTCAGCGATGAGACACTTCAGAAATGACATTCCCTTAAATGTTTTAAGTGTGTCCTCAATACCCACTCTATAAAGGAATCAGGCATGTCTGAGTTCCAGTAATGAAGCTAAGCTGGTATCCAGGTTTGTTTTTTTTAAGGCTGATTTGATAGGGTGCAATTTAGGCAGCAAAACTGAAAAGCAGCACAAGGAGCAAATAGGAATATCTGGATTTTTTTTTTTAGCTGAAATCATTGTAGAGAAATTTTCATTGCAGAATTCCCCTGGTCGACACCCAGGTAGCCAAATGCAACAGCATGTTAATCACAGCAGCACCATGAAGGCAAGTCATACAGCAGAAGCAGCCCATGTCAAAGCTCATGTCAAAGGGAAGGGAGATGTTTGGGAAGTCCTGCTGAGCAAGTAACAGCCCTTTATGAAGTCTTTCAATTTTAGCTAAATTTTTAGTCATGGTGATTTGCTCATCCATGAAATTCAAAGATCCCTCAAAAACAAATGTAAAAAAAAAAAGGTATTATGTTTATAGTAGGTGTATATTATTACATCATAAAGACAAGTTTTGCAAGGGCAGTCTGCCAAATGAAAGTCCCCAATGTAGTAAGAGCTTAGCCATAGTAAAAGCCAAGAGGATACATGTGAGAAAGATGCATTATTAATGTCATATCTACAGGAAACATTTCTGTCAGAGCTGGCAACTTATTAGGTACTCCTAATCCCATCATGAAATAGGAAACTATAGTGTTCATACTTGTTTTGCGTTGCTGTGGCTAAAGGACGAGGGAAAGCATGGGTGGATTATCTGCAGATGCATAGTGCAAGTGAGATAAAAATTCTGATTAAATATTTAGACTTAGGGAAAACAAAGGTGATTTGGGATGTAAACCCAGCTGTGTTCATGATTAACAAGAAAGTGTTGATGCTTCTTTCAACGAGTAGATGGCAGCAGCGCCATTGTCTGCATACTCTCCTGTAGACTTTGCTTTTGTAATGAATGGACAAAGAAGACTGGAAGTCCTGTTCTGAAACAGGCAGCTGGAGGCAAAGGAAAGAAGGAAAGAAAATAAGTGTAGTTCATCTAGCAAATTCAGCTCAAGAAACTCAGAATATTGCTATTGGGTAGGTAAACAAACATCCATAGGAAGCCTATTTTTTCTTCTAGATGGGACTTTATTGTTTTCTGGGCATGAAAAGAATGAATTTTGCCTCAGGTCTCTGAAAAATATTCTGACCATTAAGAATCTGTATGGAGTCAAGAAGAACACATACAGTGTTTGCATATGATGTAGAGGTAATAATCAGGCTGCAGTGCATGTGCCCTTTCATTTCAGTTACAGTGCACAGCATTGCCTGCATCAGGGGTAAGAACATGGCTGGCATGCATAAGTCTGAGCACAGCATAGCAACCTTTCTGCAAGTTTCTGTGGCAGAATGATATTTATTTTATATTCAACCAGATTTGAGAATTTGTCTTGCCATTCTGTCTCCAAAGGTTGGCCCTGCTATCTATATGTGAATGCTTTTTCTGCTTTAACAGTCAGGAAAATAGTAGCCTTCAGGGCTTGGAAGCCTGACGGCTGTCTCTCTCTGAATTTGGAGAACTGAAACTGTGACTTCTGTCCCCAGCTGTCAGCCCTGCTACGCACAGCAGAGAGGAACAAATGATGGCCAAGTACTCAGAACAGCCAAATAACTGGAAGGATCTGCCTGTATTAATCTGATGGAAAGCAGGGAGTTTTTTGGTTGTTAAGCAAGTTTGGGTACCATGGTTTGTAATATGAGTATGGATGTAATAACACAATTGCTCACTCTTGGAGCTAACTATCTTTACTATCACCTACCGAGTGGTGAAGGCTGGGAGCTGTATGGCAAAGAAGGGCTTTTCATAAAGGGTCAGTTTGCCTTCTCCTGCTGTGTGTAATGATATTGGTGTGGAGGCATATGGAGATGTGACACAACTTCCAAAGCTCACGTGGGAGGTTCCAGATCACAGAGCCCAAGACTGTGCCTTAGGTTTCTCTTTTATGGTATCTACAGGGCCAAATATAGGTAATCATGTCCTTCCTTTAATTTATATCATGAGCAAATGCCTGAAACATAGACTCAACAGCTTTTGGGAAAGAAAGCCATTTGGAAGAGTAGGAGCTGAATGTGCAAGAAGAGACAGTCATACACTGGGAGCCTGAGGAACAAGCAGCTGTTCGACAACCAGCTAATCCAGGACACAGGCCATATATATGTGCCTTTCACAAGGGAGGGAATGTGTATTGGATACCGGTGAGGGATGGAGAGGGATAGGACTTTGGAGGAAACCTGCAGAGGTAACTGGAGGGAAGGCATTATTAAGAATTGCTACAAAGAAGAGCACAGTTGCGTACCAGCCTTAATGTGCTTAAAGGGTAAGAATATTTTTTGAGAGAGCATGCATTTCATTTTAAGATGAATCAGTGTTTGGTTTGGGTGACTCAGTTCTGCCTGTGCTGTTCTGGGTTTGACACAGGGCATTTTCACCAAATTGTTCAATATGAAGTTTTGTTTTTCATTCTTCCTACAGAAAGAGAAATAAAACTGTAATTGCAAAAAATGATGCTTGCATATAAGACAATTTGAAGATCTGGTGAATGTGAAGGAGCCCAGTCTGAGCCTTTGACTGAGCACATGTGCCTGTTTTCTAGATCAACTGAAAGCAAACCAAGGACTCCTTTGGACAGTGTAGAGCTTAGAGAAAGGCTTCTGTGTTTTTTTCATTTGAGGCTGTTATATCCCAGACCTCATTTTGCACCCCTGAATATGAAATCTGGCAATGCTTAAACTCTATTATTTGGATGAAGACAAGGGAATTTCTGTGATGCTCATACTGCTGATATCCTGAATATTTATCTAAAGACAGAAGTGATCCAAGAAGTCTCCTTTGAAAAATTATAATAAATGGAAAGGCAGAAATCCAAGATAAAGCATGAAGCCTGGAGAAAGAAGTCTACTTGAACAGGCTAACGTGGAATTGTGTGTGTAAGAGAAAAGCAGGAAGGAGTGATGCAGACTGCCTGGGTCCCTTTTCATTTTTTTTTAAAAAGGTATTTACCGTTGCTCCATTTGACTCAACCACTCTCATTTATATGCACATCAAAGTCTTTATGTAGGTTGATACACTACCAGAGGTCTAATGGTCATCTAGAGTTAGCCAATATGAGTTCATGGACAGCCAGTGGGTTGGCTGGGTGGAGAACAATACCAGTACATCCACCAAGAATGCAAAGGACTTGCATGAGGGAGTTTGAGGCACAAGGCACTCCACACTTGTTTCCTTTTATTTTTTGTCTAGCAAAGAAGGACTAAGTGTAGTCAATCAGGACAGTTCTGAGGTTTGCAAATGACATTTTTCTACATTAACATCATGAAATTTTTGTCCACAGTTTGTTTTTGGTTTTTTTTGAGAAATTTCTGCAGAGTGTAACTAAAATTCCCAAAGGTTTAGCATGTGGACGGCCCAAAGATGCCAAAGGATAGAAATATATGGTTTGTTTATAAATATGTAGAAAGATTTCCATCCTTTCTTTCTTCATACTTTGTTAATTTTTCTCTTCTTGTATTTGTAAAGGATACGGGGAAATACCCACCAATGCTTGAATTAAATCTAATGAAAAAGTGCTATCACAGCCATTCAGCACCCACTGATGCTGGACCGTTGTGTAAGACTATGCACCTGACCTTAGTAGGGGGATCACCTGAGAATTAATGAAGGGCTGCGTTGCCACACAGGAGGAGGGGAAACTGGTCAATACTTGTGGAAATCAGTGCTTTCAGCCATTTTCTTACAACACATCAACATAATAAATTTTAGCTGTCATATATATGCATAACCTGAGTTGCACACAAGGTAGTTAGTTGGCCCAGAACTAACACAGGATATCAGGTCCAGGATGGCCAGAGTTCTTTCCTAATGCTAGAAGTTTCCTTCGTAGATTTGATGAAGCATAGCAGTGACAACTACAAGAACTGCAGCCATCCAAGGCTGACCAATGCCTTCTGGTAATTATTCGGTCATTGACTTCTGGACTTCATGGTGTTATCTAAGTCACGGAGGTTTTAATGGATTACGCAAGGTAACAACAGTCAAAAGGGTAAGAGACTCATAGCTTGCCTTTTACTTACAACTCTGAAATCAGATCAGAAATCACAAAGACAGAACTTTTCCATCATTACCTCTTTCCCAGAATTTCAATTTCTGTTTAAATAACCTCACTGCATCATTTGCTTTGTTTCATCTCAATGGAAAAGACAGCAGCAATGCATGACATGCTTACAAACTGGAGCCATGTATTTGATAGGGCACAAAGAGGCAAAACACATGCTAAGTTGAATTCATGCTGAAAGGATATCTACCAGGTTTACAGAACAGCCTGAAGACTGCAGGCATCACTATGACCTTCAAGAAAACAGTGAAGTACATAAAAAGATACCCAGTGAGTTTCAGACAAGGGCCACTGAGAACAAATGGATGCAGCAGAAGAGGTATCTGTTAAGGAGAGGCAGAGAGTTTGGTTTCTGGAGGGACCTAGTTTGGTGCATTGCTTGATATTCAGCAATGCAAGCCATTGGAAAATTTGCTACAGTCCTGAAGTTCTTCAAGTTCATAACAGTCCGTTTAACATCCGCATAATAAAGATAGATCCTGTAGGTCTGCCCAAAGCGTTACAGCTCTTTGGTACCAACCATCTGAAAATTATCACCTCCTATTTAGGTGAGGAAGATCTCATGTTCCTTTTAACCTCTGCCCCTAAAGCCCAGGTCCACTCACTCCTTCTTCTCCTCTTCCACATACTCTTTACACACCTGTATTTACTTCCCTCTACATTAATCCCTGTTATTTAGCTACTATTTGCCGTATTCAGAGAGTTGAAACAAAATGATGGTAAATTATTTAGCAAACAATTAGAGGAAGGAGTGCAAACAAACCAGGTAATTTCCAAAAGTATCTTTAATCACTTGGTGCAGGCTCAGAACCCCAAGCAAATATTAAACATGTCAGTCACATGAAAAGCACTTTCAGTCAATTATGCAAACGTGTCCCTCATACTTTAGAAGGTGTGAGCACAGCTACCTGCTGCTTCTGTCAAGGTCACACTTTGAATTTGCAATGCTCTTCCCACAATGTAGAAGTTGAAATCTATTCTGATGGTTCCTTTAGGATTTTCAAGCCTTTGTTCAGCAACCATTATCAATGAATGAAATGCTTGCTTTATATCTCAAATGAGTACTTCAAATATAACCTTTGAATAACCTCCAGTAATTGGTTGACAGATGACGTACATGTGAGTTTGGATGTAAAAATTGTTCTAACAAAACCCTGACAAGTGCAGAGATGTAGAAATTCATGATCAAAAAAGGCAAACCAAGGCACTGTTCCAGAAGCCAGCTGTTCACATGCTTTGTTTTGCAGAAAAGATTTTAACTTACAGAATTTAAGAGTATCTCATCTCATGATGACAACATATTCATGCCTTCAATAACTACTTAAAGTATTAAACATAACTGCAAATTGCTAGTGTTAGGGTTCTTTGGGATTCCTAACATCCATATATATATATGAGAGACAACCATAATGGATATTGCTGGAGGTACACCAACACTCCCACCAAGAGAGCACTCTCTGGGAGGAATGCAACTCCAAAGACCCATCTTCATTTTGGTACATCCACATAAACCTCCCAGGAGGCAGCAAGTACCTAAACTTTTTTGTCCATTTACTATCTGTCTTGCTAACTTAAAGCTATAAAACCCCACTTTAGTTCTTTTGCTGTTGAGTGTTACATATTTGTAGTTATTCATTGTTGCTTTTAAATAAAATATAATTGTGTTTTCATGCATTTTTGTGAGATTTCATTGCCCTGACTTCTTAGTGAAGGAAAGCAGGATTACAAACGTAGAGCTGTACGGTTTGTCTTCTGGCACAGGACTGTACACAAATCCTGGCATAGTTATTTGCATGTGGAGCACTGCTTATATTAGTGCTAAGAAAAAGGACAGGCACAGAAAGCCTGACTACCTCCCTAGAGGAGAACATGTCTGTGTGGCTGCTGCCTTACTCCTGTAACCCACAAAAGACGAGTGCAAGGCTTAGGTTTCCAAAGGAATTAGGCACCCAAATGCTGTTTTAGTGTTATCACGTGAAATCCTCAACCTCCACTGCTCAGGCACTACCTAGTATCCCAATGGCCAACTGTACATATTCAGACTCTGTGTCTTTGAGATGCTCATTACTACCTGTGACAGAGGAATTTAAAAAAAAATACAGAAAGTAAAAGCTTAAATCATCTAAGCTTAAGTAGCTCAGAGCTGCTTCACAGGGCTCTACTTTACTAACCCTGGAGGAGGAGGCACTGGGAAGCGCAGCATGGCCTCCCTTTGCCACCTGCCCATAAGGCTGGGGGAAAGCCAGGAGCATGTCTGTGGGCTCCCATGGCTCAGGCTCAGTTGCACAGTCCTCTGGCAATGCATTGGCTTAAGTCTCTGTTTCCTCGGGGCCTCTGCACTGCACTGCACAAAAGCCCAGCCCTGGGAGTGCACTTTGGAGACTTGCTTGTCACGTTCTTGCATATTTTTGTAAGTCTCACTAGAATGCTTTGCAGTTGCATCCTCAGAGTCTGGAGGCCACCCAAAGGAAGCCAGCATTTAACCTAAATGCATTTTGGACTCCGGAGCTGATGCTGCATTTCAGGAGCTAGCTCATGCTATATGCAATGAATGGCTACTTTATGCCCTAGAGCAGATTTACTGCAGGATCCCTTTCTCAGGGTGAAAGCCAGCCACGGTTTTAAACAGGGGACACAGTTTTTCAGCAGCTGTATTCTTGTAACATCAAGAATGGTAAGGGCTCTCTAGAGAAAGGTTTCTCTGTACATTAACTTTTGCATTGTGTCAGCTTTCCAGTGTAGTTGAAGAAGTCCCTATTGAAGCTCAGGGCATTATGACAAAGCACACCAATAAAACAATAAAATTATCTGGACTAACTAATGTGATCCAGAAATTTTTCTGGTTGACTCTTCTCTGCTAAAGTCAACTTGCTTCTTTACAGGTCACAATGACTTAAAGGGGGTTGGTGACTACTCACACTGGCCTGAAAAGGTACATTTGGCCCAGAGACAAGTTGGCAGCTCCCTGTAGAAGTTCACTGCTGGGCAGCAGCAGAGGCAGCAGCTGGTACAGATGGGAAGGCATGCTATGAGGTTAGTGCTGATCTGTGAGGAATGGTTTTGTATATACTGCAGCATAATCGAGTTTTGCTGGCTTAGGATGCTCAGCAAAGAGGTTTCCTTCACGGTCCTAGGTGATCAGTGATCAGGAACAGTGATTCTCCACACTGAAACTGCACATCTAGCCTACAGATTATTCAAAGTGAAGTAGGTAGCACTCTCCTCGCTGGCAGGGAAGGACTGACCAGGAGCCTAGAGAGAGAAAGACACTGAACAAAGTCTTACTACTCAAAGAATAAATACCATGGGAAAGGAGTTCAATTGCCTGAAGACCTGAAGTGGAAGCAGCATCTCTCCAATAAGCGCAGAAAGCAGGCGCAAAAAGGGGTCTGAGGCTCCCTGTGACTGGCACAGTGAGAGGATGATCATTTTCTTTTAGTCCCTTAGCCTTTGAAGAAGCAATAAGGCCATTACCACTGTAGGACCAGGCTACAGACTTGGGGCCTCACCATAACCCTCTAGCAGATAAAGTGGAATATTACAGGCTCAACATTGTATAATCTGGTCCTCTAGTAGAAAGATGACTTCCAGTGAAAAGGAGTTATTGCCAAATTACTGTTCAATAACACCTCATTCTTCAACGCACTCTTAGATGTCTTCTCTATTCACTAAGTAAATTGCTGCAGCAGGTGAGCACTCAAAAAAAGTGGTTTTGTATCCCTTCAGTTTCCAGAGAAATTAACATTTTTAAAACAAATAGAAGTCAGAAGGTATTTAATGTGGACCATTGGTCTCCAATACTGCCATACACCATTATGCAGTATTGAAGTGACTACTTCCCACTCATGTGAGCAGACTTCAACATTCATTTGTGTTTAGGTCTTGCACTTAAATTACATTTACACCATTCTTGTGAAAGGAAGGGACTTTATAAGGGGACTAGACTCTGCTTATACCTGCTCTTACTTCCTTAACAGAGCCATAATGGTATAAGGAACATCAGTGTACATTAAATTTAATCTGGGTTAAGATGCCCATCTTTCTCAGAGGGAAAGATAGATTACTCTAATATGCAAGGTTTTGTAATGACAAAATATCTCACTTAAAATTGCAGCGTAGTTGGTTGATTGGGTAGAAAGAATTATTCCCATGTAGATTCTTACTTTGTATTTTAATAAATGTTTTAAATAAAGGGAAGGTTACTTCTCATGCAGTTTTGCTTTGTTCTAATGAAATATTTACCATGCTGTAATTGCAGTCCATCCCTCAGGCAGAAGGATACTGCCAGCCACGTAATAAATATTCTACTATGCCTCAGATGGGCTTTGTAAAGAGGAAACTTGTCTTCATATGTAACAGTTTGATAAGGCCTGTTCTGAGATGACCACTAGAGTTTTTCCCACTAAATGGATTCTAAAATGGATTTTAGAAACAGCAGGGGTGTAAGATACAGCACACATCATTGCATTCTGCTAGTCATTTATACATTCAAAAAACTTTACTAACTATGCCTCACAGAGGAGAAACAAGCCACATGAGTCAAATCACCAAGTTACTTCTCAACTGCAAAAGCACTTCGTAAAACCACTTCAAAAATAAAAACCATACAAGAAACTGTCTTGAAAAAAACAGGAAAGATAGAGATGGCACTGTGCAGAACTAGATCCTCCCCACACTGTCATAGATCTGCTGCTCGACTTAACTCAACTGAGAGCCTAGATCTTCATTCAGTCAATGTCAGAGTACATTTTTTTTCTTCTCAAAGCTCTTTCAAAGGCACAAAATCTAATCTAATCATAACAATGGACATCAAAACAGGCCTGGATTTATTTCCACACTTGAATGTCTGTAGTCAATGTTCAATGACACCTACAGTGCACTGATCTTTCAATCATTTCCACAGGTTGTTCTCACCTCTTCTCCTACTGCTGCCCTCTTCCACTACTGCTGATATGGGCCCAATATATGAACCCTGATATGGGTCTTCAGGCTCATGTCAATTGTCAATTTCAGTTTCCATAAACCAGCTGCAAGTATTCCTGTAAAACCAAATTACTTAAAATAGTTGAAGTTCACATGATGCTGTAGAGAAGGCAAAAAACCTCACAGGAACTCCCATACTGCTTTCTATCTCCGTTACTGATCACGGCTTCTCTGTCATGGGAAAGAACATGGTGGGGATGGCAAGGAGAGAAAAAGAAGCAGCAGCAAGACTGAAGCTATTCAGTTTCTCTTTTCCCTCTCTCAGTCCCTGCCTTTCCTTACCGGGCATTGATCTAATACTTCCATCTGACAAATGGAGGAGAACAGAGGATAGCCAGGAGGTAGCAATAAATATGCAGCAGTACTTTTCCGCCTTTAGTTCCACCTTCATTCATAACAGCAAAATTGCCTCAACATATTCCTGCTTACAGAATGGGGAGTAGGACACTTCATGCCAAACAGAGATGTATTTGTTTCCTCTTAAAAGAAAAGATCAGCCTCTCACTTCTGTATTCAGAACCACATATTTACTGAGTTGTTACATTGCCTATAACCAGACTTTAAATATTTATTGCTTGTGTGGTTGAAAAATAACGCAATCAGATGACAAGCAATCCTCTGCAGATTCTCCCTCTGACAATATTTCAAGCTATGGGGGAAAGCACGCTGTGGCTGGCTGACACCTTACTCTGCAACTCTGCAAACAGCTCTGCGGGGATGGATCCTGCTTGGATACTGGGTTCCTCCATGTTTGGGCAGGGGAACACAGACCCAAGGAGCTTAGTGTTTCACATCTCACAGAAAAGACCCAAAGGCTTGCAAACCCCGGGGGGAGAGAAAGAAGGAACACAACAGTAATTTTCGCTTTTGAATGCTCTTGGTGGGCATCGCAGAGGATTATGATGGTTGGGTCTAGTAAGGGTCCTTGACTGCAGAGTCTGTACCAGCCAGTCTGCCTCACTCCTCCCCAGGTCTCCATGAAGTAGACATCCTGACCAGCAATGAATACAGAAGTTCACAAAAAGCGGGAAACTTTCAGCTGGCCTGACTCATTCCACAACTTGACAAATATTTTTCTATCCAGGAACAACCATCAGTGTCACTGGAGTAGGAAGCAACATCACAGGAAGCAGCAGAAGGTCTCAAAAGGGCTATACATTTCCAAATGGCTCATGTGTCACTAATGCTCACCATACTACCTCTGTGAAACCACTGACGTATTCTTCTGAATTAGAAGAACCACTGCTAAAAACAGGCTGAGTCTTAAGGACCAGTCAAACCTTTCCTCACTAAAATTATGTTGGCTTTACAGTGTGGGCTCCCTCCATGGTCAAGTACATTCTGGGAACTGTGGAACAATTTCAACTCATTTTGTTAAATATATAGAAGATGGAGTCATATGCAAAATGACACGCTTTACCTTTCCCCACTGTTTGTGGTGAGTCAGATACATGTCAGGTTCAGCTGTATAAGGGTGTCCAACCTCTATTCAATTGTCTACAGTGCATGATGCATTGTACAAGCGTCTTTCAGAAATGGAAGCTCTGAACCAAAGACTGTTAAACACAGGAAATTGATCTTTTTTCTAAAAAGATAAGAGATACCTGCAGAAAAGTGCAGATGCATAAGTAACATCTTAATACATATGACAAGTCAGGAAGCTTTCCTGATACTAATTTGATCATTTCTCTTGTGGCTGTAAGCAGAAGAAGATTTTTTTTGTGTGTCTTATATCTTGGCGTGTTCAACACTGTTTCCTATTTTTCTTGTCTGGGGTCCTGCAGTTATGAAACTCCTGATTTACTTTCACATAGAGTGAGAGTAAGGTTCTTTTTGTGTAGATCATGGGTTGCTAGAGGCTTGTTGGCTTCTTCCAGGGAAGATGAAGTCATTACCTGTGATACTCTGTAAATACAAAGAGAGGAGATCCAAGCACACCATTCATCTCACAAAAAGGTGGAGATGGGCCAGCTGAAGTCACTATGAAAAGAGTATAAATAGGTCTGTTAGCAGTGATAACATGTGATAACACAGTGATAAGTGATAGTGATGCAGCACCCAGGATTGAACACCCTAGCTGTAAGTACAAGAATACTGAAGTAAGTGACAGAATTTCTCCATGCTTCTCCTGCTCTATCACAGGACAGGAAAAATTATTTTTTCCAATGCATTTTCACTCTTAGAAAATATACAAAAATGCAGAAGTATTATTTATGGCTTTTAAAAAACTAGAACAAGCAAAAAGTTGGCAAGGACTTTACACATAGAGGGTCACACCCATGTTATGAGATAGCCATAGAGAATGGAAATAAAGGTGTCATGGATAAAGTACAATATCAAAACTTCTTAATTTACCCAAAATTGCAGAAGAAGAAACCATGTAAGAAAAAGTTGTATGCCCCAAAGCACATAGGTTAAACACACACCAAAATCAAGAACATTCAAGAGGAAGGCAAGTTTTCACATCTCTTGTAAATGAGAGGTTATACCAGCCAGCAAACAAAGGTTGAGAACAGCAAAGGAAACCTTGAAGTAATGCCAATGAGATGGCAGAGAGGACAAGGGGAGGTAGCCAGCAGTAAGCATCCGGTGCTGAGAAAACATGCTGGGAAAATGCCAGAAACAAGTGGCAGACAAGATTGTCTTTCTGCTTAAACTAGTTTCAGTCCCTGAGACTCTACTGTGCTGAACTGGGTTATTTCAGTTTTACTCCTGAGAGTAGAGGCATTCTCAAAATATTTTGTACATCTGACAGAAAGCTGGTATTACTTAATTAGCCCAATTTTTTTCAGATTTTGTCCTGGATTGACTATATTATCCAGGTAAGCTAAGGCATTTCACAGGGTTGGCCAGAGATGCCCTCGTGCCTTTTGCTTCAGTGGTATCCCAACCCGGCCAGAGCAGACCCCCTCCCATTTGCCACCCACCATATGCTCACAGGGCAGCAGTAACAGGACACTCCAATCGCACATGTGCATTTAAATGAGGAAAAGCCACAGATTTTAATAAGTTATGCTCATATGCAGTAAGTATATTAATATCTGAAAGTAACGCTCTGGTTTACTGCAGGAAGATTTCCTCTCTCCCTCATATCCCAGGCTCTACTACACAGGAGAGCCATGGGCTGCTTTCACCTTGCTTCAGGGAACAGCTTTAACAACTTACCTTTCCAGAAGAGTCAGAGCCCTCTTCTCACAGGTAAAGGGGGAAAAACGAAAAAATCCAATGCCCTGCCTAAGATACAACTTTTCTCCTGATGACAAAGGTAAATTCCATCAATTTTTTCTTCTCTTTGGACAAAATGCTTTCTTCCTAACCCAAACAGCTCAATAGTCCTTTGTCTCAGATTTATCCCTGTGGAGATGAAGGAACAGGGAAGAACAGGGAAATTGCCTTTGCCCCCTCCTCAGCTGCCTCTATTGACCTCCAGCTGCAAACCCTACATCACACTCCCAACCCACCTGCTCTGAGACCATTTCTCTGTGTTTGTACACCGTAGAAGCTGGCTTTATACATCTTTACACTCCTTGCTACCTCAGTGTACAGGCTTCAACAGCATCTCAGCTTTGCCTCAAATGTAACTGCCCTTCCCCAGGATGCCCTTTCTAGGAAGGGTGTTTATGGGGCAGGTTCCCATTTCAGCAGTTGTCTCTCTGCAGCCAGGAGAGGGCCAGGGCGAGCACAGAAGATCCCAAAGCTGAAGTATCTCTTGCTCTGGCTCAGCCAGGAGCTTTGGCCTCAGACGTGGGTGCAGAAGGGCATTGTGCTATGGGACATATCATCTTCATTGCAGAAAAACTTCAGACTGTCATCTCCAACTTGGACCACTTTTCAGGGCAGCCTCATTCACTGCAGTGCTTTTCAAAGGCTTCCCACTGCCAAAACAGTCATTGACATTGTGGCAGCATGACGCTATACTCAGCAAGGAGAATGATAAACAAATGTAGTCCCAGATGAAAAACAAAGAAAAATTAATTAAACATGTGTATAAAAATAATTACATGCTGCATAAAGACACATGCAAACTGGCATTCTACAGATGACTCATACATCCCTGCTTTTTTCCAGTGTTTCTTTGAAGCCTGCTCTTAGTCATGCAGAGGAGAGGGTATTTGCTCACAGAGCAATGCTGCCTTCATTAAGGACACTCACCCTGATCCCAAATCCCCTTCACCACCAGCGTGGCCACATCTGCTGTGATGGAGCACATAAGATCATAAGACCATCTTGTTAGATCTGCCTGTGTCTTCCAGAGTTTTTCCAATCCCCTGAAAAAACAACAAAAAAAAAATCTCAAAAAGCATACAGAATCACAAATAGGCAGATTTATTAGACAGCAGCTTCTTTATAGGCTACTGCAAATGTTCAGTTAGATTAGCTGTGACCGTGTAAGCATGAAATCAGCTTGATCACCATCACCGGTTCTGTATGTAAAGACTAACACTGAGGGAAGTATGGGATTCTACCATACAATAAACCAAAGTAATTTCTTTATTCCAAGCATCTTTAGCAAAAAACCTCAGAAGCCTCATTGTAAGAGAGACTGACACCCCCAACCCTCAGCTCTTTCTGTATTGACCAAAGCATGCAAGGAAGGAATTTTAGACAGCCCTTGTGATGCAGCACTCACTGCAGTCACAGATCCACATGGTTACACTTCACTCCAAAAAGTCCAGGTAGCTTATACCACCCTGCAAAGAGCCCTCTCAGTGGCTGTCCTGGTACTAAATATCCCTCACTAGCCTTTTTGTTCCCAGCCAGAAAAGATCTGCAGACAGGTAACTATATTATCAGCGCGTGGTGTGGGTGTATTTCTGGCAAGCTTTAATAAAGGGAAGGAGCAGAGTGGTAGGAAGGGCAAGGCATGCCAGGTATGCAATAGAAAACACCGTGCAGCTGCTTTGGCTGTGGGAAATGATGGTGCTCAACAGCTGGTGCCACCAGGGCTGCAAACGGGACCAGAAGAGAAAATGGGGCCCTGGGCAAGAAAAAGGTTTTCAATTTAATCTGAGACACATAAAGCAGAGAGAGCTAGCAATGTTAAGCAAGACTGTTAGCAGCGATGTTTTGTAAGGAACTGACAGGGCTGATGTTATGTGCCAGGAAACCAGGAGAAGGGAGCTGCAGAAAGGAGGAAAGGAACTGAGAGGGAAATTAATGAGTGCTCTGGGACATTTGTTCCCTTCTTCTATTAGAAAGAAATACTTCTCTCAAGCAGTAATAACCTTCCTGCAAAGCAAATTGGACTGAATGTTTTAGTGCAGCTGCAAGATGCTGCCCTGCTCCAGTGAAGCACTTAAGCACATACTTACTTTCAAGCTTATGGGCAGCCCAGAAAGCCAAAAGGGCCACACACTGTCTTGGAGAGAAACATGAATATAAATGCTCTGCTGGATTCAGACCTGGGAGCTGGATTCTGCCTTCAGTTCCAGTTATGCAACTTCAGTAGGGGCTGGACTGACAGCTGGGAAACACTACCCTGGGTACATGTGAATATAATGAAAAAAATTCTTACCAAAGGAAAGCCACTGAAGTGAACTAATGTATTCAACTTTTACATAATAAAGATATATTTTCAAGGTAGTTTTCAAAGAGCCCCTGGATATATGCTGTGCATCCTTCTGCTTCTGCCACTCCTTAGGAAATCATGGTTTCTTAAAAGTGCTTATTGCTTACAGGGATCTATACATGTTGTTATCTGTAGCTTGAATCGATTGACACAAACTGACATGTATTTTATTTCTACTTCTGGGCTATTTGATTTCTTTTCTTAAAACTACTTCTAGGTAATGACATATCAACAGCAATATTATCATGTAGGACTTGAATAAAAAGATGTACAGAAGGAAGAAACAATACTTGAAAGTAAGAATATCCATCTTCTGTACAGGGGACAAGGACTATCAATAAAAACTTACAGATCTAAAAGGATATTGGAAAGTACTGGACAGACTCTGTTTTACTGTTAGCCACACTTAGCAGTACATCCTCCTGCAAACCCAGCACGGGATGGTGGAGAAACAGTCTGCATGATTTTTGATGTCTTTAGTTTCCAGGCAGTAGAATTTTTGAGCTCATTTGGTACTTGCAGAGACATCTCACAACCAGAATTGTTAGCCAGATCTCCTCTTTTCAAAGTAAGCAAAGTTATGGTTTTAACTGGGATGGAGTTAATTTTTTTCATAGTAGCTAGTGTGGGCCCATGTTTCGGATTTGTGCTGAAAACAGTGTTGATAATACAGGGATGTTTTCATTATTGCTGAGCAGTGCTGACAGAGTCAAGGCATTTTCTGCCCCTCACCCCAACACACCAGCGAGTGGCTGGGGGTGCACAAAAAGTTGGGAGGGGACACGGCCAGGACAGCTGACCCAAAGTGACCCAAGGGATATTCCAGACCATATGACGTCATGCTCAGTATGTAAAGCTGGGGGAAGAAGAAGGAAGTGGGGGACATTTGGAGTGATGGCGTTTGTCTTCCCAAGTAACTGTTACACGTGATGGAGCCCTGCTTTCCTGGGGATGGCTGACCACCTGCCTGCCCGTGGGAAGGAGTGACTGAATTCCTTGTTTTGCTTTGCTTGTGTGAGCAGCTTTCACTTTACCTGTGTCATGATTTAGCCCCGGTCAGCAACCAAGCACCACGCAGCTGCTCGCTCACTCTCCCCTGGTGGGACGGGGGAGAGAATCGGAAGAGTAAAAGTGAGGCAACTCATGGGTTGAGATAAAGACAGCTTGATAGGTAAAGCAAAAGCTGCTTTACCAGCTCGGGTCGGGTCACTGCTGCACTTGCACTGCTTCTTGAAATGCTTGTCCTCCATTGGTTTGGGCGGTTCCTGCTGTAGTAATTCCTGTAATGTGTGACTCAAATCATGGGTTACAACAATTTAAAGGTATATCCATTACAATCTCCACCCCTGGCCCCTTTGGACCAGGTTATAGGTGTTAACATTGCAATGAACTCCTCCCCTTGCTCCCAGCCTGGCTAGCAACAAGGGGTTTCTGCTATATATAGTAATTTCCATAGTATGTAACTCAAATCCTGGGTTAGAACAATTTAAAGGTATTTCCATTACAATCTCCACCCCTGGTCCATTTGGATGAGACCATCAGGTTTAACATTGTAATGAACTCCTCCCCTTGCCCCTGATCTGGTTTGGTCTTATCCACAGACTGTAGTCCTTTAGGGTTGTACCTGCTCCAAGTGGAGCCTTACCCAGGAGTCACAGTCTCTCCAGGGGCACACCTGCTGCAGCATAGACTTACCCAGAGCCACAGTCGCTTTGACATGCGCCTGTTCCAGGGTGGCCATCTGCATGGGCCTCAATGCTTTCAGAGCTACACCTGCTCCAGCATGGCCTTACCCACAGCTGCAGTCCCTCCAGAAGTAAATCTGCTCCAACACAGCCTTGCCCATGGCTGTAGTCCCTCCAAAGCCTGCTCCAACATGGCTTTGCCCCATGACTTCAGTCCCCCCAGAGGTAAGCCTGCTCCGTTGTGGGCTTATCCATGGCCACGCACTTTGAGGTACTCTGGCATGACCTCATGCACAGCCACAGCCACTTCGAGGTGTACCTTCTCCAAGATGGATATATCCTTGGGCCACAATTGCCTCAGGTGTATACCTGCTGTGGCACAGACATAACCAAGGCCACAGATGCTTCGAGATACACCTGCTCTGGCATGGGCTTATACACAGCCACAGATGCTTCGGGGTGTCCTGCTCCCACATGGACTCATCCACAGGTCATAGTCACTTTGACTTGAGTTCACACTGGAGTTCCAGCCTGTCCAGTGCAGCAGCACAGAAACAGACGCTGGGCCCTGGCCATCTGCCAGCCCAGGCGCACCGCCATGGCTGTTATCAGAATGTTCCCAGGCCCGGCAGGGTAAGGTGATAAGCAGTACAGCAAGCAATGAAAGCAAAAAGCAGCCACTAATGAGCTCTAGACTTTAAGGCATACAGTGTATGTATATACAGTAAGTCAGGCGAGCCCCATAGCAAGCACAGAAGCCTGCCAGTTAATAGCTAAACAGCAATAACTGCTATAAATTCCATCTAGCACATTCCAATCAAATCTGTCATTATCTCAAACCTTTCATGACCCACATTGGGCGCCAAAATGGACTGTCGTGGTTTAGCCCCAGTCAGCAACCAAGCACCACGCAGCCGCTCGCTCACTCGCCCCTGGTGGGACGGGGGAGAGAATCGGAAGAGTAAAAGTGAGGCAACTCATGGGTTGAGATAAAGACAGTTCAATAAGTAAAGCAAAAGCTGCGCGCGGAAGCAAAGCAAAACAAGGAATTCAGTCACTCCTCCCCACGGGCAGGCAGGTGGTCAGCCATCCCCAGGAAAGCAGGGCTCCATCACGTGTAACAGTTACTTGGGAAGACAAACGCCATCACTCCAAATGTCCCCCACTTCCTTCTTCTTCCCCCAGCTTTACATACTGAGCATGACGTCATATGGTCTGGAATATCCCTTGGGTCACTTTGGGTCAGCTGTCCTGGCTGTGTCCCCTCCCAGCTTCTTGTGCCCCCAGCAGAGCACGGGGAGCAGAAAAAGTCCTTGACCAGTGTAAGCGCTACTTAGCAACAACTAAATCATCTCCACATTATCACTGCTGTTTCCAGCAAAAATCCAAAACACAGCCCCATACTAGCTACTACAAAGAAATTTAACTCTATCCCAGCTGAAACCCGGACAAGCTGTTAAACTGTGTTTATCTCAGCCCACTCTTCTGATTCTCTACCCCATCCCACTGCAGGGGAGTGACAGAGCAGCTATGTGGTGCTTAGCTGCTGGCAGGGATTAAACCATGCCAATGGTATCTTAATAACATGGGATTTTGATCCTCTTCAGGTTTTGTGGCATCAGAGAAACACTATTTTTGCCATTGATTATATTAGGACCCTTTGTTTTCAGTAGAAGCAACAACCTTTGAATCCATTTAAATGACTAACCTCTTCTGTTCTGATTATTCTTTTCATATTTCATTATGTGTCTGACATGATGGGAGTATCCCAGCAATTACATGAAGAATTTGTGAGCACTTCAGGCACTGTGGATAAGACACACTACTGTTGTAATTCATACAATACCATCTCATGAAAGTGCTCACAAGTCAAATAAGACTCGTATAAGTGACTTTTAAAAGATAAGCTGGACTTTACAAATTATTCCTAAATGATCTGAGAACTCAAAACCAAACAGAAACAAATTTTAGTGAAGGAAAGTCTCATGTGGATTCCCAGGCCTTCATCCCGTGGTCCTCCCATGCACACTGGCATGTGGTGGTGGCAGGAGTCTGGGGAACACAAGGATGCAGAAACCTGGTCCCTTTTCAAGCTCTACCAAGGAATGACACAGCTGCTATAAGGAGCTGCTAAGGACTTTGGAGAAAAGGAGGCTCAGGGGCAACCTCACTGCTCTCTATAGCTTCCTGAAGGGGAAGTGGAGAGGGAGGTGCTGAGCTCTTCTCCCTGGGATCTGGTGATGGGATGCATGGGAATGGTTCAAAGCTGTGCCAGGGGAGGTTTAGACTGGACATTAGGAAGCATTTCTTTACTGAGGGGGTGGTCAAACACTGGAACAGACTTTCTAGAGGGGTGGTTGGTGCCTCAGGCCTGTCAGTGTTTAAGAGGCATTTGGACGGTGCCCTTAATAACATGTTCTAACTTTCGGTCAGCCCTGAAGTGGTCAGGCAGTTGGACTAGATGATTTTTGCAGGTCCCTTCCAACTGAAGTATTCTATTCTATTCTATTCTATTCTATTCTATTCTATTCTATTCTATTCCATTCCATTCTATTCCATCTATAAGAAAATACACATACAGGAAAATATGGAGTTGGGGGATTGCATCATCACACAACATCCTCAAAGGAGATGGCATGGTCCCTTTTAGGAAGACACTATCTCAGTCTACTTGAGTTGGAGCAGTGGTGCCTGCTGGAGATGAGGGTGACACAAGATGCTGCCAAGGGCCCTCCAAAGCTACTGAGAGCCACTTCTCAAAAAATGTGTGTTTTGGGGAGGGACATTCAGAGGCACCTTAAGAAATCTCTGGCTGCTTTTATGTTTTACGTTAGGCATTGCAATTTTTTTTCCTCTTCAGTATAATGTTTAAAAATCACTGACCAAGAGAAATGTGACAAGTTTTCCCTCTGAAATCATAACCTGGGCAGCATGAAACGGGAAGCTCCAGTACCAGTGGGTGATAGATAAGCTCCATGGAAGCATGAGGTGGCCACAGATCACGGCAGGACTTTGGTGTTGAACAGAAGCTTTTCAAAGCCCAGAAACACCCCAGACATGGTCCCCTGATGCCCTGGCCTTTGCCATAGTCACTTTCACCACAGCAAAGCCAGCTGAGCATGTAACCCAATTAGGACAGTAAAAATGTGCATGTTCCTCTCACTCCCCTCGAGAGAACGAGGATCAACAGGGCACCTGCCAGGCACAGGGGAGAGGTGGCATGTGTGCGCGCAGGCTGAATTTTATACCTCTGAAGATTTGTTATGGGGATCTCAATGACAAGCAGACATCTCATGGCCTCTCACTTTCCACCTCACTTTAGTGCTCCCAAATTTGTGATGCACAAGAGTTATGTAGTGAGGTGTGGTCTTAGTTAATGAAATATTTATGAGTGGCAAAAAAATTGCATTCATTGCTGAATACTCTGCTGATTCACATAGCAATTTTTATAAGTCACATTTCAGCCTCCTGCAGCCGGTGCTCCCTACTCCCGAATTTTTGTTTGTCTGCGGGACAGCATCCCCAAGGTGGATCAGTGCCACGGAGGGAGGCAGGGCTGAGGGCTCTGGCTGCCTGGGCACAGGCTCTGGTTTGGACTCTTTATTTAGGGGACGGCCACCTCAGGAAGGAAACCGTGAAGCTGAGGTTAGAGCACAAGATTTGTGGGGTTTGTGGCTGGCCCTGAGAGTTACCATCTATTTTTGTGAAAGTAATTAAGTGTAGAAATGGGAAAACATAACTGAAGAAATCAAAGAGCATCAGGAATCTTTATTGGATACCTTCCACCACATACACAAGGACTACTGATGATTGAAAGAGTTGGTCTGAACATTGCAATCCAGGTAGTTTTCAGTGAGACGGTGATAATTCAACAAAAACATTGGTGTTTTTTTTTTCCACAGAATTTCTTTGATGCCAATGAAAATTCATGCAGGAAAAAGGTGGGCAAAGTATTATCGCTTTTTGGAAACAAGTTTTGATTTTAATCTGAACCAACTTTTCAGTCTGAAATTAATTTTCTATTAAGGAAAGGAAAACAGATGAAACAAAACATGTTTAAAACGTATAAAACCAAATTGCAAGAAACAATTTTTTATAAATGCCATTCTGTGACTATCTCTGAACTGCTGAGGGTTTTGCTTCAGCTCAGGTCAAAAGCCATTTCAAAGAATAATGAATACTCGGTGGGTAGAAAAAACATTTTCTCAGCGTCTCAGATGATGAGAGGTCACAGCAGTGGGAGGAAAGCCCCAAGTTTGGGTGTTTTAACACTCAAAGACAACAGCGAGGGTTGTGTTGAGTCATGCTAGTGTTTGGCTACTGCCTTGCTAATAGCTCTGGTGTTATTTTACATCTGCACCAGTGGAACCAGGCACATTAGTAACGGTGAGATTTCAAATTTTAGAAAGTTAATTCCCTGACTATTATTGCCTTTCATCAAGTGTAAAGGGCACTGGGCACTAGGTCTGTCAGGGGGCAGTGAGGGCTGCTGCATCACTGCGGAGGGTCAGCCAGGAGCTGAGCACCATCTATGGTCATCAGATTTTTTGGCTTGCACTGTAAATTTAAAGGACGGTGCAAGGCACTGCTTCAAGGGGTTTGACAGCTGAAGTTTTCTTTCTAAAATTGAATTAACCTAATCTTGTAGGACTGTTACTCAACGTGGTACTGGGGTCACTTGGGGCAGGACATACAAACAGGCTTGAGAAATAAGACCCCCTGTTTTGTGTAAAAGGCCATTTACTTTCTACCTAAACTGGTAGAGGTTTACACAATTACATGTTGCTCTAAATATGTGGCTGTATTTCCCTTCTTGACTTTTAAAACAGGTGATCTTTATGTACTAGAAAGAGGCTTATAAAACTTAAGAGACGAAGAATGCAAAATCCATTTGCTAGTGCTTGCACAGCTCAGTGAAACCATATAAAACTATTGTAATACTAATGAATTAGTGTGTTGGCTTATGGTGAATCATATAAAGAAAATGTAAAAGATTCAGCACTGAGATTTTTTTGAAGCAGTTTAGGGAAATGCCGAGTTTCTGATGGAAGATGTAGACTGAATATTTCTCCATATCAAAATATTGATTCTTTCATTGGTTATATTAGACAGGTTTTAGCATTATTCTCATCAATCACACAGCCTCAAATAGATCAACTGAAAATAAGGTAAATGAGGCAAAAGAAATAGCTCATTGTACAGGAAATTTAGTGTTTTTCCCTTTCTGATGAGTTACATTGTTGCTATAGCTGAATTGTCAGCTAATTGTCAGCTAATGCCCCAAACCTCTAAATATATACTCATATGCATATTGACTGTAAAGGAGTTTAGCCCCTTAGTCTGAGTTATGTACATGCATAGTCTGAGGACAGCGAGCATCTAAATTATGGCCTGGTACATATTATGCAATGTCAGCCGGGTGTAAGAGTAATAGTTGTGTGGTCTCACTTTTGACTTTGATAAAAATGTATATGTCAGACATTGTCTTCTTTTAGCTAATGCAAACATTTCATATGCTTCCCTGTTTGCTGACATTTGTTTGAAAATGCACAGCTCTAAATGCTGAATCTTAGTCCCACAGAATTCCTTTAGGCTCCAGAAATAATGGTGTCAAATTATTATAAAAATTGTGCTAACAATGTGCACTGGATGCAAAGAAAACCACTGATGATCCTTTCCTGCCCACAATAACAAATTAATAAAACATCGACAATGTAATCTTCATTCTTTCCTCGTGGATTCAACACCACCAGTTTTGCATTAGCCATCATTATTACAGAAATAAGAATAGTATCTGCAAAACTCGAATTGAATTGATTGGTAAGGGAAAAAAGGCAGCACATTAAAATTTGAAAACATATATAGTAATTTTTAATCCATATCTTAAATTGACAAAGCCAGAATTATTTATAAAGCTTTTCCCGTTAAGTTTGCAGGAACTAAAGGTGAGATTATCATTCTCCTGCTACACGAACATTTTATTACATTTACCCATCACCAACATCAATCCACCATAATACCACTGCTCCTCAAGAAGGTAAGTACATACTGTGGAAAGCAGCCAGCCACACCTCTGCACAAACTCTGGTTCAGGGTGGCTCCCATCTGGTGTCCCCTGCTAACGCTAGGCCATTAACGCTTTGCTGCCAGAGACTGACAATGACTGAGGCTCTTGTTATGGTGAGACCTTCAAGGTATCAAGGCCATATTAAGATATCAGGACCTTTAATCTACTCCTAAAGACCTGGCTCCAGGAGGCACTTGAGTATAACAAAGTCTCAGAATCATAAAACAAGTCTGCCTGAGTCCAGCTGGTGACTGAGCCTGTGGAGAACCCAGAGACCAGGTAATAAACTGGCATTTCCCAGACCAGGATGTAGGATGATGGGAGGGAAAACTGTCTCCATCAGCAATCCAGGAAAGTGACCTGGTTGTTGTCAGCAAGAAATGGATGCTCCTGCTGCTATCTCGTGCAGGAGAGACTTTGCTCCCTATTCTAGGAGATTAGGGAAGCAAAGCTGTTTTCCTCACCCATGTGGAAGGAAGCTCTGCTGCTGCCCAGAAGAGGGTCAGGAGTGGTGCATGGATCATCTTATGCTGAACTTGTACTGGTTGCAGAAGAAGGGATCCCACTGCTGTGACCATGGCTAAGTACCTTCTATGTACAAGGCAGGACGTCCTTTCACTCCACAGAGCGCAACTTGGGATCCAGGCTTTGGTACAAAGCCCTGCTGTGGGGGCCAGTTACAGCCCAAAGCCACCCCCCTGCACAATCACGGATACTCTGTCAGTGAGAGACTACACGTGGAGGATTGTGTGCCACACGCATGGCACTGCACAGGCATATTTCAGGTTGAACAGGCTCCTTTCTAGGTAACGGCTACATTATGGAAAGTTGTATCACTGGAAACAGTTGGGTGCTTTCAACCCTACAAATTGCCTTTCACTGTCTTTGTCCCCAGGAGAAACGCAAATAAGCAAACCTAATGCTTAAGACAAGGAGAGCCTTACTGGCTACCAGACGGTTCATATGTAGATAAATGTATATGGATGCATGTGGGATTTCAGCCTGGCGTGGAGGTTTCCACGGTGAACAGGTTTTGTTTCTCTTGGCCCCGTGGTGGGGAAAGCTACACTGAGTTTATAAGACCCTTTGGGAAGAGCCTCAAAAATGCACAGCTGGGCAGGGAAGCGGTGCAGGTTCTGCAGGGTGTCTGCTGGATATCTGCTAGAAATAAAGGAGAACATCTTTTTGTTGGTGGTGACTGCATAATGAACTATTCGTTACACTTGTACATCTTTGTAAGTCTGTGGATTCTGTTCCAAAGAAGAAAAAGCCTCTCAGTAAACAAGATGAGTTTACATATATGTGCAGTGTGTTCCTGAGCTGCCAAAAGTACTCTTGGGAAGGAAGCCAGAGTCACTCAGAGGCATGGTCGATGTTTTCTTTGGAAGGTTGCTGCTGGAAATTGCTGCTGAAACATTTTCAATGAGGTTCTTTCTTTCAGTTAGACATATTTCTTCCAGAAACTTTCCAAGGAACAACAATAATATTTTTTATCCAAAATACTGGCTAGCCAGAAACAAAGTACTCCAGCCAAACCTCAAACTATTTAATTAGTAAATTCTGCAGTGCCGCCTCCCTAGAGTTTGAATTCAGTTACTTTTTGGGCACATTCCCCTCTCTGGGCCAAGTTCTCTGCTTATGTCACGATGCACTCTGAAATGTCAATTCTCACTCAGAAATGATGAGACCTCCTGACATGGGTGAGACCTAGAGGCATTTGGGGTGAGCTCCAAGATGTAGATTAAATGGAAATATAAGATGCTTGGGCTTAAGGAATGCTTCATACTAAAGTTTTACCACAATGTAACTGAAGCTTTTTTTGTATTTGGATGTCTACTGAATCAAAATTTTACATGTGGGCTGGGGAATGTATGGGTCTGGGAATTCAACCAGCAAAGTATCCCCTAGATTACCAGACAATAATATGAAGATGATTACTGGCTGTCCTTAAAATAATAAAACTCAGTGCCATAGTAGGCCTTTACACCACAATAAACCAAAACAGCAGCTCCCAGAGGCTCCCAGGCCGGTTACATGTGAAAACTGTCCTGAGGCGCGATGAGTCGCACACTGCTGCAGAGATGCAAGCAGGAGCAAAAGGTACATAACTGGAAAGACTGCCCTGTCAGCCAGCACACAAGAAGATACATTCCTGTATGGAGATGTGATTCCTGAGATGATGAATTTTCAGTGGCAGTTATAGAAACCAGAGGTGAGAGCGGTAGCCTATCTTTCTTCTTCCTTCTCACTTGATTGTGTGCATAATGTGAATTAAATAGTTTTATCATCTTGTTTCTTGAAGTCTTCTGGACCCACCGGACAACACACATGACACTGGTGGGGAGAATGACACATTCCTGTCACCTCAAGAAAATATTTTTCATTCCCATAACACAAACCTTCAAACTACAAAGGATAATTTAAAAATACAATGGTATTCTTAGTTGACAGAAGAAAAAGATGGTGTTTTCATATCTTATTAAGATATTGGAGAGTAATTTCCTTCTACTCAAATGTAAACATGAAAGTTCCTGTCACTAATGAAGTAATATTTTAGTTAAAAAAATGTACTTTGGAAACTATTTGCATTACCTACAAGTCAAGCCAAAAATGAGACTATCAGCTTTTTCCTTGCCAAAGCAGATTTACCATTCAGCACCTGTAATGAGAAGTTTTATTCCACTATTTATACTGCAGTTACTGACTACAAGGTATCCATGATATATGTGCTACCTAGTTGAATATTTCTTATAGGTGCATGCTGAAAACTGCTCACATGGAAAAGCAGGAGGGTAATTTGGCTCCAGCTGGCATTCAGCTGAAAGCAGGCGTGCGTGTGGCTGCCTGGGTAGGCATACCTTTGGATCTTTGTATAAAATACTTCCTCCACACAGTCAGTCTTGAAAACATGCTTTTCCCATATCAGTGTTCATGAATACCAAATAAAAAGTAAAGAAATTGGCCTCAAAGGATACTCTTCATTTTTATTTGAATGAATACTTAATGAATCTACTTAAGAAGTACTTGCCCCAGGATATTTCTAGAACCATCTGTGAACAGAAACTGTAAAATTAAAATATTAAGTGTTAAACTTTTTATGGAATGGGATAAGCCTTTCTTCCTATGCCAGGCTGCAATAAAAGCCCCGTGGCAAAGCATAGAGCACATGGCTGCTGGCGGCGCAGGGCAGTAGGCACCTGGTCACACTGCCTACGCTAAGACTAACAGGCAAAGTACAGCACATCCACAGCTGGAAACTCTTCCCCTAATGGGTCTTCTGTTGGGAAAGGCAGAGTAAACACAGAGCCCTTAGGCTTGTTGATCCACCAGCTTATTTGCAGGGCCTGTCCTGGTGAAGATGCTGGCCCATATCTGAAGGAGTGCAACTGTGATGAACGGCAAATGTTGCTACTTTACTTTAGGAGGGTGGGGGAGTTACGTGTTATTTTACAATGCAGGGCTTTAATTTGTAATATCAATAGACGTACTTAATGAAATTTCATTCATTAAGCATCTTTATGCCCATAAGAAGATGACACATATTATTATTTGATGCAGAGCGAGGCAAAGAAATATCAGGTATCAGAGCTCATCTCTTCCCTCGGACACTGGGTATGAGCCTCAGGCAGATTGCTTTGGTGTTTGCTGGAGAAGGAGGAGAGGTTCAAGAGAAACATCTGCAGAGAGGATCCTGCCAGTGCAAGGGGCAGGCTGGAGTTGGCCAGGTGCCTAGAGTATGTGCAGATGTGCTCTGGGACAGGAGTGCCAGTGCCAATGCCACATGCTGTGACCAGTAGTAGTTTAACCAGAAGAAAAAATGCAGAGTGAAGGCAAATATATTTTAGCCTTTTTTTTCTTTCAGAATGATCAAAAGGCAGAGTTTGCTAATTCCTTAGCATTGCCAATCAATAACTATAAATAAAAAAACAAGATCAGCCTCACCCAGCTCCACTGAACCTGTGCCACTAATGCTTCTCACCCTCTCCAAGACCTGCAGCTCTCCCACCACCGTCCGTACACAAATGTTTCCTCAAGCACCCCGGCGTGCTTCATACTCTCTTTCTGCGCCGTTCTCTCCTTGTTCAAATCTCTGCTCATTTTCTCACCTCTCTCACCCTGTCCTCTTTTCATTAACAGGAAACTATTTTTGCTCTTTTTCTCTTCAGTCTTCATACTGGATTTCATTTTAATTCATTTACTGACCTTTTCCCTTCTCCTAACAGTTTTATTATTGAATGTGCAATACCACAAGAGACTAAACAGCTCTGTTTGTTTATGAGAGGTGCCCCTCAGGCTTTTCCAGGCTTGCTTTCATATCCTGCAATGAAACTCTGTGTCTTTGAGACCAGTCCTATCCCCTGTAAACTGAAGAAAAGCTCATCACTGATTCCAGAGGGACAGGACTGATCACTAAAGTAAATAAGACTCTAAGATCAAACTTTTTACTGCTCCAGCTGACTTCAACAGCAGTCCCCATCGTACATCTGAGGATGCAATTCAAACCACAAGTCAGTAAACAATTAATTGACCTATTTTTTAAGAAGATATGTCAGAGTTAATGGGCAATGTACTTAGGCAGCTTGAGGCAGAATTGAGGTCTCATATTTTTAATGCTTCATATATTTATAGGTACTGAACTCTGAAGAAAAATGGTGATCATCATCATTGCACATTCCTGCCAAAAACACAAGTCAGGGAATTTGACTGCACCGACCTCTGCTAAAGCACATCAGAGAAGTGTAAAGGGTTAATTATCCTCCCATTTAAAATATACTCTGTATTTACAGTCTGGATTTCGCTTAAGCCCCTCACTACAGGCTCTCTAAATTTCTCTTTTCAGCTACATAAGCCTCTGCTCGCTTCTCTCAATATAAGTACTTAGAGAGTGTGGCCAGATTCTGAAAGATATAAATTCTGTGAATTTTGTAATATTTTGTGAGATGCTTCAATATTCCTTTCATTTGCTTTTTCTTTTTTTTTTAAGCTATAAATAGAGCCTTCTTTCTGCAACCAGTCTCCAAAGGTCACCTTACAATGTTTTGCTATTTCCTGTATTAAGCAGCAATGCTTTTCAGCTGACATTCCAACTTCAAGTCATGCATATGAGCATGATGTGAGCTCGCTCCAGACTACAGTGAGAGGGCTGCAAACAAGACTGCTGTATAATTGCTGAGAAAAATAACATCCATTGTCAAAAAGTGCATTTCAAACAAAATTTAGCTGCATGAATACAAGTGTCTCCAAATATTTGGTTCATGCTAAAAATATAGCACATTTATTAAAAATATATATTTATAAACATTGGTATGAACAGACACAGATGTTAAGCAAATAAGAAAAGAAAAATAAACATGTAATGTATTTCTCCCAACATTTTATCAGGTTTAGGCAGACCTTGCTCAATGGAATTGATTTTTCATGATTGCACCATATGTTCATTCTAAATAAAAAGCTTGTCAGATTCGATGTAAGTAAAAGCAAAAACCAAGAGGAAAAAATCATTTGACCTAGCAGACACGTGATCTGTGCTATGATGCTATCTTTGCGTTCAATCTTTGTGAGTATACAGTATACATTTCTAATTGTATATAGTGTACAGTTGTACAGTTTCTTTCTTTTTTTTTTTTTTTTAATTGTGTTAAAACAACATATCCCTGGTGGATTTCTTCAAAGCTACAACTTACATAATTGCCGTCATTTTCCCCCAAACCGAAAGGAAGAGGGCAGGACAGAAGAGTTAAGCTTGTTACTGTGTGAAAGAGTCTTGTTAAATTAATTGTGCTTCAGCCTCCGCTGCCTGCAGGCAGTGCTTTTATGATGTGTTAATATAATACACAGTCAATTCTGATTAAACAACTTGTCAATAGTCGGCAATGTTTGTTGTCACTCTTAATGGCCGTTTTATCTGGTCTATTTGCATGCCTTCTAGTTTACAACGTTGTGTAAATATACACAAAAATGATCACAATGAGATTCAGAATTGTCCCAATAATTCCGAGCATTGCCAAGATGGTTTCTTCTTTGCTTTCCTTTTCTTGACTGCCTTTATCTTCTTCATTTCCACTAGTGATTACCATCTTGGTGGCCAGTTTCTTTATCCTCCCCTTCAGGATAACCTAGGTTTAGGAAGAAAAACATCAAAATGGATTGTTAGTTTGAGTTTCCAAGCTCATATTAACAGTGGAGCCAACTGCAGAATTTTTGCCCCATAACACTTCGTATTAAGAATTCACTTTAAAATTATTAATATTTTTACTAGCTATTTAGTAAACGTTTAACTAAAATGATAGGTCAGCTAGCCCGTAGATTACTTATAACCCTCCATAACACTCTCTGCTTGTGTGCCAGCAATCATTCGTGACACATACAACTCATCTGCAATGTCGTTATAGAGCTGGTTAGAAATGTACCAACGAGGTGTGACTCCACCGGTGTGAGAGGGGATGTTGCCTGCATTAGGATTGCAGGAGACCATCTTGTCAAGTTGCAGAGACACTAGATTTACACTTCAGTACCAAGGAGCAAGAGAGTGAGGGAAATAAAACTGGGAAGAGCTCATTTCTTTTTAATAGGAAACCCCACCAAAGACAAAGGCATTTTGCCTCCTGACGAGAAGGAAGACAGCAGTGACTCCCCAGTAAATAATGCAAAATAAACACAAAACCAAAATAACATCTATCTTGGCTTTTATTTTCCTCATTCTTAATGTACGATGAAAAGTTACTTGCAGCGCAGTGAGCTGAAATATATTGATCTGCCTGCAGGGAGGATACAGTCACTTCCCAAGCAGCAGCCCAAGCCCCTGAACTGCTTAAAACCAAATGATTCTTCAAGTGCAGGACTAGCCCTGCCTCCTGGCACTGCTGGAGCCACAAAGAAAGAAGCTCCTTTGCTCTTCCAGCCAGGTGCTCAGACCTGGATAAATATTTGATTGTTCAAACTGGAAAAGGATAAATTCTAGTTATATGTGCTTGTCTAATTCTCAAATTCTGATCTCATGGGCAAATCAAGTGCCCCAGAAAACCGAAAAAGGCTGGCTGGTTTCCCAAAACAAACTGATCTGCCAACAGCTGGGTTCAGGCAATGTCCTGCTGTTCTCTCCCAAGCTGCAAATCACATCCCATGATGTTTCTGCTGCAGTGGTAGGATGTAGTAAAAAATGCTCCCCAACAGGTCTTGCCTATAGGAGCAGTTCTGTTGGAAGAGAAAGGGGGGACGGGTACTTCCCTCATTCCTGCCTCCACTAACCCATGGGTCAAAAACGCTGGATGCCACGCAGCATGGATGTTCATGATGGGAAGGGCTCTGCAGGAACTGACCACTGCCTGCAGAGGTGCATGTTTCCCCCGAGCAGGTATCACCAGAGGGGAGCCCTGACCTGCAGCTCCACCGAGCTCCTGGGCTGCACAGCAAAAGGATGGAAAAGAGTGGGAGAGGTGAGGAAATCCTATGACAGAGAAACTGAGAGGAAAAACAGAGAACCCAGACAAAACAATCTGTATTTTGTCGCATCTGCAAGTTGTACATATATAGGATGGTGAGTATGGCAAATTCCTAGAACGGGTGTCGCAGTTGAATCACAGCAGGTACAAGAGACTAGTGGTGAGTAAGGCAGAGGTGAGGGTCTGCGGAGGTGCTGCTGTCCTGTATATATACACTTGCATTAGCATTTTCATGTTTTGCCTTAGCATCACCAAGTGATTCAGTAGAAAACAAGAACAAGGCAGATAATAACCTGAGGGTACCCACAGCAGAAGCAAGTCAGCAGGAGCAGGGGGCACCAGGCAGAAGGCTACTGCATCAGGCATCAGAACGTGCTCACCCAGCAGGTCTTTGGGTAACCCACCCCAGGAGAGCAAAACTTCAGAGGCACCAGGTACCTCTCAGGGCATACTTGCCCCCTCCATGTTCCCTTCCAGTCCCTGGAAACTCCCTGCTCCCCACTGTTCCTCCAGCCACAGACAGTTGCAACTCCTGCAGGACCAACCTGTTCTAGCAGCAGAAGGGCTTCATCATAGTTCCCACTGGCTGGTGCCCAGAGGAGGACTTGGTTCAGCTTTGCATCTGGTGGGTGCCCTCCCTACCTTATTAATTGTCACAATGCAGTCAGTGATATCTTAACAAGCAAATTGGCTCTAGTAAGTCACAGAACAATTCCTACCAAAGCCGTTTACATTAACTTAACAACCCAAGTGCATACACACTCCATGTGGCAGCAAACCACAAACCCACATCCCAAGCTATGACACGCAGTTGTTACTTCACCCACAAAGCCATGAGTCATTTGGATATCATGTTCTTTTCCCCTTCAGTAACTGGAAGGCTTTCCCTCTGGCCAAATGTTTGCATCTCGCTGTTTATTTGAAAAATCAGGTGGGATCACAAATCCAACCTGATAAAATCCCAGGCCTGGAACACAAGGATTTGAGGGGAGGGTGAAGTCCCTGCTGGTTGGTTCCCACAAGAACTGAGCGCTCTTGATTCAACACCTCTGGCTCCCACAATAACATGGTCATACCCCAGCATCTTGTGGGCCAAGCCCTTCTGGCTCTGAAAAAGCCAGAGGAGGTACAACGGGTCTCTCTGCATCCCATGGTTTGGGAAAAGCTTCCCATTCGCATCAACCTAAACCCACCCAGAGCAGTGCCGAGCCCCAGCTGGGGTGGATTTGCACGTGCACTGCATCTGCTGACACTCTTAACTTGGGCATGGTCACTCTGCACCACATGCATTAGACAATCCTGTTTCTAGGATTAATGTGAGCAGCGGCAGCATGAGGACATCTGAACACCTCTTGTGAACATCCCCAGTCTTTTTTTAATAAATCTAAACTGTGCAGCCTGAAGTTAAAGTGTCCAACTCCTTCCTGCAGGACTCTGTAGATCCTAAAATTAAGACAAAACTAAGAAGTAGCTAAATAATTCACAAAACAAAAAAAAAAGCTTATCAGAGGCTATTAGATATAAAGACAAACCCTCTGGCTTAGGAAATCCTTGAGTTGTGAATTTTTTGGAAGCTAAGTATGCTGGAGAAGTACCACCACATCTTTGCCTTGTATTTAAGGCCTTTCCCAGACACCCATTACTGATTACTGCGAAAGAGAGGGCCCCTGGGCTGCACAATCTCTGATCTGAGGTTGTACAATCACTTTTCTCCTCTTTTCAAATTCTAATTATTAGTAAGGAGATACTGAGTGGTTTCAAATCCAAACGCCGCAAAGCAACTCAGATTGCCAGGTTATTTCTGTCTGACTAAGGGGCCTTAACTGAGAGAGAAGGTCCTCAGTGTGATGCAGGGAAATATGTATGGAGAAGCTAGTGACCAGGGCTGTGACGAACAAGAAGGAACAATAAGAAGGCAACAGCAGTTGCAGGTTTATGCATGGGCTGGTGCACAGTATGATTTCTTGGAGGTCATCTCTGTTTCTCTGGACATGCTTATGTGCTGTATTTGGCTCATGCTATGACGCAGCCTGGGACTGCGTCTTTTTTGGGTGAAACTACATGCACAGATGTGCTCCAGGGGCTTTTCATGTGCTATAAACACAACGAAAGAAATTTCAGTCCATGGGAACAGGGGTCCAGACAAAAGCTGCTCTGAACTAAAACCCCCAACTCACGTGTAGTGTGGAAACTGGCACCATTAGTTTCCCTGGAGGGATTGCTCCAGGAGGTCCACATTGCTCACTATTTTATACATTATCTAAACTATGAGAGGGAGAACACAAAATAGGCTTGGTATTAAGAGGTGTTTAACATTCAAACAGGACAAGACTGGGGCCAAACACAATTATATTAGTACTTTGCCAAATATAGCACTGTTGAAATCAAGGTGAGCACTGACTTTGAACTGTGAGCAGACCAGAATCAAAATTACTTCTCCACATTTAAGGACTGACCTTGGGAGAAGAGAAGCGCTCTCCTGATGGCAGACTCAGGCCTTTAACCATCACAGATCTCATGCTCAGAGTGGTATTTTGGCTGGCTGGGGTTTGTGGGTGTTTTTTGCTATTGGGAAAATATTTGCTTCAGTTTTAGTATAATTATCCCAATTAAGAAAATAGAAGTGTCTTCTAGCTTTCTGGGTACCTTTTTTTCAGCCTTTATTATTCTCTTCTGGAAATTTATTTCATTTATTTGACATTGTTTTATTTTTTTAAGATTCTTGTGACAGATTGCTCCTTTTATATTTTTCTGGTGGAACCTCATGCTTGTCAGAAACACTCCCTTTCCTTACCCAGAACGGCTGCTAGAACTTCTGAGGTAAGAGCTATAGAGACCAGTAGATTTACCAGTTCTTTAATAACTATCCTTCTTATTTAACTACTACTTCATTAGGAAAGCATTCCTGACACATCAAAACGAACGTTTCCTACTTGATTTTGTAAGATTCATCACTAACCTAACATCAGCCTCTTGAAAAGATATGTATTCTGAAAAGCTATCCATGAAAAAGATATCTATTGCACGTATTCTTCTTTGCACAGGGGAGAAAAGGACAGTTCAGTGGTTAGGACACTCCTTGCACTAGTCATGTCCTTCCACTGCTCCTGACTTCTTATATATCTACAGGAAACCCACCTAGTCTCTCTCTGCCTCGGTTTCTCATCTGTGGGATCTTTGAAGAACTGCCCAGACTATGTCAGAAAATGATCCATAACAAAAGTGAGGTCCCACAGATACTTCCAAAAGAGGGAGATGTTAACATGAAAAGTCTCAAATCCCACACCGCTGTAAACTACACCCACTACCATCTCCCCAAATCTGTGGGACCTGTTGTACAATCACTGTCATTGCAAAAAGCCCAGTGAACTACGCGAAGCATTTCTAGCAAAAGGAGATAATCTTTCACTTGCATCTTCACTTTCAGCATGAGCAGTGACTGAGCTAAATGTGATGGCTTAGTGGCAGGGCTTGGGAAAAGGCAGTAGCAAGTGCATTTTTGTGAATTTACTGCAGTGTTTGTCACATTGAAGATACAAAGCACATCCCTCATGAAGTACCTGCTTCTACATATCTGTCAGCTTTTGAATATGCTGGCACCTTGACTTGCCCTTGAAAAAGTTTTGTAATGTTAAATTATTTCTCTTCTAAGTCATTATTTACAAGTTCCCCAAAGAAGCTGTGAGTGGAGGACGCAGCAAACAAAGTGGAGCTCCTGGGAAGCCAAAGGAGGGGAGGACGGTCCAGGCTCCACCGTGGCCCCTCAGCGCTGCTCCTGATCAGCCCATGCTGTCAGGTATTACCTGGCACTTTCAAAAACAATAGTGAAAACTTCTGAAAAGCTCCCAGAGTCAGATGCTCAGCCTCCCTCCCCTGGGTTCAGCTGAGCTACCTCTGTCACACCAGCTGAGGATCTGGCTCCTTTTATTCAATCTAGCTTGAATATCAGCGAGCACAAATTTTGTATTCTTAATCCATAATCACAGACAATCCCCAGACAAATTGTTTTGATATTTAAACTTGTTTACAGTCCCCAGGCTATTAGTTCTGATGACACATTAAGAGATAAGAGAGCTTTAATTTTCTGAGGACAGTTCCACCCTCTGGGGATAAGAAACACGGAAAGGAAACTTGTTTTGATTAGCAAACTGAAGAGGGCACGGAAATCATACAAAGAGGAGCGCGAGTTCAGATGCTGCTGGAGCTGACGCCTTCCCTTATCTCACAAAGGAGTGCTCGAATTACCAAGCAGGGAGGGGAGGCTCCTTGAGGATGTAACCCCACTGGAATAGCACAGCCAAGCAGTTTTGTTCCTTTCCTCCTAACAAGTTCTTTTAACCTCATTTCCTCCAAGGGCAGACTTGGGAAAGCTGGGTGCTCGGCTCAAGCCCTGGAGAGCCCCCAGGCAAGATGCTGAGCAGGGCAATTAAATGGATACCGCACTGCTGCTAGTGGCTTGTGGGAGGAAGGCAAAGTTAGCACACACATTTGTGCTCGTCAGCAGTCCTTTTTCTCATATTTTGTTGGCAAATTCTCATTTCTCGGATTACTTTGTATCCACTCACAATCCTTGTGCTGCTTGGGCTGGATAAGTCCGCTGCTAAACTCCTCTAACACAATGTGCTTTCACCTATCAGTCAAGATCCTGCTCAGAGAAGTACTGGACTTCTCTGCGCATGTGAGGGACTCATGTTTGCATTTATTTCTAGAGTTGGATTTCACAGAACTGAAAGGCCCCATATAAATGAAGGATAAGGCCAAGAGAAGCTCTTGCAGCCATAAGAGGTTTCACTAAAAACTCATTCAGACACAGCAGCTTGCACAGGCAGCACGCAGTGTTTGAATAGCAGATTAATTGAAATGGAGTGAGCAGAAACTAATATACAGTAGAAATCAGAATACCTGATAAAAGCAAAGACTTGCCATAAGAGAAGGAAGAGAGGAGACAAGGAAAGGTGCCCAGGGAGAGGTCTTTCATTAGAGAAAAAAGATCAGGAAGAGCAGGAATGTGAGCCAGGTTCAATAACACTCCCCAACAGTGAGCAGAGACCAGTGCCTAAAGCAAAGAGGTGTCTCAGCGGAGAGAGGACACAAGCACTTATGTAGTCCTCAAGCAGGAAAATAAACCCACGTCAGGCTGCTGCTATGCTGGTAGGTTTTAGTTAGTGGGAAATACGTGCTATTTATAGCACTATAGCCAGGATGTTTCCAAAGGTCTCAGCAATGTGAGACCTCCTCTAGAATAAAGGCAGGCACTCATCAGCAAAGAGGTTATTCTGAGAAGGCAGAATTCATCTAAGTAATGCATTACAGGACTCGTCCTGCTCCCTACCAAGGGTCTGATCCAGCTTGTCCTGGCAGCTGTTTTTGTCCCCCTGGGCAGCTCAGAACCCAGAGGAGGCAAAGGGCTTGCAGCCAGTTTTACAGTTTTGCCCTCCTCCTCACAACCAAGCACAACCCTGAAATGCTCAGGATACATAAACTTTATTATAAAAAGACCAGATATTTTGAATACAAGTACCCCTATCTTAGAAACAAAGCCATGATCTGCAGCAGAATCATGATCCTTAAATACCAGGCTATTACTACAGACCCTGCTTTACCTGCCTCTGTGCAGACAGTGCTATCCATAGACTCACAGCCTTTGGCTCCTCCACCTGCAGCAAGGTCTCCCATACCAGGATTCATAAGGCATCATGAGTCCTAGTTCATGAAAGAAACCAACCTTACTAAAATGAGAGTAAGTCTCATTTTAACCCACAGCCCTCCCCGCTTTGATACGAGATGCACTATGAAGAATGAATTGTTGTTGATCAAAATTAGCAATCTATTTAAAACACAACAGGAAGGATTTATGGTTCAAACTCAAAATTTCACAAATCTAGAGGTGATTAATTTTCTGGCTTAGCCCAACTGGTGGTGAAATTTCAGTATAATTTCAGTTTGATTGGACTGGCCTATTTTGTGTTCACAATCCATTTTCCTGATACACAGCACTGTGCTCGGTTGCTTGGTGCTAATGCTCCAGAGCAGAAGCGTTTGACTCTTGGTTGGTACTGCAGCACATACTTGGCATTTTCCTCCTTTTAAATACTCAGTATTTCTTTTCAGACCTTTTGAGTAAAAGAGTATTTCCTCCCACCCACTCTGCCCAAGATTAACTCTGATACCCTCTGTCAGCAAGAAGAGAGGAAGAATGACATGGTCTATATTTATTTTGTTCTCATGAATCCCTCTACAATGTGTGCAAATGCACTGGTTCTAAAAAAATAACTGAAATGTGTGTGCTCCATTTTCAGACAATTTACTGCTCTGCTGTAATGAACAGTTAGTGCTGAAAGACAAAAGTTGTATATTGTGGACACAACGATGGGGAACAGATCTCTTAGGCTCCCTCATCATCAAGTGCCTGCTGAGCCCCATCCTGTAGAGCCCAAGGGGCTCCTGCCCCCAAAGCAGCAGCTACAATGGGGAAGGAGAAGAGCCAAACACTGGCTCCAGACAGGTATTTTGTATCTCACCACTGCTCCTTTCCCATCAGCGGTGAAAGGACAGACAGAGCTAGCCAAAGAGGAGATGTCCCAGAACCGCCTTACAAGACATCCAGTAAAGGCCAGACACGTTGTGGTGTTAATGGGCATAAAAGCAGCCAAATGGAGACAGGCCACAGTTCAGCTGATCAGGTGTCCCCTTGCCATTGGGTGATGCCAAAGATGCACAGCACAAGTGTAGAGTAATGCTTACTCCATTGTACCTAACGAGAGTCCAGGTATCTGCAGGTCAGGGACTTGCTCCCCCAGAGGAAGCATCTTTGGGTTTAATGCCCCTTCACAGATTTGTTCTCCCTAAATTTGTCTAACTGCTGCTTGAATTCATGTTTGTTTTGTTGGTTTTGGGTTTTGTTCTATACAGTGTCCTCTAGCAATGACCTCAAAAGATTATTAAGGGACGTCTGAAAAAGTATCCACTGGTTATTTGAACCTGTCACTCGATTCCTCATTACGTAATTTGAGAAACTGAGTAATTGGATTTTATTCTGCAGGCCACCCAGAATGTTAGTGTCTTACCATATCCCTATAGTAATTTTTCTTCAAGACTGAAAAACCCAGGTCTGCCTGGTTGTTCTTTATACAGAAGCCATTCCGTGCTTTTGGTTATCTTTCTTGCCTTTCTCTCTGCCTTTTCTATTTATACTAGGGGGATTTGGAGCAACAAAGGACAAAACCCTTCTGGACTTCTGGTATTAATGTGGAGCCTGTGTGCTACACCCTGTAAAGATGTACCATCCTTCTCCAAAGATTTTATAATTTATACATACTGAGATTTGTAGAAGGGCCACCTTTCATTCCAAGAGAAAAAAAAAAGGAAAAAAAAAGGCAACATCTCTCCCTCCCACACCCTAGAAATTATGACAGAATGAAGCTTTGAAGTCTGAAGTTAGAGTTCTCTCTCTTTCTCCTTTGTCCATCTTTCCTGAGCTTAACAAAACAGAACAAAAACACTCTACAGTGAGCACACCTGGATGCTGACATATTCAGATGAAAAACCCCAACTGTTAAAAGCCTTAAAATATGCATTTTTGCCCAGATAAAAGTAGCATTAACTGAAATAGCTACATGGAACAATGGGATGTTAAAGTATCTCTTTCCATCATTTCAGATCTCAGCACCTCATTTTCTATTTCAAGGACATCTTCAGGGTTCCCATTTTGAAGCAAAAATACATTGAAGCCCTGTAAAGGAAAAAATACAATATGCAAGTCTCAGTGAAAGACAGGTCTCCGTTATCTGCCAGAAGGCGCATAACCTCTGTCATAAGCGATTCGAAGATCTGCTCTCACCACTGCATATTGGAAAGGAAACTGAGCTGCTTCAGAAGACATTTAAGAAAGATTAAGAGATAGAAAAGTGACACAAATTTGTATTAATTTTTGTATATATATCTCTAAAGTCTGCCAAGGCCAGAAGATAATTTGGCTTGCAGTGGATCAAACTACCTTTACCTCAGGAAGTGACCTCTCCTTACAAAACAAATGAGCACCAGAAGGGCATCCAGAAACTTGAGCAATACAACACTTGAGCTGCTCTAGAAAAGAGCTGTTAGTTTGTGGGTACCCCAACAGTCTAGAAAGCCTAAAATCTCTGCTTTTACTTCGTTATATCTTTATTCCAAAAATTTATTACAGCTAGATTAAGGGACATTGCAAACCATTCTAGCCAACTGACACTTTATGATTTAGGAAAGTTGCATTCAGATTTTGTAATAAGTTTTTAAAATTGTAACCATTTGGTCTGAAATTATGCATGCCAGCCATTTGCCTTAGGAAAAGTATTTTCTGTGAAAAAATTCACCCAGTTTTGCTGTTTATAGGAATAATGCTTGGAAACCGATTGTTGTTTTATCCATACGGAAACACGGCAATCTTTTCTGTGAAATACTCAGGTATCTTCACTTCTGAAGCAGGGATTGCATTCTCAATTTTATTGTAGCTGAGATGGCCTGATATAATTGCTGAAGATGGTTTTATTTTTAAGAGATCGGTTTTATAAAAGAAATCACCTCTACTATAATTTTTTCCCTGTTTAATTACTCTCTTAGCTCAAGAATCTTTGCAGCACTTCAATAGGTTGAAATGACATTGACAGTTGTCCGTATGAAAATTTGAATAGCAAAAAATTTTCAGGTTGCTTTTCAAAAATAATTTATTCGGGGTTTTTTTTTTTGTAATGAATTTGCAGATACCTGCCAAAACCTGCCAAAATTAAAGGTGATACAGGATGAATTCAGCCTCCTGGTTGATGATCTGGATGAGGGGACTGAGTGCACCCTCAGTAAGTTTGCAGATGACACCAAGATGGGTGGACGTGTCGATCTGCTGGAGGGTAGGAAGGTTCTACCCTCCTGGACAGGCTGGATCGCTGGGCCGGAGCCAATGGTATGAGATTCAACAAGGCCAAGTGCCGGGTCCTGCACTTGGGTCACAACAACCCCATGCAACGCTACAGGCTTGGGGAGGAGTGGCTGGAGAGCTGCCTGGAGGAAAAGGGCCTGGGGGTGTTGGTTGACAGCCAGCTGAACATGAGCCGGCAGTGTGCTCAGGTGGCCAAGGTGGCCAACAGCATCCTGGCTTGTGTCAGGAGTAGTGTGGCCAGCAGGAGCAGGGAGGTGATCGTGCCCCTGTACTCGGCACTGGTGAGGCCCCACCTCGAGTACTGTGTTCAGTTTTGGGCCCCTCAGTACAGGAAGGACATTGAGGTGCTGGAGCGTGTCCAGAGAAGGGCAACAAAGTTGGTGAAGGGTCTAGAGAACAAGTCTTATGAGGAGCGTCTGATGTAACTGGGGTTGTTTAGTGTGGAGGAGTCTGAGGGGAGACCTTATCACTCTCTACAACTACCTGAAAGGAGGTTGCAGCGAGGCGGGGGTCGGACTCTTCTCCCTAGTAACAAGCAATAGGACAAGAGGAAATGGCCTCAAGCTGCACCAGGGGAAGTTTGGGTTGGATATTAGGAAAAACTTGTTCACCGAAAGGGTTCTCAAACATTGGAACAGGCTGCTCAGGGAGGTGGTGGAGTCTCTGTCCCTGGAGGTATTTAGAAGAAGGGTAGATGTGGTGCTTGAGGATATGGTTTAGTGATGGACTTGGCAGTGATAGGTTAGCAGTTGGACTTGATGATGTTAAGGGTCTTTTCCCACCCTAATGCTTCTATGATTCTATTCTATGATTCCTTCTGTTCATGTGTTATCAGATAGGTTTAGCTAAGCACTATCTGTCCACCAAATTCCAGCTTCAGTCAGAGCACAGTGCATTTGCCATAGGAGAGGAAGTTAAAAAGCTTGTAGGATGCTTCAGATTTTTTTGCCGAATTTAAAGACGGCAGGATAGCATGAGAAGAGGAGCAGCAGTCTTCTGTCTGCAGGTGTGAGATGTTGCCCTCAGGAGTGGGACAACTCATTCACACCACATTTTTCAAAGCTGGTCCCGTTTTCTTTGTACTTTAGTTTCTGGGAGCCTGCCTTGGCCCTCGAGGCTTGGGTATCTGAAAATGGTGAATACTGGCCATTGCAGTGGAAGCCAACAGGAGCTGCAGTATGTGCTGCCAGGTACTCTAAAAAAATTACATTGCACACTCACAATTATGGATACTTGTAACCTTACTCTTTTTTCGCCTTAGGTTACCAGCTGTACTGGGGAGTAATGATACCCAGAATTGCTATTAAGATGCTGTAAAAGGAAATAAGTCAGTGTTTGCACATGGCAAGGACCTGCATGGTGGAACACCCTGGAATGCCCCAGTGGGAAATAATTTTGCCTTCACAGCAGAGTCTGAGCTATGCATTGAACAGTGAAAGAAAATCGAGTATTGAACTCACAAAGTGTGTCATCTATTATGCGCACCAAGCGAGACTCAGATCCCGGGCAAAAATAGTCTGTGACTGATGCACCTGTGCAAGGTAGCAAATTAATGGAGTAGAGACAATTTTACCTGCAGCATTTCTTAGCTTCAAGTGCTGAGCTGTGCAACCTTGATAGTGTTCTTTTCACATACTGTTTTGTGTGTAATTATTACCTATATCAGCCCAAATTTAAAAATAGAGCATTTCCCTACTGAATGCCTCTTTTAGGACACAGTTGCAGCTGACTCTTAAAGATGCCAATAACCTGCAACTCATGCTGAAGGCAACTGGCACCATGACAGCAACACCACCCAAACTCTGAAAATTTCAAAGCCACTTTCAAAGTACTGGGATGAGCATTCAGAAACAGAGGCAGTGGAAAATTCCTTGTCGCTTTTAAAATATTAGACCTAATAAGATAAAATAACAGATAATTTGATGGAAGAAGCCAGTTTCTAAAACAAAGTTATCAAAGTAGGATAACACTCCAGGCAACCAACTCCCACACCTTTTATCATCATCATTAGTCATTTATATTGCAGCAGCATGCGGCAACCCCTGCTGATGTCTGGGCTAGAAACCAGACACAGATAGCGAGAACGATACCTGGCCCAAGCAGCTTACAAAATTACAACAGTACAAAGTATGGGAAGGGGAAGGAAAGAACAGAAAGTTGAAGTGAGTTGCTGAAGGTCAATTTGCACAAACTCAGCACAGCCGGGAGAGCCAGGCCCTTGATCCACAGGAGCAGCTGCCTCTTTGGCTTGTGCTTAGAGCAAGCACAGCGTGCAGGAGAGGCAGCAGCTCCACTTGCGCAGGTCCCACACTCCTGGGGAAAAAAGCTGGCTGTGCAGGGACTACTAGCACATTTGGGAAAATACATGAGTGAGGTGACACCTCTCCTCTTAAGGGCTCGAGGTAGAGTTCTGTGGCATTTCTTAACCTCCATGCGCTGGCACATTGCTATAACAAGTGCTCACTGTTGCGAGTTCTGGATATCAGAGAGTCACAGAATGGTTGAGGTTGGAAGGGACCTCTGGAAGTCATAGAATCATAGAATGTCCTGAGTGGAAGGGACCCACAAGGATCATCGAGTCCAGCTCCTGTCCCTGCACAGGACAACCCCAAATTCACACCATATCTCTGAAGGTGTGTCCAAGTGCTTCTTGAATAGCGGTCAGGCTTGGTGCCGTGACTGCCTCCCTGGGGAGCCTGTTCCAGTGCTCCACCAGCCTCTGGGGGACTAACCTGTTCCTAATACCCAGCCTAAACCTCCCCTGGCACATCCTCCTGCCGTTCCCTCACGTCCTGTCATTGGTCACCAGAGAGAAGAGATCAGCACCTGCCCCTCCTCCTCCCCTTGTGAGGGAGCCGCAGACTGTGATGAGGTCTGACCTCAGCCTCCCCTTCTCCAGGCTGAACAAACCAAGTGACTTTAGCCCCTCCCTGTACGGTTTCCCCTCTAAACCCTTCACCAACTTCGTGGCCCTGCTCTGGACACTCTCCAGTAGCTTTATATCCTTAATGTATTGTGGTGCCCAAACCTGCACCCAGCACTTGAGGTCAGGCTGCACCAGAGCAGAGCGGGACAATCCCCTCCCTCAACTGGCTGCAGTGCAGGGCTTGAGGCACCCCAGGGCACGGTTGTCCCTCTTGGCTGCCAGGGCACGCTGTTGGCTCGTGTTCAGCCTGCCATCAACCAGAACCCCCAGGTCCCTCTCTGCGGGGCTGCTCTCCAGCCTCTCATTCCCCAGCCTGTATGTACATCCAGGGTTGCCATGCCTCAGGTGCAAAATCTGGCACTTGCCCTTGTTAAACTTCATGCAGTTGGTCATTGCCCAGCTCTCTAGTCTGTCCAGATCAACACCCTTGCTCAAGCAAGGTCAGCTACAGCCAGCTTCCCAGGACCCTGCCCAGACAGCTTTTCAGTATCTGCAAGGTTGGAGACTCTACAACCTCTCTGGGCAACCTGTGACAGTGCTTGGTCACCCTCACAGTAATGTGCTTCTTGAGGTATCCGTTGTTCAGTAAAGGGTGTCACCTTGCATGTGGAGCAAAACCATTTGGATTAATTTTTTTCCTATAGCTTATTCCTATTCTCTTTAAAAAGATACAAATGATGTGGCTATATATGTGGACAGATTATATGCATATGTCTTCCAACTCTGTACAGTGTGCCTAAGAACCCATGTCCTGCAGAGGGTACAGTACTATATAAGGAACATATTTTGATAGCTAATGTAATGCAACATACACATCATGTTGCCTCAAGGTCATGGTAAATTGTATCTGTTTATATGATGCATCTTGACATACTCTAATGTAGTGCCAGTAATTTAAAACAATGCCCAATACGAAATGTGAATAAGACCAAGAGCATGGCCACAAAACTGAAAATATTTTATTTATTTCTTATACTGAGAGCATTCAGTAGCATATTGGCAATTTTTCTTAAGGATTTAGAGAGAGAAATATACATTTGCTACATTTTTCTTCAGTGGACACCAAGCCAAATTCTGTTCACAAAACCTTGAGTAAAATTACTGTTAAAAGGAAAACTAATCTGAATTTATGCCCCAGAGCAGAGTGCCAAATTGAACTATGATTTTTTTTAACATATAATAGAGTCTTTAAAAATATTGCTTGCAATATAGAGGCTGCTAATGATAAATAAAATATTAATAGTATCTGAATTATGCAATATTGGTTTTTGGAAATTATTGCATGTAAGTACCAGAGTCCTTAAAACACACAGGGAGATCACTGAGTCCCACTGAACTAGTGTGATAAGTAAATGAGTAGCAACATGCCTAGAAAGAGTAGCTTGGTAATATTTGTTTCAACAAGCAAAGTGTTTATCTGTTATGAATTGTTGCCCAAGACCTGTCTGTTGCCACAGACCTGTTTTCTATTCTAGCAGCTGTCACACCATTCCTATAGGACTGGTGCTTTCTCAGTTAAGAAACTTTGCTCACATTTCTAAAATACCCGTTTGTCTCTACTCATATTTTTAAAGCCAAATGGTCCTCTAGGGAGATGTTTATCCATTTCTTCCTATTTCATGCTGTGAGGCGGCATCAAGGAGTGCTGTGGTGAGGTGACTGGGAGAAATGAACATACCAATAAAGAAAAAAACCCATGTGATCATGGACCATCTAAAAGCCACAGAAGATGGCAGCCCCACAGTGGAATAAAGTTCTTCAGGCTCTGGTGAGAGAAAGGACTTTCCACACAAATCAAAATTGGGAAATGAGCACTAATCGTAGAAGAAAGATTCACTTATTGCCAGTTCACGACATTTAAGGAAATTCTAATGGACAGAAAAAATGTGAAGGTCCTGCATGAGTCACATATTCGGGATTGAAAAAAACAAGACACTTGACCCAAACATCTGCAAATGCCATTTGAGGGCTAATTTAAAAGGCTGAACTAAATATTAGTTCAGGTTAACCCGAAAAATCTGATAGGGATTTTTCATACTCTAAGAAAACTTCTGGATCTGCTTTATTACATAGGAAAGAAGTGGAAGGCTGCTTGATGGGCAAAACTCAGTGCTGGTTCAGTTCTGGACTGAGAAATGGTACCTTCTAGTGAATACTCACAGACACTGGTAAACATAATTAACCTATTCAATGATACCATAGCATTCCTAGACATTATGATTTCAGAATCTGTCTGTAATGTAAATTAAACAGGCAGTTGTACTGATTAATGTTAGATATGAAAGGAATAAAACAACGTGATTGAAAAACTGAATGTGCAAAGACATTTAAAATACAGTGTCATGCTACCACCCATCCAGAAAACCTGAGGCAGAGCAAGATGAGAACCTTTATCTAAATTCATGAAGCTGCCAGTTAAAACTCCAGAGAACAAAACTCTTTTTCTCGGTTTCCAGATCAGTACCCTACTCTTTGGACACTGTCTCTCTGGATGATCTGGTTTAAACTGATGCAGCTCAGCTTCAGTTTATACCGGTTGAAGTCTTGCAGCATAAGCTTTTTAACAGGTCACTTTGCAGAAGCAACAATTTAATTCAGCTTAACAGAAACATAGAAATAGAAACAGTAAAATGTCTTTTGACCTTTGCTGTTGGCTACAATCAAAACCATGCAACAAAAAGGGCAGGGAGGAAATGTAGGACATACGCTCAAGATGACGAAAAAAATGTTTGGGCATGTAACTAAGTACAGTGAAGAAAACATTAAGGAACAATTCATCCTGCTGAAAACATTATTCCCATAAGGCTGCAGGGGTCAGTGTCATCCTAGATTATGTACTGTACAAGTGCCAGCCGTAGAAGACGACCCACCCACAGGCCCTACACTCTTGGGCAGGAGGTCACTAAACACCGGCAATTGATCTATGGCTCTAGAGAGTCCAAGGAGGAGCACAAAAAACAAATGTGCAGATTTCCTTTTTCTTGCTATTTTACAGAATATTTTGCTAAAGAAGATGAATAAAGCATTAATAATGACATTGTTGGGTCAATTCAGTGTTAATCAACACCAATGATGAATGAAAAGAAATCAAAACAACTCAGAAAAACATCTTAAGCTAAATTCCTCTCCATTTCCTCCTGATACAGAAGCTACCTCCCAAAGATTTCTCTTTCTTTGAAGTCATTTTTCTCCAGCAACTTCCCAGCTAGTTAATTGCATTCACACCAGCATCTCTAACTCAAGAACTCAAGCTAAGTCCTATTTTGTTTATTGTATCAGCCCTTAACTTCTCCCAAACATCACTGACACAGCTAACATATACGACTCTTGTTCTGCTCATAGGGTTGGGATTTTGTGTCACCCTCTAAACAACTCTTTTTTTATGCTGAAGCTGGAAACCATGTTGCCCATGCCACAGGTCCGACAGGGGACATCCTTTTATCACCCAGAGACTTTTTCTGTTGAGTTTGGCATGGGCATTGCCTCAGACCTGGCTCTGCATCTCTGGAATCCTTTCAAGTTGTAGTCTGACATTTGAACTGAATTTCTCAATCCCTTAGATCCCCAGAAGTCAAGTGCACGCCAATAACTCACATAGAAACTTTGCAGAGCAGCTGGTGACTGAAATGCAGCCAGCTCTCGAGTGAAACACAGGCAGTTACAAATGAAAGAGCCATGCCAAACGGTCCAGAGGAGAGGAAGGGATGAACGTTTTTTCCTGAAGAAAAAGTGTATGGCAAATTTATATAGGGAAATGTCTTATTCCATGAATCAAAAGATGTAACCTTTCTTTGCCAAAAACTAGAGAGCCTAAAAGCTCATAACTCTACATTAGTACAGCAATTATATTAGCTTTCCTGTATTTTTAAAACCCAAGACAAAAGTTTAATGCTTCTGATTTTGCTTTTTAAATAGAAAGTGAGAGTTACACTAGACAAACTCCAATTTAAAATCTCAGCAGGTCTGACAGCTGTGTTGAAGAAGAAAGCTTTTTCATGGTACAAGCTTGTGGGTTGATTTTAAAATGGACATTTTCTTTCCATAGACCCAATATTTATATTCTTTTTGTTATTTTAAAACCTGTCTGGGGACACATAAATCTGCCTGCATCATAATTATACTTGCCTACATTTCATGCCTATAATCAGACTAGGACCTGTGGCAGCAGCCATAGAAAAACTGGACAATCTATTCGCATGGGTTAGTAAGAGAGATTTCAGATATTTTTCCAAAAGGATGATCTATTTTATGGAGAAGAAATTAATTCTGTCACATTTTCAGGAAGCTAAGGTTTGGCCAGTAGCATTTTCTGTCTTATTTCTGAAATAAAACTTTCAAAGGACTCCTAAGTCTCTCTTCCCAAGCTCAAGACTGTCTTTCTTCCAGTTGCTCCCCATTCCTTCTTCATTTTTCCAGTCCTTTCTTCACTGGCGCTTGCTTGGAGGGTGCAAGCCAAAGCAGGAGCTGCTCGCTGGCAGGGGGTGGATGCAGGTAGCTTGCAGAAGAAAGCAGTCTTGCTGCAGCTCACTGTGCTCAGGGAGGGATGGAGGAAGATGGATGTAGGCTGGTAGAGTCCTTCCAAGAGAAAGCTTAGGGTTGTACAACTCATAGCTGCATTCAAACTCCCACAAATAATCCAAGAACCAGGCTTTTTATGGAAACCCACTGGCAGAGTTTTACTTTGACTATCACTGCTTCTTGGACTACAAATGTCAAAAGCATATCTGTAGTGATGCGCTGCTGCAGGCTGGCCTTGGGAAACCCTTCATAAAAATCTGTCAGTGAGGCTGGGTAACTTCCCTCCTCTGATGAAGTCATCCACTCCAGTCACGGCTACACTCTCTGTTCTCTCCCTGGGCTAAAGTAAACATTACTGAGGAGAAAATGTGCCCAACTTACAAATGCACAGCACTTCACCACATACAGGTATTTGCAAATAATTAAGGGCAGAATAGCTTTCTCGTAGATATCTGCATGTACACCATGCTCTACCAGCGTGATGACTGTGCCACCCTCCAAATACTTCACAACCAGTTGAGAACAAACTCTTCTACACCACACTTGCAATAACATTTTTGCTGTATGCTGTTGCCTATCACAGGAAGGATGGCTGAGTGGCCAGAGCACCAGGTGGGGACTGGGGAGTTAGGGCCTCTGCGGTCCTGGGGGCCACCTCTGTGAGCATGGAGACACCCTTTGCAGTTGGGAAGCTGGTTAGCATGAACAATCCCAGGTTTGAGAAACTCTGCCCTCCCCGCTCATTAGTATGCTTATGCTTATTAGTATTAGGACCCGAGGGAATGGCAGGAGGATGTGCCAGGGGAGGTTTAGGTTGAATATTAGGAACAGGTTCTTCCCCCAGAGGCTGGTGGAGCACTGGAACAGGCTCCCCAGGGAGGCAGTAACGGCACCAAGCCTGACGCTATTCAAGAAGCACTTGGACAACACCTTCAGAGATATGGTGTGAATTTGGGGTTGTCCTGTGCAGGGACAGGAGCTGGACTCGATGATCCTTGTGGGTCCCTTCCACTCAGGACATTCTATGATTCTGTGCTTCCTCACAGGTACGTGCTGCCAGTAGGATGCTGTGCAGAGCTACCAAACATTTCATTAAAGCACATGATTTTCACCTTGTCGAAGCACTGTATGGGCTGCCTCTCCTTCACTGTTGCCAGGTGGTAATTACTAACCAGGAAAACAGGGATTTGCAAAAACGACTGCACTTCATAGATGGGACATTGCCCTCTCTCAAGAGCCATATTCCCTCTGTTAGCACAAGTCTTTGTTGCCTTCCTTCTGTTTTCTCATTTCTGACTTCTTGTAAATGCTAATTTTGGGTTGGTTTTTTTTCTGTGCCATTTTGCTGTCAAAACTGTAAATGCTAGATTATTACTAGGCATCTCATCAAAGGAAGATTTACAGATGTTTGGTCTTTGTTATTTTGTTATAATTTTACACATTTTTTTTAACAGCACTGTAAACAAGGTATTTAAAACCTCCCAAATATGGCTTATAAATTCCTCCTGTTCCAACTTGCAGTCATTTATAACTGACATCAGCTGTATGTCTGCTGCAGTTCAGGAATGCTGCACACATAACTGTGCCCAAAGTAGCTCCAACATAGCCAGGTGGGAGCAGAAGTCTGGAAAGCACAAGGGTCCACACTTGCTATGAGGAGCAGCTACCTGAAACCACAGCCACAGTCCTGCTACATCCGTCGATGCACCCCAAAGCCCACACCCTACCATCTTTCCTCTGCCTATTACTTAATCCAGCTAGATCAATGCCAGCTGTGTACACTGATACAGGTTGTTTAGTACAGGTGTAAACACACAACCTAAATGGAGATATGCAGTCATTTTATGAGAAAAAAAGAAGAAATCAGTTCCTTTCATTATCAATCATTTTCACAGAGTTTTGTGGCTGACAAACAGGCTGTTTGAGCAAAACTAAACAAGACGTGCTAATTCTCAGGATACCCAGTTGCGGAGCAGCTCTGTTAATACCAGTGGAGATCTGCATGCAAAGGCATTGGGCAGAGACACAGAGATATGGCCTGAACATCTGCTGAAGCCCAAAGTATGTGGCAGCTAAATGTCTGATGCAGGAAAAGAATGGAAAGAGTTTCAGATAAAGAAACAAAGTGCAAAGCCACAGTCTGTTCATATTTTCTACCACAGCAACTTATACCTGTGGTGATGATGAACTCAGGCAGTGGTGTGATCCAGTTGTGGAAAAAATCAGTAGCACAATTATCGCTGACTCCACCAGGTTCTAGATTAGGCTTTGAAAGCAAAAGTGACCCAGAGAAGCAATAGTGGCAAAAACAAAAAATACTTTCTCGTAACTTAGTCACCCAAATTGCTAGCATATATATTGACCCCACATCCTTGTGTGAGTCCCTGAAAATGACCCACATAGTATGTTGTCGGCTTCAGTAGCCTCAAAGAAGAGGACCATGTGACAATGAAGAGCCACAGAAAGTCCCTTTCTTTTGGCTGCTCTAGTGTCTTTTAGTAACAGCTTGTACCAACAACAGCCCCTGCCTCATGCTGCAGCATTGCTTTCTAGCTTAGGTATTTAAGGAAAAGTATATATATGACCACAGAGACATCAGCAAAGATCAGTGGCAAATGATCGTCCCTGCAAAAAGCATTAAAGATAATGAAAGTATTAATCATCCATACCAAAAATCAACACAAAAGTCCACATGTAATGCTGATAACTGGGACCAGGTATGCAGTAAAGCAGCCAGTGAAACTAGTTACTCACTTTTTGGCCACCCTTTGTTCTGCATGCTTGCAGAGTTAGTTATGGAAGTCGTATTCACTTAGAATTTAATTCTCTAGAAAAGGCTGTTTCTCTTACTATTTTTACAGTATCTACCACTTTCAGGGTCTGATCTCAATAACTGATAATAGCTGCAATGTATGTGATAAGCACAGGACAAAAAGGCTCCCAGGTTTCAAGCGCACCCTCCTCTTGGGTAGGGTTCACATTCTCAGAAGGGCTCTTGCTGAGCCTCGCAGCTGTTTTGAGCACCTGCAGCTCCTGCGGGTGCAGCAGGGCCAAATCCTGCCAACAGCTCACAGAAGCAGCTCCTGCTGCTGCCTCTCGCCCACAGCCAAGCAGAGCACTGAGCTCCGCTCAGCCTTATTGCTTTCCATGTGTCCTTCAGGATCTGAATTGCACATGTGCTATAATACATCCAAGAGGTTTCCTTTGACCTCATGGTCCTGCACAAGCATAAAGCAATGTATTTATTGTATTCTAGGTTATGTGAAAAAAGCATCAGCCTTGCATATTTGTGCTCCATCACCCAACCAGTAAGCTAGATGTAGGGCCAAATCCTGAGAGGGTTAAGCCAGTCAAGCTACATCGGTGAACACTGTCTGAAAGCATAGACATTGTTTGGCATATATCTTAAGCTGTCAGGAGGAGCAGCCAGTGAGCAATGCTACTTGACCTGTCAGCATGATACAGATCATTTACATAGCTTTTTACAAACATTAAGAGATTAATCCTCACCTTGGGACACACAAGCAAGGTTCAGTAGCCCTGATGAACAGATCTGGCAGCTGACTCACACAGTGGCTGTAACCTGATTTCAAGGAGAACCCAGCATCTTTACATCTTATAAAGGCACAAGAGAGGATGGGAGTTCATACCTCCAGACCAGGAGAAGAACAAGTGTGAAGCAGATATCAACTTTGGCCCAGCCATTTGTGCCTGTGGGGAACTGAGGCTATGGGGACTTTCTCAAGTACAGATTTCCTGGCCCCTCTTCAATTCACACCAGCTGTGACAACCCAAAGTGGGATGGTAGTTTTCACACCAGCATAGAGGACACAGGCATGTTCATGTGCAAAGCATTGCATTTCACATCCAAAATGTAAAGGAAATCAAGCAGCTGAAGTGGAAAATCCTACCTAGTTGCAATTTCCTTACCAAACAGCTATCCGAAGCATCTCAACTCATTGCATTTCAGTAGTATCTATTTCAAAAACCATTACCAGTCATCATATACTAACACATGGGTGAAAGTTGAGCCCTGTGCAGAAGGCCTGGACTTTGCATTGAGGGATCTGTGTTGCATACAGCTCATAGATCATACTGTCAGAGCTCATAGACCAAGAGGGGAAGTGGGACATGGACATGGCCCATGAGGCTATGCTGGCTTTTCCATTTAATCACCTGGGAGACATCATTTGTGCACACACCAGTTATGCAGCTGAGGGGTCTGTACTTAGCAGTATCACTGAGGGCTGAGGAGTTGTCTGTAAGCCATAGGGGACTGGGAGAGCAGGTCCTTGGAGAGGCAGGACAGGGAGTGATCCCGCAGCTGTGTCTCTTTGCGGGAGGGCTGTGCATGTATGCACTGAAGGGCTGAGAGGCTCAGTTCATACATGCATGCAATGGACAGATGTACCCAGATACACTGTCATGGGGGTTAGCGACATGTGTCCGCTTGGACTGGGATAGACACAAAAAGGGTCAAACAAAGATGTGTCTGTACAGGCATCTGCTAGAGATGTGTGGGCAAGGAGGACATGCCACAGGATTCTTAAGATATATAGTAATTTATGTGTTGTAACGTGGTAAAATTGTTTGGGATTTATCCCTAAAGAATTGATGTCAGGAAAGTCTCCTCTGTTTTACTGAAGGAAATTGCTTATTGATCTTGTCTGTTTACATCATATTCACACTGTACTGCTCCCATGCTTAACCTGCAGGGATCCAGGAAGGTTGTTTCTCTCTTCACGCGTGACTTGACTTCTGCAGGGCAAAGCTGCACCTCCATGTGAGGCTCCAGAGAAGGGCTGTGGGTAGGAACAAGTTGTGAGGTAGGGAGCACTAGTGTTTCTGATGTTCAAATCCCTGTGGTGCCCATTTGATGTGCCTTCTTCATGTACTCATAAATCTACGGAAAGTCAGATGAGAGATCACAAATGAGATTAGAGGCAGATTCAGCAAAACTATTGTAGGATTCTCTCTGTAACATTAGGTATGCTCTACTTAATTTTTTTTTTTTCTCCAGAGGAATAAAAGGCTTTAGTGATGCTTTTGATCTATCTCCTCTTGTGAAACATTGCAGATGTGACTTGTGGTCTTTTACTAGCTTACTCAAATTCAGTGAGGATTGGAATTATTTTGTGGTGAGCATGAATGGAGCAGATGCTCTGTGGGCACTACTGCATTAAAATCCATTGCATGGTTTTCAGGGTGGGGACAATGACTAGACCCAAAGATACTAGTGGTCACTTGCAATTCCATTAGAAAACACATGGACAGGTGCAGAATCTGAGGGATAACAATTAGGAGCAGAAGTAACAGACCAACCCCTTCCTCAATCAGTTCTGACGTACTAGTGATATTAAAACAAGATTACAAGGTACAATGGATTGCACAGTCAGGATGTTCCCAGTGACATGACACATTGAAACACTCTGAGCATTACATGAAGTCAGGTCAAAGATGCTGTTCCCTTTATGCTGAGTTAACAGTATCTCAGAGTAGCTCCAAAGGAGCAGGTACAATGTAGATTGTCACACATTTCCACAGCAGTATTTTGAGAACACATCCAGCTGTGCCAAGCTCCAGACCATTTTGATGTAACATAAAGCATTTGCTATGGGACGAAAACACAGGAACCCAAATCAAATGGATATGACATCAGTGAAATGGATGACTCATCCTAAGGAAAGCTTTGTTTTCTGGCTTTGGTTAATACAGATGGAGAACAAGTACTATGTTCAGCTGCACAGAAACAATGCTATCCTAAGGGCCCTTGTGGTTATCCCTTCAGAGCGACTTTCAAGAATACTTTTAAAGCCCTTCCAAAATCCTACCTTCTCCTGCTAAATATTTTGTACTGCGTCTATAGTCAGTGAAAAGTTACATTTGCTCTGAATACCTGAACAAAAACTTTTCAACTAGGTTTTGGATTAGGAACAAAGTAAAAAAGAAATTCCAACAACGCACAGGCCACAGGTCTCAATAAACAGTCTTGCCATCTGCTTTCTCATCCAAAAAGTGAAATGGTTTTGTTTCAAGCATCGGACTTGCCTTCCTTAAAGGAAAGTTTGTGGCACTCTTAACATAGCTCAGTAACATTTATTTCACTTTACAGACACCATTGCTAGGTTTTGGGATGTGTCAAAGTAAAGCCCTTATTTTTCTCATCAAATAGATCACAGTTTCACATAGAGGAGAAAGTGATGCTTTTCAATATCTATATAATTTTATCATGCATAAAATGATAAGTCCTAAATTTTCAGAAGTCAGAAGTTAAGAATATGCACTGCATTAGTATCCTCATTAAATGGGTAACAAACTATTAAGGCATGGTTTATATTAACAAACACCACATTATTTTCTACTTATTTATTCTTTTGTCTAGCTTGGTTGAAACTGGAACAGGCATTGCTCCACTCTGTTTTTTCAAAAAGAAATGTACCAGACATCCTTTTTGGAATCTCTTATTTCGTCAAAGCTTACTGATATCTTTGGCTCATCAACTTTTCTCCAGGCCTTTTCTTCTGAGGCCCTTACCGTGAATGAAATTCTTTGTTTATGTTCATGAACTTCAGTGGTTCTCCAATGATTCTTAGCCAACTAAACACCATCTTACCTGTCAATGTTTAATAATTACCATACTATAACCATTAGATTTACTTTCCTGATCTATTAATGGTGTAGAAAATAGACAAATATTATAAACCTCATGCTCATATTCTCAAGGGTATTTGGATCTCTTAGGCCATCCTGGTTTAAAAAAGAACTAGAGGCCATATGATATGTTATGTTCTTAAACACCAGAATGTGTTTGAACTTAAACACTTTTATGTATTCTGATATCCAAGGTTCCATAGAATAATTGCCTGCTTAACTGGAAAAGCCTTTCAGAACATCTTTTATGACATTTACAGCTAACATTAGGTGTAGTTTAGGATGGAGGGCAGAGGTAGGCTGGGGATGACCCTGTGCACCATCACTGCTGATAAAAATGGAGCACAGGCAATCCTCCTGGCTGCCCTGAGCTCTGTGCACTGGAGAACAGTATTTTGAAGCAAGTTACATAATTGCTTACTATAATGGATTATTGTCCTGCTTTCAGCTGAGGTAGAGTTAATTTTCTTTCTAGTAGCTGGTATAGTGCTGTGGTTTGGATTTAGGATAAAAATAATGTTGATAGTACACAGATGTTTTAGTTATTGCTGAGCAGCGCTGACACAGAGTCAAGGCCTTTTCTGCTTCTCACCCCCCCCCCCCCCCAGCGAGTGGCTGGGGGTGCACAAGAAGCTGGGAGGGGACACAGCCAGGACAGCTGGCCCCAACTGACCCAAGGGGTATTCCATACCATATGACATCATGCTCAGTATATAAACTAGGGGAAAAGCTGGCTGGGGGCCTGCTGCTCGGGAACTGGCTGGGCATCTGTCAGCAGGTGACGAGCATTGCATTGTGCATCACTTGGTTTGTATATTTTTTAAACATTATTATTATTTTGCCTTTCTTTACTTTCCTATTAAATTGTGTTTATCTCAACCCATAAGTTTTACCTTTTTTTTTTATGTTCTCTCCCAGGTGTCTAGTTGCCTGTCAGGTTAAACCACAACAAATATGTATTGATGAAGGTGTTCCTTTTTAACCCTTTTCATGTCAAAAAGAAAAAAAGAGTGTACTTGATGCAGGAGGGTGCATTTTAAGTTCTCTTCTTAACATTTCTCAGAAAAAAAATCACGTTGGATGAGGTTTCCAGAGGAAACATTGCTTTTAATCAGACTTTCATACTCTTCTACCTTAATATGTCATTGGGCCATTAATGAAGTATGCTACCTGTCAGCATCCAGAGGTGTGTCACGGCTGGAGCTGTATAAGTAGACCAGAATGAGGCAGATACTCCTTAAGCTTTTGGCATATCCTGCTGCAGAACTTATTCCAAAACTCTGGCTCATTTGCAGAAAGCTTTTTTTTTTCCATCTCAACATGTACATAATTTTCCTGGATTTGTATTAAGATGCCAAGGCAGAATTTTTTCCCCAACTTCAGATGTAATTTTAGCAGCTAAGTACTTTTTGTACAAACCATCTTTTCCTTTTTCATAAAGAGGATAAAAAGCTGAAAGATTATCTTGGACAGAGGAGGCATACCAGGGTTAGTAGGAATCACTGTTAGGTACCATATTCTCTGTGTCATCTCTCTGTGCACGGGTGCTGGATTCATAATGACCTGAGTGAATTCTAGATAGGAAATCATCACTCTTTTTATGTTTTAACTGGATTTTTTTCTGTGTTGAAATTTGATTCATTTACCAAGAGCCCTCAAAACCATTACATACCCCCGCAGCTATCCCTAAACCCTGACAGCGTAAACAGATCCACGTGTACAACCCCCAGAACCTGTATGGCATGTTTATGATATGTCTGTTTAGCAATCTTCTGTTTAATCTAGGCTATACTTCCCCTGTGTAGTAAAGCAATTACATAATTAATGGTTACATTCAAAGAAAATTGCTCGGGAGAGAAAAAGGAATTTTTAGGACAACCGTGTCAGACTGGAAAGGAAGTACGCATCAATAATTCCCTTTCACATTTGATGCTTCAACTAGTATTAACTTAAAAGTCCAAATGCAAGTCATTAAGCAAAAAAATGAACAAAATGAAGAGCAACCTTGCAGGGACAGTGATGAACTGAGAATAAGGACATTTGGGTTCAATTCTGAACTCTTCCTTTGCCAGTATAGCTTTGGACAGTTTCTTTGTTCCTCGGTTCTATATCTATTTAATAAGGATATTAATACTCGATTAATTCTACTTCTTGCTTGCATGCCTTTTGAAGGCCTCTTGAAGGTTTTTGTAGTAGAAATTACTTCCTCTTGTGTCTGTAAAACTCTCAGCAAAATGGAGGACTGCTTTTTGTTGAAGACACAAGAAGAATTAGAGGTAATCACAATCAGAGCTTACATCTACCGTAGCCCTGGTAAGAACTGCTGTTCAGTATCAGTAATATGGGGGCATACAATATAACGTGCTAAAGATGGCCCTTCAGAGAGCTTCTAATTAAAGAGCCAACCTGTGAGAGCCAATAAATATTGAGACAGCTATAACAGATCTAGTTAAAAAATCTATAACAAAACATTTCCCTGTCAAAAAAAAGAGAAATATTTTAAGTGTTGCAAATTTTCACTGAGAAAAACAGAAAACCAAATGTCAGTACTATTTCTTGTAACAAATGAAAGTCTGATTGAAAATGTTAAAATGAAATGTGCCATTTTGAAATCAGTATTTCCATACATATGGATATTTAGAGCTTTCCATTTTAAAAAAAATTATAAAATTATGTCTTCAATTTTTGATCCTGGTTTATGAAAAACACAGATGCTGATCTACTGAAATTTCTTGTCAGATAAATATTCTTTCTGTGGTTATTTATGTTTAAACAACAAAAACCTAAGACTCTGGTTTTGTTTTGGGGTTTTTTGAGGGCCTTTCAAAAATCAGGTTTTTGCTGGACTGTGAATCAAGACAGCTCAAGGCATTCCAAGTACAGGAACTGTTCATGTGTTTTATTATTAAAGTACATTTTTCTTGACTAGAAATAGTTGCTGCAAGTGTGGAAAGTATTTCCATTGTTCAGTACAACTTCCCTGATAATGCAGATGACTCAAGCTCTAATTCATGTAGTTTATCTAAAGAAACAGTTCAATGGACTGAAAGGAAATATGTGTGATCTCAGCATCAGAGCTTTTTTAAATAGTATCTTAAAAGAAAAGAAAATTACAGGTTTTCTTGCTTTAGAATTGATAAAGACAAATACAGCTGTTGTGCAAATGTTTAAAATAAATGATTTAAAATGTCACTAAAGAAAGAGTTCAAGTCACAGTAACTCATTGACAGAAATGACTGCTAAAGACAATGAACACTCTGTATCGTGCAAAACCTTCTTTCTCAAAATCACACACTCTTAGAAAATAATCCACTATTCTTGCTACATAAATGTTGTTATTTTAGGTTGAAATGAAACAAATTAACCTATTGCTGCATTAGTGTACTGGACACATTTTAAAGGATACTATGCTTGCTTTTTCTAATTTTTTTTTTTCTTCCATAATGCATAACCTAGCCCCCCCAAAAAAAAATATCCATATGCACTGTATTCTGAAAAGGAGCTGTTCTTTACAAATTATAATGAAGGAAACAGTACTTGTTGTGTACTATATATCCTAATAATATAGGCATTTATAAGCATGTGGAAATGCACAGGGAAAGAAAATTCAGATGATTTTATGCTTTCTATTTCAATATATATATCTTTATATTCTGTAGGACTGTAGGAAGTTTACTATAATTATGACTTCATATTCTGTTTCTATACCCTAAAGATAAATATGTTCCTGGATCAAGAAAAAACCAAAACATAATGTATTAACTAAAAAAATTAATATATTTAATGTAGTAGAAAGCTGGGTAAGTATCCTTGAACCTAATAATAGTGAGTACTTATACAGGATCAGTGATATTTTAAAGGAATTCTTTTTTTTTTTTAAATGAGTTGTTGGAAGGATTGACAATACTTCGTAGCAATGTTAACACTGTCACAAAAATAAATAAGGCAATGAATGATTGCAATAAGAATATAGGTCTCTCAGATTTGGAGACCACTAATAAAAGTAAAATTTTGATAATTCTTCACTAACAATGTATCTGTACAGTTGCATGATCTTTAAGAATGCAATTAACCTATTTTTCTTGCCCTAATTACAAGGCAAAAGAATTCACATGGGTATAAGGAAAAATTATTTTGTTTGGAAGGGAAATACAAATTGTACCCAAAGCCTAATAAATCTGTTGCCATGACAAAGAGCCTGGTCTTATAAAACCTGTCATAATTTATTCAGATGAGTAGTTCTTACTCATACAAGTTGTCCCATTGATTGAAACAGAACTGCTGACGTGAGGAGAGGTTTGCAATGGGAAACTTGAATTTAGGATGCAGTCCTTGTTCACATAAAGAGCTGAGGGGACTACATCCACAAGTAAGAGCTTCTTTCAACAGTGAAGATTGGAAGATGACATTGATGGATTTCTTGTCCTTCCTTGGTTTTTCTTAATGGTTCTTATACTAGTCACATATTTTAGATAATAAAATACAGAAAAAATCTACTTCAATGCACATGTATGCATATCTTGAACCTTTACTCTTAAAATCAAGACTGGTTCCTCTGAACCCTACTAAAACATTGTCCCACTACAGGAATGTGTTTGTATCATCTCTGTTTCATTTTACTGCAGTGATTTGAAAAAGCTGCATTACCATTCTGTCTTTAAAAACTGTCTTATGTCCTCATCATACAAGGAGGACATGTATTGGGAACTACCACAAAATTCCATCTTTTGAATAAGGATTTAAGCTCTGATTCTTATTCCTGAGTCCTGGTGTGGCCTGGCCTAGCCTTTTTTCTTTGGCTCTTTGCATCCCTTTCACCCTCAAAACTTGCTGCCAGGAACCCATCACCTCCATATCCAGCTGGACAGCCATGACAACTGCCACACAAACCCACTCCTGGTCCATTTCTAACCCCACCAAAAGAACTGGGATTTGCCAGGGATTACTCTCACAGCAGGCGCAGGTCCTTACCGCAGTTTGCTCCACAAGAGGCACTGAACTTTCTCTCTTCTAAACTCAGTGATCAACCAGAATGCATAAGAAAATATATATATTTCGCATCACTTCTATCTTTTAGTTCTACCCTAATTTCTGAAACAGGCATCCAAGTAAACCAAGTCTTCTTGAAAACTACATTGTTCTTCCATCTCAGTACACTCCCTATATAATTTCTGATCTGCTTGGCAATTTCCTGATAATGACCCTAAATTTTGGTAAATTGGGTAGTTAGTTAATAATATCACCTTGCACTCCCCTAACACCTTTCATCCAGGAAGATGAAAGCACATTACAGTCATTAATGAAAAATACCTTGCAACATCTACTGAAGCCATTTGTAATAATTCTCAACACCCCACTAATACATGACAAAAAAATACTTGATGTGAGGACATCTTGTACTGGATTTGCTTATTTTATGACTTGGGTCATCAAGAGTAACATTGTCATAATTCATGGTGGACATTTTTTGGCTTTCTGACGTGTATAAAAGGGTCTGCCTCCCACTGTATCTAAAACACAGCATCCAAGTCTGCATTTAATATTTGTTTCCCATAGGTAACAAAATAAAGTAAATCTTTTGTACCTGCATATTTTGCAGACATTCAAAACCCTTCTGTAGCTTTTATTTTACTCAGATAATACTTTTACAGAACCATTCTTATGTTGATAGAGGATTTCTTTTACCCTCTCTTTTTGCCTTCTAGTGGTCAGTGCATGACTGAGGTGCAGGGAAGGTATAGCACCGTGACCCCAGAAAGACAGACAGAACAACAGAAAGAGAAGGCAGGAGGAGGGGAATGGAGGGAGGGAAAAAGAGAGAAAAATGTCAACGCAAATTATTAAACATCCTCTTTAGCATGGAAATACGTATAATACAGCTACTGATGTTCCAATCCAAGTGCAAGTGACAGCACAGGTGTGCACAAACACACACACTCACAGACACACTGTCACAAAGCAAGGGAGAAAGACAGAAATGGTCTTACAAAGCTGCTGCAGTAATCAGGACACTTGCTTCTGGAAACAACTATACAAACAAACATTCTTTTGTTAGCTTTCTACATTCTTTCAATTTTAATTTGATTATTACTATTATTTTTACCTCTCACCATAACAGAATTATGGCTATTATTAAAAGGAAGGAAAAAGGCCTTACCATGCAGTGCATCAGGAAGAGATGAGAAGCACAGAGCATGCTGCAGAGATTAAGCTCAGCATGGCATTCAGATATCCTTTGGAATTGAAGAAAATTGTCCAACCCATTCTTCCTAACAAAGCGGACAAGTTTTCTCTAGGCTTGAATTTTTCACCAGAAGTCAGATCCTTACAGTGCATTATATTTTCCTCTTCAGGAGATATATTTCCTCCAGTTAAGTTTCAGCTCCACAATGCCATTTCCAATCAGCTCTAAGAAGTTCTTCATTCCCAGATTTGTGGTGTCATCAGAGGGACTCCAAAGAAAATCACAGAAAGAAAGAAAAAAGAAAATAATACCTTACCGAAGCCCTGACATTATTCTGCAGAAAAGGAGAAGGAAAAAACCCCAATCAACCCCTCATTTATTCTGTTATCTATGTGTTTCACAACAATCAGTACTACCTCCTTGGTCTCATATATGCAGTGCTGATTACCTGTAATAAAAGAAGAGGCAAAAACTTTCCCAGTTCACACATGATGCATTTTCATTATTGCTGCGCAACTGTGCACTACCAAACAACCTTTCTCATCCTGAGGAATCTTTAAAACCATCTGACAAAAACATCAGCTGTCCCTTTCCCTTCCCAAGGAACATGGATATTAGAATTTCTAGAAAAGTGTTGGAGAAAACTTGACAAATAACACCCAAATACAAATTAGATCTAAAAGCAAAACCCTCAAAGCAGGAGAGTTCTTGTGCAAGGAGATACCTTGCCTGTAGGGTTTGGGGACACATGCACTAAGTTATCATAGGGAAAGAGAAAGGGATAAAGAACGGCGGCTAACGGGGGGTTTGGAGAGGATGGGGTGGGACCGCCTGGGTGTCAGGCAGAAGTCGGATCCTGAGTCACCCTCAGTCTCCTGCCTTCTCGCTGACAGCAGCTCGGGCTTCCCCTGCACTTTCTGCAAAGCATATTAATTGATTCTGGTTGCTGAGCAACTAACTCTGGGGAGCCACATCGACGGCTCCAGCCCCGGCACAGCTTCAGCAGCAGCAGCAGGGAGAGGGGATGGTCTCCCTTGCCTCCCTCCTCCCCCCGGGGCTCGCTTACCCTCCCCAGGTTGCCTTCAGCTGCCCTGCAGGGGAGCTATGCAAGGAAAAGGAAAAAGCCCCGGTTAGTGCAGCAGGGAGAGGAGGTGGGTTGCTCCCCCCACCCTGTGCGGCACTGGCAGGACTCAGGCGAGCAGCCCTGCTTCGCACTGACAGCGCTGCTGCAGCCCCAAAGGGCATCCTCCACCCTGCCACCACCCCGCGTGGGGTGCCCTTTGGGGGTCTGGCGCAGCCATGGGAAACCCACCCAGGCACAGCGAGAGGTAGGCAAACCGGGGTGATGCGGTTCCCTTCTGAAAAGCGAAGCTGGGTTAACCCTCTGGTTGTCCAGGCACGCAGCAAAGACGTTGTTAAAATGACAAGCAACTCCCATGGTTGTGCCAACTCATGGGTTCAAAAGTGAGTTTCCAGTTGAAGCTGTGGCCACTTAAGCTCTGTCCTTGCAATAATAAGGTAAATGTGTTACCTATTTCTGACCTCTTTATCACGCTGCACTTCAGACAGAGCAGACACTACTTTGACTGAAAGGGCACATGGTAAACCAGAGCCACCATCCAGAGGAATCGCCTGGATGTCTTTGTCAGACACTGCAAAATGGAGCGCTCTAACATAACCTTGTCATTGCTTTAACCAATGCTGTGTTTAAGTTCCTCTTAGGAGAGAAGCAGCCATGAGGCCATTTAGTTTTGGCCCATGAAAGAAATGGGTTAACTGGGTAACTGGAGCTGGCTCTGAGGAGCTGATCCTACAGCGCCTTGACCGATGGCCCCCAGGAATGACACAGAGGATTCCGGCAAGGATGATGCCAATGGATGGACTCTGAATAGGGCCTGACAGCTGCAATTTGCGGCAGGACTTCCACTGACTTCTGTGGCTCTAGAGCCTGGAAAAAAATCTCCAAAACAACACAGTGTCCAAAACCAGACATTTATCTTGTGCTTTTGTTTTGGATAAATCCTTAGTCAGATCATGGCATTTGTTCAGCACTGACTAAGCTGTCTTTCCATTGCACAGGTAAGATGTAAGAAATGTAAAGACCTCAAGATGCCTCTCCTTGTGACCTGGCAGTAAGTGCCATATCAGATCTTGGCCAAACTGCTCACGCGTGATTACTGTCAAAGACCTGAGCTAGATCAGCTCTTTATTTCTGTTATAGTGATAGGACAAGTTAAAGGGCAAGGCCCTGAGAACTGCCTTAGCTTGCAGTCACATAAATAAACAGAATTATCTAATTCTCCCCTTGAAAACCTTCAGCCTATAACTTGTGCGTGTTATCTAAATGTCAAATGCAGGGTCTTTGTGAAAAGGGGACAGGTTATCTTAAACGAAAGGGTAACTTTTCTGACGGTAGCTTAGCCCCACCACACTCTGCTTTCACGCTTTATAAACAAACATCTAAAGTTTAGACTCATTTTCTTAGCAAAGCCAGAGGCTTAACACATATTCAAAGCTCAGGAAGGACCAGTAGATCAGGTTAGCAGAGTGGCTGTATGAAACAGGTAGCAGAACATGCTCAGTTTGTCCAATAAATCTATTGATATAAGCATATACTGGGTATTCCTAATCCCCCAAGTACAGCATACAGAGAAATACAGGAACTTCAGTATTGATTTAGTAAATGAAAGTCATTTAGCCTCCAACCAACAACAGAATACAGCAGGATATTTCTAAAGAAGAGATCCTGTGGTTCACCTAACTCCATTAAAATGTGTCTCCTGAGGTCTTCTAACATACTAAACATAGGTTAAACACACTAAAACCACACATAATAAACATAGACTATTCTTGATTTGTATGGTCACAAATTTATGTAACTAGTTTGGTATCACCGATTGTCACTTTATCTCTTCTTCTGACTCTTTGGACATTTCTTTTGACTATCCCTCATAGTACCTCATCTTTGTTCCTGGATAGGAATAAAACCAACAAGGTTTCCTCTAGCAGCGGTTGATGCAAATAGTGTCTTTTGTTGTGTGCCGCTGCTCATATATGACATTGCTTCCTTTAGCCCACAGGTTTACTTGCTTGCAACAAAGTGCTGAAGAATGACAAAAAACAAGGTTGAAAGGGAGCTAACCCACCTCTGTCTCACAGCAGGATCAATCACACACATGCTAGTCCTGGGAAATGGCTTTCTAATCAGTGCTTACAAGTCTCCTTTCTGGAGACTCCATACTTTTAAAAAGCAATTTATTCCAGTGCCTCACTACTGTAACTACAAAAAAGGTATTTCTAAGCTCCATTGCTGCAAAGTTAAACACACTATTTCTTGTCCCATTCAGAATGATCAAGGAAAAGATCTCCTCCATTCCTCACTGCAACTGCCTTTTATGTACACAAAATTCATGCATGCAAAAGTAAAAGGTACCAAAGAGACAGTGTCTGGCTTAGGAAGTGAGTCACATAACATAGGAACAGGGAAACAAGGGGGGATTGCTTCATCTAGCTGTGGTAATAAGGTTAAATACTGTTTCAATATTCCTTTTTACTTTTCTGAAGGAAATAGGGTGACAGAAAGAAAGAGATTAAATACAGCTAGGTTGTGTGTGTCTGTCAATGAGTCCTTCTAACCTGTGGAAGAAGATGGTTCAATTTAGAGGGAATAAGGGAAAAAAGACTACTCTTTCTTTTGAATTTGTATAAAGATTTATAAAATAGTAAATAGAAGAGGGAAGCTAGCACAAGATCTCAGGTAGACAGTGCATGAAAATATAAAATAGGTAGAGAAAAGGTTAGGGGGGACTAAGTGCTCAGGATTGATGAAAGGCTGGAAAATATATGAACATTTAGACTAAGGGAACAAAGAGAGGCGGAGAGATCTCCCAAATACTTACAAAGACATTATTAATTCTACATGAACATATTTCACCATACACATGGTAAAGAAAGATTTGTTTCAACATGATAAGCTGTAGTTGTTTTATATTTTCCACTTTTATCCCTTCACATTCATGCCGGTGCCTGTTTTTATCCTCAACAGTACAATCTTTAAGAAGTGTGACAACGAATTATTAATACTTTACTGTGCCTTGTTTTGTATTTTATTTTTACAAGGAGGAATACCAACAGTGTTGAAGCTCTGTGTATTGGAGCAAATATCATTAAAAAGTGCGAGGGAAGGGCAGTTGAAGGGCAAAGCAATAAAACAAAACAACCATAGGAAGAAAGCAAGCCAACAACTAGTGATTTTGAAATGAAAGCAAACTGTTTGGTGTGTAAGAAGGTGCCATCAGATTATTAAAAGGAGTTGTGGGAGAGGTAGGTTTAGAGATGTGAACATTTGTGCAATATAATTTTTCTACTGAAAATGCAAAGCTGCTTAGATAAAATTCAGTCTCTTGCAGAAGGCAAGTACAGCACCTCTCTTTCACTTACACAAGTCTTGAATTTAAACTTATATAAATACTTCTTATTGTGCATTGTAAAGGCTGACTAATGCACATGTTCTGTTTCTATTCCATTTTCTATTTATCTTTTCTCTTCCCACATTTCTATCCTTTCAATAACAGTGTTATCCTTTTTGAGAAGATGAATGTCCTGTGAGCCTAAGGACCCAGTCAAGCCCAAGCAAGCTAGGAACCAGTCAGCCCTCATCCCCCAAGGGAATGGTACAACTGGTGTCCCACTAAAACCACGTTGGTTACTGCAGCTGAATCAGACCAGCAGCATCTCTCCATGTTCAAGCCCTGTAGTCAGATAGCCAGACAGCTCTGTCCCAGCTAAAACTGTGACAGGCCCATACTGCAAGACTTTGGGAATGAAGTTAATGGGGACATGCAACGAACCATGGCAACTGGTTGGGCAGATCTTAGACTGGCTCATCTGTGTTGCTGAGACCTGATAACAAAAGAAAGTCCCCAGAAAGGCAAATGGGAAGAAAAAAGACCCTTCTTTCAATATGTTCTAGTCCAGGGTGTAGAAAAGGACCAAACAGAAGGATGACATTTGAAGAAGACGAGTGAGGGCTGCAGCAAGTGCAAGGTGGCAGCCCAGGCTAGGGAAACGGTGGCTTCCTCCAGCTGAGTGTGGATGCCTATGCTGCAAGGAGGGAGGGCAGTGAGGGCAGATGGGCTCCTTATTGTGCTGGGCAACTACTGTCCCCTATCTAGGCTGAAGAAGAGCAGAGGCCCCTGGGGACTCGAAAGATGTGGGCACAGGCTTTAAGAAGTTGAAGCAGAAAAATCTCCCAGGAATTTCCCTGCAAGAGTCAAGAGCAGGGAAGACAAGGGACCTGGAAGCAGGGGTGTGCCAGGATTGCTCCTTGGGTGCTCAGACTGCCTTGGCAGCCACTGTCACCAGGAGATGCCTTCCCGCAGGGCAGAGGGCCTCCCATGTGGGCTCTGAACTGAGTGACAGGAGAAACCTCCTCCCCAGGTCACCCACTTGCCTGCTACGGTCTTGCCTGGCCACTAGAAACAAATGAAAGATCTTGTATACCAAAACATTCACCTTCATCCCAATCGTAATTTAATACCTGATAGAGACCATCACTTTATTCCTTGCAAGCTGCACCTTTTCCAGCAGCTGTCATTTGAGAACTGAATTAGATCTTCAAAAGCAGTATTGCATGCAAAGTATACAGTAATTTTAACATAAATACAAAAATATGCAGAGGGCATGGAAATAAAAGGTATAACTCAATTATGACCAAATTTTAACTAAAAACCTGTGAAAATAATTTTCAAAGAAGTTTTATGGATGTGTTTCTCATTTTGACCTTTAAATATCCTGTGTCTCAATTAATATTCAGTCAACTGCAGCACAAACAACTGAATTGATTTCTTGCCTTCTTAGTTTAAATGCCATAATACATGCATGAGAGTCTGAGCTCCAGTGAGTGCATTTCCAGATCATCATCATCATCGATTAATTGGAAAATCTAACTCTAAGAAATAGACCTTCATTCAAAAGAAAATATCCAACAGCATGACTGAGGATGTACACATAGTTCCATCTATCTGCAGTATACTTATCGTCCCTAAAACCTATTTCCGACATACTTTAAGTATAATATTATGTAATAATTTTTAATATTCTGTACGGCAACTGATCTCATTCTTCTCTAGTTTCCATCAGTGCGAATCAGACTAGGATATCATACCCGTCAAAAAACTGCAACAGTAAGAAAATACTACAACCAATGGTAAGTAAAGACAGTAAAATGAAAAATATTTTAGATTTGTTGTTCTCCTTTTTAAAAAAATGCTGTTTTACTACAACTTAACCATTAACTGCCTAAGGAATGATAAAAGGTTACAGCTTATGGTTACTAATTGTTGGGCTTGCTGGTACTTTCACAAGCTAGTCTGAATTTTAATGGATCTGATTCAAATTTAATTTACAGAAAAGCAAACCTCATACATTTACTGATTTCAATTAAATCATCCCTAATTTACCTCAGCGTAGCTAATAACAACAGATACACAGGAATAACTGCCCATTGTAGAGTTAGCTTCAGTTTAAATTTGCTACGTACCAGTAATGTAGCACTGCTTCCCTTACATCACCCTAACACTAAAAATAGCATTTCAATATAGCTGTACCAAAAATGTCTGCACAAAAAAGTGACTACCTGGCTAGTAGCACAGCCATATTCACTGCAGAAAATACATACGCTACACATCTTTTTTCTTTGGAAAAAGAAAACCTGGTTTGAAATTAACTTCTTAGCACACAAATGGAACATAAAGGAATAATCTCATCTTATTTTAAAAAGGGATTTTAAAATGCCATTTTGCATAAGCAAAATAAAGTGGCAGTTGCATTTTTGTTGGGGCCATGAATACTGAACACAGGTTACATGCCAGAACAAGTGGTCTGATCCTATTCCTCTGACCTAGGTAGCAAAATGCTCCCTGTTTTCTATGGGAAGAGGACTGGGCTCTGTTCTTAAGAGACGAGCACAGTCTCAGGTAAAAACTGCCTTGCCTGTTGCACCAAACAGACACAGACTTGCACCTCTAATGCTGCTCGAATAAACTAGTTCCTGTGTACATTTAACCACTCTGGAAGACAGGTACTATTTTCTGAGAGGCGGTGATGTGTTTGCAGTGTCTGTGTTCAAACTGGAATCTCATTAGGAAAACAGTAATCTTGCTGTACAGCCATGTAGTAAGATAGGACATGCAAAGCATGAATTCATTGAATCCCAAGGGTGATCATCTGCCTGAAATCCTTTTCTAGATAAGCATGTTCACACATGGTAAAAAAAGCTCTCAAGCAGCAACAGTTACTTCTGCTGAATAAATATTCACATTATTTCCCAACAAGAAATATAGCCACTGGGAAAAAAAAAATAATAGCGTGCTAATGAAGGATTAGACAGGCACTGGCTAAATTAGTCCTACTATAGTCTTGTTAAGCTCCTGGGTGTGTATTACACGACATTACTATTTAATACCATAGAACAAAAATTTCTTTCTCTCTTCCCTCCTTTTTTAATTTCTTTCCTTCTTTCTTCATTTTTTTTTCTTTAATAGACGAGGAGGTGAAGATTTCCTTTCCTGGGTTAACTTCCAAGCATTAAGAAAAGTAACATAACCTGAATATTCATACGATTCACACCTACAGCTCTTAATTATTGCACTACACAGAGGACACTGCTAGAACAAATACCGCACAGCGGTCAAAGTAGTCCTAAACATTCTTAAACACTCTAAAATGAAGAGTATGAGTGTTGGCATGGTACTGCACAGTACCTGGATAAATGCACTTTGAGGAATTTGACAGAAGCTAGATTTAAGTAACTGCTGCCATTTCTATTCTGAATACCGTCATTCTCCAGAATCCCAGTATTTTGATTAGTAAAGCCTTTAAAAACATGACTATTTATTCTTTGCTTCACAAAAGACTCATCAGCCAGTTTGGTTTGGTTTTCTGTTTGCCACTAGCACAGATATCTTTTTAAGCATCTTTCTAGAGAAAGCCGCTGGGATCAGCTCAGCGAGTCCCCGAAGTTCGAGAGAGAACGCCCCTTAGCTGAGGGGAAAGCAAATTCCATCAGCCATCCTCTGTAGGCTCTTTTAAATCCTTCCTAAGTAATTACTCACTCTACTGATTAATATTTTGAAAACTTTGCAGATGAATAATGCACAGGTATTCAGAAGGATTCCTCAGAGCCAAAAGATAAAAGCAAAATATACAAATACAGATCCACAAAGCATTCTGAGGTATCCCTTCAAAAAAAAAAAAAAACAAAAAACCAAACAACCAAAACTGGCCTAAACATGTTAACCTTTCACGATATATCTGTTTCTCAAATATTCCATTTGTTTTTAGGCTTCTCCTTGGTGCTGGTCTCTGTTTAATTAATTAATCACAGTGTTTGCACATCTTGAATGCTTTGGTTTGATGTCTCACTCTTTTTGTGGATCGATCTGCTGTGAGATTTTAATGAGAGCCATTTCTCATGTTTTTATGTAGAATTATTGTACGGAGGAGAAAGTGATAATAACTCAGTCTTCTGTTAATTACACATCTAATTATTCTTAGAAGTTTATTTATAATTATGTCTGCCAGCAGGCTTTGTTTCAATTATCATAGCCAGATTGGAAATGGAGCTTAAATTAATTGCTTTCTGTAAACAACCATATTTTAAAACAAAACAAAAAAAAAGCATGAATATTTATATTTTAGCCCAAAATACTCTCTTCTCTGATAGTCATTCTTGCAAACAAAAATCTTAGAGAACCATTCAAAATCTTTGCCCTTCAATAACAATGTATCTTACAGCTAGCCAATATTCTCAGAGGACAACAAAAAAAACTTCATTAAGAAAAAAACTATTTATGGTCAAAAGGTCTTTTTTTTTTTTAAATGCTAAACAGGGCTTTTATGTTAAAAGTCTTCAAATAGGAAGCCTCACCTCTAAAGGCACAGCAGTGCCATTACTCAAAGAGAATAAGTGTTCTTTCAAGGGTGAAACGAAAGAAATATCTATTTTTGATGCTGTTAGATTCCCACTTGCGAGCTAGGAAACCCCTTGTTTACCACAGTATTTCTACAATGATGCAGAGCTCATCTGAGATTTAAGCTGCCCAAATATCTCAGTTCAGGAAATCAGGTTTTCAGGGAAAACACTGTTCAAAAATATCATCCTTAGAAAGTACAATCCTATACATATTAGTACATTTACTATATGGAATAACATTGCCAGAGTAATCAATCTAGCAGTAATTACAGAGTGACAGGAAGAGACTTAAAGACAGATATTTCACTGAGCACGGATGACTGACATACAGATCCTCTTCCAATAGTATATAAAATTATACAATTGTTGTATAGGTTAGGGATTAGTTCTGGAATGATATTCAGGTCTTGGCTATGGAAAGCAATATTATTTCACAGAAATATTTCAGCTTACAGGTAGTGGATTTGTAACCTGACAGATAACATGCAATACTGCATCTTTAAAATTTAAGAAATACAATTTGCCTTCATATTGAACACATTTTCCTTCAGCACCAGTCTCCTGCAAGCCCCTGCTCCCTTACAAAAATGAACACTGAAAGAGAAGCCCGTGAGACTTACCTGTTTGCCTTACAGGAGATGAAGAAGTTTAAAGCATCGAAGTTCTCATGACAATCAGCCACTAGCATTTAGCTTATGTGGAAATAATTACATTCTTCCATCTTTTAGCTTTCTCAGTAAGTGAAAGCTGGTGATGGATGCCAGCAGCCTTGTTAAAATATCATTGTAATCCGTTCAAGCTCTGGACATTGCTAAGAAAACCAAGTCATAAACATGCAGTGTCTATAGCTTCACGAGCAGCTCAGCATTTTCCAAGTGTGTACACGTCTTCCTTTTCCAATACTGTACTTTACAGAGCCCTCTACCTATCTTGATTTGAGTAGAAAGAGTGCAGTTGTTGAAAGTAAATTCTACAGGAACAAAAATGTTTTACATGTTTAAGCTTTCTCACATCAAATAGTTATGATTTTAGGAAAGGAGACAGGCTTTATGGTTTTGGTTGTTGTTCTTTCCTCTTAAAAAAAGAAGCTTCAAATAGAGAAGCAAGAAGCAAAGAAGAGGATATAGCAGTTCAAGAAGCAGCAGGCAAGGATGGGTGTCTTGTGATTGCTTTGAGTTAATACTCCTCAGGGGGAGATGGAAAAAGCACAAATACAGCAAAATCTGTCTTATAGAGTAAAAATCTGTTGTATAAGCCAGACTCTGGCAAAGTAAAACAGCATGTGTGTTTACTCCATTAATTTCTAGCATGCCACCGTGCAAAGGAAATTAGAAGCTTTCTGTTTATTAGAGGCAAACAGGTAGGAGGAGGGAAAGAAAATTCAGTATATTAACTACTATAATTCTTTCTGCTCCCCTGAGAAACATTATCAGAAAGCTCCAAAACCTATCAGAGATGTGTATGTGAAAGCAGCATTTATCAGTACCACAGAACATTTTAACATTACCAATATTGTCTGGAGCATATGTTAAAAGAACATTTAATAATGCTGCACCCCCTACAAATAAACACATTTTTGACTGCTCTATCTATAGCCTAAATATACGAGGTCTTTGGACTCTCTGGAAAATATGACTGTGAAGGTAGTTACAAGAATCCTAAGTGCTGAACACTTTGGAATAACTGACCCAATTGCTGGCACCCAGCAACTGGAACTTCAGCCTAAAAATCCTAATTCAAATCCCACTGATACCCGTGAAAATAGATTTTGAGAGGCTGTGGATGAGAACCTTTGCCAGCTGGCTCCTGTGTCCCTGGGCATCACTACACTGCCTGTCCACATAGTCACCAAAAACATCTTGGAAAGGGCTGGTTGAAACCCTGCTCTGACCTGAAGCTCTCCTGGATGTAACAGTGCAATGCTGGGTCTGAATTTGCTCAGATAATGTATGCAGCACAAACACATGCCTGTTCCCTTCAGGGTCAAAAAGAAAACATCCCATTTATTTGTATGATGAGTCCAGTCACAGACCAAAATGCCACTGAGCCAAATGCTATTCAAGCAGAAAACAAAGCAACTCCCCAGCTGCATGAATTTACAGTCCAGCTGTCACCTTTCATACTTTCCACACAGTGCCCACCTGCAGTGCCACCAAATCTTGAAGAACAGAGGGTTCTTGAATTTAAATCCTTCTAATTATTAACACTGCCATACTTTGGGTTGGTTTTTTTCCCCATAGCAGGGCTTGACCTAGCCCTTTCCAATCAGGGAAAACATCACATTTTGAAAAAATAAAAATAAAATTAACCCCTACTTCCATTATTCCAGAGAGTAGAGAGGCTGGAGCCAATGTGCATCTCTGTGATACACTGAAAATATGAAAAATTGAAAAAAAAATTATCATGTTTCACATTTGAGCTCTGAGGAACTATACACACCAAATACAGCAAATCCCACGCTCTTGGGACAGAAGACATCATTGATAGCTCAGGGTTTTGCCTGAAAAAGCTGTAGAAATAAGTTTAGTTTGCATATTCCTTTCTTTGCCGTATTCACAATTCTGTATTTTGCTGCAATCCAAGTATCCTAAGCTTATATGTGCATGGAAAACTGCCTGCCTTTTGATAATGCCTTGGCTACTGTAGGGGAAGAATCTGCTCATATGTCCCTAGGTATTAGACGACAACTGTCAACTCCTTCTCTATATCTGATGCCCAGGTAGAAGGCAAATACTCTTCCTGGATGCTCAACAACTCCACTGCCTCTGGAAAAGCTGCGGATAAGAAGGTGGGAACACAGGTTTGTGAGTATTGAAGAGGAAATCCCACTCTGTCACTCAGTCCAGCAACTTTCAGTGACATCCTGAGTTGCAGCAACTTCACTCAGACTGTTTACCTTGGAAAAACAGCATGGCCAGGTTTGACTTATTTTACAAAAGCAGCCCCCTAAGTGTGTCTTCAGGGACACACCAACCTCCAGCTGCTCTCCAGCCAAGCCTTTGACACAGCATCACATGCAGCACTCCTGCAATAAAAAGCAGTAAAACAGTTGCACCATCTATCACAGCATGAGCAGCACTTCCACCCAAAAAGAAACCGCTGCTGCCACTGGTGCAGCATGCAGTGCTTGCTGCACACTAACATGTATTTCCCACTATGGTAGATTGATACCACAGATGAAGGGTTACCCCCAGCACTGTCACTGCAACAGTCTCTGAGGTTAAACTGCACAAATGTCAATGCCCATCCTGTTTACAACTCACATTTGACTTCTAAACGTGCTTATCATGCATTCTGTCTTTTAGCATGCCCAGGTATTTTGGCTGCCCAGCCTGAGAAAGCTTTGAAGAGGTCTGATGTTGAACGGACTTTTGAAAGGCTGGACCATTTTAACATTGGGCAGTAGGCGAAAAACTTTAGAAAAAGACGTACAAGATATCAGTAGCTTCTCTGAGAAACAGAGGCCAGTGGCCATGAAGTTTGTCACTATCTTGTTAGGTATCAAGAACTGCCTCTGCACATTATTCTGAATATCTGAATTATCCCTCTTCCATCAGGTGCAATAATCCTAGTGTAAAAATGCTTGCCTTATATTTTGCACAAAATACTTCCAGCACTCAGAGATATATTTTAGGAATAGAGGTCAATATGTGTATATCCCAAAGGCAGGATATTAATAACACTAGAGGATCTATAGTTTTCCATGAGATATGGCATTTCAGCTACTGACTGTAAAAAATTGAATTTGTTCCAAGGATTGTTTTTGCATAGGAAGGTGACACTACCTTTGTAGAGGGCTTATCAGTATCCCCCTCTCATCCTGGGAGAGTCTGAGTGTCCCAGGAAGGACTCTGAGCATCTTCAGCTCCTTTTGAAAGTCAGCAGGAACAGAGTGAGTGTATACAGCCCCTCAAGGAGCCAGGATCCTAGTGAGCATGATATAATGACAAATTGTGTCATTTGGACTTTCCCACATACTATTCTAGCATGAAAAAATCCTCTCACAGGCTGGGATCAATTAATTTTGGATAATACATGCATCTCCCTGAGCACCAGACACCTCCAAATACACTTTTTCCTTGTATCCTGCTCAGAGAATCCTTGCCAAAGCAATTCTCTCTATGCATCTTGGCAAGTTATTTTCACTAAATAATATATCCTGCATGATTTCCTTGGTGAAATGTAATCAAATGGCAAAATAGTCCCAAGGTGTAAAAGAAAATGCTAAAAAAACATAACTACTACTAAAAGTTAGCACTGTCCAGGGTGCGGATTCTTGTAAGAAGAAAAAATAACCAATGAATACAGAGATAAACAGAGGTGGAAATTGGTGTCTTTAACAATTATGTTATTTTTATTTCTAACCAGAAACATAAATCCTGATGCATTCTGTGCATATCCATATTCATATCCGGAATAAATTTATTTGTGCTTAAAGAATAAGTCCCTTACATAAGAATGAGGAAGTTGAGTCAGCACACTTAAGACTCAGTTTTGGCTTAAGTTCAGGCATATTTTAAAATAACAGTTTGTGATCACTTCTAGTAGTAGCAACAGCAGCAAGAAATTCAAGAAGTGTTTTGGTTTTGCTTAAGCTCAACCGCTTGCTAAAACATTTCCTTTATGTCTGGTACAAAATCAGTTCTAACACTGGATTGGGACCAACTGAGATCAGTTCTAACGCTGGACAGGCTGCCATTGGGCTGTCTTGATAGTACCCTAGAGATCAAAGTGTATTTTGTTCCCTGCAAAAAAGTAGAACGTGTATGCAAACACATCTAGATCATGCCAATGCATGACTCAACATGAATCTAAACTGACAAAAAACCTTTTTATTTATTGTCCTATGCTTAGGGTTCAAGTGCCCAAATATTTAAGCCAGGCTTGAGAAAGAGGCACCATTTTTTCATGGCTCAGAAAGAGAAAGAAACTCCTTCATCGAAAGAAAATGACTCTGATCTTTCAGCTGCTTTAAGACAAGGTTGCAACACATTTGTTGCAGACATCATGCAAGTGATGAATGGGGTGATACTGTAATAAGCTGTCAGGATACATGGATATAATGCCAGTTTTTTCCTCAGACTTTTATGAACTACATAGAGTCCAAGAGGACATCACACTCTGAAGCGAGCTAGGTCCATCAGCTCTTGAAAAAATTCTAAGGTCCTCGATTACCCCTCATCACCCTAAAGATAAAAGATAAATTACAAAATGGGGGTAGGACAGAAAGAAGAAAGATGATTGAAGGCCAATTGAAGGATAAAAGTAGTGGTGGAAAGGCTTAGGGCAAAGAAGAAAAAGAAATGTCACGGGGAAAAAAAAGCTGAAGGAAGAGGGTTAGAGAGAACAGTTATAGACTGAGGAGGGCAATGTGTGATAGCATTTAAATACATACAAAAGAACAAAGCTGTGAAGCAAACAGCCTGGAATCCTGGCAGAAACTATCTGGAATCAAGTAAGAAGGAAGAAGATTCCCCAAACTGCAATTTGATCATGTCATGGAGTTAATTACCTGGATCAAATTCTCTTCTGATTTACTCTCCAGGAACCAATCACTGGCAATAATTAAAAAAAGAAGGTGGGCATTATCCTAATTTAGTCATTTGTCTTTTTTAAACAGTTCTAGGCAATCTTTCAGGATTAAGATGTTACCAAAGAGTTTATCTGAAAGCATTTCTTTCAGATCTTTAGTGTTTGCTACATGACATATAGGTGCCTGGAATCTGGATACTTAGAAGCAAATTACTTTCTCACTGAGTGCCCAGGGGTATTCCTGCAAACAGAGCTGGAACAATTTTGGAAAATACTGCCCCACCCTTTCAATACCATTCATTTTGGTGGTTGGTCACAAGCAATGTTCCCCAGGGCACAAGTTAGGGGCCAGTCTTGTTTAATATCTTTATCAATGCTCTGGACAAAGGGATTGAGTAAATTTGCAGATAACACCAACTTGGGTGGGAGTGTTGATCTGCTTGAGGGTAGGAAGGTTCTGCAGAAGGATCCAGGCAGGCTGGATCAATGGGCTGATCAATTTTATGAGGTTTAATAAGGCAAAGTGCTGGGTCCTGCACTTGGGTCACAAAAGCCACATGCAATGCTGCAGGCTTGGGGAAGAGTGGCTGGAGAGCTGCCTGGCAGAAAAGGACCTGGGGGTGTTGGATAACAGCCGCCTGAACGTGAGCTAGCAGTGTGCTCAGGCGGCCAAGAAGGCCAACAGCATCCTGGCTTGTATCAGGAATAGTGTGGCCAGCAGGAGCAGGGAGGTGATCGTGCCCCTGTACTCGGCACTGATGAGGCCGCACCTCAAATATTGTGTTCAGTTTTTGCCCCCTCCCTATGAGAGGGACATCGAATTGCCAGAGCATGTCCAGAGAAGGACAAGGAAGATGGTGAAGGGTCTAGAGAGCAAGTCTTATGAGGAGAGGTTGAGGGAATTGGGATTGTTTTGTCCAGAAGAGAGGAGACTGAGGGGAGACCTTATCGCTTTCTACAACTACCTGAAAGGAGGCTGTAGTGAGGTGGGTGTTAGGCTCTTCTCCCTAGTAACAAGTGACAGGACAAGAGGAAGTGGCCTCAAGCTGTGCCAGGGGAGGTTTAGATTGCATATTAAGAAAAAATTCTTTACTGAAAGAGTGGTCAAACATTGGAACAGGCTGCCCAGAGAGGAGGTGGAGTCACCATCCCTGGAGGTATTCAAAAAAGGTGTAGACATGGCACTTTGTGACCTGGTTTAGGAGACATGGTGGTGTTTTGTTGACAGCTGGACTTGATGATCTTAGAGGTATTTTTCAACCTTAATGATTCTATGATAAATTAAAAGTCACCACCAACAAGCTGTCAAAAGAGCAGTTTAAGCTATGCGGTTTTGTATTGCATTGATATGGATTAGGTATGCTCATATGGATGGTTACTCTGTCTCAGCCGACCAGAATGGCAATTTCCAGCTCATAACTGGTAAGCAAAAGTTGAGAGTAGTAGCTTTTTAACTTATTTTGACCTACAAAAACATAAGAGTTTATATTTTTACTTGCTTCAGTTTTAATATCATGCATTATTTTCCACCAAGTGCTGTTTATTCAAGGCCTAGTGAGTGTCAGTGCTGCCCAGCTAGAATCCCAAAGGGACCACAACCCTGAATGTGATGGCAGCAAACTATGGGACAAAAAGAGTGTTTTAAAAAACATAGGCTTACAGGATAATTCAGATTGGACGGGGTCTCAGGACGTCATCTAGTCAACCTTTGACTTTGACACAGTTTTGTCTGCTTGCCAGAAACGCCCACCTTTCTCTTAAGCAGAGATGTAGGAACAGGCTTTTGTTAGTGTATGTGTCTTGAACAGATGTGACAGATTTTTTTGTTCATTCTTTTCAATTTTTCTCTAATTTCACACCTTCAGGAAAAGGCTACTTAAATATTATGAATGTATTATAATCTTCTCACTGTGTGCTTGTCTGTAAGCTTGATAATCCACAGATAAAAAAACCCACAGATAAATAAACTGCAGGTATTTTCTATCAGTTGTTGTTTTGATACATGCATTGCATGGGAAAGATTTTGAGTTTGTGGAAAAAAATCACATATGAAATAGTCAGCCCAGTCATGACATTCATGACAACATTCACATCACAGGGCCTGTGACCACAGTCCTCTCCTGAGCACTTCCAACAGTATGTGCAGTGAAATGTTTTAAAGTCGGTTAGAACAAAAAAGAAAGTATGTTTGCATCTCACATGACTCATTAACTCAACAGAACCATCATATATCAATCAAGCTACATATAAAGAGGAATATAATATCACAATATGTCTGTAGTCCTGTTTCTAATTAACATGGCTTAACCAGACACAATGAGCAGTCTCACTGTGAAAGCACACTTCTATGACTGTCATATAAAAGATAATCTGGAAAGGTCAAAAGGATTTCAGTCCAAAAACATTGTTATTTTTTCATCATCACAGCTCAATTTCATTTCAACTTGCAATTTTTGAAGGGAGCAGTTGAGAGCAGTATTTGAAGACCGAGAGCTAGTACCATCATTACCCATATGCAAAACAGATATAATATTTACTTCCCACAAAAAGACATTGTGATGCTTTCATTATAATTAGTAAAATTTTTGCAATCCACAGATGGAAAACAGTCGAAAGTCAAATAAACCTTATTTATAAGAAAGTTTTTGCTTTTCAGTCTACTTCTAGACTGCCATTCACATGTTTTGTTCTTTCTTAATCCTACAGAGTCTTCTGCTCTTAGGCCTTTAGTTTGTACTTTTATCCTTTTCCTTGAAAGCAGATTATACTGAGTTCTGGCAGAATGCTTTGCACATTTGCCCTACTGAATATCAAAAAGCCCGACCATTTTATAAAGTCATTAGGAAGCAAAATTTCAATTTCATAAATGTAATATCATTCACATTACAAAAAAGGTTTTTGCAATCTTAGTTGTGCATTCCTTAACTAACAATCACCACTGAAGAGTAACACTGCTTGACTTCAGTCTACTAAATTTCTTGTATAGTTATTCTAAATTTTTAAGAATATCTTTTTTGTTTAGCCAAGAACAACAAAGTAGAGAAACTTAAGACAAGCAAGGAACAAATAAATAGTACTCTTACCCATACCTGTACTGTACCAGCACTTTGTCAAGAGAAACCATCCCCAATCTTCTGTCCTGAGGCATTAAAGCAAAGGTCACAATAACTTGTGCTCATGGAAGATCCTATGGCTTTTCCCATCAGCTTCAGGTGACAGCTGCAGAACCTTGGATGAAATCCAACTCAGGAAATTGCCTTCTAACTACGTAGAATAATTTCTACAAATTCGACTGAACAATGTATTTTTCTCCACTCTCCATCTTAAGCTCCTATTGCTGGGCAGCCTTCAGTAACATGAACATTTTACCCAAGAGTTGTTTTGATTTCCAAACAGTCCTAAATAGGTAAATTTCACAAAGTATTTTAGCAACTGAGTTCAAAGGAGCCATAAAAGCTTAAGCTTTTCTATTTGTCATCTTATGTTGAAGAAATGACTTGTGCTAACACAGGATTTTTTAAAACTCTGTATCTAACTTCACAATTGGTAATTTCTTACTCCCTTTTATTTATTTTTCTCCTACAAATGATGAAAAATAATTTCTTCTTTAAGCTATCTTGTTATAGTCTGATTGTGCCTTCTTAGCATGAGGAAAGAAAATACCTGTTTCTTTGTTTTTAACACAACAGATCTAATAGACAATATGTTTTAGCTGATTACTGTAAACCTGAATTATTTAGAGAAGGACAATGGTCAAAGGCTAAATACTTTCAGCTGCTTGAAAATGCAAGTAGAGCCCCTGATTTAGCTTGTAACACCATTATGAGCCTGATATGTATGGGAAATATTAGGACCAAGGTTCTGTGAATATTATGGCTAAAGGTTTTGGAAAAACTGAACTCAGCAAAGCCACCAGGAAGCACTATCCAGGTCTGCTGTCCCACAGAAATTTCATAGTTTAACACTGTCTGCCTCTCTCCATAAGCAACCCCTGGGCAGTGACCCCTTCTGAGGAGGCCCTTCATCTCAGCCAGCTCTGTTCCAGTAGCTTGAACAGGGTGAGGCTTATTGTCAATGGCCATCTTTCTTGGTGCAAAGGGACTGTCACACTAAATCACTTTTAATAGATTTGTTTTGCAGACACATGCCTAGACCTGTTGGAAATCTCATACAGTTCCATAAACATTGAATGACTTTGTACTAGAAGATGTAAGTTTTAAAGCTACACCTTCTTAAAAAAACATCCTGTTTCCACATTTCACTTGTGAGTTTTCCTCTGTCTTATAATACTTAATACTGGATGAAAAAGATCTTTACAATCTGTGGAGAAAATATAATCTCCCTTGAAGACAAAGCCATTAAGGTTCTTTTGGTGTGCATAGGCTTATTTCCTTCTAACTGCGTACATTTTTGTCCACAGTTAGTTTTAGATAATAATATTATTCTCTGTGAAGTATTTCAAATGATATATTGAGTACTTATTCTATCAAACAGCTTCCATAAAATAGTCTTAAAATGGAAGATTAAGATCCCAAAGGTCAGTCAGTGACAGTATTATAATTGCATATACAGTCTTAATACATCCATGGGCATATGCAGTTTTGAATACCATTTTCATATACTGTTTGCTCAATATAGCATCCCCTTATGATCTTAAAAGTACATGTGAAACTCAGAATGAAATAAAGACCAGATAATATTTTCACAGATAAACTACAGGAAAGAGAATAAAGTTTACCCATTCATTTTGAAATTCCAGGTATTTAATAAATTACAGCTTCTAATATGTGCAGGTGGTGTTGGGGCATGAGGGAGAACTGGAGGGGTACTTTTTTGTTTAAAAGGGAAAATGATTATATTTTAGAGGAGTGATAGTCTATGAGGATGGTCCTATTTACTAGGAAGCATTAGCCCCTAAATGCAATCCTAATATGATATACAGTAAGTTGCATAGTAAACAGTCCTCTTCTCTGAGGTTATCAGGACGTGTAGTATACTAGGTGATAATGCATGTTCCTTCATTAATCTTTAAGTTCAGGGGTTTTTTTCTTTGTAGCTTTAATGCTCTTCTTTCACTTTTTTTTGGTTTTGTTAATGTAATATATTATACACATGCTCATGAAGATGAAGAGAAAGAACTAGCAATATTTTCACAAAAATATATTTTGTTTCATAGACCGTGGAATAATTTAACAAGTATGCATACATACCAGGAACGATTACCTAGTTCTGTAATATATTTCATCTATTATATTGTATTTCTCTTTCTAAACAGCTACTGTAAAAACTCTCCCAACCGATTCTCATAAAATATAATAGTGTTGCCCGGGTGATCATTACAAAGAGTTATATTTCTGATTTAAACTGTTTCAAGCTGAATAAAATAAGGCAAATTCTATTCTCATTTATACTTTAATGCAAAATTTTCTTAATAAATTATTATTTAGTGGAATTCTACAAAGCTTTTGTAATGAAATCCAGGACAAGAAGAGAGCCTTCAGTCATATGGAATTTACAGAAAGTTTTTCTCTAATGTGCCCATTTCTTAGAATGCTGTTCATCTCACAGTCTTTACACTTTTAAGTACGTATGTATCATAAACTACAGTGGTATTCATAACCCAGGAATATAGATTTTTTTCCCCCCTTTTTCTTTTGTTACCAGTTTTTTCAGCCTTTTCCTTCAGCAAATATTTAAAACTTCATCTTTTTCTGCCTTCAGAATGTATTTATTGTTGTCTCTCCTCAGTGAAGTTATAGGGCTAATTTATATGCAGCAAATGCATAAAAATTCCATGAGAATCTGCACAAATATTCCTCTATCCTTTTATATAATATCTCATTGTTACAGTACTTGATTTCTCTACAAAATACATGTTCTGTACTTCTTAATAAATCATGAGAGAATACCTATTAGATAAGAAGCCAGAAAAGGTGTGAAAAGTTAAAAATGCTGATATGACTTTCCTAAGCAAAAAAGAGAACCCCTTCTATCCATCTAACATATTATGCATAGTCCAACTCAACAGATGTTTGGCTCATCAAAAACTTGAAAGCTGCATGGCTTTCCACCAGAAGGGCATGTTATAAAAAATAAGGTAACAAGCAAATTTCATCTCAGCAGCTTTGTTGGGCTATGCTGGAGAAAGTTATAATCAATACATCATATTTTTCCTCAAGTCTGATATTTCTCATGCCCTCAAAAAGTAATATACTTGGGCTTTTGCATAAAAAGGATGGAAAAAAAGGAAAACAAAGTAGGGCAGGTATACCAAAAGCACTTTTGGGATATTGTTGTGTCTCACCTGGGAATTGGCTTTTAGTTTTCCAGTTTTAATGTTAAAATCTAGGGATGAAATTCTGTTCTATTTCCCTCTAGTGACCACTTCCATTGAAATAGGAATTCATTCAAATTTACTGAGAAGTACCAGAACAGGAGATGACCCCTCAAGGCAGCCACTCATTCGTCTTGTAGCCAACTATGTAATTCCTGAATTTGACTTCTAGTGAACATGAGGCACAAGATGTGCTTTAGATAAAAGAATAGGGACAAAGACTAAACACAGAGGAGGGCTGTATTCAAGTGTTCTACAATGAAGTTTCCAAAGACATTTTCAATTTTGGTATCTGCTGCTCTGTGAACACGCTTTTTGAGATCAACATCTGTGAATGCAAGTGAGACGTATCATTTTCATCCTGTTATCATGGGTTTTAAACAGCATGAACCAATTGCTTCCACAGAAAAAGGTGAATGCCTATTTGAAAGCCACACTGTCTGTCTGAGGTGATGCTTTTGCAGGCATTGGCAATTTTGCTCCAGTTGTATGACCTTTGAGGATGTTCCCTATTATTCATTCTTTGGTGTTGGGAGTTTATATCTCAGAGTAGAAGAATAAAAAAAAAAACAATTCTAAGCAAAATGTTGCCAGAATTTTCTGCCTCGCCCTTTTCCTTCCTATTACAGACCTAAAATTTTATGAAAAAACCCCAAACAAACAAACAAACAAACAAAAAAAAAAAAAAAAACAACCCAGGCTTTTACAAGAAAAAAAAAGGTATTCTTTCTCTTTTAACAGCAAGGAATACATTTAGCAATTGCCGTATGGAATAAAGGAATACAAATTTTTGTGTGTTCAGGCCTACCATCATTACTAGAGCTAATCTCTGGATTCAGCGGGAGATATCTTTGAGATCAGCTCACTGAATTTAAAGAATCTTCCTCTATACTTCTTTGCCTAATCTCATGATGTTGTGTTATCTATGCAATGTGCACTCCCACAAGCTCGGACACCAGCACTGAGTGTGAATAACTTTTTCAAAGCCATGTTAAGTGCTATTTCCTAGGTCATTCCTTCTGATAAAACAATGATTCCCGAGACTTCCAGCCAACAGGTCACTCTCAGCCCTAACAATTTCTCCCTAGGTATCAGGCCCTCTTTTCAAGAAAATGTATTTGAAACAGTATAGAAGTAATATAGAACTAAACTAATCTTCACACAACTTAGTAAACCTTTCCTGATCACATCTGAGATCCAGAAGATGCATTTGATTGATCTTTGTAAGTATAATGCCCAGTCACTGTTGCTGGATAATCTTCCCCCTTAGTTAAACAAGTTAACTCAGAACTAAAGTATCAGTAATTCAGTTATGTAGGTTCTCCTTGTTTTGGTTTGGTTTTGTACTAACCAGGAAACAGTAACTCCAGGTTGAACACAGCATTTTCTGTCCTTCCAACCCTCACTACATTCATTTTGCCTACAGCCTGAATATGTCTTCAGCTACTAGAGAACAAAAAAGTGATGTATCCACATGCATCTTTCCTCACCTTTTGTCAGGTGCTCCAGTGAAAAGAGAATTATAGGAAGTACTTAACAGAAGACCCTTTTATAGTGAGCTCATTATCTTCTGAAATATCTTTATTTCAGTGCAACTTCCTTTCCATTCACATGATTTGTATTTCCTGTCATAGTCTAAGGAATATCTATACTATTTCCATTTCATAAATCCATCATATGAAATAAGTTTAAGGAGAAGACAATAATATTATAAATTTTTTCTCCATTCATCTTTAGAAAGAACATTTTGGTTGAATTTTTACATTAGTGATGAAAAAATTGACTGCACTTGTGCAGAAGAACCTAGTTATTAAAATCTGAATTAATCATATAAAAGGGAAATCCGCATTGCCTTTCAATGTAGTATCCACAAGATCTGCTAAATATTTCTCTTTGATCCGGGTTTTGCCTTTGCTCTCATAATCTTGGGTTTTTTTCTCTCTGAAATACTACTATTTATGGTCTATGGACTATCCTGGATATAACATTTAAAGTAATAATTACATGGGTCAGAAGAGATGTCACAAATATTTTGTGAGTTCTTAAATTCAAATCAAAACTTAACTTCAGATTTTAAGAAAAGACTTGCATATTTTTTCTTCCTTTCAAGGGGAAAATATAGGTCATTCTATGAGAAATAATATTGGAGTTATACCAACAGAAAATTTGAATCAGAAAGTATCAGGGTTTGAATGATGTGATACTGTCCGATTTAATTATTTAGCAGACATAAGTCTATATATCTTGTTCAGCTCTCACCAAAAAGTAGAACAAAGGACATGTTTCTCTGTGTATGAAGGGTATACTGATATTCTTCTGAATCCCAGGAGATGGAGGCATGAAGACCTGCTAAAATGATGAAGGTAAAAGGATGCTGTCATGTTTTGGGTCTGGTCTGAGGCATTTTCTGGGCAACCAGCAAAAACACAAAGGGCACTGGACAGGTTTGTGGTGGAATCCTTTCATCATCCAGACAACCACTGGGAAAGGAAGGCAGCAAGAACATATTGGCAACAAAGTCTTGAAATGTCCTAGTGACATTTTTGTTTCTATAAAGAGTGAAGAAAGGAAGTAAAGGAAAAGGTCTTCTGGCTGTCTTTCTGGCCAGCCTGGGAGAATTGGTTGAGAAAGTACAGGTGCAAAGTAACCTGTCTGAGAGTGGCCATGAAATAGATGACAGAACTAACCATCCTCAGATGATTAGAAAGGAGAACACAAATATCACAAATCACGGAGCTTAGGACAGCAGAGTGCAATAAACACTGGGAGATGGAAGTGCTAGATTTTTACATAACATCAGTAAAAAGGGGAACACGGGAGAATTGGTAGTGCTGTTAAAAACAAACAAAAAACCCAAAAAACCCAGAAAGAAACCACACAAAAAAATGAAAACTTATAGGCACAAAATATCCTGAACTGAGGTATCAACAGAAAGGCAAAACATAACTTGTGAGAAAATAAATGTAGGAGAAAATACTTCATATTTACATTAGTTGTAGTAGAAGGTTATGAAAAATGTTGGTCTATTCCTTGAAAGGAATCTTGAGAAGGTCACAGCGTTAATGATATCTTTGCTTCTGTCTTCACTAAAAATGTCAAATGTGATCTTACAGCTAACAAAATTAGCAACAGAGACAGAGAGGTGACTAATAAAACCCAAACATTGACAACAGATTGGAAAATAAGTAAATGAGAAGTTTTAAGATAAGATATGCTCACTGAAAATTTTCTGTGGGTATTTTCCTTCAGCCAGCTCTTTATCCCAGGGATGATAACTGATAACCTTTTGAAAACTTGTCAAAAATAAGTAAGGCTCCACAACACTGGGAAAAGGCCACTCCTACATCTATTTTTTTTTGGGGGGGGGGGGGGGGAGCCGGAGGGGAAGAGATGAGAGACAGAAAAGAGGAGAGAAAACCACTCAGCTTAATTTCAGTTCTGGGAAAAATCCTGGAACAAACAGTGAAACAAATCATCACCAAACACCTAAAGGACAGCAAAGGCATAGGTGACTGCCAACACAGACCTTTCAATATCAAATCATTCTAAATGAATCCACTTCTTTGTATGGAAAAATGATCAGAATTGTTAAGCTGCAACAGTGGAAAATAAGTAGACAAAAATAACCATAATAAATCAAAATTAAATTTCACTGAGCTGAATATCCTTCCTCTGACAGGAGCCGCTAGCAGGAGTCAGGGAAGAACATGAAAAAATATAGTAAGTATATACCTAATTTCCTTGTGGTAAGCTGTCCTGGTTTCAATAAATATACAACTTAAAGACTTTTGGAGCTGGAAGTTGTATCGACAACTATGTTGGGCTATTCCATTCAAAATGAAAAGATATTTTAAATAAAGTTCTACAGAATCTGCTATTATACTATATTTTCATAAATAACTTGTATGACATTGTAGATAGAATATACTTATTAAATTTGGAGATCATAACAATATAGGAGAAGTTTCAAGTCCTGAAAGGCCCAGGACTAAAACTCTAAATAATCTTGACACATTAGAGAACTCCCTGCAAAACCAGAATTCATACTGGGTGAAAAAAATTTAAAGTTATAGACTTAGATTACGCTACACAAATAAAGGATGGGGAATGACCGGTCTGCACAGCTATAAAAGGTGTGAGGATTAAAGCAGATCAGATCTGAGTGCGTGCCAATAACGTTGCCAAAGGCAAACATGCTGCCTAAATGAAAGGTTGCCTGCAAGAGCTGATGCAGCATCCTCCAGAGCATGTTTTCAGTTAGAAGCACTGCTCCTCAAGATAGTCTAGGTGATCTGGAAGAAATTAAGAGACCAGTAAGAATGATAGAATTCAAGAGAACATTTTCAAGAAAGGTTGAAGGGGTCATTTAATCTAAAGGAGAGAAACCTGAATGGAGATTTAAGAGTTTTCACGTGTACAAAGGGTAGCAGTAAGGAAAATACTAAGCAATTCTCCATGACCACTAGGGACAAAGCAAGAAGTTTCACACTTAAATACCAAAAAGGAAAATTTAAAGCCAGGCACTAGAAAAACTTTTGAACAACTAGAATTGTCCACAAAAACAGCTCAGTCTCCATCACTGAGGTTTAACAAGGAAAAAGGCAAACAATTATCAAAAAAGGCTTAGGCAAAAATGGTACTGCTTCAGGTAAGGGGGTGGCATCTTGAGTCTCTTCCTGCCTTGTTTTCTGTGAACTTACAAGTTTGTTTTCTCTGTATTTATGCATAAAGACAAATAACTACTAGAACAAATCTCCAATAGATGTAGTAGATGATTATGTGGTTTTATGCAGAAATAAAGCATAATAATAATAAATATATCAATAAAATCAACACTGACTTTATGTTTTTTTTTTTTCTGAAGGAACTTAGACTACATGGCTGTAATGGCTTCTTCTGGCCTTAGCATTTGAGAAACTCCAAATAGATTAACTCAAACATTCACTCCATGCTCTATCAAAGATACTACTGAATTTTTCTTTCACAATATTGTACTGCAATGCTATACAGGAGGCTCTGAAAGGACAAGAAACCATGGACTCAAACTGAAATACAAGAAATTCCATTCAGACTTCAGAAGAAAACTCTTTTACTCTGACTGTAGTCAAATACTGCAACACATTGCCCAGAGATGTTATGGACTCTCCATCCTTAGAGATACTGAAAACCCTGAGTAACCTGTGGTAGTTGACCCTTCTTTGAGCAGGGGTCTGGACTCCAGGGTCTCCAGAGGCCCCTTCTAACCTTGACCTCCTGTGACTCTGTGAGGCCTTGTGAAACCTACATTGCAACTACATTAAATGCATCTATTACAGATCAATGAAGTGAAAACTCAAGAATGAAAGCAAAAAAAAAAAAAAGAACATTTTCTCTCCTGTTGTAGTTCACATGGAATTTTTTTCTGCTGCATCTTAATTATTTTCTTTCCAACTGAATGGTTTTTTTCTGAGGAAAATTAGGCTGTTTTCTGCTGTCAAGAGTGTGGGAAATGGATCTGATGAAAGCTAAGTTACAAGCTTTGTGAGTTGCTACCTTATATGTGTGTGATAAGCAGTGATGAAAAAAGTTTAAGAGGGCTTGGTAAAAAGGGGAACATGGTGAGATGCTCCACATGAACTGGAAGTTATAAAGACCAATTTAGCACATTGTCCTAGTTTCAGCTGGGATAAAGTTAATTTTCCTCCTAGTAGCTGGTATAGTGCTGTGTTTGGATTTAGTATGAGAATAAGCTTGATAACACACAGAGGTTTTAGTTGTTGCTAAGTAGTGTTTATACTAAATCAAGGACTTTTCAGCCTCCCATGCTCTGCCGGGTGCACAAGAAGCTGGGTGGGGGCACAGCCAGGACGGCTGACCACAACTGGCCAAAGGGATGTTCCATACTATATGATGTCATGCTCAGTATATAAGCTGGGGGGAGCTGACCAGGGGGCAGCAATCACTGTTCAGGGATGGGCTGGGCATTGGTCAGTGGGTCATGAGCAACTGTATTGGGCACCACTTGCTTTGTATATTATTATAACTATTACTTCTACTACGAGTATTTTACTTTATTTTATTTCAATTATTAAACTGTTCTTATCTCAACCCATGAGTTTTCTCACTTTTACTCTTCGATTCTCTCCCCCAACACACCAGGGGGGTGGTAGTCAGTAAGCAGCTGTGTGGTGCTTAGCTACTGGCTAGGATTAAACTATGACACACAATATTTTAGAATAGATAATATGAAAATACAAATTAGAAAAACAGAAGTTCACAATGGAATATGCTTAAAAGTAAAATGGACAAAATACTGGAAAATGTTCAGTGTGCATAGAAAGACAGGGAATGGAGGCAAAACCAGAGGGAATCAGCTTCCACAGACCAGTGAGGGGTGCTGTCAGGTTCTAGACCCTCACCACCAAAATCTGGAGTTTTTCCATATGCAAGTCACATCCTGGGACTGATATAAACCCAATTATACCGTGACTGAGCGTTCATCAGTAATGGTTCTTTTTAAAGGCTCTCAAAGAAAGCTTGTCTTTATTGCGAGGAGAGTGGAAACAGGAAAACCTAACTAACCCAAAACCCTATCAAGCCTATTTTTTCAGAATAGGAATCATGTCTTTTGATTTATCTGTTCCCTCAGAGGAAACCACAGACATAGATAGCACAAACAAACTCTTCCCATGATGCAGGGAAGAGTTAGATACTTCTGAATGTGAGTGAGAATCATCAGTAAATATAGCAAGCACTAAAATATTGTGCAAGCCAGACAGCCTCAAAATGTCTTTTGAATGTTGGCATTTATACCAACTATTTTGGAAACGGAAGACTCCTTAATTCATTTAAATGGCTGAAAAATGGAAGTGGTGATTGTACTTTATGTTATAGATTAGAAGTGCTTTCATGCAGGAAATAGAAATTCTGAATACAAGACCTTCTCCAGCCTGCTGGTTCAAACTCAAAATTTCCATCTTCCACCAGCATGGTTAACAACATTGTCTAAAAGGAAAGTCTGGATGGGAATCATTTTCCTGCAGAAGCTGTGTCATCATGCAATAAAGAATTCACTGTTCTCATATACTAATAGGTTTACTACTAAGATGTACTAACAAATTGAGAATGTAATTTCATTTGAAAATGAAAAATAAAGGCAAAGTCACTATTAAAAAGAATTCATCTGTGAATGGCAAATTGCCTCCTGGAGCAAATGCACTCATTACACTCAGAGGATGAGATCTCCCACAGTTAAATAAAACTAGTAGGAAAAATTATTACTTGATAAATCGGAGTAATTAAATTTTGCACATGTGAATGCTACTGCACCTCTGTCTTCAGTGCAACAAGGCCAGCCCTGTAGCACAGAAACACCACATAAAACTCAGCCCTTTACTCCCTGAAAAAATCTATTAGTTAAAAAAGTGGCACACCTTTTCCTTGTTAGCTCTTCAGTAATAAGAAATGGGAAATCATGCCCCACAAATCTACTGGGATCAGAGCAGCCAAAAACAGTGGTGACACTATCTAGTTCCTGTTCAGCTTCTGACAATATTCCACCAATCATTAGTGTGTCTTCTAGCCTTTTAAACACATCTCATTCTAAAGCAATAAACTCTGTTTTCCTTTGGGAACCTGCCTGAAAGGTCATTTGTTAGTTGTTCTGCCTTACATGTTAATTTTTGTATACAAGGTAAATACCTCTGTTTCCAGTTATAACCTTCCATAGGACAGATACTTCCCCATGAGACCTTTAAACTTTATAGGTACTCTATTGCTCTGTATTAATACTGAAAGAAAGCTTCTGCAATTATCCTTTCAAATTCTAAAAATTAATTCTTGACTATTTGAAATAATTTGTGTTCAGGCTATCTAAACACAGTTATCTACATGTAGGCATACACATGTGCATCATTTGTTCATCCACCCACTGTACTCAGCAGAAATCTAGCCAATGCAACATAGAACATGATTCAGTTCATCCTGACCTAGGGAACCAGCAGCTGCTGAGCTGAATCACTTGCTCAGCTCCAGTGACTCCAAGCTTGAACTTTAATGACTCTAATAAGGGCTTTGATACCAAATATTTAATCCATTGCCCACACAGATAGGACAGCGTAACCTGCCTGTCCTCCCGCTGGCAATAGGTCTCCCAGACCCATCAGTGTGTCTTGCATACTCTAGGACATCTGAAATGGCAGCAGTTCCAGTGCGCGGGCAACTGAACTGTTACAGGGATGTTATATTGCATGATGACACAGCTTCTGCAGGAAAGTGATTCCCATCCTAGCTAGAGGCTAGGCAAGCCTCTAGCCCACAAACAGACCCCTACAGGTAGGTGTACCAAATTTAAGTAATACATTTGCCAGCTGGATCTATGGAATTAAAAAACTTAACAGGACCTATATCTGGAAAGGCCATGTCACTGCCACAGTGTATGCAGCACTCATTAAGAATTGGCTTATGATGGTTTCCCTCCTATAATTCAGGAGAAGACTAACAGGAAAAAAGCACAGCACAAGCTCCTTCATATATTCTCCTCAAGAGTACAAGGATGTATTGCATATCCTGTCTTCCGAACCAATCAAGCAGAAAGCACCAGTAATCACTTTCAAAAGGGTTACAGAAGAGTGACTTTGGGGCTTAAAGGTCATTTTAGGGCATACTTATATGGTCAGATTTAGATGGTCATGAGTTAATTCACTCCACATTTCATCCTTGGAAGTGGTTCAAGGCCAGGCTGGATATAGGGCTTTAAGCAACCTGGTCTAGTGGAAGGTGTCCGTGCCCATGGCAGAGGGGTTGGAACTACATAAACTTTAAGGTCCCTTCCAATCCAAACAATTCTATGATATCTCCTCAGGTTTGCAAGCCATCTAGAGTCATTATCATAGGGTAGTATTTGAGTTAAAAATTCACACTAGGCCGGCTCAGTAGATGGCAAACTTGGCTACTCTCCAAGCTGGAGTGGGCCTATGCTGCAGTATCTTGGAGCATGGATGGCATCAGTAACTAGTAACCTTTGATCATTTAGATGTATTCAGACAATTTGGTGCTGAGCCCCTTACCACAAAATCACCACAATTTTGGTAAATTGAGACATCAGGCAACAAAAGACCCATGATGCACTAAGGCAGTGTCTCTACATAGAAATACAACTTCACCTTTCGACAGTCTATATTTGACAATAAAGAGAAGTTGTCTTTCATTAAGAGAATCTAAGCAAAAAAATATTTTGCCAGTGGCCTAATGATCTGTAAAAATCAGTTCCCTAAAACAGTTTCCCTGAAAATGTTTGGACAACCTTATTACCCATGTGATCTCTGTGAATTTAGTCTTAACTTCTCCACTACAGAATTTTTTGTAGGAATTGACCATAATAAATGTGATTATGGATGCAGGTTTACACAGGTCTAGTTCCCAGTGTAACTTATCCATTAGGTAGTTAGCTATTCTACTAGATTAAATACTGCTAGATGACTGGGTAAGGTCTTTGAGCTTCTTCCCAACGTGCCTCTTGAGTGTATGTGTCATGTCTGGCAAAAACTGTAGTGTCCACTGAAAGAAAGACGACATGTAGCAGATGCTCAGCTGCATCTCTTTTTTGACCGCAGTGACTGCTCTGAGAAGTAAACAATCCACTCAGTAATATAAACTGCTGCAAATGCTCACTATTGATTGTATCATTTTATTATTACCTTGCTCATTCCCTTTCCTTAAACAGCTTTGTTCAAATTCCCCTACCAATTTATATACTCCTGAATATTTTTCAGCTATATCCTTTCTCTCCAGGCAGAGCCCACACTTCCTTTTTGCTCCAAGACTGTTCTCTCTCTTTTCCAAAACAGTTCTCAATGTCTATATGTATGGTTGTTTTATTGTTTTTGTAAGGCATTTATTCTTGGAATTAGTTCCTGCTTTTTGACTAATGGATGGCATGTTCTATAAAGTATTCTGTCTCTAAATCAGACAGTGAGAGAAAAAACTATGATGTCTCCTATTTTCAGAATCAAAAGAGCAGCTGATGTCAAAAAGCAAAATAAAAAATGTGACCTTAAAACAATATGGTTCATGAGGACACTGCCTTTTAGGGTCAACGTCCAATTTATCTCAGCACGCTTGCATGGTAAGGATTGCAAAGTAAGACTAATGAGCATGGCAGAAACATATGCAGTAATTCATCATCATAACAAAGCATAGCACAATTATCAGGAATTTCAGATGCCTGTAGGCTTCACACAATTGCACAGAAATGAATTGTTTGGTCTGCTCAGTTAGAAGTGCATGAATGCTGGACCAAAAAATAGAAGGGGATTGTTGCCACCGACATATACAAATCATCCTTTTATGACATGACAAGTGTACAGTTTGGCTCTCTTTTCTGGTTTGCACACGGAAATTGTATTCAGTGCCTGCCCAAATAGGTCTCTATGTTCTGCAAAAGGACATGTCCCAGAAAACTGCAGGGGTAGAGGACTTAATGGATATGACCATGACCCCTTTCTCATGCTTGCCAAAAACTTTAATACAGCAATAGTTCTCAAGTAAGACTGGAAGGAAGGGAAACCTTTAATTAGTTGTAGTTTACTTACTTCAAAAAAATTGTCTTCGCTTGGTGTTTCTTACTGAGAAAAGACTAACATCAGCATCATCTTGTGAATAATTGGGTTTGGTCCTGTTCCTGGTTTTCAGCTATCTGGAGTACAGTTTAGGCTGCTGTTTATTTGACTTTCCTCCCAGAGGACCACTCTTCTGCAGGAGAATTAAAGCTATGCAATGCTTACACAGACATTCCTTGCACTTCTAATAGCAGAGAACAAGACCCATTCTGAGTAAGCACTAATAATAGACAACACTGCAAGTAGCTGCTGGGGGCTCACATGCCTGAGAGACATAATAGTAAAGGCAAAGTCACTGCTGAAAGGAGCAGATAGATTGCATTTGCTATCACAGATCTCTACCGTGTTGCAGTGATCATGCCATTTAGGTAAAGTGGGATTTTGAGAGCAAAAGTCTAATTAAAATAAGTAGGCATTATATAACCATGCTTGGAAGGCAAATTTTCTGCAATATTCCTTAGTGACTAGGAGCTGCCTTTCTTTAAAGTATTTATACAGCTCAGCTCTAGCAATTTAATGGTTGGGAGATGATAAGAAAATAAATTAGATTTTGGTACACAGTGGGCAAATTAATTTCAGGGGTATATGTAACTCTTAGCACTTAAGATCCGCAACCATGTCATGACCCATATCAACATTAAGGTCCCAGTTTTTCAGGGAACTTTGGATAGTACACATCACACGACTGCTTTTTAGGAGACATCATCATGCTGCAGAAATGCCCTGTATACAAATGTCTTGTTTCAGGGAACGCCTTAGCTCCACCAGATTATCCATTGTGGTTAGGACTGCACTGGTGAGGCTCCAGGGACACATCTGGCCCAGGGAGAGGATTTACCCCTAGGTTCTTTTTTTCATGTTTGTTTGAATTGTTTGTCTCTGTTGCTTTCATGTTTTTTTTTCTCACCTCATTTACTTTATTGATCCTGTCTTTCCTCCTGTTTCTCTGTTTCCTAGTTACTTCTGGTATAGCGCCAGGATGGGAATTCCCATGGGAAGCCCCACTTGGCCACTTTCTGCTGAGTAAAACAGCCAAACTTGGCAAAGGGAAGGTACTTTTGTCTGAAGCAATGGGGAAAATTGCTGGAAGGGTCCATCTTGGGTGCGACAGGTTCAGTGATCTGTCATGCTGCTGCAGATATCAGGTAAAAGTGCAGACACTATGCATTGCCAGCACTTATCTAAATTACACCCCTGAAGGAACCATGTAAGGTGCAGAGATACTTAAGCTCACTTACTGTGTTTGAGCCTGGTTTGCCAGCACTGCTATCTTAACAGGTGATGCACAGAAGTCAGATAGTCTCCAGCAAGGAGGAGCCTGCTGCAATCAACAAACACCTTACGGGGGAAAATATATCAACCATTAAAAACAGCCTGAAATTAATCTCACTGGATGGGTGAATGCTGCCAAATTCTTTGAATTTTCAGAAACCAGTTTAATGTACCCTTAATTTATGGATCTAATTTTTAAAACGTAAACAACTTTCAAATAAGATTTTATTGCATTTGAATATCATTCTTGTTGTGTTCTGTACTTTCTTATTTCACTTCCAAAGAATTTTGTGATGATTAACTCATGCATTATGTGGTGCCATGTGTAATGCTCCCTTGTGACAATAACTCAAATTGCTATTTTCATGTCATCTTCCTCTCTCTCATTCTTATTTTGTTCTTACTCCAGAGTAACTAGAAGATCTATACCCTCACTCATATGGACAGAAACATTTTCAATTGAATATTTCTGGCTTCTTTTGCTGCCAGCTCACACAGACTAAGGCAATGGCTAAGTGAAAGTATCCGTCTACTACAGCTTTGCTTCCAGTTGCTACAGAGCTCACTTTTCTGCAGGACCTTCATCTGCAGAGCTCAGGCACTCATCAAAAGAGCAACTGATCAAAAGCTGTTCTTGAAAACACTCGCAAAGGATTTGGTGTGTGGGGATGTTCTTGTATTTCTGATGGCCATGAATGAGTTGTATGTAAACTCTTCCAATGACTGGCTAGTCAATAAGGCATACAGAAAGCATTCAGTTCAAACAAGCAAGAAGCAAGCTCATATCTTTTCAATTTTTTTTAAACAACAGCACAGTTTGATAGCTTGACTAATTAATGAGTTTCGCCGATACCACTCAAAATAAGACACAGAACTATTAAACCTTCATTCTGGATATCAACAGAGAAAGAGAGCTCCTAGAAGTAACTGATCATGGATGGAAGGGAAATAATTTATTAGAACATTATTCTTAACCCGAATAAAGATGCAAACAGATTCATTTCATTTTATCATTTGAATAGAAGAAATAGACCTAAAGCGGTAAAGTCCTATAATTCTGACAGTGCCGTAAGAGCATGTATAACATGTATAGAAAACCTACAACAAGGGGAAACGCTGAAAAAATTGGGAGGGAAGAAAGTGACAGCAAAAGACATGCAATCAAGAGAGATTTAAGGCTTGTCTTGCATTTTAGTTGTCCTCGGTCACATTGGTAGCATGTTACTGCTCACCAACTCCATAGCCCAAACCTAGTTAGATAACATTAAGCAAATCCAGGAGAGGAAAATTCAACTATCAGGAGAAGGCACAGATTGAGCATTTATTTTCCACAAGGCGTTCTATGCGCAAGCCCCTACAAAGCAAAAACCAGAATGAAAACAGCAAGGTCTATGCAAATGGAGGTATGAGGTCAATAACTTTTTGAACCTTTTCAGCAAGGGCTGGCACTAGGAAACTCTATCATCTTGTAACAAGAAATACAGTCTAAAAGGATTTATTAAGAGTATAAAGTCCACCTCCTTGTGAGAGCAGGACTGTTCTCAAAATGCCCTGAGCAGCAGTTTCTAGCTGAGCTTTAAATGCATGAAACAATGGCTTTTCTATTCCTTGTCTTGAAATACATCCAAGCTTGGGATTCAGTATGCAGTGGCTTTTGCTGTTCTCCACTTAGAGATGCTATATATGCAATAGAAAACCACAATTTACATTAGCTGGGTATATACCAGAATGTGCTCAATCAGTAAAAATGTTTTCTTATCTGCATTTAGGGGCTGTATGAATGCAGCCTCAATAGCTGCCAGACACTAGCACAGAAAAGGCCTTAGTCTTTCACATCACAACCTGATCACCTGTTCTTTTATCCTATTACTCCTACAAACACAGCACCCTGAGGAACATCTCCAGACACTCTTCCTCCTTGCTGTCAAGGTCACTTACAGACATTTGTAGATATTCACCTATCCTTAGTAAAATGAGAGACATTTCACTTTCTTTTGTACTTCCTCATCTAATAATGTTTCCCTCTGAATTGCCTTCAGTTCACTGCACTGTTAATTAGCTTTTCTGCATTACCAGAGATGGATACATCTCAGCAGTGACTTAAGCGGTTTTGCTATAGCTTGTGTTTCGGTTTCCATTCATAAGACACTTCAACCTATATTAGTCACATTTTTTTGCCCTTGTAACACTTTAGCCTTTACATAATATGTCTCATTCTAAAGTAAAAAAGGGCAGAGCAGCTGAGGAAGTAGAAGTCCAAATACTAATATCTGTCTTTGCCTGAAATACTCATGTTGGCCAGGAGACAATATAACATTTTCTGAGTGTTTGTCAACGCAGTATTTTCTACAAGTCATTTGGATTATTAAACAAGAACAGTTAAGCCTTGTTTAAATACCAGTATAATGGGACCTTAGTTGTTTAGAAATATTGTTGTAAGCCAAAGTTTCATAGAAAAAAAGAATCCCAAACCTTTAACCACCACAATACCTATATAAGACAGTCGTGTCACTGTGGCAAGGTTTTCTTTAACAGACTGTAAACAGCACACAGCTTTTCATTCACAAAGGATGCATTTATAGCTCTCATACACTTTCCATTTTTATTACCTAATTATTAGAGAGGCAATTTGTATTAGTAAACAGTTCATACAGTGTCTGAACCTCTTATCATTACAATGAACATGGCCATAAAGTTATTTAGCTACATAATACTAGAACGTGTCTGACTTACACAAATGTTGAATCATTTAGAGGTTTAAAGCAGAGGTTTCCCAAACTGGTGGTCTATAGACTCCTGCCAGTGGCTGCAGCTGAAGGTTTATAGCTGTCTTGCTACATGGTGTTCATTCCCTACAGATAGTGGGGAGAGAAAAGATTAACAAAGAACAAACATTGACCAAGAAAAAATATTTCTGTTTATCAATAGCAATAAAACTTTTTTTTTGCTAGAGATTGTAGCCCTACAGTTTCTCCTAATAACTTTTGCATTTTATCAAACAGGTTGCTTGTACTGAAGTTTTCTCTTTCAGACTGTTTTCTCTTTTCCAATCCAACCAGTTCTGAGAAAAAACCTGGAGAATATGTTATTTGCAAGGTATTTTTAACAGGCAAAACAGTTCACAACCTCAGAAACAGGTAAAAAGAGAAGTGTCAGCTGGCCTAGGAAGAAGCTTGCTGATGACTAAAATGCAAAAAGTGAGTGTACAAGGAAGGGAAGCAAGAAGAGGCAATGAAACAACTGCATGGTTCAGCACAAAATCAGGAAAGCCAAAACCATCTGAAGCTGAATTTATGGAGGCTAACACAAGGAGGGATTGTAGAGGTTCCTGAGCCTGCAATAGGAAACTTAACAAAAACATGGGTGTACTGTTGGGTGGAGAAAAAGGACTAGTAGTGAACAGCACTAGAAAGGCTGAATGCCTTTTTTGCCTTCATCTTCATAGGCAAAGCCTGCTCCTGGACCTCTGCTTATAGTATGGTCTGCAAAGAAGAGGGGCGACCAGCAGCAGGGGAGCAAGGGGTCAGGAACTGCTTACAAGCTGGACACAGTCAAATCTTAGGGGCTGGTTTGGATGCCCATAGAGGTTGCCAACATGACGTAAGGCTACTGTCTATCACCTGTGAAAAACTGCAGCAATCACAGGAGGTCCATGATGACTAGAAAAAAGGCTAATATAGCATCCATTTTAGGGGAATGATGGCTATATCAGATACCAAGCCACAATTCAATATACAGGGACCTTAATAAACTCAAGGACTAGGACAGCAGAAACCTCACGAGGTTCATCAAGGAATGGTGCAAAGTTCTGCCGCTGGGGAGGAATAACCCCATGTCGCAGTACAGCACGGGAACCCACTGGCCAAGTAGCACCCTGCAGAAAAAGACTCATGAATGTCTTATCACAATTAGTTGTAAAGCAGAATTGTATTTGTGCTTCCATTTCCCATGCCATCCTCTCACCTCTGTCTCTAAATTATTCTGCTTCGTTCATTCTCCGGTTGCCCGCAAGTAACAACTTCTACTAAGATCCAGCTCTCCATGCCCTCATACCTCCCACCACATATATTTCACCATATCCAGCTCTTGCGTCCTGCATCCCAGGCCCATGTTACAAATCTGAAGACACAAGTCTAAGTATAGTCTTGGGTGTTGCTCAAAGGTCCTGGGTGCAAGATAAGGACTCACACAGGAACAACTTTCTGTTCCTCATCTAATATACCTCCTACCCTGCTGCCTTAGAGCAATCGTTTATCTCCATGACATGTTTGAAATAAAAAGCCACTCTTTATTAACTGAGGAGAGAAACACCTCAGACTACCTCATTGACCCCAGAAGGTAAGAGCCTAAACACAAGCAGTGAGACACAAAGTTACTGTAGTGCAATTATTCTTTGCACATTTATGGACTATTGCCCCCAACATTTTCAGAGGAATACAGAATAATTCAATCTAAGGTGATTTACTTTATTCTTAAACGTGATTTACCTAATTGTTTAAGGTCATTTACCTTGTTGAAGCTAGGTTACCTTCCTTTTGTGTTAGAGTACTAAAACAATTGCTGTAATACAGCTGGTGTGTGTAACTTGGTAAAGCTGAAAAAATTAAAAGCGTTTGGCAGGACAGGTTTGGACTGCAGGTCACTGAGGCCCATCCTGCATAGTGGATGGCCACTGGGAGGTCCTCAGTGTCTGCTGTTGGGCAGACTGGAATCACATCAGCATGGGAAACTGGGTCCCCCAGCACACCCTGGCAGTGGGGCTGCACAGACAGTAGGGGCTTAAAGCTCTTTTGGGCAGAGACACTTAATCTAGGCCCCAAGACATCCCAGAGGCCTACCCTACCACACAGCCTTCAATCAGAAAGGAGAGTGGTACCAACCTAGGTTTCTAAGAGAAACAAATGCATATTTTTTCAGACCATTTTGGGCTAAAAATATGATTAGTTTCAGGATAGCCTCAAGTATGTTTTTTAAATGAATAAAATGTTCAGTAATTTTATTTTGTCCTACTCCAGTTAAACATGCCATAATTTCAGTATACATAATTTCCATAAACAGTTGCTGAATTTAGCACATGATTATATATATAGAAGAGTTTTGGCCTTGGTTTTGTTATAATTGTCCCTGCAACTTTTGCAATACACCTTTATTTCTCAGTCATTGTCTCCTCACCTTATTCAATGTCATTACTTCTAATTCCCATCCTAATAAACTCACATTAAGAACCACAGATAAAAAGGGTGCAGAAACAACATATACTACTACACAGAAAATAGACCTGCAAATTGCTGGTCTCAAAAACACATTTCAAATTACCTTGCTTTTTTTTTGTGGCGTTTTTTGTTTGTGTTTGTTTGGTTTTTTTTAACCAATGATGGCTAAAATCAAGTTCAGGAATGCACTCAAGAATCCTTGTTTATTAAAAGATAAAATCTTTTCAATATGACAAAATGGAGACTCAACTGCTCAAAGATCATGAGCAATTCAAAACTTTCTCAGGTCTAATGAAAAGTTGCTCTAACTGTAAGATATAAAAGATTCATGTCAGTAGAGATTTATGTTCATGAAAGTAGAACGATACTTAATGGTTAGTGAACTGCATTGGAATATTCCTTTAAAGAAATTTCTTTTCTTCTATGTCTATGTTACAATGAATTTTATTTCATCCAACCCATGTGAAAACTTCAAATTCTTATACAGGTTAGGGGTTTACTGCTACCCCAAACTTCAAGCAAACTTGTGGGCATCCACATCTAGGCCTGATCTTCATAGAGCAAACTGGTTTCAGAAAAGCAAGAAATTTTGGGAATTACTGGTTAGCCCTAAGCTCATAAGCAATAATGGAAAAATAATAACTATAATGAAAACAGCAAGTTCAGTAAGAACCTTTACAGAAATGTAATTTTGGATACCTCAATACACTGCAGGGAGAAGCAAACTTGCGTGGAAGGTACACTGCAGTTCTTTCTAATGCCTCTGTTCTGCTCTTCACCTAGTGAGACACCAGTGAACATGGAAACAATAATTATATTGGTTTCCTATATTTTGGGCCTCTCAATAGTTTGTCCGCTCAAACATGTAACACCACAGCTGCATTCTCTGAATATTTTCAGCTTGATTATAGAGCTCCTGCAACCTGCTTTATATTGTTTATGCCAGCCAATAACCCAAAAGAACAAAAACAGACTAATGCCTGGAGAGATGCTGTAAGCATAGCTTCCTAGCCACATGCACATAAGCAGAATTAGCAGCGATATCTATGAAATATCCAGCTAATCTAATGCTTGGGAAAGTACAAAAATCTTAATTTAGCCATCAGTCTTTCATCTGAGTTTACCATGAACTCTCTATTTCCTTTAGTTACTTTGATGTCCACAGGAAAAAAGCTTGTATTCAATTGCCCCCTCCTATTTTTTAGGCTGTTCAGACTGTGCTGCAGTTCTTACCTAACATACGGTGGGGTCAGGTGGGTCAAACCTTGCATAATTGGAGTTTTCTGCCAGGTTTGATGGACAACATCATTCCTTTCAGAGCAAACAATTCTGTCTTCCTTAGCCTGTAGATTTTCTTTCTGTTGTCTTATTACTGTTTTTCACACATAACACATTTATCCATGTACATTTTCACTTCAGCACACTGGCCTGGGCAACCAGTACCTGTCTTGCTCAACCTCACTCTACTTTTGTCTCTATTCCATGTTCTCAGCACCTACCTGTTGGAACTACTGTTCCCACTGTAACTGCAAACCTGTTCTGTTACACACAGCTCCTCACTTCTTCCACCTCCTAAAAACCAGCATGTTCCTATGGTTTTTTATGCTGCCACAAGAATTTGTACAGCCCCACACCAAACCATGTCAGGGAACCGGTGCAGATTTAAGCTTAGCAAGCAAAAAAGCAGTGTGCATATTTCTTTAGCAATGCTGCATTATGCCATCTTCAAGTATTTGTATTAGTATGGGATCAGTATTAAGAACTCTAGATTCAGAAAGTCAGAGCAGTCCTGAAGTATGAACAATTAATATTCTAAATATCCCTTAACATACTGATCTTGTCAGAGAGCACAGTGTCTGAAGCAGGAAAATTTAATCGTTCCAAGTTCCAGTTTATCTGCCTGCAGTCCGATTTCTGACTCCCAGGACACGTCTGGGAACCATCACAGCTTGTTAGCTCAGAGCTAGCAACCTCTTCTCTGACAGTTCCTTCTCCGTAGGGGAGGGTGACATGTCCAAGACTTGGGATCCCTAGTTCGGCTTAGCTTGAAACACCTCAGGGGTTTCTTTTGTGGTTTCTCAAACTGATCACCATGCTTTACTTTCCTATGTAGCCCTTATGCTGTCTGTTCATTTTCTGTGAGCTTCAATTTTTAACCACTGTTGAAACAGGCAGGCATACAGGCCATTTTATTTTTGGACACCAATGTGGATGGTGAGAAGTGAGACATATATTGTGGTCTTGCTATGAACTTCATTTTTGTTCTTCAACATTTTAGTCTCTTGGTTTAAATGCATAGATAAGTAATTTGAACTTGGAGTGTCTGTTGTGTCACAGGAAAAAACATGGTAATCATCACTCTAATTATTCTGCTCACGTGTAGTCATCCATACCAGGCCATACACTTTTGAAAGTTTGCATATCAAAAAGTTAATTAACAAATATATTCCATTTCCATATGTCTTCCTCCAAAGGTTACTGCAACAACATTTCCTGAACATCCTTTAACAATTTAATGGCAGCCTGGCAGTGGTATCATGACAAATAAGTTTAAATGACATACAGATTGCAGTGGCAGAATACAAAGTATAATGAAGCAATGTCCTTCTTATGGAGATTTGACATGAAAAACATTGACCTGTGGTCCTAAGTCATTTTCATAATACAAAAGCTTTCTTGGTAATAAAAACAAATCAGTCAATGTTCTGAAAGACTAATATAATAAACCATCAGGGAAGCTATTCAGCTGTGTTAACTCCATTTAGTGAAACAGGAGTCATTATTATTCCACATTTGTACTTAAAGTTTGGTGATAACATTAGCTGCACTATGACAAAGTAGCCTCCGTGATTAATGGGAGATGCCTCCAGAAATGGCAGTGGGACTCAACTCAGAAACATATGCTACCTTGCTGGTCATATTAAACAAAGCCAGCCTGACATTAGGAACACAGGGCTGGACTTAAATGACAGGACAGAATATTAATTGCAGAGAAGCTGAAGATAGTGCAGTGGCCCCGCATGAAATATTGCCAACTCAGAGACTGTTTATATTAAGACAAGTGACTAGAACACGAGGTGGATGAAAGAGGGCCCAGAAGTGCAAATATTCCACAAGGGAAGGGAAAAAAAGAAGGGAAAGATAAAAAGTACCTTCGGTCCATGAACCCCATACTGATTCTTGACAAATGGATACTATACTGCTTTGCTAGAGAAACAAATTGTGCCTCATAATTTCCTTTGCAAGGTAAAGTGGTATTGCTATAGGCACTGAGACTAGGGGAAATTAAGTTATTTACAAGAAATTTGTGGTGTTGGTAGAAAAGGATCACAGGCTATGGTTACAAACTGCTTTTTAACTGTAAGCTCATCCTTTCACACACATTCAGAAGCTGTCATTTCCTGGGGAGCTGAAATGTCATAACAATTCTTTTCTTTATCAGCCTCACTCTCATTTGCAAGTATCTTTTGCCTTCTGGTTTCTAAATGAGACAGTATTTGGAAATATCAAGGTACCAGGGGAGATGTCATTGAAGTATTTCTGATCTGAACTGGAAACAACCTGCTGGAAGTTTTTCAAGAGACCCAGGAGACCTCCTTTTTAACCACTCCTTTCCTTATCCTGCAGTGATTTTTGGAGATTTTACACACTTAAACCAGTTCTGTCCTAATCTATACCACAAGCAACTCCACAAAATCCCATCAGGATTTTGTCCAATTGCACAAGGTCCAGTCAAATAAGCACAAAAGCCAAACAAAAGCTGTCAGCAGGGAGTTTGTAGAATATACCACAAAAAGTTGTGAACCATTTGTTTAAGAAAGGGATAAATGGACATGCAGAGCAGAATAGAAGGGTAGAGAAAAGAAGGTAAATGAAAGGACTGGATAATACAGTCAGAGCTGAAAAAGGTATCACAGATAAAGGTAAGCAACATCTGCATGATTAGCAAGATATAAGGTAGCCAGTCTATGGCTGAAAGGGCTACATAAAATGAAAGTGTTTTAAAGTTCTGCACAAATTCAGAAGAGTTGTTCCTGCTGATGCAACAAGAACAGCTAATTATGATGGACATAATACTGAGAGATCCCACTTGAATTCAGTTCTACCAGGCACTGCACAAGCAAACTGGTAGACAATTTCGTGCCCTATCAGCTTAAGATATGAAATGATAGGGATACACAATGAAATAGAACTAAGAAAAAAAATATTTCAATGCCCCTGTTATTATATCTGTGTGTAAAACTAGATTATTAATAAGTCTACCAAGAACAGCAGCAGGTGCCACATCAAAATATATCTTGGTAAGAAAACCAAGGACTTCACACCCATAGATGGCAAAGTAGTCAAGTATCCTGGACTGTGGGGAAAAAAGCATTGCCTCAGCAAAGATGAAAAAATTACTGTCCATCTTTAACTGGCATTAATACTTAATTGTGAGTTCTCTCTAAAATCTGAATGGCTTTTCAAAGGGAAATTTTATATACTCTAGTATTTTTTTCATATGATAAATCTTAAAAAATAAAATTAGTTTTCCAGTGCAAAACTGAATTTATATAATCTAGATAACAACTGCTGTTTCAATTTCCTGGCAAGAATTAATATCAGATAACACTATATGATTGCAAAAGAAGTTTGCTTTAAGAATTTGCCACTCACACTGGTTATTGTAGTATTTTATATACTTAGATCAGTTACTACCACTTGGATAGGTATAAGAGATCCTGTGTTTGTTTATTAATCAATCTTTCATGAAACATGCATGTTATTCACAAGCTTATGATCAATTAACCTCCAAAGGGACTTTCAGAGGGACTCCCATGATTTACAAAATTAACATACCAGCCTTAGTTTTTAAGCCTCATCTTGTGTAGCTGATATACAATTTTTTAAAAATCACATTTTGTCTAACCTTTGTAAAAGCCTAGCTGAATGTTTTTGTCTCTTACCATCACCCTTAGATCGTCTCTTTCTGTTACAGACTTGAACTTGAACAGTGAGATGGTGGAGAACAGCACAGGAGCATTTGCCATTCCTCAGCCTACATCCCATGCTGGCCCTCTTATATAAGTTCAGCACAGAAGCTCTCATTAAGAAAGAGGGAATGCAATGATACTGTTGTACTTCTTAGAGGCTGATTGGCTGGGTTGCTGAAAATTACAGTAGCCTGTATAAACTCCCTGTGGTCTGGCTGTTGTGGCTTCTCTTGCTAAGGAAATAAGGTGGTGTGACTCCTTCCCAAATGTGAGCCTTGCATCCTGTTCCTCCTGCAGAAGCAAAACCAGCAAGCCTGGTTCCCCAAGGCTCATTCTTTCACCATGCAACATCTTCTTGCACATCCCCTCTGTTTATCCCTTTCTTCCCCATGGCAGGAGCAGCCCCAAGCTCTGTATTTGGGGCAGCAAAGTTCAGTTTTGCTTGCAATGCTGAGAAGCCTTGAAACTGCTTCATTTAGAAAGTTCACACTGTGCCTTTCTCCAAAGGGAGCAAAGAAAGTGTGTGATCAGACACACTCTCCAAATTGAAAAAAAAGAAATTATATATAAATGTTAAGTAGATCTCCTATTTCAGCACTGACATAATAACTTAGAGAAACTGTATAGACAAACTGAATGTAGACTCCCAGTGAATCACTTTGCTCTGGAAGGATTTATTCTCTCTTGATACCAGCTGAATTTGTCTTGAATGGAAAGAGAGGCAAAAGATCTCATAAGGTCAGATAATCAGAAATAAACTTAGCAAGATAAAGCAGATGAATGCTTGTCTTGCCCTTCTATTGATTTAGCTTTAACTTCTCCACAAAGACCTCTGCAAAACCTCAGCAAAATCAGCCAGGGTGGTATAGCAGTTGACCCCATTAAGGGAGTACAAGGATTGTAATGTGTTGAAGAGTCTCAGTTCCCCATCTCCTAGATGGTTTGCAGACAGGGTGAGGAGCAGTGGGACATCCTCTCTACAGGCATTAGCTCCTCCTAGAAGGTGAATCACAGGACCATGGTGCCAGTCACAGTCACTCTGCAGAGATGACTTCCACTGCTCCAGAAACACTTCTCCAAAAATATTCCTCTTTGTCAAAATATAACCTTTGACAAGAATACACAAGTTAGTTAGTCAAAACTATCCATGGGTATAGCAGAGGCCCTCTGGACCTTTGTGAAGTGCAACAGGAAAGAAGTGGCCACTGTCATAATTAATAGATATATCTAATGTACAATCCCCCAGCAGGAGAGCTCTGAACTCTGCACCACAATATTCTCCTTTCCCAACAGTCTTCTTGTGCCCTAGACAAGAGCCACATGACTCCTTCAGCCCAGCCTTTATGCCCAAATCCAAAACATACTATTTTATTTGCTTTTGTTCAAACACTACAAAAATGTAAAAAAAAATTTATTAAATTTTTTAAAATTTAATTATTAAAAAAATTAAATTAAAAATTAAAAAAATTATTAAAAATTGATCTTATATATTCTACTGAATAACATGACTCAATACCAGCCTGACTGGCTCCCTTTCCGGAGGCGTCTGTGACATTGAGGTGTTTTGATTTGCCTGTATTATAGAAGGGATGACCATTTACAGGGTATTATGTATATAAGCAGTTTTGCTCTTTTAGTATTAGCTCTTTGAACAGGGCTGGCCCTAAGGCAAAGCCTAAGGCAGAAAGTGAAATACATTTTTTAAAGGCTGTTTGTTAATTGAGCCCTAAACTGTTTCCCTGTTCCTTGCCAGTTTTATCCTAACATAAGAACAAATCAACGTTAAGGCACTCTTCCAGATGCTGGGCAACCCAGACTACTCTGAGCCTCCTCTCCCTTCTTTGGCAGCTAAGATCTCTCAGCACTATCCAAATTTTGCTCAGCATCTAACAGGATTCAGCCCTAAATGGGCTGCAATCTACATAGGAATATTTTAATTACATGCTACTATGCAGAATGAAAACAACCAGCAAAGAACAAACAGCTCAACTAAGAACTTGTAAACTGTGTGACAGTAATGATTTTATAATTTCAGCCTGTTTATTATGCTTTGGGTATCTTTTTCTAAAGGGCTGTGATTGAGGGTACTGACAGCTAGTTGCCTTTTTGCAAAAGAAAGGTGGTAGGAATTTTTCCAGAACTTTGCTGCCCTCCTGCACTCAGTGAAGACAAGGATGAGAAAATGAAGAGGTTTCTCAGACCACAAGCCTGAAATTCACCATTTTCCTGAAGGCCATTGGACTGAAGGAGGAAGATCAGTAGCTTCCATGGAAGAAAAAGGCTCCATCTGGCAGCAAAAGGAGGAGGGCAGAGAAGTTTTGAGTGCCAGCCAGGCTCTGCTCTCAGACCTGCATCAAATGCACTGGAGTGATATGAGGCGCCCAACTCTTCCCTTCTTTCCATGGTGACACTGGACAAAGGAGGAAAAAACAGGCTCTGCTGGGGATGGAGCAAGCTCCCAAAAGCCGAAACTCTCAAGACACCATCTTTTGGCATTTCATTTCCCCTTTAGGGCACTATGATCCACTGTCTACATCAACAGACAGCTTTCAGATTTTCTTTTGACCAGTGAGGCACTGGCTTTTGGCAACTGGCATCTCCTTTGACATTCTTATTGTGTTCTCACCCATTGGTGCCCATGCTGCTACAGTGCTCTGCTGACTGACATCTTACCTGTGAAAAAAGAATTTCAGTCTTCCCATTTTATTACATGTGGGGCTTTCCCTACACTGCCAAGGATTTTGGGTGCCATTGCAGCTTCTAATGCAGTTTGATGGCAGGTTTTTCCCTGTTGCCTACTCCTGGCCCTGTAGTTCTTCAGCATCCTAGAGTTACTATTTCAGCAGCTCTGTTTTAGCAGTGTCCAGTTGACATCTGAGAACAGCTATCTCTGCTGAGGGCAGGAGTCCAGGATGTCTCCAACCAATGTCAACTAACACCTGTGCCTGTTAATTCAGTGCCAGTATTACCAAGGTTCCAGCATTCTGTAGCTATTAATTTCTAGTAGTAGGGAGAGTGTAAATATTTAATAGGTAGATTCAGTGCCAGCCTACCTTCTGCTCTTGTCTGTGACAGTAAAGGTGAATATACTACCCAGTAAGCATCAGATTTGTGAGAGGGCTTAGTAACTCCTCCTGCTTCTGCACTGGTAGAATTTGGCCTCTTCCATAGAGTTGGACTTGAAACTTATTTTCATGGTCATGAAGATGAATTGCATGTAAACAGTTTTAACAGTGTCTTTCTAAATCACCCAGAGGCTGGAGTATTATCTCCAGAAACAGATCAAAGCTTGCAAATGGATGAGATCTAAAATCCAATGTCAGCTGTTGGTGCTGGCATAGAAAGAGCCCAGCCATTAACATCAGAACACATAAGAGAGCCAAGTGGTGGGGGTGCAGGAGGAATTAGGGCAGCCCAGAAAGGAGCCACTGGGATATGGACAACCAGAAGATAAGAGAGGAAGAGGCAGGAATAAAATGGTATGGAGGGTTTTTTGAACAGGCACAGCCTAAAACATAAAGGCAAGAGATAGGTAGTTATGAGGAGTCTATGTGGAGATTTGAGCTACAGTAAGATACAAGAGGATGGTGAGGCTGTTAGGATGAACATGAAAATGGAGTGAGGTGACCCTGGCAGAGGGGACCCAATACTATGGGTAAATGGCCTCTAAGCTTGACTGAGCAGCTGTCCAAATACCTTGACTGAACAGAGGGAAGTTCAGTAATCCAAGAGGAAACAGACTAAAAGACATTTTCAGTAATTTCCTCCTTGAGTCTCACTCTTCAGAAATAATTTTTTAAGCATCCTTCATCTCTTTACCAGCCTACCAATCAGCCAGGCAAAGCTGGGAAATAAGGCTGTTTGGAACAGCAAACATCTAGGTGATTTAGGGGAAGAGAGAGAACTGCTAGGCTAGTTTTTCTTGTCTTTATTTTTAACTTAGCAATGAAAGAGAAGGGAAGTTTCTAGTAACAAAAATAAAACATTCATGACTTTCAGAGCTGTTATCACATCATGAAAAGGGCTAAGCCAGAGTGAAGGTAAAAGCTGCAAGATCCCTCAAAAGACAAGGAATCTGACACTGGCATGACATTTACAGTTTAACATTGACCTCCTACTTCTCCATTACTGAAAGGTTCATCAGTTTCCAGAAGCTTTTAAGAGCTTGGGGGAATGAAATGAAATATTATTTTTCCTCTCTAGATGCTCTATTTTAAGCCATCTACAATCACACTTTTTTTTCCTTTTAAAACCCACTGTACTTTGCTTTAAAAAAAGTTTGAGGTTGCAAAACAAGATCAAAATTCAGTATCATCCTGCAGATGTGGCCTGCTTTTCATCAAGATACTGCTGCATTTCCTGAAAGTTTTGATGAACCTGATGAGAGGCAAAGGTTGAAGCAGAGACCAGGTGAATCTCAAACACTTAGTAAAGTTTTGTTCTCACACTGAATAAACTGTGAGGGAATTTGGTTGAATTTTGCTATAAGTTTGATGCTTGTTCATATCCCTAATCTAAAGTAAATTTCAGAATGTGTGAAGTCACAGACTTCTATGGTCCATTAGTTTTACGAGACTTTATTGCATGTACGCTGTCTCTATACAGAGCCATAACAAGATCTAAAGAACTTCTAAGTCACAGAATCACATAAATGTGATCAAGCATAAGAAGACAAAAGAGACTTGAATATTAGGGTGTCTAACCTAGTGGACTTTTTATGAGCCCAAACTGTATCCCCACAGTCTTGGTAAATCTATGCCTGATAATCTTTACCATTATGAAAAATCATATCATCATCAATTTGACTGTTCCCATCTTTGGATAATATATCTTCCCTGGCAAGATCTTGTACGTCATGACAATGTTTACATAGGTCCTCTGTACTGTTCAAGACAAAACCTACTAAAACATTTCAAGAGGTGGTGTTTTGAAATTATAATAAATAGCAATAGAGGGCCCTGTTATGAGAGCATGGCTGAATTCATTCTAATGACTCTCTCTTCAGGATGCCAGTGTTAAGACCCTTCAGCAAATTACCTCCTTTGTCCCCACTCTAGGACCATCGGTTAAGTCCTCATATTCATCAGCACTAGTAATCAAAAATCATCTAGTACAGTTGTAAACAAGCAGACGTCATCTCTGGATTCAGAAACGTTTGCAGTTGTCATGGTTTAACCCCAGCCCGCAACAAGCACCACACATCTACTTGCTCACCCCCCACAGTGGGATGGGGAGAGAATTGGAACGGTAAAAGTGAGAAAACTCATGCATTGAGATAAAGACAATTTAATAGGTAAATCAAAAGCTGCACACACAAGCAGAGCAAAACAAGGAATTCATTCACTATTTCGCGCTGTCTCCATCACGCTTAACAAGACAAATGTCATCACTACAAATGTCCCCCCCTCCTTCTTCTTCCCCCAGCTTTATCTGCTGAGCATGATGTTATATGGTCTGGGGTGTCCTTTTGGTCAGTTGGGGTCAGCTGTCCCTGTTGTGCCCCCTCCCAACTCCTTGTGCACCCCCAGCCACTCGCTGGTGGGGTGAGAAGCAGAAAAGGCCCTGACTCTGTGTCAGCACCGCTCAGCAGTAATGAAAACATGCCTGTATTACCAACACTGTTTTCAGAGCAAATCCAAAACATAGCCCCATACCAGCTATCATGAAGAAAATTAACTCTATCTCAGCCAAAACCAGCAGAGCTGTCGTCACCAAGAGAGGCCTCTTCCACCTGATTTATCATCAAGCTGCAAAAAAACAATCAGGCAAAAACTGCATTTCTCAGCCTGGGCACTACAAACAAAACCCAAAGGAATGGAACAAGCTTGGCAAATAGTGACTTCTCATCAATGGGCTACCCATGTGTTACCTATGGATCGTGATCTGTTAAATCTCCTTAATTATGTACTACGTTACATACAGATTGTTGACAGGTTCCCTAATGCCAATAAGCGATGACATAAGTGTTCATCAGAGAGAACTTGAAAATGAAAATTGTGACATACATATTCATCTTCCAAAAAGGCACACTGACAATAGCACATGCTGGGTTTTGGTTCACATTATACTCATTAGAACTACATTGTAAAGACTGGATTGGGCATGAGTGACTTTCTTTTGGGCTTTTTAGTTTGTTGGGGTTTTTTTTGGCAGAACCATCTGGATACAGAACAGTTTCAGTCTTGAAAAGTTGTCCAGACATGAAGAAGAACAATTTAAAGCTATGTGGTAATAGGCATTCAGGACTGAAATCTACCAGCACATATATTCATAACTTTTTTATTATATAGTCAGCATGTTCCAGTATTTGAAGTGAAGCTTGATCAGGTCTCCTTTTTGCCACAACTTTTCAGCAACTAGTTTATTTCCTTTCACTTGGGGTTTATTCTGTAAATGTTATGAGTTTCCAAGACATCCAGCATCTTGCAACATATCACCGTATTTCTCCATTAAGAATGCTGAAAATTAAAACTGTGAGTTAAAATATGTTTTAGAGCCAGATTAATTGATAACTACATTTGTAACAGCTCACATCTCACTGATCAATGTCATGGTCAATGAACTGTGAGTTCACTGAGCCCACAGGTCTCCAAACCCAGAACATTACGAATGCAGACTGGAAGCAGATGCAGAGAAGAAGAAAAGGAGGACAGCACCATGTGAATACCAGTTTCTCCATGAATATACTATGCTCAGTGTTTTCAAGAAGGAAATTGTTCCAAATACAAACAACATAATAATGAACTTCAGAAAAGGGGAATAGCTAAAACATAAAAAATGCTTCTCAGAAAAGCTGTTCTCACTCAAAGTGAGTTACAGTGATCCATGCTCTTTGCTGAGGACTTTTAGAAAAGCAAAACAACAAAAAACATGCAAGCTTCCAGACTGATCCTCGAAAAAAGGCCAGTAGTAAAAGACAACTGATTTTCTGATTATAAAAACAGGACAACTGATTACAACTATGTATAATTCCTGTAAATTTGAAAGAAGTCTGAGACACAGAAGTTGAAGGAGACAGGGAGCAGTGTCCATGTCTCACCCTGTATTAACTCCTCCACTGACTTTCTATAGCAGGAGACATTTAAATCGGGAGAGGGACTTATTTTATAGATATATCACTAATATGTATGCCTCTCTTTAGAAGTGTTTCTTGCTAGTTGCCTTAAGTTCCCTAGAGGAAAGAAACATATTTTTAGGTAGGATTCACCCAACCTATTTTGCACATCTGCTTTACAATATAAAACTTGACTCAAGTGAGTCCTGTTCCTCTACATTGACTATAAAGGGAACCTCAATGATTCACTCAGAAGTTGAAGTTTACACTACAGATCTCTAAGATTAGCTATGCAAAAGCTTACCCTTAGGGCCTAAGAAAAGATATATAAACTTTTCTCGCATGAAAAAGAAGAGGAAGCTTTGCCAGAGGAGACTGCAGGAGTGCGTCAGAAAAAGAACTATATAGTTTTCTGTCTGATGCCCTGCAATCAAGGTGACACCTGGCTCACACTGTGCAATTCACCTGTTTGACCTGAAAAACTCAGTTCCACTTCTTGCAAAGCCTAGACGTTTAAGGCATACAGGTGTCCCTAACGCATAAGTCTGAAATAGAAGGTTTTGGAATACTGAGAAGGACAAATCTGAGTCTTCCACTTTCCAGGCAAATGCCATAACCTTTAGGTAATTGTTTAAGGTGGTGGTGGCAGGGACACCACTGCTGGTCACGTAAATGAAAAGAGCCTAATCTGATCAGGTTTTTTGAAAGAACAAAAGCAAGGTCCTAGCCCATGAAACCTACAAGGATGGAGCCTTCGGTGCTGGAAATTAGGATGGATTTCAGAATGTCCCTGCGCTTACTGTTACTACTGAGAGCTCCCATTTCTGTATTTCTTTTCGGATTGCCATGTCTCCCCAGGAAAATCACTCTGAATCCCACTCTGCAAGCCATTTACCTCACTAGGTATGCTCTGTGAAACCCAACTCCTTTACTGGATGTAGCCCAAACCCCATCTGGGGCTTGGACTCTCCTCACTGACTTTTAGAAAATGTATACAGGCATTTTAAAATATTGTCTTCATACCATATTATGAAGTCAGGAATTTCTGTCAGTAGGTAAACAAACATAATACAATCAATTTTTTATTCCCATCCTCTTTACTCCCCCACACCATATTTAAGTAGTCCCTTGAGCACATTATCAAATACACAATAAAACCATAACAAATTATAATGATGAGTGATGAAAGTGTCCTGGCAGGTATCTAAGAGAACATAACCACTCAACAGGAAGCATCCGTTACCATTTAGTAACAAGATCTCTCAAGCTCAGTATTTTTTTCAGATTTCAATATCCAGAAGTCACCCATCCTATTTTTTTCCGGTTAATAAAATTTTTCTTCCTTTTGTCTACAATTATTGACAAGACTATTACCTAAATGAGTATTAGCTCTTTCTTAATTAGCAGGCAATTCAGCTGAGAATCACACACGAAACCTTGTCTATTTTAATAAATTATTACATTGCTTTACCAGTGCTGAGCAATTAATTACTCAGAAGCTGCATTCATTTTTTTATGTGGTATTTTCCTTGCATTTGCATTATGTACTAACCAATGCCACTGTCACATCAACTGAGAATTTGATTCCCAATCTAAGTTGCTTATGAAGTATCAAAAACCAGAGCCAATTGATAGCCTGGAACAGGAATTCTTCTGTGCCCCCAATTTTCCATCCTCTCCAAGGGCAGCCAGCTGATACCTGTCTGCTTCTGTGGAGTCCAGTTACCTGTATATACGTCTAGAAACCTGTATATCTCAAAATAATATTTGAAGACCTTTACTTTCAGGTCATTCCCCCCTGCTTTCCCATGACTATTTGGTATGTATAAACAAGGCCTGGGACCTCAGGCCTGGTTGTTCTTTACAGTCATTCACAGCAGCAAATATAAAGCAGGTCTAACCCTTCACAGAAGCTGCCCAGGACACATTTGTCAACTTCAACAGGGCTGTACTAATTTATACAAGCTCCACACCCTGCTTATGGTATTTTACATTGACTTTGCTATGGCGCAGATGATTACACAAGCTGCAGGGCAGGAAAGTGAATAACTCAGCCCTCTTCCCTCCTCTACCCACATCTTTTATTTGTATGTAAAACACCTACTCCATTCCCAGAGATGCATAGGTGTGCAGCATAAGTAAACTAATGAGGCATAGCCTTGAGGTGTGTGAACTCTATGTGCCTCAAAACCACCGACCTTTGGAAACATGGGACTGCTGTTCAAATGTTGTTCGTGTTTTTGTTAATTAATAATAAAAACACATGAAAATATAACACTGTCCCCCCACTGTTTATAAGCTGAAATGGCTCGATACAAGACAACAGAAGGTAGCCTTGGTGGGCAGTCTGCACAGTCTGCCCTAGGTACTAAGGCTTTTAGGAATGGCTTTTTATCATGTATCTCAGGAAACATTTGTCTGATCAATGAACACTGTACATAGGCTGTCAGAACATATTGCAGAACCGTTTCACATAGGGGTGTTTTGACTCAAGTAGAAGAATGCAATTAAATTATACGAGTATTTTGCATTTTGCATTTCAGTGTTGAATGTATTCTGGTTTTAATTAGTAGGAACAAGAACTGGTTTCCAACAAGATCTGGTAAGCTTCTTGCAGCATAAAGGATGTCAAGGGTTCTTTCATCAAAAGTGGAGCATTGCAACTGATTCTGATCCATGGCTGTCCACCCTTCCCTGGACCCTTCAGATACCTCAGCCATGAGCTTCCCTTTTATCACTGTGGCCTGTCTTTCTCCTCTGTCCTCTTTCACATGGCTGCCCAAAACTGGTAGTTTGCTCTCTGCCTCCACATACTTTCTGTTGGGCTTGAAGCTTGTTCTGAATCCTTCTGCTTTCTCAGTCTAGGGAAATTCACCCAAAGTCATGCACTTTTCAAAAGACTCATGTACACTCAAGTGTTTAGCTCCATCCCTAATTCTGGACACCAAAGGGTTTTACTTAAGGTGAAAAATTTAATATGGGATGTACCCACACAGATGCAAGCATCATCCCACCAGTAAGGGCTGTCTGTCTTGTAATGGTAACTGCTGTGTTTTTATCAATGCTACACATCAAACCAGTAACAAACATTCAAATAGTGTCTTTCCACAAGACATTTAAGGGTGCTTCATAAAACACTGCTTATATACAGATGCAAAAACATGCCTGTGATTGTAATTTTCAGATAACAATTCTATTAGTTAAGAGGATTAACGAGATCTTTAAAGCTACATAGCAAGCGTGTAGCAGAGCTGGAAACAGAGCTCATACATTCAGTTCCTAACATTGTGTTTGCTACTTAACAGTCTTGTCTTCTTACCCCTGGAAGCTGCCTGGAACAGCAACAGGGTGCAACTTCAGTCCTCAGACCTGGTTTTACTCTAATCCATGTTCTCTTTTACCCATCAGTAAATTGCTAGGAAATCTAGCTCAGAGAAAGGATGGGGCTAGATCCTCAGCAGATATAAACCACGTGAGCTCCGTTACAGTCAATAGCTAGCATGGTCTTAAGCATAAATAAAAAGAAATTATTACATTTTTTTAATCATTTAAATCATTTGTAGCATGCTTTCTTTTATTAAGATGAGAAGGACTTTCTGTAGATTTAGTTTAGTGAAGTCCCCGTCACTAAACTCTCAATTTGCTAGTTAACACAAGCATTCTTATCTGACTGATAAAAGACTGAATAAATGTTCTTTTTAATTAACCAGCCTATTTTTATTCATATGTTAAATACACATAGAGAAACAACTATTTACTATCAGAATACATTTTTCTAGTAGAAGATTGCCATACTGTAGTTCCTGAACTGGTGGGTTGGATTGCTGATAAACTGAATAACGTTAGAAATTTTATTAAGGTTTCCAATAAGCCTTCCTAAAGTGCTGGCATCAGCATGCAGGCACATGTGTGCCTCAACCCCACAGCTGCCACTCAAATGCAATCCTGTTGAAATAATGATAGCTGCAGTGTTTCATCAAAATGTAAATTACAAGACAAAAGACTGCTGTGATAAATGACACAAGGCAAACTGGAAAGTCTGTAATAAGACCAGGCAATCTGACTCTTTCATTTGTAGCTGTTATCAGTACCTAAGGAACAGTACAGAGGTTCACTAGGCCTATTGTTGGGATGGACTAACAGAGACCACAAAGTTAGTTGTCTCACCCAAAGCTAGAGAGGTACTGTGTGTTTAGATTAGGATCTTCAGCTCCTGGTTCTGCATTTAAATAAACATTTCTCTTAATTTGCTCACAAGTCTTGAAGACTCTCTCCATTACTGAAGCAGTCATGTTGCTTCATTCCCAGATGCTATTTTGAAGTCCTGGTTTTGGTTGCTATTGTGAACACGGCCAAGAGAGGGCACCGGGGCCTTTTCTACATAGATCCCCCTGTGCGAGCTCCAACACACTCTAAGGGCCCAACCAGCTTCATTTTTCAGCAGAGCTTCTCATTTGCAGGAGAAAACTAGCATGTCCACTGACCTGTGTGGAACAATCAGCCACCACGCAGCAAACGCCCCAAATGCTCTAGGAGAAGGGCTGGTTCCACAGGTGTCCCGAGCGGAACTCCCATGAATGGGCACCCAAAGTATTTTCTCTGTAAATAGCTGTTTTTATTTAACAATGAGATGAATCAGAAATAGCGCTGATGAATTTCATGCTTCAGGTGTTCCAGAAAGCATGCATGTGTGCTGGTGCCGAGGCTGACAAGACAGGACAGGTTTATTAGCGTGCCCTTCTTCATATGGTAGATGGCATTTGGTAAATTGTTGTCAGACCACTGAAATCTAATAACATGGATCACTACAAGACTGTTACTGCCCCTGAATGCTACTGGCACTGTATGAGTAAATAATAACCATGCCATCTTTGACAAGGGGATAAGTAACTCTCAGGGTAGTCAGGGCCAAGGTGTGATTTCCAAAACATGGTCAGGAAAGATGTTCAAGATTCTAAAGCCATTGGTGAAAAAGCCCTCCCTGTGGATTTTAAAGATTTGTGACAGTGATAAATAAAATCACTCTCTAAACCAACCCTTTTCAATGTCATTTATGAATGCTCTTTTCAAAACTGCATATCATTACACTAGAGAAGAATATTGGTGTAGAGACACATCTACTTTGATGTGTACGTACATATTAAAATACAGATATTATCAGTCCAGGGATGAGATGAAAAAAAAATCAACATTATTGACATCAATAACATCCACTTAATGGCACTTTAAAAATAGAGTTTCTTAACACAATGTACCCGCCAAAGTGTTCAACAGATTTTACATCATGTCAGGGAGTAGCTGGCAATGCTTTCAGCTGCACAGGAAAGCTAGTAATCAATGAGAAGAATTGCAATTCACCATGCTTGATAGGTGAGCTAGTGGGGCAGCAACACTTCTGAGAAAATGTCAGGAGTGACATGTGGGCACCCTCTTTCTGTCTTCAGTGCTGAAGCCAGACCTGCTTTCACAGGCAAACTGACACTGTAATTACAAGACTTTTCTGTTGATATCAGGCAGAAATTATCAATCACAGTCCAGCAGAAGGCAGGCAAGATTGCCCAATAAATATACATTTCCTCATATTTTGAGCCACAAAAAGGGATATTAAATTTAGACTGGTTTTTATGCCTCCAAAACCTCTTCATCATTTGCAAATAAAAGAAGACACACACAGGAAGACATTTCCTTCAGAAGCAGCATACTGAAAGTAGCTACCAGATCCATTTTTAAACCTTGTTATTTTTAAATATTGTTCATAGCAGAAGTAATGTAACCACAACACATTTAGGTAAGAACTGCAATAATCACTAATCTGTACAAGTTCAAGTGCAGAAGTCATTGATGTAAAAACTCAGCTGTGAGACTTAGATTTTGCCTGAAGCAATACCTGCCAAGAGTCCCACTGAAAATAGAATATATGTTCAGAGAAATGCTATTTGGGGAATGGCGGGGGGGTGGCGGGGCCAAATAAAGAATGAACTTTAAAGCATCAAGTTTAAAATTCTCATCATGGCTTTCACAGATATCTCTGACCGCTTCTGCAAGATCCCACCACATGTCTGAACACCTCTTGCCCTTGTTAGCAATGCTGTCCTTCGCCTCAGACACTTCTCTTCCCTGAGAACCAAGACCTGCTGAAGTTACCATCCCCGTTCAATCCCCAGCATCCACCCTGCCTCCTCATGTCACTCCTCCTGAAACCAGCCTCAGCAGCGGTTGCACAAAATGAGGACTAATTGTGCTCAGAGAAACAGCTGCACCAGGTCCCGTTAGTGCTCCATTTAGGACACAGCTTGGTTCTTCTATTGCACCCCTGCAGGCTTTGTGGGTCAGGAGTTCTGCTTTTGTTCCAATTGCACTGTTAACACTAAACAAATACATGATTACAACAAAGGAAGTGTAATTTTGACTAATTCCTGTGTCTCAGTACCACCGCAGAGCAGCCCAGTGCCTGATGACTAAATTGTGACTCTAGGGATAGGCCTGATCAAAATGCAAAGCCCATGACATGCTGACATGAGAAACCTGTCAAGATACAAAGTCCTCCCTAACACCTGAGAAAGAGGATATAAAAAGGCATTGCCAGCATCGAATTACGAGGACACAACTGTACTGTCCTCCAGGCCTGTCCTCAACCAAACTTTATCCTATCCCTAGAGAGGCCTATCAAGCAAGATGTCCCTGCAGCAAAGTTCACCACTAGATGCCTGCAGACTGCCGGTACATCATGGTGGCCTTTCACGCAATGGGGAGGCACGTGGCAGAAATGAGGAGGGTGGGAGCAGGTAGAGGCATGGTCTTGCTGAGGGAAGTCAGAGTGGGAGGGAAGCCTGAAGGCCTGGCAGGCCCAGCACAGTGAGGGGACAGGGACCAGCCAGTGGCCTCCCCCACAGGAACCGTCCCACCAGTGCCAGAACCTCTCCTGAGGAGTAAGAGCCAGGGTGAAAGCACTCGCAAGGCTCCTGTCTAGGTTTAAGCAGGACTTGAGGAGAAAGGCTCTGGGCCCCAGTGGAGAGGCCTGCAGCAGGTGGAAGATCCTCCCTGGCAATGCTTTCAGCCACTGGGAGGAGGCAGGTGCAGCTCTGGGCGTCCTCTGCTCCTCCAGAGGTGCGTCCTGTCAGGGAGGATGACCTGACAGCTTGTTGGCCATCGGCCCACTCACTGAGGTAGAGAAAAGGTCCTTGACTGGTCAAATCAGGGGCTCCCACATTTCTGCAACTCTGCTATGAATGTATCTGAACCCCTTTATTTGAAAATACCTTGGATGTTGAAAAAAACACACCTCAGAACACCTATTTTTGGACAGGAGAACAAACCGAAGGACAGTCAGCTGCCCAGAGGCTCAGACCTACACAGCACGATAGCAGAAAGACACTGTTCTAGCAACCAAGTTGAAACTTATTTAGAAATAAAAAGTCAGCCACATGCTGAATTTTTGCAAAGTGATATCTGAAACACACCCAACTTCTCTAAAGTATCAACATAGGGTAATTATCACTAAAAAGTTTCTCCAGAGCTGCCAAGACCCTGTTTAAAAGCAATTATGAAGACTATCCAGGCAAGGAAACATTGACAGCCCCCAGGACAGGAGTGTAGATGCTTAGGAGTATCATGGAAAGAGGTCAGAAGCTAGAGCTGGAATAAACACAGATATCTACATTTCACTTTTATGTTTTCCTAGTTAAATGTATCTGTTAAGAATCAAAGTATGTATCTGTATGTAAAGTTATGTATGTATGTAAAGTTAAGTATCTGTATGTATCAAAAATTCTGTCTGCAAGCTCATGGCAGTAGGTCCTTGTTGTATTCATATGATATAAACAGGCTTCCTTTGTAGGGCTTGCCTTTCCTTTCTACTGAAGTTGAGTCAAAAGCTTCAACCTGCTTTATTATGGAGTTAATCATACTCAGGCCTAAAGACTCATCTTCTGCATCACCACTGACAGACAGGTATCCACTATATCAGGAAAGAGAAGGAATCCCCCATTATTTTTCTTTTATTCCTCACCAGAGCTCAGGAACAACTATGAGTAGAGCAAGTTCCCTGTCACTGTACCTCTCCCCACAGTGTTTCATACAATTTTATACCAGTCCAACGCTGAGTCTCATTTCTTTAGAAAAAGATTAGCTTCAGTGTAGCTAGGGGCTTTAGACTGCACAAGCAAAGACTGCTGCTGCATTGGCTACATCCACCTAGTGATTCGCAACAGCATCTGATTTTGAGGACTAGAAAGGAGAAAGAAAAACAAACAAAAGAAAGTACTGCTTAGAGAAATTCTGGTTACCTGCAACAGCAGAACAGATCATCTGTGTGGAAGAAATAAAGGAGAAAATTCATTAATGGGAAAGAGGAAATGGGCATGGCCATCTCAGACCTCTATCTCTGGCCTTCCAAATGGCTCCCCAAAAAGCAGCTGCTTCCCTCCAGCACCTGTGTGGGAAACCTGATGTGGCTAGCTCTGCTCTTTAAAACTGCACTGCAGTCAAACACCTAAAGAAAGTAGTGTAAAATTCCCACAGAGAGTTGAACAGCTGCTTGCTGGAGGATGGGGGGCTATCCACCGAGGCCACTCTAGCTGAGAGTTGCTGAGGAACTTTTAGATTTGTTGCAACTGCTGCTGTTCTAGAGACAGCAGAATAGCATCCTCCAGAGATATCTATTCAGTTCTTTCAGAGGGTTCTGCCTTAAAGAGGTGCTGTTGCTTAGGCTAGGTGTGAAATGAGAGAAACTACCAATGTTCTATGAAGTTTAATTTGAAGAGTATAAGAGGAAAGAAGAACATTTTCACTTCCAGCTTGAAAAACATTTGCCTGCAGTGTTTGTAGCCCAGCTCAGCATGGCACTGGAACACTTTATTCAGGGAGTATAAGGGAGAACAGAACCGGAAGAGTTCCTGGAGATAAGCAACAAACAACAACAGAAAAATAATTTTAAAAGTACTTTTGGTTTGAGTCATAGATGGGGTACTTTGGATAACAAAAATAGAATTTGTGTGGTCGGTGTGTCCTGTCCATTATCACACTTAGTCTTGGCTGGTAGCTGATTGGAGCACCCCACTCCTGGGTCTGGTTTGCATCAGTCTGAGGCAGCCTGTGTGTGAGGCTGTCCTGGGGTGGGATCACCTGCATATGGATAGCTGTGCCACAGCAAGCCAGAGGCTCTATGGACCAGAGTGGGATAAAACCCTGCTACAATAGCTCTGAATCTCAAAGAAAAATCTCTTTTCCATTCAACAGACAGTGGGAAATAGCAGAGGAAGCACATGTCTCATGGCTTCAGTCTCTCTACATCCTCTCTGAAGGCTCTGAAAAAGGCAAGGAGCTGATCTGTGTACAGACTACCTAATTTCCCTGGTATGACATAGCGACTCCATTTTTGTTTGACCCAGAACACGAGACAGAGAGAGTTCACATGAATATTAAATTTTATATCCATGCCAAGCAAGCTGTAGTTTCTGTTTTGTATATTATCTTTTACTAGTTCTTGAAAGCACTGCAAAGAAAAAAAAGTCACACAGGTGAAAGGAAGCAATTTGCCACAAACAGGGTAGAGTGGTGCTTATACACAGTTGTGCTGTTCACAAAGTTTTTTATTTTCATTAAACAATGCAAAAAGCCCGCCTGTATCCCAGTGAATCAGAGATCACAAATATTGCCTGCCCGTTCCATCACGTTTCTTGTCATTTCTTTGCAAGCCTCATGCTCCTCAAGGTGAAGTTGTGGCACAGGAACACAAACAAGGCCTGGTCCAGCCCAGCAAGGCAGCTGGGGTTGCCCATGTCTTCAGCTGCGTCTCTGGGTCCACACTTGACCCACATTCTTCACATTTGCCCAGAAGAAAGTACATTTCCCTTAAAGCATATTAAGTGTACAGGACCAATTAGTATTTCTCTAAGCTTCCCTGTAGTTTAAGCATCAGCTTCCAGGCTGTGTGAAGTATAAAGTTTGTCTTCTCAGAGATGGGGGTCCATGCATTACACCTATCTCAACTGCAGTTTTAACACGTCTTCAAACAGCTTTCTGTGTCCTTTTGCACAGTTGCATAAGCAGGCCTGAGACATGCCATAAAAGCTAAATGAGGAGGCTTCCCTTTTCAGTTGTCAGCTTCACAAATCTGACTTTGGCACAGAAATGCTGATGTGTTCAGGCAAGCTTTTCCCAGAGATGCAGCCTGTTTAATTTGTCTAGACTACCTGTAAGATGTTCAGGGTTGTATTTTACACAGCCTTTTTCAGATGCTTTTGCATCTGAATTGCAGCATAATTCATTAAATATGATGCTAAGCAACAAACAGAAAAAACCCAAACTAATAAGTTTAAACCATGATGGACATATCAGTTCTCAATGCAATGCTTTAGCTCCTGCTATGAAATCTAAATTCTAACATAGTGACATGTTGTGGCATCAGCTACAGGCAACAGAAGCTTTATAGCCCTCTCAGTACATTAAAATATGATGAAAGCTAGCCATATTTAAAGAAACTTTTCAGATACTAGCTGCTATACATTGCTGGCAACACTTAGAAAATACTAATTGCTTTATAGCTAATTTTGTTCTGATTCATATATTGCTTAATTAGGATTTTACTCAGGAGCAGATGGCTGTCTTCATTAAATCATGATATATTCTACCCAAAAGGAAGCAGCTGTTTTTTTGAATACACTATAATTTATTTCCTACATGCCAGAAATCACTCTGAAGGGAATCCAGACTATAATCATTCAGTTTGTTTTCATTGGAGCTTATTTACAATAAACTCTGAAAGTTTTTAGCAAACAGAAGTCAAATATAGGTGACATTTGTTAACAACAAGGGCAAAGTTCCTATTGAGCATGGTACTAAATCTATATTCATGGAAGTACTTCCAGATGTACAAAGATGATGGTCCTAGCATGGTACATGCTGTATACAGACATCAGTAAAAGTAGCCAACATGCAAATAGCTTCCAAAATGTATAACAAAACAGACAAAGGACAAGAAAAAAAAAGTTGTGGGTTTTTTTTTCCTACCGTTTCATGACAAAAAAACAGAAAAGAAACTTGGATGATAAAGAACACTGTCAGAGTCCCAAAGACTGTGGCAGACAGGAGAATGAACCTGCCTCTAAAATGACCTCTCCTTTTCTTTTTGCGGTTTCACTGAACTGAGCTGGTTAACGCAATTGGCAAATGTCACATACAAGCACTGACATATTTTGTAATTCTTCTCAGTGCATTTAAGAAAAAGACAGCTTTTCTTAAGAAAGCTTTTTCTTAAATTATTGGTCTCCAAACTTCTCTCTACAAAAGAGGGCAGAGTTGAAGCTCCCAGACTGTGTTGTCATTGCTTCATTTACTGTGCATTGATATGCAGAAGTCATCAGAGCTGGATTGTACAGGCGATGATCAAAAGATCCTGCTCTCCTATGCAGAGAGATTTCTGTGGTAGAACCTGAGATCTCTCTATGCATCTAAAATTTCAGGTGCTCCTGAAAGCCTCTAGAAGTGTAAAAGGAGAGCAGGACTCATAGATTGTAAGTTTCAAAAAGATACTGCCTAAATATATTGGGGTTTTTGGACAGTATTACTCTCCTTCTGGATCCTTGTTCCTTCTTCTCTGCTTCCCCTACCTCCACAGCTCAGCTCTTCTGCATCCTACTCTATGCCTCATGATTCTTTTTTCCATCTTTTTTGACTATGTCTTTGAGTTCAAACAAATTCTCCTGCATACCTTTTTCGATTAAGTTATACATTATAAAGACAGTAGCTACTCAGTAAACATCTAAGCAGGAATTGTGCATGTATGTGTGTGTGTGTTAAATTTTAAAATTAAACTATCACAGCATTTGTAACTACCCTGTACAACCCATGTTAGAAGAGCACTAGAAGGTCTGATTTTACCAATGACAAATTCCTTTTTCAGATTTGAAAAGGAAGTAACAGCGACTTATTTTATATAACCTCATGTCTTTTAGAAGCCATATCACGATTTGTCTTGTTTTCCAGAGATAAAATCACCTTATTATAAATGCCCAGTTTGATTTTGATGAAGCCAGTGCATCTATACACAAAAGCGTGTCAGAAAAGTATATACTAGAGACAAGAAAGTGTATATAATAGAGACAAGAAAGCCTCTGGAACCAGGAAAGACATATCAAGGTATATTTATCCATCAAAAGTTTTCCCCAAAAAAACCCACTACTGAGTTCCCTCAGTGTGCTAGCATTTTCCATTTTCAACTCAAATTCGATTTAGACAGAAAATGTTGTTTCAGCTTGTATGCTTGCTGGCAAATTGCCTAACCCAAAAGCTAGAAATTCAGTGACTGATTTCTAAGTCAACATTCAAAGAAGGTTTTTGAAAAGGATTAGATCTTCTTTTGGAAGACTTTTAATTTGGAAAAAATTATGGGACAGGACAGCTTATTAATCTAAAATACAGGACAGTAATTATTTGGAGGAAAAAAAAGTGTAGTTCTCAAAACTGTATGACATGCTGGCAGTTTGCTAAGCCCTTCATCACTTTGTCACCAGTTCTATTAATGTGTACATTTTATGGTTCCTTTTCTCTCAAAATCTGAGAACAGAATTATTCAGACACATACCTAGCTTGTCTCTATACCATAGAGGATAGAAGGGAACAGCACATGGCACCCTGCTTTGGTATGAATGGAAATGACAGTAAGCAAGAGTGAGACCAGGGGATTTTGGCTGAGAAATACTCTTGGGAAAAGAAGGCACACCAAGTATTCAGCAAACAAGCAAACATGCTATCACACCCTCCTGCTTGTCTGCACTAGGACTCATTTAAGACACATAAGCCTTCTCAGCAAGTAAGAAAATCATACTTTCCTCCATTCCTGTCAAAACAGCAGAACTGTCTTTCTCAAACTTGCTTTCAAAACAGTTCTTAAAGGAAAGGTATTACCTCAGGGAAGGTAGCAAGCTCAGGAAATTTCTGTTCCCAAGATGACAGTTTCATATACTTACAAACAACTTAAAAGCAGAGGGCTGTGCTTTGCATCTGTAACCATAGAAACAGATACCAGCATCTGTGTTAATAGAGACCTGGGATTCCACCCTGCATAAATTACTTCATCCAAAAAATGCTTACCTACTGAGGCCATAGAATTAAATAAACATTATTCCAGCATCTTTTACATCAGTGATGTGGAACAGTTTCTTGCTGCCAGGGACAGAACTAAAGCCTCACAAACTTGTGGCTTTCAGAGCCTCCAGATCTGCCTAGCTCAACAGAGAAGCCACCTTCCAATGACTCATCTACCACTCTGCTTCTTTTACTCCTCTATTTTGTTTTCCTTTGTCTTTCTCTCCTTTCTTCTCTTCCCTTTCATCTCTTTTCAGCCATACTCTTCACACTCTCCTTTCCTGCACTCCTGCCTCTCTGCAAGTAAGGTCAAGGAGTAACCAAGCCTTGAGGTCAAAACCAATTGTGGAGAGGGGGCTTGTAAGGTGGCTGCCCTACCCAGAACAGCCACTGACGTCATTCCATTATCATCTGCACTGTCCTTTGTCCGAAAGCAAAGGATGACACAGTGTGCCCTATCCTGGAGAACACCTCCCTGCACTTTAAGTTTACTCATTCCCACTGCCAGCTGAGGCACCAGACTGCCAGTTTTCATGTGTAACAGTGGAACTGCACCACATGCCCTAAAGCTAAGGGCTTCATTAATGAACAATATGCATTATGTGGTACCTGTAGCGCATAGAACATCATTTTGCTCAGTAGAAAAAGTGGTTATTTTGGATTACTCTTTAATGGAGGGCAGATGCGAAAATAAATAAGCCCCACCAACTTCTTTCAGAGAGACATTTTCTTGTACTTCACAGTAATAAAAATATAACTGCATTTTTTAATGCATCTGGCAAACACAGATAGACTAATAGTAAAACTGACATGCTGAAGTAGCAGCGATTTGCTAAATTTGACATCTTACTCTCCTTAATACATCAGGACACTGGAACCAATCATTCATAAAATCTCCTTTGAGATTTATGGAGATCAGGTTGAAGTGACAGTCCATGGTTGCCGGTTTACTATTGTTGGAATGTGAAGCCAAAAGATATGTGTGCAATACAGGGAATCTACTAGGCAAATTGTGGTGCAGTGTTAGGTCAACAAAAGCTAAAAATAATTTTAAATATCATTCATACAATCCTATTTCCAAACAATAAGAACACTCACAAAGCATTCACCTTTTGAGTTGATTTTTCATGTAGCCAAATATAATCTCCAGATATTTGTCAGGAAATAATTAGCTGATATAGATCGTTGTATTTTACATTTCTTCTTTGTTCTTACTGCTGGAAAGAGACTCAGAGAGGGATGGAGAGAAAGACTGATAAACAGCATCTAATCTCCCAAGTAAAATAGCTTCACTGTTCATTCCCAGGTCTCTGCCTGATCATCTTGCTACATTATTTTAAATTACTCCAGGACTTCCTTTTGAAGTGAACCAACTACTTCCCTCCAAGACAAAACTGGAACATAGTTCTGAGACTATTTCACTCCAGGGACTGGTTGCTTCAAGCAGGATGAGCAGGACTGTGCCTAGTTGGGATGCCTCTATCCTAAAGAGTCTTCAGCCATTTCCCACCAGGCTTTGAACCCCCATGTACTTTCATGCCACCTCCAAGGGCAAGCACCATACAGTCTGGCCTTCAAACTACAGGAACTTGCCTCTGGCAGACTGTGACACTCCTTGGGATATTTCAGGAACTCCAGAAAAAATACCTCCAACTCCCTTCTTTCCATCTCTCCCCATAAAGGACATTTTTGAGTAAGAGGAGCATAAAGAAAGCAGCTTTGGAAGTAACAGCAGATATTCATACAGTGTCAGGTACCATTCTGCCCCAACACCTCCTCTCATGTTGTCAAATACAGTACTATGCACGTGAAAAGATGTTTTAAAGTGTGTGTGTGTATGTTATTACTGGAAACAGCAAGGGGATACAGACTGCATTCATAATGTTTGTACAGTGCTCAGCACCACAGAGGTCCAGTTCTCCCACGACTTCTGAAAGTTGTCTTGATTAACTCCTTCTTCAAGTCTCACAAGAGCAGCATCAGACCCACCACACAGGAGATGCCTGTTCTTCTCTGTACCATGGGTAAATGGCATCTTCTCCTCTGTATTGCATACTTATGGCAAATTTATAAAAGCTGTACTTCTGCACAGAAACTTCAATTATTTTGCCTTCATAGTGGCTGCTAAGAGGCCTTTATGAGAAAAATATTTTAGGACATTTTCTCTTTTCTAAGAGATGGTAATTTTCTACCTACTATTAGTTACCTGATATTCTTGTGGAATGACAATTTTTGGAAAGGGGTGATTGTGACAATCTCCTAGCATCTCCCACAAGCTCTTGGTTCAGATTTAACATGTGTGAAAGACAACAAGCAGGGGCAAACAAAGGGGGAAAAAAGGGGGGGAAGGGGGTAAAAAAATCAACTTTGGATTTACATTCAAATGCATGCAAAGCTGGAGCAAAATAACCCAGAAAAAGAACAGACCAGAAAGATAACCAAAGCCCATCGAAAGCTGACACTGTTCTGTTCTTTGGACATGCATTGATCTAACATATATTAAGCAAACCAGAGTAATACGGAATGACCCCTGTGGGATAGTGGGATCAGATCAGTAGCAAGAATTCTGGAATTTTTTTTATTACTATATTTATTAAGTTGGTTGTCTTGAGCTCTCTCCAAGTGAATGATGCAAACTAAGGCAATCTTTTTGCACTTCAGTGCAACACAGGGACTATCCCAATTGGAAGGACCTAATTTAAAATATGCTGGCTAAGATCTTGTAGCCCTTGATTGTGTTGGGAATGCACAGCTTCAAATTAGCTCCAAAAATGCTCTACAAGAAAGCCAGAGTCATCATGTTTACTACTTCACTTTGCTGAGGCTTTGAGGAACTTTATGCTTGCTGTTGCATTTCAAAGCATACTTTGTGGTTTTAAGTGCTGT